>NC_052321.1:32489249-33101749 GCF_016432855.1 Salvelinus namaycush
AGATTTAAGTCAGGACTGAGACTAGACCACTCAGGAACACTCAACACCTCTTGGAAAGCCATTATTTTGTGTCTTTTGCATAATTTTGGGGGTAATTGTACTGCAGACAAATAAACCCCTATACCAGGGTTAGGTTTTCAGAAGTCTGAGGTGGATTTCTACTCTTACCTTTTTACCTGGGCTTTTCTCCTTTCGTATTTATTTTGATCCTAACAAACTCCACAATCCCTTCTGTTGACAAGCATACCCATAACATGATGCTGCCACCACAATACATGACGAGGGTGTGTAGACTTTCTATAGGCATTGATTAACACGCATGGCAAATTGGATTGCATATGTAATTGCATTGGACACATACTTTGAGGAATTCTGGTTGTAGTTGTGCACAATAACTGGCTGCTTTCTTTGAGTATTTGTTGAATGACAAATGGTTACTGTTTTATGGAAAAGCTGTCCTTGTCTGACATCCTTTTCATATGCAGAGAGCTTCTGGAGAAGCAGGAGGAGGCAGAGAGTACATATGGCAGAGAAGGAATGAGAGGAGCGGGACCTCATGCTGGTGCGCTAGAAGCAAGCAATTAGATGAGATAGGTTAGAGAAGTAGGCAGAGAAGTTAGCGGGCTTTAGGAGCGTGGGGGGGAGCAGGGGGAAGTAGGTAGAGAAGGGAGGACAAGAGGAGGGAGCGGGGAGGGGGCACGAAAGGGAGGAGAGAATAGGAGGGCGAAAGAAGGGGGATAGAAACAGCGTAGGGGAGTGGTGAAGAGGGTGACGCACTAAAGTGTTTGGTGGCGGTAGTTCAGACTCGGGTGTGCAGGGAATATGGCCAGAGATGAGAGAAGGCGTTTGAGGTGGAGTGGGAAGATGATGGAGCAATTAGGTTTGGGGGGTTGGGACACTTCGAGTTCAGGTGAAGATCCGGGAGAAAAATTTTTTGCCTTTCAACCCTTCCGAATGTTTTTGGATGGTTATAGTTAGTTTGCATGGAGCTTCCCTTCATAGCAAGCAATATGAGAGTGAAGATGAGAAAGTCCTATAAAACCTTGAAAAAAAAAAAACTGTGTGGCTGTGTGTTTTAGCTGTGTGGCTATGTGTTTTAGCTGTGTGACTGTGTGTTTTAGCTGTGTGGCTGTGTGTTTTAGCTGTGTGGCTGTGTGTTTTAGCTGTGTGACTGTTTTAGTTGTGTGGCTGTGTGTTTTAGCTGTGTGACTGTGTGTTTTAGCTGTGTGGCTGTGTGTTTTAGCTGTGTGGCTGTGTGTTTTAGCTGTGTGACTGTTTTAGCTGTGTGACTGTATTAGCTGTGTGGCTGTGTGTTTTAGCTGTGTGGCTGTGTGTTTTAGCTGTGTGACTGTTTAGCTGTGTGGCTGTGTGTTTTGACTGTGTGTTTTAGCTGTGTGACTGTTTAGCTGTGTGGCTGTGTGTTTTGACTGTGTGTTTTAGCTGTGTGTCTGTGTGTTTTAGCTGTGTGGCTGCGTGTTATGCAGGACTCATAACGAAGTATTCTCTAATAACATTATGATGTAGAGATCTTTGTATCTTTGAGGGAATGCGTAGACATTGTTTAGCTAAATTAAGACGACAATATAAAGGACAAAAAAAGGCAATCAGTTGGACAAATTAAAAATAGTGAATTGTATAGGCTGCAGCCACATCTATCTACAGATTAATTCAAGTAAAGATTGATTAATGATTTCTATCAAATAATTGATTAATTGTCAAATAGGTCCCCTAAGCTTTGGGCTGCGTGATGTAGTTATCTTGTTCATAGTTTTATCAGCAGTTAGAGTGAGTGAGTGATTAAGTGCTGTTTTTTTGTACTTGTATGAGTTAGTTGTATAATCTAGCATGTGTACACAGAGAATTCTAACCCTCTGTGATCTTAATTGCTGTTTTACTTTTTAGCCACTTAATCTGTCTGCCAAGCCATTTCTTTTTAACATAGTTGCTAATTATTTTCTACATTAATTCGATCTAGGAGGTTTTTTAAGCCTTTTTCAAATTGACAAGGTTATGAATTTTATGGTGCCAGGCAGACAATCTAAAGCAGATTTATGTATGGGGATTTTCATCCTCTTATTCAATGTCTAGAAATGTTCTGCATATCAAACATTATGTTAATGAAGCCATTATTTAGGACTTGCTGTGTAATTAAAGTCCATTCCCTCTATCAAAGTTTTAAATGTTTTATTCTTTATAGTAAAAGTTAATGTATTCAACTTCTATGTTGAATATTATGGCTTAGAGAGAGAGAGAGAGGGGGGAAGAGGGAGAGAGAGAGAGGGTTGGCCTAATGGCCTTTTACCTGTTTGGTTCAACATCATATAGTACTGGGAAATTAGTAAGTTATTACAGTAACAGTTTTAATAGCCTTGTAGACAAAGCCGATCAATGTACATAAATCTAGTAATGAATAAGGCCCGAACCCTAACTTTAGATCTGTGCACATAACTGAAGTTTTTTATGTTGAGCTAACTGATAACTGATGATGGTAAAGTACAGAATGCTGCTATAATGCCTCTTCAATGTCTGTGAATCTGTACCCGTATATTTGGATTGTTCAGATTGTATCGGACAGTTTTGTGCTAGTGTGAAATGGCTGTAATTATGGCACCAGTTGTGCAGCCAGTCAGTCCAGTGAAACAGATGGTCAGAATTACCATTTTTGTTTTGCAAATGGCGCATAAGCCTGTGTTCCCCCCAAGTTAATCGCAGGTGTCTAAGTGTATGTCTTAGTTCTCTGGAATAATGTTCCGTCTTCATTTGACTAATCAGTGACTGTAGCTCCCTTTTGAGGATGCAGCCATTCCAGAATGGTCTCTTTTTGAGTCATTACTAAACTCAAAGATAAACACATTTTATTTCTTGACATTCTTTCGTAATAGAATGGAACGTTTGGATACCGAATGTACAATGTTTTAATAGTAGATAGGCTATGTGAAGGAATTTGTTGGACAAGGGATAATGGTTGTTATAAGCCAAATTTGGTGTAATTTTATTCGTATATCCCTGCTAAAACGCCTTCACTGCCTCAGCGATTTAGCACAGCTAATGCCTGTATTTAACAGTTCTGTAGCAGTACCATTGGAATTGTTTCAGCTTGCCATGGAATTGCAAGACAGACATGCCTTGCAGTAGACAGACATGCCTTGCAGTAGACAGACATGCCTTGCAGTAGACAGACACTGCAGCATGGATCTTGTAGAAGTAGACCCTCTGGGCTCGGCTAGCTGACTCAAATTTGGTTTGTGTAGCATTTTAGCTAGAAAAAGATTCTGTCTTTTAAAGACCCTGAAAATGTCCCAAATGGCATCGTATGTAGTGCACTACTTCTGATCAGGGCCCATAGAGCTCTGATCAAAAGTAGTGCATTAAATAGGAAATAGGGTGTCATTTGGGACGCAGGCGTCAGTCCAGTGAAACAGATGGTCAGAATTACCATTTTTGTTTTGCAAATGGCGCATAAGCCTGTGTTCCCCCCAAGTTAATCGCAGGTGTCTAAGTGTATGTCTTAGTTCTCTGGAATAATGTTCCGTCTTCATTTGACTAATCAGTGACTGTAGCTCCCTTTTGAGGATGCAGCCATTCCAGAATGGTCTCTTTTTGAGTCATTACTAAACTCAAAGATAAACACATTTTATTTCTTGACATTCTTTCGTAATAGAATGGAACGTTTGGATACCGAATGTACAATGTTTTAATAGTAGATAGGCTATGTGAAGGAATTTGTTGGACAAGGGATAATGGTTGTTATAAGCCAAATTTGGTGTAATTTTATTCGTATATCCCTGCTAAAACGCCTTCACTGCCTCAGCGATTTAGCACAGCTAATGCCTGTATTTAACAGTTCTGTAGCAGTACCATTGGAATTGTTTCAGCTTGCCATGGAATTGCAAGACAGACATGCCTTGCAGTAGACAGACATGCCTTGCAGTAGACAGACATGCCTTGCAGTAGACAGACACTGCAGCATGGATCTTGTAGAAGTAGACCCTCTGGGCTCGGCTAGCTGACTCAAATTTGGTTTGTGTAGCATTTTAGCTAGAAAAAGATTCTGTCTTTTAAAGACCCTGAAAATGTCCCAAATGGCATCGTATGTAGTGCACTACTTCTGATCAGGGCCCATAGAGCTCTGATCAAAAGTAGTGCATTAAATAGGAAATAGGGTGTCATTTGGGACGCAGGCCCTGCTGATCCTAATACTGTCATGGAACCCCGTCAAAATCCTCCTGTTGGCGCGATGTAGGCGCGCCGTGGCGGTGCAGAGGTGTGACCATGCAGCTGTCTGTTTGGTAATTGAGATGTGTATGTTTGTTTTGTATAACAGATGGCACTGTGTGTGCTTAGGCTGATAGCTAGGAAAATAATAATTGCATTATTCCGGCCAACAGAATATTAGCTTTTGGAATCCGTCCCATTCCAAGCCGGCGCCAGTGCAGCATATGCACTTGCATGGACTGAATATCCAAGGAAATTGATACATCTGGAATACAGCGACCATATGACTTTTCATCTGTCTCAAAGGAGTTGCTAGCTTTTTTTATTTTAACCCGTTCCAAGTACAGAAACATGTTAAAACACTCTCAATTATTAGAGGAACGGCACATTGAGAACCTGACATAGCAGGACCATATGGTTGAAGCTCGCTCTCTTTCCATTGTTTATGTGCACAACAATGTGATTGAGTTGGCATATTTCCAATGCCTTTCCCTCTCTCTGTGTTGGAGGGAGGTATAAGTCTCTCTCCCTCCTTCACGAAACAAGGCCTCCCTTTTATTGTGGAGCTACACCGGTTAGACCTCAGTGCCCTTCTCCCATTCACGTTTCGCTGCAAAAGGCTTTTCCAATTGTGGAGCTGGAATTGAATGTAGACATCTGCTTGGCTTTAAGTGACAGGGCTATGCATGTGTGGCTGTGTGCACACAGAGAGAGACACCAGGATCCTGATCCCTCCACCCTCTCCCTTCTTTCCCTCTAGCCCAGACTCCCTCCCCTGCAGTGGGGCCGGATGAGGCTGTGCGGCCCCCTGACTCCCAGAGGATCTGAGGCCAAGTGGGATGGAGGGAGAATATTGAATCTATTAGCATAAACATCTGCCTGAATGTCTGATCACATCTTTGTGAACCGATCAGTCTTCGCCCTCTTTTATCCCTCTTTCCCTCACACACACACACACACACACACACACACACACACACACACACACACACACACACACACACACACACACACACACACACACACACACACACACACACACACACACACACACACACACACACATTCAGTGTTCCACAGAATACGGGAGACTTTTTACTCTGTCGCCCAGACCAAATGAGATCATTAAATTAGTCTGTTTATTTGTCATTGTTTGCGTTGTGTGGATCAATCAATGAAAGAAAGGAATGGTTGATTTTCAAAAGTCTTGAATACTGTCAGTGAGGTTTTCTTATATTTATATTGAATTTACTGTACTGTGTATTTTCTCTCTGAAAATATTCCTGCAAATGTTGTCATTTGTTATATTTCTCAAATAGTATTTTCATTTAGCTATGAATCTGCACTGTGAGGAGTTTTTGCAAGTGAAATTAAACTGCTACTGTAACTCCCCATAACCCACAGCCAACACTAAATTGACCTCTGTAGTGAATCCAAAACAAATGGACACACCATTATCCATCAAACGCTGAGGGAAAGATAACGTCAAGCCTCACTAAGCATATGAGAGGGAGATTTTTTTGCCTCTCTCTATTTTTAAATAGCCTATCAGGGCATGAATCCAAAATGTTACTAAATGGGTAATAAGCATTATTTTATTTATGATGTTGTGTGGGTGACAGAGCAGAGGGCGGCCATTTGCATGAAAACTGCTAGTGGTGGTATAGGAGACAGGGCCAGGGGAAGGTCACGTTTAATTGAGCCACCTCAGTGGACCCGCTGGCCCTGTAGACTCCTGAGCCCTGAATGAAAACAAGGACAAGCCTGTCATTCCAGACAGTCCCAGTGCCTGTGCTTTATCTGCTCTACTACAGAATATCATCATCAGCCAGCTGACTCACTGTCGAGCAAAGCCATGAAACTACCATCTCCACCGTCAAATATTACAGCGCTGTATCACTTTGGGATTCATTTAACTCGCGAAATGTGAGATTAGGATATTTTGAGATTTGGTTATATTGATAGGGGCAATTATGTTTTGTAAGTGTTGTAAATCAAGCACTATAATAGTAGTATAACGTTGCCCATAAATATAAAGGAACCTGCAGCATTTAAACAAACCGCTAAAATCCTTTCTAAAACAAAATACAAAGAAGGGAAAAATGAATGAATAAATAAATGGATAGAGAAGCCAACATTTTGTCTCTGTAATAAATACTACTAATGTATTCCAATCCAACAAACAGATAAGTGGATTTAGGGAGAGGTGGAAAAAAAAAAGAGAGAGGGAGAGAGAGAAAGATTTACAATGGTGATGTACAGGAAGGAGGAAGGGACATGATTCAATGTTCCCTACAAGGCCCAGCAACAGAAAACAGTATCAATTCACAACATTTAAATTGATAAATGCTCAGAGACAAACACTACAAGGGCACTTTGAAAAGCAAATAGCGACCTGGTGAAGAAATTGATTTTTCCCCCCTGAAAATGACTGCATGATGCATCATTTGACTGTGCTCTGTCCAAGTGCTTGACAGAGATAATCTGGCCAATCCCAGGGGTGACCTTATCGTCCACGGCAGGGCAGCTCTGTCTGCGCCTGTCTTTGTGCATGTCAAGGTTTCAGAGGGCGCCATCCTTCGGGGAGGACAAGTTTCCACACTCTCCATCTTGATATTGAGCCAAGAAACAGAGAGAGAGGTGTGTGTGTGTGTGTGGGGGGGGGGGGGGTGGGCAAGAATCTGAAAATCTGAAAGTCAACGAGGTTTTGTTAGTAATTGGATTAATTATAAATTATTCTGCAGATGTATGCACAATGGATTGTTCTGCCCTTGTCCATTTTGTAGTAATAAATTGGGTATATCAACTCAATATCAGACAAGAGATAGCAGACAGGCGCTACTGCTCAGTTGGACAGGGAGATAGTTGTTGTTTTTCAAAAGATTTCGGTGGTTTGATTGTGGATTTTCAAGGTCAAAAAGTGGGGTTAGTTTTTTTCCTTTTTAACATCCAGTATGCTCTTGATTGATTCCGTCCTTTACATGTTGTTTCATTTCTTTCTAGGTTTTGGTAGCTATAACCACACTTGTGAGGTATTGCTTTGTCAATGGTGCTGTAACACAGTGACTAAAACATGATGGGGCTGTGGATCTATACATCCCATAGGTTAGTCACTCACTATAGCCAGCCAGCCAGGCCACAGCAGCATCAGTCTAAACACGGGATTTAAAGCACCTGTCAGTGAAATGTATGAGCTGGTCCCTAAACATTCTCTAGCACTTCCCTGTGTCACCCTGCGCTGGCGCAGGGGGACTACTGTTTGACCAGAGCTCTATGGGCCCTGGTCAAATAGTAGTGCACTATGTAGGGAATAGGGTGCCATTTGGGATGCACCCTAGGTTTATGGACTTCTGCTCTATGCTTTCTGACCACCAAGAAGCTTGAGAGAATTTTACAAAAACAACATATTTTCTAAAACCAAGTAATCTTATATATGCTACATATATTCTAACATATACAGTAGGTATAGTAGTATTGGTGGGTTTTCATCCACGCCAACATACGCCAACAGTATAGTCACACAAAGTTGTTTGCGAGTGAAAGTGTAGTTTTTTTTAATCTGAGAACCGTAGCTAGCACTTGGCCAAGGTTCCTGTTGTCATAAGTGGTATTGGTATAACTTGTTCCAGAGTTTGTAACAGCATTGGTTTCACTTTGTGTTCGGCTAGCCACACACAATCAGGCCACATTTTAGCATACTCTGTGTGATGTACACTAAATGTGCTACCACTAACATCAATTGGTCCAGCCAAGAGAGAGAGAGAGAGGAGAGAGAGGAGAGAGAAGAGAAAGAGAAGAGCGAGAGAAGAGAGAAGAGAGAGAAGGAATAGAGAGAAGAGAGAGGTAAGAGAGAGTGAAGAGTGAGAGAAGAGAGAATAGAGAGAGAGAATAGAGAGAAGAAATAGAGAGAATGAAGTGCGAGAGAAGAGAGGGAGAGAAACACAGGATTTTCCACTTATTTTACTTTGCACTATCATGGCCCTTTTGTGAGAAAGTAATGATTATCCCCCGAAAACCCCAGCCCTAGCCCCATCCCTAGCCCCAACCCTATCCCCAGCCTCAGCCCTAGCACCATTAACAGCCCTCCAGTGAGCTCCTTTCCAGCAGTCCTCTATCTATCCCATCATCTCCAAACTGCTCTTTTGATAATCCACAATGCACAGATTTATTTCCATCCTTCAGATCATCTCCAGACTGATCGGGCTGCTCTCATTTTATTTCACATCTCCTCTCCAATCCTTATTAACGTTTGAAGGCGGATGGATCACCCAGATAGCATCTCCAGTGTACTGACTGACGATAGCTCGCTGCTCGCTGCATGGGCTTTTTACATCCACCATCAGCCTTTCATCTGGATTGAAATCTGGTGGGAGCGTCAGGATTGGGAATACAACTGTGTTTGAATTGGAATTGAAAGATAAAGTAGTTGGGATTATTAACTGTAAATAGGCTTCAATTGGCTTTTTGGGGGGGGAGGGGATTTTGATGAGCTAATTAACATTGGTGCCATCATTTTGTTTTCAAAGTGAATGAATGTTTGAAGCCAATTTACAAGATGTTAGACGCTTGCTAGATGTTTTCATAGTTTGATTATTCTTAAAGGTAAAGATAGCCTGTAAAGACAAATTGTAGGTATAAACTATATAAAATATGAAGTCTTGGAGCACTGTCTGACCCATCCCACTCTTCTCCTTTCTAATCAACCGTAACAAATGTCAGGACGTGTTGTACGCTTGCTTGCTTTTTTTTGGCAGGATTTGCTACCGACCGTGCTTGCAGTCTCATCGTGAAAGAGAGGGGCGACCCACGGAGCACTCATTGGAAATTCCTAAAGTTGGATTTACAACAGCATTCTAATTTAATGTTGGATGTCGAACATATAAAGAGATCAGAGTGGCACTAGAGCTGAAAATTGATGCCTTTTTTATTAGAGGCCCAGTGGAGCGGGTGGGCGGGCGGGTGCCGCTGGTACAATGAGAGCGGAGCGGAGTGGGGCACGTGGTGGCGTCGGTGTGGGGTGCAGGCAGCACAAGGAACAAATGAATGGGGGAGCTGCTCTCTGAGAGGGCTCGTATTTCACCCCAATGTCAGGCCCCAGGAGGGGAGCTCAGGATAGAGAGGTGACGCCAGTTAATGCCAAGCACCTCTCCTCTCCTCTGCTCTCCAGCCTAAGGACAAGCTATTGACCGCCAGGCTGTCATAAAACATCTGGCATAGCAGAGGAGGAAGAGAGAGAGGAGAGAGGGATTATGGAGAAATTACCAATGTGGAACCTTTCAGATTTTTGAACTATTGGTTGGAATTACAGTGGAAGGTGTTGTATTTCATAGCGACGAGGATGATGCTAGAGTGAAAGGAACTGGCTCAGTCATCTTCATGAGAACTCATACAGTATGAAGAACCGCATTGAACTCACTGCACTTCAATTATCTTGATCACTCCATCTATCCTTTCATTTTCGCCAAACAAGGAATCATCGTTTCTACTCAACAATTAAGATCAGCCAAATTGTAAAAACACTTTTTTGTTGTTGTTGCATATTTTACAAAATGTTATTCATTAATAAGTCCAGCATGATCTGTCTATTTCTTCAGGGCTCCATCCAGGCCATAAACTCAGTAATAACCTTTTATCAGAAGCAAGGGTGGACCCATAATGTGACATTTCCACCCAGATGAAAGAAAGGAAAAGAGAAAGAAGCCAGGCTTGTAATCTCCCCATATATAAGGCCCTGGGAAGCCATCATATAAGGATATAACAAGCTGTGATGAGGAAGGGGAACTTTTCCAGTGAAGGATAATAGATGAGTCCTGACCCTCTCAGAGCCAGAGCAAAGAGTCACCAGTTCTCCATGTAAGCGACCCCCATTCCAATTTCTCACTTTGGAGAATAAAAGCGTCTCTGAGCATGAGGTGAGGTGGAAGAGGAAGGGGGGAGGGAGGGCGAGAAAGGGGGGAGGATGGGAGGCAGGGAGGGGGATACTATTGTGCCTGAATCAATGACACAGGCCTAAACTTTGTCCGATCTAACCGTAGGCCAAAGTTTGGAAATTAGAATATGGAGATCAGGTTGTATGCATACACATCACCAATTAATAGGAAATCATTTTGGAATAGCTTTGGTGTCATTTTGTGCTGGCTAGATCTGATTATCGCTTGTATAATTACAGCATCGATGGGAAACACAACGACCAAACACTGAGACTTCATATATTGTTAATAACCCAGAGAGTTTGACTCACTCCATTTACCAGTCAACTCCGTCAGAGGAATTAGTGTACGAATCCTGTGAGAAACTCAGACTGTCTCAACTGTCTCTGCCACAGCCAAGAGAGAATATGTGGACACAGTACACACAGTCCTAATTGTTGTCCCAAATGCACATATAGTTTATTCTCCATGAATAATATGACAACAATTATCTGGATTTATTTACATGAGCTTTATAAATGAGGGCTAATTATTGTGTCTTAATGATGCCTCTTAGTGCAGCTACCTCTGTCACACGACTGTACAGAGATAACGGAATGGAAATTTGCTTCGAGGATTTTCCTAAATGTCACCGCCACTTTGTGCACGAGGATGATAACTTCATACATTCATTATCGTGGCAAACACCTGCAATGTAGCACAAGAGACCTTGGGGCTCGGCGATAGTAGATAATTACTAATGAATCAATATGGAGGGAGAGAGAGTTAAGGTGGAAGGAAGACTGACAGAGTTGTCCCCTCTCGCTCTCTCTGAAACAGCCTGGGTCTGATAAAGCTTTAAAATAAACAGGGAAGGAGGAGGAGGTGAAGAAGGGGACTGGCGCTCATCTGTTCTCAACATGGCAGCTTTGGTTTTTAGGCCCGCTGGCTGCTGATATCTCTGGTTCATCCTTGGGCTCTATTTTCATATGAATATATTAAGAGAGAGAGAAATTGAGATAGAGAGAGGGGTGAGGGAGAGGGAGAGAGCGATGAGAGAGATGCTGAGAGAAAGAGAGATGCTGAGAGAAAGAGAGAATGAGAAAGAGAGGGAGAACGAGAGAGAGAAAGAGAGCGAGAGAGAGAGAAAGAGAGAGAGAGAGAGAGAGAGAAAGAGGGATGCTGAGGCCGGTATTTGCCTGCGAACCATACAGGGATATAAATCCTAGTCTATTCATCAGGCTTAATGCAGGTGAATGGACAGGCAGCCAAGCTACATCATCCACCACACAACACACCTCCTTACATGTCCTCCATGTACTTTGACTTTTACAAGTTTGAAGCAAAGAGAAAATGCTATCAGATGAGAGTCAGTACTATGCAAGACTAGACTGTGAATGTTATCTGGTTGGAGATGATTGTACGTAAATGCATTTCTGCAGATTCAATTCACTTTAAACCCCTTGTAAGAGGATTCTAATGGTGCATTACCCTTATAGCCATACCAACCAACCAACAGCACCATATCCTATCTAGTTTTTTCTCTTCCCATTACTACATCCCTGGACCTGGACCCCCCATCAGGACAACAATTTAAGGGGGAAACAGATGTCCTTCACCAGCGTAATGATTGCCATGTCCATTTTTTACCCCTAACCCTCGGAGACAGCCGAGCTGCGGTATGATGCATGTCGGCAAAATCCCCCAATGGAGGAGGAGAAAAACAACTATGAAAGGCTCTATCTAGAATATCGAGTGAGAGGAGCCGAGCAGAGCAGAGCAGAGCAGAACATTCCTCACTCCTCGAAGGACAGCTCATTCCATCCTCCATAATGCTGGATAAAGACATGAAATCACATATGACAAAGTGGTAATGGTGTAGCAGCACTTAAATCCCCTCATTTAAGTGCAAATAGGTGTCATTTTGGAAGGCCTAAGCAGCTGGCTCCACAATGTCACTCTAACTGGATGTGACCACTGCTGGGGTTCGTTTCCTCCACCGTAGAACAGAAGAGAGGAGAATTCTCCCAACGTTTAGCCACCACAGCAGACACCGTGCTGATAGGAGATTACTATGATGAATGATGGGCTAGTGTTCTAGCCAGACTATGTTATTCACCATATGCAGTACTCTGGAGAAATAGAACAAGTCAACGTCAGCTAGTGAATCACTAGATGGAAATCTGTCATCTGATGCTAGCCTGTCTGGTGCTAGCCTGTCTGATGCTAGCCTGTCTGATGCTAGCCTGTCTGATGCTAGCCTGTCTGGTGCTAGCCTGTCTGGTGCTAGCCTGTCTGATGCTAGCCTGTCTGATGCTAGCCTGTCTGGTGCTAGCCTGTCTGATGCTAGCCTGTCTGATGCTAGCCTGTCTGATGCTAGCCTGTCTGGTGCTAGCCTGTCTGATGCTAGCCTGTCTGATGCTAGCCTGTCTGGTGCTAGCCTGTCTGGTGCTAGCCTGTCTGATGCTAGCCTGTTGGCTAACACTTTGCTTGTACGGCGTTATACATTTGCTTACAAGGCATTATGAATAGGGTGTTCATAGGAAGTGTTATGGCCCGCTGGCAACTCTCTTATTGTTTTTAAAGGGTGTACAGAAGTGCATTGCTTATGGTGGTGACTACTCTCTGTTGTTGTTGCTGTTGGAGGCTAGTCAGTAGTGGATGTGGCAAGCATCACGGTCTGGTCTAGTGGACCAGAAGCAGCCCATATTTCAGAGCAGATGGCTAAAGTAACGCTTTAGTCATTTCTCCTTGACTTGTCCTCCAACGTTGGACGTCCTATACAATGTGACCCACCACTCAAAGTAGGAAATTGGAATGTGAGATGATTAAATCAACCTGTTTCACTGTTACTACATCAGTTATTCAGTCAACAAGTTCTTAACGATCTTCAAATAAAATGGCGGATACCTTGAGAAATAGATAGCGGTCGTGTGGCACTGAGGGTTAGTTTTGTAACAATTAAGATACTATAGAAAAACGGTCTCCAGTGGTGCAGCGGTCTAAGGCACTGCATCGCAGTGTTGCGGCATCACTACAGCCTGGGGTTCGATCCCAGGCTGTGTTATTACCGGCCGTGTCCGGGAGTCCCATAGGTGGGTGCACAATTGTTGTCTGGGTTTGGCCGGGGGGCTTTACTTGGCTCATCGTGACTCCTTGTGGCGGGCTGGGCACCTGCAGGCTGACTTCGGTCGTCAGTTGAACAGTGTTTCCTCTGACACGTTGGTGCTTCTGGGTTAAGCAGGCGGGTGTTATGAGGCACAGTTTGGCAGGTCATGTTTCGGAGGATGCATGACTCGACCTTCGCCTCCTGAGCCCGTGGGGGAGTTGCAGTGATGAGACAAGCTCGTAATAACAAATTGGGGGTAAAAAATGTATTAATTAAAAGATACTACAGAAATAAGTTATGTTTTATACAAATTGAACCATATATGTGTATTTTTTAAGACATACCTTTCTTTTAGCTATTGAAAAATGATGTTAGATGTACAATACTGTAGTTCTTCCATTCAAGTTGAATTTTTCCAACCAGGGACGATTTTTCTGTGTTGTACTGTATAACATGAAAACTGCCTCCAAGGCAAATCATCTCGGTCTCACCTCTGGGTAGAATACTTTGTATGTTTGTGTGCTTTTCATGTTGCTCTCTTGAAAACATTTGAAGGAAAATTGAAAGATAATTATTTATATTGCATATTATAGGCTTATTAGTAGGCTATGCTACCTGTTCAATCTGTATATTACCTAATCTACATGTAAACTACGTTGATCTTTATTGGTAATTTTGTTTTGCTTAGTTCCCATTGAGATATATCAGGTAGTTCCCCCATATGTAGCCTAGCCTATACAGTACATTCCACACTGTATACAGTACAGGATATATGGAGGAAATGATTGGTTTGATGGACTGTGCTTTTCTGTAGCTCCAGAGGAGGGTCAGACTGATCCCTCTGGTCATCCTGGAGGTGATTTCTCTGGAATAAAGATTTGTATAAGACAACTATAAGCCTGCGTTATTCACCTGAGGTTTTGAACATGCTTTAATTCAAGTTCAAACCTCTACAGTTTCATTTTCCAAGTAGAAAAATAAATGTCAGACTGTAGGAGTCCAACCTTTTCTCTCCAATGAGAATGGATAGCTGTATTAACTCTTCTGATTATCATGGCATTTCAGAGCAGCAAGCAGCATGGCGTTGGATCAATACTCTTTTAATGAAACACATTGAGAGTTGGGCTATACAGAGCCAACTCATGTTTTTCATTTGATTCCTATAGGAAACGCAGGAGCAAATAAGACGCGGGGAGGGGGGGGGGGGGGGGGGTTGGATTTCCTATTCGCCCATAGTATACGACGTGCATGTCCTGAAACTAGATAATAAATTGAATGTCATTCTGGAACAATCCGATGGCTTTATCACTCTTAAGTAATCTCATTCTGTAGCAAAAGTTATTCCATTTGAGTTGTTATTTTCGTTGATGGGTGGATGCATGTGGTCTTTGCATCCCTAGATCCTCTTTGTATCACACAGGAGGAGACAACCCTGGCAGAGAGAGATTGCCTGCATCCAGGAGTGATTGTTTTGTTTTATTTTATTAAATTGTTTTATTTCATCGAAACAAGATTTTTTTTTTTGCATTCCAATCTTTTTTTTCTTTTTTATTCTGGGTCGCTTGGCGGCATGGCGGAATAGGAGTTGCGAGCTGATATGATGTTTCCTTGCTCACGGCATGGCCTACCTTGGCTGCTAACTGTAATTTACTTTTCTCTCTCTGTGGCCCCCAGTCTGCCTGGGTTCTGGTTTGTTGAATGATGTGCTAATCCATTATATTCTTCAGACAAGTGTATCGACCAGTATAAACAGACTGGAGGGCACAAACCTAAATGAAAGCCGTAGTTTCCCACTGAATCATTTAACTAGCTCCTGGAGCAAGTGCAGCAACATAACAGCCTTTTTCTCAGCCTGCTGAATATACATTAAGAAACCATTAAAGAAGCCTGTAAACCCGGGCTTGGCTGAGGCTGAAGACAGTGGTGGAGATCTGCTGTGTACATGTTGCATCTAGCTATCTAACCTCTTTCCTATGGAATACCTCCTCAGACACGGTAGTCTCCCCCTTCTCCCCCCTGCCTTCCCCAGTTGTCTCTCGCTCCTCTCACCTCCTCTTCCCCCCTTCTCCCTCAGTTGTTTGTCTCTCCTCCTCCTCCCCCAGATGTATCTCCTCTCCTCCTACCTCCCCTGGCCTCCCCCATATGTATGTCTCTCCCAACCCCCCCCCCCCCCCCCCCCTGTGTTCCCAGAATCCCAGAGAGCACATAGCTGCTGATGTTGGATAGCCCATCTGCCAGCATGTCTTTTACTGTTCTGCAGAACCAGGAACCAGGGTCCAGATGCTGTGGTTAACTAGGCATCCCCTATACTGTACCATTTTCAGACATAGTGGTATTATTAAGTGTGTTCCCATTTAGTATGAAACGTCATAACACGAACAGATACCACCCCAGCCTGAAGTGTCTGGGCCTGTATAGAATGCTTGATTATTACAGAACTATTAAAGCTATCAATAATATCAATCGTCCTTTCCCACCACTAATACAATGTCCCTTTATCTATAACCAAGAGAAGAAAGTGGTCTGTAGAAATGTCCAGTCGTAAATACGTATCACACAATAATATTTAATATATGCCACTTACAGTCATGCGTCATCATAAAAAAAAGAAGAAGAAAAAAAAAAGATGGCTTTCTTAAAGTCCGTTTTGTAATGCACCGCTGCACTGTGGATACAAACATTCCCAAACAACCGTTTCGCGTTTACACACACGCACACATTTACTCAGCTGAGAACAGCTGTAATTGTAGCTGAAATGTCTCTGTTTGTCTTACTCGTTAGAATAACATGCATTTAGTAAAAGTTGATAAGGAGAGTTGCTGTGGAACCCTGCAATCCCCTTTGACACCACCATTAAGTATCTGCTAAATGAGACATGAACAGGGATTCCTTCATTAAGAGAAGCAGAGCAGAGCTCTTGCGGCTGCAATACCGCTCTAATTTCTTTAAATGTTGTTCTTGTTCTTGTATTCTTGTTTCAAGGCACCAGTACACTCCCCTTTATGTTGGTATGGATCACCACTAGGTATGCCTCTATAACTCATCACCACGGATACCGGAGTGCACTAGGCTACATTGTTTTCTCCTGAAGAACAGGGAATTTACTTTTTCATTGACTCCTTTGAAATAGATTTACAAGGCTTCTGGATTAGAGCGTCTCTAAATGACTTAAATGTAAATGTTCTAACCTATTGTGTCGAACATTCTGGAATGGTTCAGAATCGTTCCTTTGTGTGCCCATCTCCCCGTAACTTCGTCCTCACCATAGCCGTTCACACCATAGCGAGGCACTTGGTTAAGATATGATTTGAGCGTGGGGACTACTGGTTGGCAGATGGGTAATAAAAGTCTCTATGGAGCGGGGAGGCAGAGCAGGGAGCAGGGCATGCTATGCTCGGTGTGCCAGACAGACCATGCTAAAGCCACTAATCAGTCCCATCAGTCAGGCCCTCCCTGTCAGCCCACAGCCCAGATGGGGAGATGGGGATAGAGAAACCACCAAGGATTACTGGGAGGGAGCTGGGAGGGAGATGGGAAGAGAGAGAGAGATACACACACACTGCTTCACGCATGCACGCATGCGCGCGCACACACACCCATACACACACACACTCTATCTCTCTTTCTCTCAAGCAGAGAAACACACACACACATTCCTATACACACACTCTCGCACACACAGACTCAAATATCTCGGGGTAGGTCGTTCACACTCCATCATCCATACAAAATTCATGATCTGGACTTTTCTCTCACCTCCCCAATCCCAATTCCATCCATCCGCCCTGGACAAATGCATTTATCCTGCACAGGAAACAGCTGTATTGAGATGAACATAAATCGGCAGTTCGTTAGAGCATGTTTAGCAGTGCATTAACAAATTTGCCACCTTAATGAGTTGCTAAGTAATTGCATTCCTGCCCCTGAATGCAAACAGTCCATTACCTAGCTACAACTATATGATTCCCAGTACCAAAACATGAATGTATGCTCTCCTGAGCTTTGTTCCTCTCTAAGTTGATTTCAAATGAACTGAAGGTGGGTAGGATGCTAGTTTCTCAGCTCCTGCTCTCCCGTTTCATGACTGTGGAAACCATTTTATTGTTATTTATTTAACCAGGCAAGTCAGTTAAGAACAAATTCTTATTTACAATGACAGCCTACCAGGGAACAGTGGGTTAACTGCCTTGTTCAGGGGCAGAACAACAGCTTTTTACCTCATCAGCTCAGGGATTTGATCCACCAACCTTTACAGTTACTAGCCCAACACTCTAACCACTAGGCTACCTGCCGCCCCCAGCTTTATGAAAGCTTTATCCGTGGAGTTATTTCTGTGTATACCTGCTAGTAGGCAGCCAGACTTCCATAGTTCGTATTGCTGAAAATGTCATCATTGTGACTATTAAATTCCGGCCTTGGTTGTAACCCGTCCTGCTGCATCTGTGGCATGGTATAGCCTTCAGAGTGTGTCTGCCCATCCTAGTAAATATATGTTAGAAAGCTATGGTACTTGTTGATCATATTTCATACCACACACTTATTCAGACGGTGTCTCTGGCTCATCTTTCATGGGACTTAGCGAGGCAAAATCAGCAGCAAGCGTGTCAAAACCACCGGAGTGAAAAAAAGACGAGTTTACACAAAGGCAGGCGGAGAAATTAAGGATGATTTTATTTTCTTATCTTTCCCTGCAATTCATTACTTTGCAGTCTGCTCCATGCAGTGGTAGGTTCCTGGCTTGTCAGAGAAGACTAATGGCTTGTCTTCCTTGGTGAGGAAACAACACAGGCTTGTCGGCATAAGTAATCAACTTGTTCTTCTCCAAAAAGGGAATCTGGATGATCTTAAATTGAAAACAAACAATCATTTCAGATACAGTACTCCACTTTATTTGACGGCCCCCGTGCATTGTGTTGGGACTCACCATGGTTATTGTTTCACAATGCATACGCTATTAGCCTCAATGTGGCATGTTTGAAATCAGACAGACTATTATTATTATGAATTACAGTACATTTTGTCCTGACCGACTAACACCCTGAGGGAAAATGTTCAAATCAGAAGTCAAACTTGAAAGGAGAAATGTTTTCAGTCTAGTTTGATCCTTGTTCACTATACTGCTATATCTGGGATGAAAATACTATTTTATTTAAAAACCAAAAGCCCACTCTAAGGAGACTGAACAAAGGAAGGCAGTGGATTCTTTAGAATTTATACTTTCTGTTTCAACTCTGACAGAGTTGTTGATGTTAAAGTTAGGTTCTGCGCTGGAAAAGGGCAAAAAGAACAATGCAGAAGTCCTTGAACACAGAGCGGGGAGTCCCACCTCGAGTCGGTAGCATACTTCACATACTTCTCTGTTAAAGGAGTCTTGATTAAATGACAGCCACTTTGTTGTTTACACACTGATGGCAGCAGCGCCATCACACACGCGCACACACACACACACACACACACACACACACACACACACACACACACACACACACACACACACACACACACACACACACACACACACACACACACACACACACACACACACACACACACACACACACCTATCCCCACACATCCTAAAGACATTAGAGCAGGGCTGAAATGAGACAAGTTCAAGAGAAAAAACTAGCAACCCATCTGGATGGTAAAAAAGAACAACCTCCAAAATCTGGGACAATGTGAATCAAATTTTATTTTTTTATTGCCTTGATAGTATTTCCACTACAAATAAAATCACATTTTCTTCTTTATGCCTGGTTTTTGAAAAGGATAGATAGAGAGATAGCTGAGACAGTAGGAGGCATAAATAGAGAAAGTTATCAGGTTTAGTGTACTTGGCTACTTGGCAAGGTCATCTTTAACCTCTGAATATATGGATCCTCTGGGACTAGCCCCAGTCACTCACCGCCCGCCCAATAATCCGAGAGGGGCAGAACGGGAGACCACATTTACACTGCTGTTAAATTAATTGCCCTAACATCCCCTCACCGTGCCCACTGAAGACTACCGAACACGGTGCCAAGACCTGTGTTGTCCTGGGAGTGTTGATATGTATCTTTTCATCTAGGAAATCCAGAGATTCTGTAATGAGTTACCGTTTACACACTGTACTGTACCTCTTCTTTTTGAATACATGTTGGCTTTCTTGGCGAGAAATGATGATGGAAGCCCCTCTGATTTGGAATTAATATTGATTGTGTAATGGATTTTTTTTTTAAGCTGCTCTTTTTCTATCCATATACCATCTAGTTATTTTACTGTTTTTTTTAGGTCTATATTATGGTGTGTATCTGTGTAAAACTAAAGTATTGTAATTACAGTG
This sequence comes from Salvelinus namaycush, assembly GCF_016432855.1. Taxonomy (NCBI): domain Eukaryota; kingdom Metazoa; phylum Chordata; class Actinopteri; order Salmoniformes; family Salmonidae; genus Salvelinus; species Salvelinus namaycush. Next base: position 32,508,805 of record NC_052321.1, read on the forward strand.
GAGATGTCAGAAATCGTCATCATAGATAAGTCAAATAAGACTTGCAGTAGACGGTAGAATATCAAAATGGCAACTCTTATGTTTATATTTCTTTCCAGGAAAATAATAAAGTGCCGTAGTCTATTTAGTCCTGTACATGTTGATAATATTAGTCTTTAGCATCACATACAGAATATGAATGATCAGCACTAGAATGCCAACTAAAACGGCTTTTTAAGTCCAAATGTAATTATGAGGGCTCTCAGCAGCATTTTGAAAGATACATGTCTGTTATTTATGCCGTGGCTCCCACATTTGTGTAAACATAAAATCTCATGCTTTATTACATCCCTTTTGCACCCAGTGCCTTGACCCTTGACCCTAGTCATGGTAAATGGAGAAATAGTGGGGAGCTAATGGAGACAGATGGGAATATGGCATGCCATTTACTCAAATTGGTAAAGTAATTAACCTCGAGGTGCTTCGGTTTGCAAGAAAGATTGTTGGAATATCTCGCAGAGAGCGGCCTGATAAACAGACTCTCGGCCTAACCGCCTCTGACAACTGCATCATAAACTCAACTCATTCTGTTCAATTGACCTGTCAACATCTCAAGACCAAATAAAGATTTGTATTACAATGTACTTTGGGTTAGGAGATAGTGGAGGGAGCCTCCACTGCTACACCAGCCAGCCAGGCTGCCTTGACTACAACCTGAGGGCTCTCTCTCTTTCTCTTTCTTTCTCTCTGTCTGTCTATCTCTCTCTTTCTCTCTCTCTCTCTCTCTCTCTCTCTCTCTCTTTCTCTCTCTCTCTCTGTCTGTCTATCTCTCTCTTTCTCGCTCTCTCTCTCTCTCTCTCTCGGTCTCTGTCTTTCTTTCTTTTTCTCTATCTCTCACTCTCGCTCTCTCTCTCTCTTGTCAGTGTCCTGAGTCATGTGTCCTCTACAAATCTGTGTGCGTGCCTGCTGTGACAGCTTTGTGACAGCAGATGGGAGGCTGGCTGGTGATTGGCTGTGGTGTGGGAATCAGGCGACGGGGTGCAGAGGGTGGCCCTGGCCTGATGGAGCTACTAGACAGACACAGAGGCCAAGCCCATGGACTCTGTCATGTGGTCAAGGCTCTTAACCCCCCTCGTCAAAAACACATCAGACCAATTATTCCCATTTTTAATCTTCCTAACAGACCAGCAGACCCCTACAGTAGGAACAACGTCCATGCTTATTGCTACATCGTTTTTGGTTCAAATGTTTTCATTGTGAACTTAAACGACAAAAATTAGATATAAAGTATGTAGAAAACATATTGGAACTATATATTTTAAAATAAGATCATCTTTGGCAAACTCCAAGCGGGCTGTCATGCCTTTTACTGAGGAGTGGCTTCCGTCTGGCCACTCTACCATAAAGGCCTGATTGGTGATTAGTCAACCGTTCTCAATTGACACATGACACTGGCCATTGACATATCTAATATCTGATGGCATAACACAAAGCATTAGATAAACTGGAATGACACACTCACTCACGGTTGCACAAAAAGAGCTGTGTGCAAACCACACCCTAAAATATTTGAATGTGCCGCCTCCCTGACATTTTAATTATCACTAAAAGACCAGAGAACCCTTTTGTGAACTGTAAAGAACCATTGAAGAGCTTAAAGGGTTCTTTGAGTCATTATGGTTCCATAAACAACCATCAAAAACAACCATTCCCAAAGAACCCTTGAGGAACCCTCATTTTTTTAGTGTGTAGGAAATTAGCTTTAAAACAGCAAAATGTTGTCTCTGCGGCAAAGAGGATTACTTTTTAAAAAATGGCCACGCCACGCTAACCTTGCCGCCGATGCTGAAAAAAATCCTATATAGCCATAAGGCTGCGGTCAAAAGTAGTGTACTGTATAGGGAAATAGGGTGCCATTTGGGACACAGGCATGGTCACAAATAGAAGGGGTTAACTCTTTGTCCTTCCACTGTTTCAGTTTTTAGTATTCCACAGACTAACCCTAACAGTACTATGCCGACTCTCTTCTCCTTCCTCCAGCCCGTTTCCCTCCTTCTCCTCCCTGGCTCTAATCGGGATTGAATGCGGCTACACAACAACAGCAGTCACACATTATACATGTTTTTCATGCTTCCCTGCCTCTGAGTGGCAAATTCGCCATCCGTCTCTCCAGCTAGCACTTGATTATTTCACCTGGAACAGGGGAAAGCATTCTGTGCTTTATAACACAAGCTACCATTTATATCGCCAGCCGCCCGTCTCCCGCTGGAGACGGATGAAACAATAAACATATGCTCTGTCAAACAGCAATGCTTGTATTTACCTCTATGAGTATGTATTATAGAAGCATTGTAGTCTGTGGAATTTGTAAATAAACAGGCTCAAGTTTCTATAGTTTGTGCTGAAGTCAATATATTTTCTCAAAGCTTTCACCCTATGGTTTATGCCAGACTTCCATCCTGTTGTAGTCACAGGTTTAAATGTCCATTACATTGTGTTGTTGTATATGCTATGTGGGAGGGGTATTCAATTTGACTGCCTAGCCTCAGGTCCCATCTGTGTGATTTGCATGTATTGTATTAACAGCAGGCAAAAGGGATGAAGCTGTATGTGGGTAGGTGTTTGTGTGCCTATGGGGAGGGGGGCGGGGTTGATGATGGAGGGTGAAACTTGACACGTCTACCTAGTTGTGACAACTGATTTGACAGTGACAGGTGATTTGGGTCTACCTCTAATAAGTGAATTCATGGGAGGTAAAACATAGCGATCTGTCATGTTCCCAATACCTTAACAGCTGGCTGGCTTGTCCTTTGGTGACAAGTTAGTTTGTCCTGTGCAAATCTTCTGTCACCCAAAAAATGGAAGCAAAGTGCCAGGGAAGAAAATTATGTGGTCGTGACAGAGGGAGCGGAGTGAGGAATTCCTTGTCAGACTTAGCCAGCTGTGCCAATAATATTATCTTCAGTAGCATTAATCACACTCCTCCTCCCAGCAGCCCCTTGTACCCGCCGGCTCCCACAGGAACCTGTCAAAAGTTGTGCTGGGGAAAATGGCCGCCAGCCTACCTACCTGAAGGAGGGAACAGTTAGCTGTAGCGCGCTTCGCTTCAAAGCCCCCAGTCTGTCTGGTGAATGAATGGGAACCTATATGTCTATTGTCATCATTCTATACCTGGAGGATCTGAAACTAGACTATTAGCAGCCCAAACAAATTCAATCTCTCGCATAAAGAATTAGTGAGAAAATAGTTATTCGTGTTATTACACGCAATAAACACGCAATAAACATCTTGTTTTATCTGCTCCATAATGTTGGCTGTGTAAACTGAACTGGTGGGGTAAACGCTTATCTGTTGTTGCCGTGGCGCTAGTCAGACAAAATGTTTGATGATTTTGAACACTCCAGAGGAGCTTGAGGGTGTCTGGGCTTTTCAGCCACCTTCACCCTGTTGCAGTAACTTATGTATTCTCAGGAATAGTTTGGTAGATAAGTGCTTATCCACAGTAGTTAGATGTACAGTAGGTGCTCCCAGACCTGGGTTCAAATATTGTTTGTTATCTTTCAAATACTTTGAGAATTTGATTGGGCCTGCCTGGAGTACAAGATGGGAGTATTTGAAAGTATTTGAAAGTAAACCAATATTACTTGAACCCAGGTCTGATACACATCCGCACAGCTGCGTAGCTGTAACTCTCTCCCTCACCTGACGGACTGTGTGAAACTGACTGTGGGAAAGTTTAGCTTCTCTCTGATGGTAATATCATGTTGTCAGACTTGAAAGGTTATTGGGCTTTTGACACATATTTAGGCTTGTGGGGAAGGTAAAGGCCTAGAGACAAATGCCTGACTATTTGGAATATAAAATTCTCTGCAGCTACGCACACAACTGGCACCGAGCAGAGGCTGGCTTGACAGCTGGCCAAGGAACACAGACAGACACAGGAGTTTTTATGATGCAATAACTAATGCCAAGCGCTCGACTTACCCCTGAGGTGCGTCCCCAATGGAACCCTATTCTATTTCAAATGCACTACTTTTGACCAGGGCCCATAAGGGTCTGGTCAAAAGGAGTGCACTGTATTCCCTATACGCCATTTGGTACGCACGCCTGGAATGTCGGGATCTGTCACTATAAATGAAGTCAAACAGCAATGTTCAAGGCAAGGTACATTAAGCCACGATGGCTGGACATTGGCAGTAGATTGGCACACAATCTCACAGAGATACATTTTAGCTAGCTAGTTTATCTCTGTAGCTCATATAATATGTACATAAGCTTGTTACATAATGTGGGTTAATGCATTATAATTGTAATGAAGTTATATGCAATCAATTAATAATTAGAGATAAAAATTGATATATTTCCTCGGTTAATTCATTACTTTATTGCGTTAAATGTCACATTCAATGTTTTTTCAGTGGCAGTGTTGTGGAAGCTACTCTGAAAATATAGTATCAAGCTACCAATTACTTCACACTGGAAGAAGTTAACTTACACTAAAGCTACCCTTAAAATGTACAGTATATAGTTTACTTAACTAACGTTACTTTGAAAAAATATTTCACTACAAAGTACTTTGTGAAAAATTATCATATGTAAATCTGAAATGTCATAGACAGCAAATTGCAAGAACAGTTCACTTTGGGGTCATATGTTAATTAACAGAATGTGTAATTTAGTCTAAAAACGATGTTTCGAGTGAGAATTAGGCAGGTCTGATGCGGAAAAAGAAAGGAAAGTATTGCCTATTTAACCCATTTAAAAATATATATATATTTTTTAGTAGTGTGTAGTTTCAGTAGTTAGCTACACCACTACATTTTGGACCTAAATCTAGACCTAAAACTGGACCTAAAACTGGATAGGAAGGCAACTGCACAGGGGCAGCGTTGAAGAATATGTTTGTAGAGGGCGGAAACGATATTTTATATGGTTTTACATAAACACTTAATTTCAAACTTAACTGAAATGTCTTATGATGATCTCTGTTTTTTCACTAAGGAGATTAAATTCAGCACAAGACAGCCTCAATTTATATCAGAGCTAATAATGAAAAGTGTTTGCATGACTGAGAGTCAAAAGCAAGCACTCCAACGTGTAATCTTGTTGTTACGAACGAGGCATGAAATCTCCAACTTCCGACGGATGCGTAGTTGCGTAGAATCTCTAATACACATCAGAGGATGGTTTTGAAGATGTCTTTACTGAGCAGCTCCATGTTTTTATTGAATCAAACAAGAGATGCCGTCTCATTCCGTCCAATCACATGTACTCGCTCTGTTGCTGATGTCAGTGAAATAAAAACATGCACTGTAAAGAAGCTGTCACTGTAAAATGGGTGGTTGGAGTGACATTGGGGTGATTTGAAGAGGACAAAGAGATCTGGAGAAGAGAACAAACCATCATATGTCGTTATATCCAGAAGCACTCTCTCCCGTTACCTCTCCTTCTATATCTTTCCATATCTATCTCCTACAGTGCCTTCGGAAAGTATTCAGACCCCTTGACTTTTTCCACGTTTTGTTATGTTACAGCCTTATTCAAAAATTGCTACACACGAGTTACACACAATATCCCATAATGACAATATGACATTTACATAAGTATTCAGAACCTTTACTTAGTACTTTGTTGAAGCACCTTTGGCAGAGATTACAGCCTCGAATCTTCTTGGGTATGATGCTACAAGCTTGGCACACCTGTATTTGGGGAGTTTCTCCCATTCTTTTCTGCAGATCCTCTCAAGCTCTGTCAGGTTGGATGGGGAGGGTTGCTGCACAATTATTTTCAGGTCCGGGCTCCAGCTGGGCCACTCAAGGACACTCAGAGACTTGTCCCAAAGCCACTTCTGTGTTGTCTTGGCTGTGTGCTTAGGGTCGTTGTCCTGTTGGAAGGTGACCCTTCGGCCAGTCTGTCCTGAGTGCTCTGGAGCAGGTTTTCATCAAGGATCTCTCTGTACTTTGCTCCGTTCATCTTTGCCTCGATCCTGACTAGTCTCCCAGTCCCTGCCGCTGAAAAACATCCCCGCAGCATGATGCTGCCACCAACATGCTTCACCGTAGGGATGGTGCCAGGTTTCCTCCAGACGTGAGTCTTGGCATTCAGGCCAAATAGTTCAATCTTGGTTTCATCAGACCAGACAATCTTGTTTCTCATTGTATGAGAGTCTTTAGGTGCCTTTTGGCAAACTCCAAGCAGCTGTCATGTCCCTTTAACTGAGGAGTGACTTCCATCCGGCCACTCTACCATAAAAACCTGATTGGTGAAGTTTCTCCCATCTCCACAGAGGAACTCTAGAGCTCCGGGTTCTTGGTCACCTCCCTGACCAAGGCCTTTCTCTTGGCCGCTCTTCCTAGTTTTGGTGGTTCCGAACTTCTTCCATTTAAGAATGATGGAGGCCACTGTGTTCTTGGGGACCTTCAGTGCTGCAGACATTTTTTGGTACCCTTCCCCTCTAGATCTGTGCCTCCACACAATCCTGTCTCGGAGCTCTACGGACAATTCAAATCAAATGTATTTATAAAGCCCTTCTTACATCAGCTGATGTCACAAAGTGCTGTACAGAAACCCAGCCTAAAACCCCAAACAGCAAGTAATGCAGGTGTAGAAGCACGGTGGCTAGGAAAAACTCCCTAGAAAGGCCAGAACCTAGGAAGAAACCTAGAGAGGAACCAGGCTATGAGGGGTGGCCAGTCCTCTTCTGGCTGTGCCAGGTGGAGATTATAACAGAACATGGCCAAGATGTTCAAATGTTCATAGATGACCAGCAGGGTCAAATAATAATAATCACAGTGGTTGTCGAGGGTGCAACAGGCCAGCACCTCAGGAGTAAATGTCAGTTGGCTTTTCATAGCCGATCATTCAGAGTATCTCTACCGCTCCTGCTGTCTCTAGAGAGTTGAAAACAGCAGGTCTGGGACCGGTAGCACATCCAGTGAACAGGTCAGGGTTCCATAGCCGCAGGCAGAACAGTTGAAATTCCTCCGACCTCATGGCTTGGGTTTGCTCGGACGTGCACCGTCAACTGTGGGACCTTATATAGACAGGTGTGTGCCTTTCCAAATCAGGTCCAATCAATTGAATTTACCACAGGTGGACTCCAATCAAGTTGTAGAAACATCTCAAGGATGATCAATGGAAACAGGATGCCCCTGAGCTCAATTTCGAGTCTCATAACAAAGGGTCTGAATACTTATGTAAATAAGGTATTTCAGTCTTGTATTTTTAATACATTTGCAAAAATGTTTTTGCTTTGTCATTATGGGGTATTGTGTGTAGATTTATGAGGAAAATGTTATATTTAATACATTTTAGAATAAGGCTGTAACGTAACAAAATGTGGAAAAAGTCAAGGGGTCTGAATACTTTCCGAAGACACTGTATATCTCACCAGCCACACATTAAAAACGTATAGCCAGGTTGAACATGAGATGCAGAGCTGTTCTGTACTGTGTGGCTATGAGCTGCTGTGTGAGCTTTGCTCCAAGGTTACACCAGGCCTTAGTGAGACTAGTGAGGCTGTGGGTCTTAAGCCTCTGGGCCCATCGGTGTCTCTCTGGTAAGCCCTGTATGCTGGACAGCCGTACATTTTGCTTAATGAACAGCAATGAAATGCCAGCCAGCCCATCCTGCCGTTCCAAATAGCACCCTATTCCCTTTATAGTGCAATACTTTCGAACAGGGCCCATGGGGCTAGCTCTGCCTGACAGATACATCCGTCTGCCTCCGTCTGGCCAGAGAAAACTCTCTCTTCTTCTTCCTCCTCCACTGGCTCCATCCCTCCATCCTCCTCACACTGAGAACAAGAAGCTTGTGCCGTGGCGACAATTGCTTTAGAATTTACAGCGACATGAGCCTAATAGTGCGATTTGGTGTTCCGTGTGGGGCCCTGTAAAGGGTGGAAGTGCACTGCTGAGGAGATTTCCATTGACTGGTGTGGTGTGATAGAGACTAGAAAAGAGATGGAGGGAGAGATAAGAGGGAGAGCAAGAGAAAGAGAGGGAGTGAGAGAGACTGGTCTCCTCCACTCATTTCCTGAAGACAAAAAGGCGCAGGCGGTTAGATGTTTCTTTTCCTTTGAAGGGGTGGATGGTATCGTTATGAAATGCATCCGTTATACATCTTTGTGTATCTGATGATGGCAGTCTTTGATTTATTACATTTGCAAGATGGTATCCTGGGCATTCTGACTCCCTAGGCTTGTCATTTTATAGGAATCACTGGAAGCTGCAAACATTCTCTTAACCAAGGTTGATATACCGGGTAAATATGTGTTGCAGGAGATTGTTGATCCATATACAAGCAGTATATACTAACTCCTCTCTAGCTACAGTAGACACTCTAGCTTTCTCACAAGGCCATGCAGCGTGTGGTTAAGGCTGAAGAGATACTTTTCTTTGCGATATTGTCTCCCAAAGCACCAAAGCAGTAGGTAGGAGTGTACACCTGAGTTGTTAAAGCTTAGGCATGCCAATTTGACAGCTCAGCTGCAGACAGGGTAGCCAAGGGTAGTCCGGTCCTGGTAGATTTTGAACCAATGGACAAAGTTGAAACTTTATCTCCCTTTTTTATTTGTTGGACTTTATTTTTGCTAGGTCTTCCTCTTGAAACGGTGTGTGGATTGATCCGTCCAGGCACAGATAGTTTCCCATTCATCTCTCCTGCTGTGTTGCAGTACTGCGCAGTAAAGCCGTCACTACAGGATCTGCTCTGATCACACAGACAGACACGGAAGGCCCCATTTGTTTTCCTCAGTGATTTATAAGGGCTTTGAAAAGGTCTGCTGATCCCATAGGCTCCTCCTGTAATTCGGCTGGATTCGCCTTCCCGTCAATAGAATGGATTTCTGACACTTCAGACGACCTTTTTGGGTCCGGTTTGATAAATCAGTGCTCCTTGTTTATATTAATTGATCAGGCGCGGATCGAGTCTCCCGGGCGGATTCATCAAATACCATGACAGGGGCTTGACTCCACCACCGCCTCTTTCTCTGCTGCTTTAATGAAGGCCAGCCAAGGCCTTCACCATGGAGGCTTGGTGGGTGAGGATTTTACCATGGTGGGGTGGGAGGCTCTCTCTCTCTCAACGCTGTCATGGATCTGTTGTTAATAAGGTGCTAGGCAGCCACATACAGTAGCTAGGTTAAGCTAGGCTCCACTGACACCCACCAGGCCACCATTATCCCCAGCGTGACTACCACCACCAGCAGTCTGCAGTCACCACTATTACAAGACTGCCCTGTAGTCTGTAGTCACCACTATTACACCACTGCCCTGTAGTCTGTAGTCACCACTATTACACCACTGCCCTGTAGTCTGCAGTCACCACTATTACACCACTGCCCTGTAGTCTGTAGTCACCACTATTACACCACTGCCCTGTAGTCTGTAGTCACCACTATTACACCACTGCCCTGTAGTCTATAGTCACCACTATTACACCACTGCCCTGTAGTCTGTAGTCACCACTATTACACCACTGCCCTGTAGTCTGTAGTCACCACTATTACACCACTGCCCTGTAGTCTGTAGTCACCACTATTACACCACTGCCCTGTAGTCTGTAGTTACCACTATTACACCACTGCCCTGTAGTCTGTAGTCACCACTATTACACCACTGCCCTGTAGTCTGTAGTCACCACTATTACACCATTGCCCTGTAGTCTGTAGTCACCACTATTACACCACTGCCCTGTAGTCTATAGTCACCACTATTACACCACTGCCCTGTAGTCTGTAGTCACCACTATTACACCACTGCCCTGTAGTCTATAGTCACCACTATTACACCACTGCCCTGTAGTCTGTAGTCACCACTATTACACCACTGCCCTGTAGTCTATAGTCACCACTATTACACCACTGCCCTGTAGTCTATAGTCACCACTATTACACCACTGCCCTGTAGTCTGTAGTCACCACTATTACACCACTGCCCTGTAGTCTGTAGTCACCACTATTACACCACTGCCCTGTAGTCTGTAGTCACCACTATTACACCACTGCCCTGTAGTCTGTAGTCACCACTATTACACCACTGCCCTGTAGTCTCGCAGTGCTCCGCTCTGTTGTACTGTGCTCCCTCTGCTCTGTCCTCCTCTGTCCTCCTACAGCCAGGCCTCTTCTTTGTGGATGATTGTTTTCACTAGCCTGATGTTTTGCCTCAATAAATCATGAGGCTTCCATGGAGCAAAAGTCCTGCTAGCATAAATCCCAGCTTTAGTGGCAAACGCCTCGTAATGGATTGATTGTGCATTTGTCATCCAAAAAAAGAAAAGAACTGATCTCTCAGAGGAGGAAAAGAACCTCTGGTGTGTTAAGAAGTTCAGAGAGAGTAGAGAAGACGGTCCGAGAGAGATTGCCCCGTCCATCACATTTAAGAGGGTGGGTTATCTGATGATACAAAGCACAGTTTAATGTCAAATACTGATTTATTCCAAATGATTGCATGATAGCAGCAGCACTGTAACGTATGGTGTGTTTTGTTCTATCAGGAGAGACGGAGGGAAGAATGGCGACTTGTTGGCTTTTGTCATTGGGATTTATTCTAGTTCTGGTCATCTCATGACAGTCATAATGCGTATCCATCTCCATCCCAGAGGCTCAAGTTGATTCCTATGCTGCTTATTACAGAGCTCCTATTAGAACGGTTTGTTTTCTACGTTTATTGTTTCTATTAATGTGTTTTCGTTCTATTTAATGCAACCAGTTCCCCTTCAGAAATCTCAATTCGGAGGAAATGCGCAATGCCAAGTGTGTTGTAGATGAGATGAATAGAATAGTGTGTCTGAGGGACTGAGGGGCCGTGGCTGTATGCTTCACCCAGAGGGCCGAATCAGTTATTCAGAAACAGACAGTAAGCCATTAGGCATGCTCTCCAACGCCAGGCAATCCTGGCCTGTATGGCACCTTGGAGACCTGGGCGCTGATAGAATCCCCAGCACTGCATTCAGTGTCCTTCATTACCAAACATACTTAGCCCCTTTAAACCCAGCGCAAAGCCCCTCTCAGAGACACACACACTGGCACGCGTGCACACACTCACTTACACTCACATAGGCACAGTCACACACACACACGGGCACACACACGCTCTGCCATTAGCCTTACCTGTCTCATCTGCCAGCCCTGCGCCAGTCGAATCGACAGGTGGGAGGTGGGAGGTGAGAGGGTGTATGTATGCTGAGGCATCCCAGGACTCTAGTGGCCTGTCTCTTCTGTTCAGGGCCGTATTAAAATAGTTAACAAGCTGTCTATCTGCTAGCCCTGGAAGGAAGAGGTGGGGAGGACGGAGGAGAAGGGGGCGTGCTTAATGAACAGTATGGAGATCAGTGGATGCTCCCTGGTGGATGGGGGGGGAATTGATCCTGGCTCAGTACAGAGAGAGAGAGAGAGAGAGAGAGCGAGAGAGAGGAAGAGAGAAAAGGGAGGAGAGAGAGGTAGAGACCAAGAGATAGAGACGGAGAAAGAGGGAATGAGAGGGTTATAGGAGGAATCAGACTCTGAGTACTGACTGCCATATCCAGCAGCTATCCTGGCACCATGCCCACCCCACCACCCCAGCCCCAACCCAGCAGAGAGGACAGCCTCAGTATGTCTCAGTATGTGCATCCCAAATGGCACCCTATTCCCTAAATAGTGTACTTCTTTTGACCAGGACTCATACGACTCTGGTCAGAAGTAGTGCACTATGTGTGGAATAGGGTGTCCTTTGGAACGTAGACAGTGTGTCTGTATTCCTAACACCCTGGCACAAATAAAGCTGTTCTCAATGTCTCTCACTTCCCCCTGACAGGTCACAGGGGGTGTCCATGGAGGAACACTATTGAGGAGGGAGGGAGGGGAGAGAATTAGGGTAGTGACTCTAGTGGCTCGTCACTGTGTCAGATCCAAAAGACCTTGCTCATTTACTCAGAGTCCCAGTTTCAGACAGCTGTGAATGAATTTCTCATGGTTGGATCCTTTTGCTGCCTGTGACTGATGGGATGTAGATACAGAACATACAGTATAAGCTAGAGGAGGTTACTAGTATTCTGTGATTAGGGATGGGGCACTTATCAATTGAGCTTGGAGTGTGTGTGTGTGTGTGTGTGTGTGTGTGTGTGTGTGTGTGTGTGTGTGTGTGTGTGTGTGTGTGTGTGTGTGTGTGTGTGTGTGTGTGTGTGTGTGTGTGTGTGTGTGTGTGTTTGCGTGTGTGCGTGTGTATTTGTGCGTGCGAGTGTGTGTGTGTGTGTGTGTGTGTGTGTGTGTGCATGTGCCCGCGTGCGTGCTTGAATTCAGTGACCCAGGACTTTAACCTTTAAGTGTGCGTCTCGCTTTTGAACTTCTCCCTTTCTCCTTTTCCCAGATAGCTGATCCGTGTGAGCAGTCACTGTGTCGTCTCTTGCTGCCTGGCTGGCTGGGTGTTTCAATCTCAGCAGCCCCTCAATAAGATGACGGGATCTTTATTATTTCCCCTCAAGGTGTCCTTATGCCAGTAGAGGACTTAGGACCATAAATCAGCAGAGAGACGCACTCACCCACCCAGCACAGAGCAGCGCTGTCTGTCCTTCTTAGGGTACAGTTACAGCTACGGTAAAATGAGGACAGAATACAGGATACAGATGATTTCACTCACCCAGCTCTGTCTTTCTCAAGGGTCTGTGTCCCAAATGGCACCCTATTCCCAATATAGTGCACTACTTTTGACCAGGGCCTGAGTACTGTAGGAGTGCTTATCTAGGATCAGGTCAACCCTGTCTTATTTTTTATTTTATTTTTTTAACCTTTATTTAACTAGGCAAGTTATTCATTTTGATCTGTAAGGCAAAACTGATCCTAGCACTGAGACAATTTGTGAAAATGGGCCCAGTCAGTGCAGTTTTCTGGATTGATTATAAATGTGTGCTAACAAAAGGCTAGCTAAGTGTGGTTAGTTAATGCAAAGAGGATTGTTAAATCAGCAGGACTGGGTCTCTCTCTCTCTTCTACACCTCGTTAGTTACTCCTCCTCAGCCTGTTTAACCAGATAGATGATGATATCTCAGCGTTACATTCAGGCTTATTATCTTTATTAACAGGTTGTTGGGTTCACAGTCGGCTTATGCAAAGGAGATCAGTTTTAGGAGTATGGACTAACTAACTAGTGCCCCTCTGTTGTTAGTAGGGAGGAGCCTGGGCCTGGATATCTGCCAGCTTATTGGGTTGTATACCTGTGGTGATACTCTAATGGTCTCATTAGAATGTCAAAACAGTGACATTTAACCGTTGTAATTATCTGTCACCTAATATGACATATTATGACAGATGCGCCGCCATATTGCCTTGTTCTGAATGTGGTAGCCTTAATGCCATTATTGATTAAACTGTAAGGTTGCATTACATGGATCTTAACTACAAACTACCCAGCTCTTCTGCTAGATAGTTTTACTGGCTGGGCCAGTTGTGCTAGCTAGGTTGTCACTGTCAGGACTGACATGCTCTAGGTTAGACCATCTGTCAAGTAAATAATTAATAGGACAAATGAATAAATGAATATACACTGAGTGTACAAACTTTAAGAACACCTGCTCTTTCCATGACATAGACTGACCAGGTGAATCCAGGTGAAAGATATGATCCCTTATTGATGTCACTTGTTAAATCCACTTCAATCAGTGTAGATGAAGGGGAGGAGACAGGTTGACCAAGGATTTTTAAGCCTTGAGACAATTGAGACATGGATTGTGTATGTGTGCCATTGTTAGCAGTTGATATTATTCTTCAATAACACAGACCCCAAAGCAAATCAGGGGGAGGAAAATAGGTTTATTCAAAGAAGACAAATCATGCGGGGAGGTAGTTGTTCATTCTCCCCGTCCTCAGTGATTCTCTCCAGAGATTCTCTCCAGAGATTCTCTCCTGAGTGATTCTCTCCTGTGATTCTCTCCAGTGATTCTCTCAAGAGATTCCCTCCTGAGATTCCCTCCTGAGTGATTCTCTCCTGTGATTCTCTCCACAGAACAAAGGGACAGGATGTAGTTTTATAACCCAGCCCTGGCCTGTGGTTGACCAATTAGAATTCCTTGCACTAAAACTGGGCCAATGGCCAAATAACAAGTATACTATTTCAGACCATTAAAAACATAGCACACGTAGCTATGAGTTCAGGACTGATATTCCTAACAGAATCTAAACAGATGAACTGAAAAAGGACTATTTCCATTGATCGTCCCCTGCGTTGTGTATTTATCTTTGACATATTCTTACACCATGCAGAGGGTTAATGGGCAAGACAAAATATTTAAGTGCCTTTGAATGGGGTGTAGTAGTAGGTGCCTTGAAACACACAGGAAACAACAGTTTCCTGTGTGTATCAAGAATGGTCCACCACCTAAAGGACATCCAGCTAACTTGACACAACTGTGGGAAGCATTCAGTCAACATGGGCCAGCATCCCTGTGGAACGCTTTCTACACCTTGTAGAGTCCATTCCCTGACTAATTGAGACTGTTCTGAGGGCAAAAGGGGGGGGGGGGGGTGCAACTCAAATTTAGGAAGGTGTTCTTAATGTTAGGTATACTCAGTGTATTACCATTGATTATACAAATACACAAACAATACAATAGTGAGTAGGCATTAACATGGAAACACTCTTCACCCCCCTCCCCCCAACATGACAAGACCTGGGAAATACACAACATTCACAGCATTAGATTAGCAAAAAACAAAATGATCCAAACAGGTGGTGGCATGGAAGCGTTTAGCCTAGCGTATTTACACTGAACCAAAATGATCCAAACTGGTGGTGGCATGGAAGCGTTTAGCCTAGCGTATTTACACTGAACCAAAATGTACACGCACCATGCAACAGTTACAGTTCATATAAGGAAATCAATCAATTTAAATAAATGCATTATTGTATTGTTTGTGTATTTGTATAATCAATGGTAAATACACTGGATATACCTAACATTAAGAACACCTTGCTAATATTGAGTTGCACCCCCCACTCTATGGATTTCACGACTGGGAATACAGATATGCTGTATATCTGTTGGTCAGAGATACCTTAAAAAAAGTAGGGGCATGGATCAGAAAACCAGTTAGTATCTAGTGTGACCACCATTTGCTCTCATGCAGTGAGACACATCTCCTTTGCATAGAGTTGATCAGGCTGTTGATTGTGGCCTGTGGAATGTTGTCCCACTCCTTTTCAATAGCTTTGCAAAGTTGCTGGATATTGGTGGGAACTGGAACACGCTGTCATATACGTCGATCCAGAGCATCCCAAACATGCTCAATGGGTGACATATCTGGTGAGTATGCAGGTCATGGAAGAATTTGGACATTTTCAGCTTCCAGGAGTTGTATGCTGATCTTTGAATGGTACAACAATGGGCCTCAAGATCTCATCACGGTATCTCTGTGCATTCAAATTGCCATCGATAAAATGCAATTGTGTTCGTTGTCTGTAGCTTATAGCTGCCCACATCATAACCCCACCGCCACTATGGGGCACTGTTCACAAAGTTGACATCAGCAAACCGCTTGCCCACACAACGCCATTCACATTGACCTGACTGCAGGTCAATACCCTGGTGTGGACGACAAGCACGCAGATGAGCTTCCCTGAGACGGTTTCTGACAGTTTGTGCAGAAATGTTTTCGGTTGTGCAAACCCACAGTTTCATCAGCTAACTGGCTGACTGGTCTCAGACGATCCCGCAGGTGAAGAAGCCAGATTTGGAGGTCCTGGGCTGGCTTGGTTACACGTGGTCTGGGGTTGTGAGGCCAGTTGGAAGTACTGCCAAATTCTCTAAAACGACATTGGTAGAGAAATGAACATTAAATTATCTAGTAACCTCTCTGATGGACATTCCTGCAGTCAGCATGCCAATTGCACGCTCCCTCAAAACTTGAGACATCTGTGGCATTGTGTTGTTTGACAAAACTTGTATTGTTCCCAGCACAAAGTGCACCTGTGTAATGATCAGACTATTTATTCAGCTTCTTGATAGGCCACACATGGATTATCTTGGCAAAGGAGAAATGCTCCCTAACAGGGGTGTAAACAAATTGGTGCTCAACATTTTTGAAAAATAACTTTCTGTGTGTATGGAACATTTCTGGGATCTTTTATTTCAGCTCATGAAACATGGGACCAACACCTTACATGTTGCGTTTATATTTTTGTTCAGTGTACTTCACACAAAGTCGCCATAAATGAAAAAGCACACGTATTATTGACACTGCTGGACTGCACACGCAAACCGAATGCAGTTACTAAACCCTCCAGGAAACTCTCTATAGCCTATTAAATAACGTGTGCCTCTTTGAGCTGTCAGTGTGCCTCTTCAGACAGTCACAAATTTGATAGGCCTATGCACAAATCATTAGATAGGCATCTCTGTCACAGACATAAAGTCTGTTAACAATTCAGAGAAGCATTAGGGAAAATTCTATCTTCTCCTGTCCGGGAGCCTTGATTATTTTCATATCTAGTTCCAATCCCACTGAAACCCCAAATCCTGACTCCTGTCTGGCGTGAAAATGACTAACTTTATTCTGTAATCAATAGGTTGCGTTATCAAAGCACATCTCTCGCCTATGCATTTCAAAATACAGCTATAACATGTCCCCTGCTTCTCTGCGCTGTCTCGTACTTGCTGCCCGTATGTCACGTTCCTGACCTGTTTTCTGTTAGTTTTGTATGTGTTAGTTGGTCAGGACGTGAGTTTGGGTGGGCAGTCTATGTTTTGTGTTTCTATGTTGGTTTAATGGGTACCTGATATGGTTCTCAATTAGAGGCAGGTGGTTTTCATCTCCTCTGATTGAGAATCATATTAAGGTAGGTGGTGTCACATTGTTTGTTTGTGGGTGGTTGTCTCCTGTGTCAGTGTCTGTATGTTACGCCACACGGGACTGTTTCGGTATCGTTCGTTCGTTCGTTTTGTATGTAGTCTGTTTCCTGTTCATGCGTTCTTCACGTTATATGTAAGTTCGTGTCCAGGTCTGTCTACATCGTTTATTTGTTTTGTAGTTTATCAAGTGTATTTCGTTTCGTCTTCGTCTTGTTTAATAAATCATTATGTCACATTTTATTTTTTTATTTTATTTTACCGTTATTTTACCAGGTAAGTTGACTGAGAACACGTTCTCATTTGCAGCAACGACCTGGGGAATAGTTACAGGGGAGAGGAGGGGGATGAATGAGCCAATTGTAAACTGGGGATTATTAGGTGACCATGATGGTTTGAGGGCCAGATTGGGAATTTTAGCCAGGACACCGGGGTTAACACCCCTACTCTTACGATAAGTGCCATGGGATCTTTAATGACCTCAGAGAGTCAGGACACCCGTTTAACGTCCCATCCGAAAGACGGCACCCTACACAGGGCAGTGTCCCCAATCACTGCCCTGGGGCATTGGGATATTTTTTTTAGACCAGAGGAAAGAGTGCCTCCTACTGGCCCTCCAACACCACTTCCAGCAGCATCTGGTCTCCCATCCAGGGACTGACCAGGACCAACCCTGCTTAGCTTCAGAAGCAAGCCAGCAGTGGTATGCAGGGTGGTATGCTGCTGGCTTGCTTCTGAAGCTAAGCAGGGTTGGTCCTGGTCAGTCCCTGGATGGGAGACCAGACGCTGCATTTTGGTCGAATCACTACTCCTCCTCTTCGTATGAAGAGGAGGAGGAATTCCGTTACACCGTATGAGAGCTTTGATAGAGAATGTGTGATCAACAAGCGGTATGAGAGTAGATATGGATATTTTTCAAACAGAGTTGGTCCCCTGTAAGATACCTTGATATTTAAACTATTTCCTCTCTTCATCTCCGCGTTATTCATGAGCTGATCTCCTATCTGTATATAATCATCAACTCAATTTTGCCAAATATAGGAAATATTATGTTGTTCGTTGAAGGAGGTTATCTAGCAATCTTAGCAACTTTGGTCATTCGACTTTTGTTTGACTGCCGTTACAAAGTGTATGAAAGTGTATGATTCGACAACGCTATACTCTGGGTCCGCTCTGTGTTGAGATAGCCTACTGCTGAAATGCGCTGAATTCATTGAGAAACATGGTAACGCTCAGAATTTATGTACAGCCTGTTTTGCAATTCACAACAATGTCATTGGCGACCAAAGATATTTAGTTACTTTGTCATAACTAAATATCAGTTTAATTCCTGGTATTGAAACTTGGTCGATTTTCTGGAAAATATGAATCCCTAATAGTGAGTGAATGGCCGCTCTACTAGTTTCTACACAAGATTTTATGGAGTCGCTGGTTATGTAAATACTCACTGCAATGCAGAGGAGGCTGGTGGGAGGCGCTATAGGAGGATGGGCTGGAATGGAATAAATGGTTACGTAAATACACTGGAAACAACGTTCAACGCCGTTTTCCATATATTCCATTCCAGCCATCACAATGACTATAGCTCCTCCCCAGATGCAATGTAATAAACACTGCTATGAAAATGAATGGAAATAAGTGGCTACAGTTGGATGATTGTGTCTGTTTTATGCTGGGATTATATATGATAGAACAGGAAGTGATATACAGGAAGTGATATCACACTATTGTGTTTGGTGATTGGCTCAGAGAGGATTAAAGCGTCAACGATCCAATGTCCAGACAGACCACTGGCACTTATTCCTTCCTGCTGTTTTTATATTGCCTAAATTATATCAGGTTGTCTATGACGTTATCACAGGATAATGAAACCTGAGTGTAGATAGATTCCTGGCTTTGCAAAATGTGCCGTAAGAATTGGCCAGTTCCCTTTGTATTAAAGCCACTCAGATTGAAATTGCTGTAGAAATGGGTACAACACAGGCGGTAATCTGTGGTCAACCTCTGTCTACTCTAGTCTATCTGATCAAGAGGCCGGGCGGTCACAAGTGGTGACACCTCACCTACATCACCCTGTATGTCTACACAGTCATGCTAAACCATGCTAGATAGCCTCCACCTTAAATTGGGAATATTATATCATGGGAGGGGTTGAAATAGAGGAGTTTGAAAAAAAGCCATATACATTTGAGGTAGTTCTTGATACATATACTAAAATAGCTGCATGTGATGGGTAACAACATATCAATCCCCCCTCCCCCCCCGTGTCTCTTCATGTAGACTTCTTAGGCCCTAATCAACACACAACTTCAAACTCAGTTGAATTATAAGAAATAGAGGGGAGAATAATTGTGTATTTGGGTGGGGGGGCGGATAGATGTATGTTCTTTGCCCCCCTGTTCAATAATTCATCAAATCGGCCCAGCGGGGGAACAGACATAGATTTATGGCGTGTGATTGTGCAATGTCTGGATTTATCAGGGCCACGGAGGGAAAATTGACCACAACTACAAAAGGCTATTTCTGCTTTTATTTGATCAGCACGAGAACTCATCAAGGCTAGGGAGGGAGGAAAGGAGGGAGTGGGTGGAGGAGGGATGAGGGGGTGGTGGGAGGAGAGGAGGAATGGAGGGGGGTCTGCAGTTTCATTAAGGGCTGATGGGGGCCCCCTGGTGCATCCCATCTTCATTTTCTAATCCTCCTTCTCTCCTCTCTCGGCTCCGGTCCCGGCCCAGCGACACATTCCTCATTCTGCCCCAGTCACCCGATTAATATGAAACTGTTACAAGAAAATGAGAGTTTATTGATTTGTTTTAAGGCACAAGTCTGTCTGAGGCCCAGCTAGAGTTATTCAGATTCACAGAGGGCCCATAGATAAGTGATTCCAATAAGGAGACACAGAGCAATGTGGTGGAACAGAGAAGATAGGTGAAGGGAGAGAGAAAGAGAGAGCATTGACTCGGGGAGAACATTTGATCTCTTTTACAGAGGACTAATAGCCTTTAGTGTTTCAATACTTTTTGGTCTGTTTTGTTTCTGAGGTGATTTAATTTGGCGATAGAAAGAGAGAGAGAGAGAGAGATAAAGAGAGAGAGAGCGAGAGAGACTAGGAGGGATATGGATAGTGGACAATCACAATGGTAATGTTCCTAAGGGAGGGGAGGATAAAAGTCAAATGTAAGATTGCCAGCTAGCCCCCCAATGACACTTCCTCTTCATGGGAAAGCATTGGGATGTGACCAGCGTGGGGGGGGGGGGGGGGGGGGGGGGAGAGCGAGAGAGAGAAAGAGAGAGAGATGCATACCTCTGCTGCAGCTCTCCACAACACAGATCCTTCCTTGGGGCGGCAGGTAGCCTAGTGGTTAGAGCGTTGGACTAGTAACCGAAAGGTTGCAAAATCGAATCCCTGAGCTGACAAGGAAAAAAATCTGTCGTTCTGCCCCTGAACAAGGCAGTTAACCCACTGTTCCTAGGCCGTCATTGTAAATAAGAATTTGTTCTTATTTGTGTAACGGGCTTCCTCCTTCTCTTCATCCGAAGAGGAGTAGCAAGGATTAGACCAAAATGCAGCGTTGGAGTTATACATATTATTTATTTACATAGAACCAGACGAAGACGGAAAACTCTTGAACAAAATACAAAACAACAAACGAAGTAGACAGACCTGGACTACGAACTTACACGTAACGAAGAACGAACGAACAAGTACTGACTACAAACAAAACGAACGAACGATACAGTCCCGTATGATGCAACAAACACTGACACAGGAAACAACCACCCACAACAAACAATGTGAAAACACCTACCTTAATATGGCTCTCAATCAGAGGAAATGAAAACCACCTGCCTCTAATTGAGAACCATATCAGGTCACCCATTAACCAACACGAAACACATAACATAGACTGCCCACCCAAACTCACGCCCTGACCGACTAACACATACAAAATAACAGAAAACAGGTCAGGAACGTGACAATTTGGTCAAATAAAAAAATTGAATAAAAAAAAAATCCCAAAATAGCCAGTGATCTGTAACTGGACCTTATGAGGGGGACGGAGGCTCTGGCAGAGGTTATCTACCAGACCTATAATGGGAAATGTGGCATGTCATATGTACTGTACGGTATGTAGGACTCCTACACCCCCACACTGTAGCTCCACTGACCACAAGACCCATTAGCTGGCCAGCGGCTTTTTCTCCCTGTGGAAGGGTCCTGTAGGAATATCCTCTCATTTTAAACACTCCGTTTGATTCCTCTGTCTCAATATTGAATGGTGCTGTACTTCCACAGACATTTGCAATGACGTTGATATCTAATTGGGCAGAGAGACAGACAGACGTTCATGATAGAATGTCTATGACTAGTATTACAGAGAACGTCATTCAACAGGATCCACTTAGATTTATAGGAGTGTCGTTATACTGTCATGAGGGTGTGTTTATTTTCTTATAGCATTAATAAAATGTGCGTCCCAAATGGCACCCTATTCCCTATGGGCCCTGGTCAAAAGTAGTGCTCTATAAAGGAAACAGGGTGCCACTTGGGATGCAAAGATGAGGTCTGTCCGCATTGAATGTTCCTGAATTGTATCTCGTCAAAAAAATAACAAAATATATATATAGAGAGAGAGAAAGAAATGTAGTGATTGATAAAATATTTGGATTTGAAGCTGCTCTGTGGTGTCAAGTGCTATCTTTGTTCTGTGGATTAGGCAGCTAGCTTGCCGAGTTTTCCATTTGTGCGCTCCTTTGTGAGTTGTCTTCTGGTCTTTGCTGTCACAAGTTCTGAAGGTTGAAGAGAAAAGCGGTGTCAGAAAGCTGATTGGTAGCGCAGAATTTCTAAGACAATCTGAATCTTATATTCAGCTACTTTGCCACACTGGATTAGGATGATCTAAGAGGGCTTTGAGAGCCCGATACAAATCAGGCCAGGGAGAAAAAAAGCACAGGGGGAAATTTTACCCTTTTTGTCCTTCGAAGTTAATTGTTAAAGTTATTTTCCCTCTCTCTCTCTCTCTCTCTGTTGTCAGAGCTGCTCTCTAGATAAAAAATGGAGTCGTTTTGTTCAGGCATGTATTATTTTTATAGACCTGTGGTAGAATAGACAGGCACACACATGTACGCAGTAATATGTCTTGTCATCTCAAGTGTTAGTGTTTCTATCACTTGATTTTAAAGGAAAAAGAAATGTAAAGGCCATTAGTACTGTATGATGTTCTATACATAATATTATATGCATTTTCCCCCTTATTCTTCTCCACTTCCCTATTCTAGAGGACTAAAATGAATGCCAGTTTTACTCAGTGAGTGTTACAGTGTTAGCCTGCACAGTGGCTTTGCTTAGAATTCTCCGGTCAACAGATGAAAACAGCACATTTCAGTTTCAATTGTTGTTGATCAACCATCAAGAAAGTGTATTGCATTTGCAATTTGTTGTTAATGCAAGAAAATACTGTGAACTTTATCCTTTTAAAATCTGTCTGCGATATCTAATGTTCCAATAGTGATACAACAGCATGAATCGAATATTTGTCAAAATGTCTAGAGTTAATTACTTGATTGAGTGAGTGATTGATTATTTGCTTTAGTGGGCATGGTACATTGTATGTGTAATGTTTAAGTCTGAAGATCTGTCTAGCACTGTAATTTGTTATCAATGATAATATATCAGGTCTGATTCAGTAGTATAGTATCCAGTCCTCTCCTCTCCAAGCATTCCATTTCTTGAAGTAGGCTTTAGTTGGGAGAGGGAGATTAAGGCCTCCTGGAGAAGTGGCACAATGCGGTATTAGAGGCTGAAGAGAGAGAGAGAGAGAGAGAGAGAGAGAGAGAGAGAGAGAGAGAGAGAGAGAGAGAGAGAAAGAGAGAGGGAGAGGGGGGGTGGAGGAAAGAAATAGAGGGAGGAAGAGAGAGACAGAGAGAGAGAGGGAGAGAGAGAGAGAGAGAGAGAGAGAGAGAGAGAAAGGGGGGGGCAGGAGGAAAGAAATGGAGGGAGAGAGAAAGACAGAGAGAGAGAGAGAGAGAAAGGGGGGAGAGTACATGAGGAAAGAAATAGAGAAATAGAGAGAGAGGGAGAGAGAGAGACAGAGAGAGAGAGAGAGAGAGGAACAGAGAAAGAGAAGGAGACAGAGAGAGAGAGAGAGACAGAGAGACAGAGAGAGAGAGAGAGAGAGAGAGACAGAGAGACAGAGAGAGAGAGAGAGAGAGAGAGAGAGAGAGAGGAACAGAGAAAGAGAAGGAGACAGAGAGAGACTAACTGCTTCTCCACTAAAACTGGAGCTTGGCTGTCACTGGCCTGTTGAAGGTTACTGTAATCTGGCCACTATAACAATATGTGGACTGGAGAAAGGCCTCTGCAGTTAATGGTGCAACTGTGGCATATATTGCGTTGGCAAAAAGCAAACAGGGGGAGATTGAAGATAGTTTAACCCACAGACATTTAGCAAGATATGGAACTTTTTAAAATTATTATTATAAGAATTTTTTTTTTTTAAATACAAGGGAAGTGCACATTAATCAACATCAATATTACTGGGGGTTGGTGTTCAACTCAATACTAGGATGGTGTTCTTAATGTTTTGTCCACTCAGTGTATATGTATATATAGGAAGGTAAGGTCTTATAAACCTAAACAGTGTTAACCACCTTCTTCACCTGTTTTATGAAGGTCAAGTCCAAAATTATGCAGAGATACTTAAAGTTAGACTTTCAGTTTCTCCTCATTGACAAAAATACCTAATTGGGAAGGGTCAGTGATTTTCTTATAAGTACATACAAACAGTCTCGTCAATATTTAAACGCAGGCAAGAATCCGCCAACCATTTAGAGATATGGACTATAGTTCCAGTTAACTTGTTAACATCTTGTCTGTTTTTTGAGTGTACATACAGTACTGTATCGTCTGCATACATCTGCATGTCAACTTGTGGGCAAGCAAGTGGGAGAGCATTTATATAGATGGCAAACAGAAGGGGGCCTAATATTGACCCTTGTGGGACCCCAATGTTATAGTAAAGAGAGTCATGGAAAAGAGCGAGGAAGAGAGGGAGAGAGAGCATCATCTGAGCGTTTACAATTCTGTTCTGTATGTCTGTTTGATTTGTGAAATTAGAAGACCTTGTCGTTGAGCTGCCAAATATTACTTCGCTGCCCTGAGCTTGGCAATGTCCACGTCATCTATCATTTTCTTACGATGGACTATGTTGGCATGGAAACTTTCCAAAAACCTTTTTAGTTTTTTTTTTTTTTGGTTCCTGAAAGCATTTGGGTTATTAGACAAATTAAGTATAAGGCCTTCTTTTGCTTTGCCGACTTCATTTTCATTCCTGGCGCTGGTGCTTTTATCATAAGTACTAGATAGTCATTAATTTATAGAATCAACGCCGGGAACATCTTTTGTGATCTCATATTAAATTTCCCCCCGAATCCACCCCTTGGCAAAAATTACTCACATCGTTAAAAAATATTTAATTAGGCTGTAGTTTATACAGGCTCACGGGGGAGTGGTGATTTGCATGCGGCAGGTCGTCCTGCGTACTGTGTGAGGGAGATTGGATGTGAGAGGGGTTCTGCGGGTCACAGGCTCAGCCAAGGACTACCATTTGCCAAGGTCAGGCAGGTAGCCGGGTGCTTCCCCTGGGTCCCGTCCAGCACACAGAAAAGACAGCTCCAATTGCCCTTAATTACTGGCTTCCTTTAAGCCACTGGCTGTCTGTTTTTGTTTTAGAATACTCTCAGCTTCTGATGCCGACGATGCTGTAGTCATATCTGTGTTCCCCTTCCATTTGTTTTTGAACCAGGAGATACCCAGAGATATTCACTAGGGCCCTGTTATTAGATATTCTACGTGAGCATGTGGTGTGATACCACTCTGGCATAGAAAACACACACACGCACACCGAAGATGGGTGCTGCTTTTGGCCTCTATCCAACATGATGCCAGGTTTATTTTCAACTGTAACACTTAAGAGCACATGTCTCTTATTCTTCTGTCATTAGAGGGTTTTGAGGGTTTATTATCAAGGCTGGTGGGCCCTCCCTCTTTTTTAGACAGCTGTTCCTAGAATAAGTCAGGAATTACAGTGCCTTCAGAAAGTATTCACACCCCTTTACTTTTTACACATTTTGTTGTGTTACAAAGTAGGATTAAAACTGATTTAATTGTCTTTTTTTGTCACCGATCTACACAAAATACTCTAATGTCAAAGTGGAAGAAAATTTTGAACATTTGTAAAAAAAAAAAAAACCAGCAACAACAAAAAACTGTATATATCTTTATTAGATAAGTATTCAACCCCTGAGTCAATACATGTTAGAATCACCTTTGGTAGTGATTATAGCTGTGTCTTTCTGAGCCAATGTTGGATTGTGCAACATTTGCCCATTATTCTTTTCAAAATTATTCAAGCTCTGTCAAGTTGGTTGTTGATCGCTGCTAGACAACCATTTTCAGGTCTTGCCATAGATGTTCAATTAGATTTAAGTCAAAACTGTAACTCGGCCACTCAGGAACATTCACTGTCGTCTTGTTAAGAAACTCATGTAGATTTGGCCTTGTGTTTTAGGTTATTGTCCTGCTGAAAGGTGAATTCATCTCCCAGTGTCTGGTGGAAAGCAGACTGAACCAGGTTTTCCTCTAGGATTTAGCCTGTGCATAGTTCCATTCCATTTCTTTTTTTATCCTGAAAAACTCCCTAGTCCTTAATGATTACTAGCAAACCCATAACATGATGAAGCCATCACTATGCTGGAAAATATGGAGAGTGGTACACCATAATGTGTTGTATTGGATTTGCCCTGAACAAACATAAAGTTAATTGTTTTGGCACATTTTTTGCACTATTACTTTAGTGCCTTGGATGCATGTTTTGGAATATTTTTTATCTGTATAGCGTTCCTTCTTTTCATTCTGTCAATTAATTTAGTATTGTGGAGTAACTACAATGTTGTTGATCCATCCTAAGTTTTTTCCATAAACAGCCATTAAACTCTGTAACTGTTTTATAGTCACTATTGGCCTAGTTTCTTTCCTCTCTGGCAACTGAGTTATGAAGCACACCTGTATTTTTGTTGTGACTAGGTTTATTGATACACCATAAAAAGTGTAATTAATAACTTTGCCTTGCTCAAAGTAATATTCAGTGTCTGCTTTTATTTATTAATTTGTATCTACTAATAGGTGCCCTTCTTTGCGAGTTATTGGAAAGCCTCCCTGGTCTTTGTAGTTGAATCTGTGGTTGAAATTCACTGCTCGACTGAGGGACCTTACAGATAATTGTATGTATGGGGTACAGAGATGAGCTAGTCATTCAAAAATCATGTTAAACACTATTATTGCACACAGAGTGAGTCCATGCAACGTATTGTGACTTAACCAAATGAACCACATTTTTACTTCTGATATTATCATGCCATAACAAAGGGGTGGAATAGTTATTGACTCAAGACATTTCAGCTTTTAATTTTAAATGAATTTGTAAACATTTCGAAAAACATAATTCCACTTTGACATTATGAGGTATTGTGTGTATGAACAGTGACCCCCAAAATCTTTTATTGTCCCCAGCACAAGGTGCACCTGTCACGTCATGCTTCTTGATATGCCACACCTGTCAGGTGGATGTATTTTTTGGCAAAGGAGAAATGCTCACTAACAGGGATGTAAACAAATTTGTGCACAAAATTTGAGAGAAATACGTTTTTTTATTATTTTGGAACATTTCTGGGATTTTTTATTTCAGCTCATGAAACATGGGAGCTGCACTTTTCATGTTGCATTGATATTTTTGTTTAGTTTAGTTAGCTCCGGCACTAGCTACTCAAACCCAACAAGAACAGCAGTTTGCCATTTGAAGAAAACTGTATTTTTTTCTACTTTCCTTCTTCTTTTTAAACTGCTGAGCTTTATGCCAAGTGTTATCAACGAGGGCAATGTAATATGAATCATTAATACAAGAGTAATTATACTCTATCAAACGTGTAATATTCCATTTAGCTAATGTTAAATGCGGTAATTAATTCTGAACCCTAGAGCCAACATCAATTTATTGGATTAGTACTTCACAAAGTCACACCGATATTTTAGACATGTGTGGAGGGAATTTTGAGTCATCTGTAATGTTTCTTTCCTCGTGGGATTGTCCTCTACAGCTCGTTCATATTTCATAATTTAATATGCATGTTTGAAGACTTGTTATTTATTTATTCATGATTTTACATACAGTTTACAGTTTTATTTGGAATTTTACATATGATAATTTTTCCTCATCTGAGTGTTGACTTAAATGCGTTTTTTTTATTTTTTTATATTAATAAAGTGGCCTTTAAAGCGTCTGTAATCGGAAAAGGTTCCTTGTGCAGTCACAAGTTATCTCTCTGCCCCTCCTCGACTCTTTGTGACGACACACAGTCTACTTGTCTCTGGGGGTTTCTAAAACATACACACAGACATTTCATCATTTCAAGTCTGGCTCTTGATCATGCATGTGTGTCCCTGCTAAGGCCAGGTGGCAGGCGTGATTATTACAAACAGGTTAAGCACTGCAGAGCGGAGGTGAGCCACACACACACAAACAAACACACAGACACTGCACTTGTTTGATGCCAGGGAGTAATTGTGTCATAATGAAGGGGTTGTCTCCTGGCAGAGGGGTCCCAGTGCTTTTGAACGGGGAGCGATGACACACGGGGAGCGATGACAAACCCCTCAGGGTACAAAGGCAAGGGGTGGTTGGGGAGATAGGGGTGAGAGAGAG
This sequence comes from Salvelinus namaycush, assembly GCF_016432855.1. Lineage (NCBI taxonomy): Eukaryota > Metazoa > Chordata > Actinopteri > Salmoniformes > Salmonidae > Salvelinus > Salvelinus namaycush. The sequence continues at coordinate 32,536,362 of NC_052321.1, forward strand.
AGAGCGAGAGAGAGAGAGAGAGAGAGAGAGAGAGAGAGAGAGAGAGAGAGGAGGCAGGCTGTCCATCATGTGATGATATTTGACAGTGGTGATTATTGCTTTGATGGAGCAGAACACTTAATAAAGGAAGATGACATTTCTGAAGCCCTACCTAATTAAGGGGCTTCCTTTTAAAACAAAGAAGTATGCCATTAACTCCTTTTTATGTTTGGTGGTGGTTGAATCAGATATTTTCATCATTAATATGAAACTCTATTAGGAAACTCATTAAGTGGTGTCCTTTTTACTTTTGAAAAGCATACACTCTTTTTCCTTTTTTATGTTTGGTTGAATCAGAAGTTTTATATGAATATCTTCCTTCTTTCCTTCCTTCTTTCCTTCCTTCCTTCAGAATCTGTCAGGTGTAATAGGCGTAGAGGGAGGTTCATGGGGGGAGATATTACTGCGTGACCTTCTACAGAATAAGCATGTTGCTAAGGGCACCGGACCTGACGATAGCTACCACACCAGCCTCATTTACAATGCAAACGCAGCCGCTGTAATCCAAGTGTCCTTTCTGCAATCACAGAGTATAATCTGCTGCCTCTCTTGTAATAGACAACACTGGCCACTTTACTGCCCGCGACGCCACACAATGAATATTTGAGCCTATATTATTTCTCCCCCGGCTATGCATTGTTCTCATCTGGGCATCAGCAAAGATTAAGGCAGATGAGTGCATTGTTGAGCCACTTGTGTGGAAAAGGAGGCTCATTCTAATACAGTTAAAATAGTCATTGGTCGTGTTCATGAATTATAATGGGCAACAAAAGGTTTGTCTGCCGCCAAAGCCTGTGAAAGAGAGATAGCTTTTGGCCTGATTCATCTCCATTCTGAAATAGATTTTAAAGCACTTTGTGTAATGCATTCACCAGCCAGTCAGCACTGGGCTGGCACATTCACGCCGGCCGCACGGCACGGGCTACTGTCATCTCTTATTATTGTATCTTAATCCAATTATAAATGGGATCTCTCATCCTTAGTCCAGTAATCCATGGTAGAGTGTTGCTCTTTAGGTTAAAGACTGATGTAAAATGGTCTCTCTTTTCTAAGGGGGATGTGATTATGTCACTCCTTTGTCTGAGGGGAGATCCAGCCATTCGTAATCTGTAGGAGTTCCTAACCCCAGCCCAGCCGCCCGGCCTGGCCCCCTCAACCCTCTAGCCCACTCCATCTCTATCCCCAGCCACCTCAGCATCCACCTCTCCAGCCCTCTGAGAGAATCTCATTCCCCCTTGTTCTAGTAGATAGATAGAAGCCAGAGGCTGTGTCCCAAATGGCACACTTTTCCCTATATAGTGCACTACTTTTAACCAGAGCCCTGTGGACCCTGGTCAAAACGTAGTGCACTGTAAAGGGAATAGGGTGCCGTTTGGGACGTAGAGGGAGACTCTGAGAAGACTTATTTATAATGTACCGTCTTCTTCTTTCTGTTGCCTCCTTCTACTTTATCTAAAGATATATGCATTGTGTCATGATATCTCTAACAGAACTCTGTCTGTCTTTATCTAAAGATATATACATTGTGTCATGATATCTCTAACATAACTCTGTCTGTCTTTATCTAGATATATACATTGTGTCATGATATCTCTAACAGAATCATGTCTATCTATATCTAAAGATATACAGTGCATTCAGAAAGTATTCAGACCCCTTGACTTTTTCCACATTTTGTTACGTTCCTCATCAAACTACACACAATACCCCATAATGGCAAAGCGAAAACAGGTTTTTGCAAATTTATAAACAATACAAAACAGAAATACCTTATTTATATAAGTATTCATAAATGACTCAAAATTGAGCTCAGGTGCATCCTGTTTCCATTGATCATCCTTGAGATGTTTCTACAACTTGATTTGAGTCCACCTGTGGTAAATTCAATTGATTGGACATGATTTGGAAAGACACACACAGTTGACAGTGCATGTCAGAGCAAAAACCAAACCATGAGGTCGAAGGAATTGTCAGTAGAGCTCCGAGACAGGATTGTGTCAAGGCACAGATCTGGGGAAGGGTACCAAAACATGTCTGCAGCATTGAAGGTCAACATGTCTGCTTCCCTCATTCTTAAATGGAAGAAGTTTGGAACCACCAAGACTCTTCCTAGAGCTGGCCGCCCGGCCAAACTGAGCAATCGGGGGAGAAGGGCCTTGGTCACGGAGGTGACCAAGAACCCGATGGTCACTCTGACAGAGCTCCTTCCAGAAGGACAACCATCTCTTCATCCCTCCACCAATCAGCCCTTTATGGTAGAGTGGCCAGACGGAAGCCACTCCTCAGTAAAAGGCGCACGACAGCCCATTTGGAGTTTGCCAAGACGCACCCAAAGGACTCTGAGAAACAGGATTCTCTGGTCTGATGAAACCAAGATTGAACTCTTTGGCCTGAATGCCAAGCGTCACGTCTAGAGGAAACCAGGCACCATCCCTACGGTGAAGCATGGTGGTGGCAGCATCATGCTGTGGGGATGTTTTTCCGCGGCAGGGTCTAGGAGACAAGTCAGGATCGAGGGACAGATGAACGGAGAAAAGTACAGAGAGATCCTTGATGAAAACCTGCTCCAGAGGACCTCAGACTGGGGTGAAGGTTCGTCTTCCAACAGGACAACGACCCTAAGCACACAGCCAAGACAACGCAGGAGTGGCTTCAGGACAAGTCTCTGAATGTCCTTGAGTGGCCCAGCCAGAGCCCAGACTTGAACCCGATCGAACATCTCTGGAGAGACCTGAAAATAGCTGTGCAGCGACGCTCCCCAACTAACCTGACAGAGCTTGAGAGGATCTACAGACAAGAATAGGAGAAACTCCCCAAATACAGGTGTGCCGAGCTTGTAGTGTCATACCCAACCCAAGAAGACTCAAGGCTGTAATCGCTGCCAAAGGTAAAGGGAACCCAAAGGGAAAAAACTATTTAATCAATTTTAGAATAATGCTGTAACGTAACAAAAGCGAAAAAGTCAAGGGGCCTGAATACTTTCCAAATGCACCGTATACATTGTGTCATGATATCTCTAACAGAACTATGTCTGTTTGCTGTGTACTGTCCTGCCTAGAAGTTCTTAGATACGCATTTGGACCTAAACATGTTGGAGAGACTCAGGGATTTGTTGTTTTCATGACAGAAATGATTCAGAAGCTATTAAGCTATTACTATTAAATAGTCATGGCTTAGTGATACCATTTGAGTAAACAACGGCATGGGTGGTTTTACCTTTGTGATGAAAAATGTAAAGACGTGATGAAAAAAGTGTACATGGGTATTGTTTTCATACCGTCCAGTTGACCTCTATGAAATTATGAACGTTATGATTTTCACTTCAAAGTTGGGACACTATCAAGTTTGACAACAGAGACCTCATTTGGTTTCATTCGTTTAGCGTGTCCTCTTGGACAAGGACATCACTAAAACAAAGAAATAATAATGATAACATTGTTGGGTAATAGGTTTGTTTATCTATGTTTTTCGTATCTACCTTCATGCATTTGCTAAACTTGCCTCACGCTTGATGTAAAAGCAGCCTATTCGACAGACAGAGGATGTTCATGCCATAAGAATGAGTAGATATAGAAATAAGAATGAGTAGATATAGAAATAAGAATGAGTAGATATAGAAATAAGAATGAGTAGAATTTGAATGCTCATGTTTAGAGGTTCTATATCTGTTCCACTCATTCTAATTCTATGGTTCATCATGCCATTTGATTCTAGTGAAACTATAGGCTATGTTCAACCACTTTCATCAGCCAACTATATTTTATGGTTTTAATATGTTTAATTGATTTTAAGTCATGTTCTTGGCTACACCGGAAGACACGCCAAATACCTTGTAAATAGTAAACACATACAGCTACAACAGGAAGTTCACTTCACGGTTTTGGTGTATCATTTCACTTCTTAATCATTGTTTCTGCTTGGGATGATAATTTATGAAGGACTAAATTGCTTAAAGGGATTTGACATTAAAGGGATTATTCCCATGTAATCCTCTGGTCCCAGTAGACCCAACCTGATCAGTGAGCGCTGCATGGCCAAACACCACCAGCGCACTTTAGGAAATACCAACACACACACACACAAACACACTGAAGGAAATACCAACGCCATGCAATTGGATATTCAAGAAGGAGGTTCGTATTAGAGGCAGAGACATATTAACAGCCTGCTGGTTTTCCTTGTCATCCCCAATTAACGATGGCAAATCCTGTTTTCATCCTAGTAAATGAGAGTGTTTAAAGGTTAGGGGATTTCATTTATTTCATTTTATAACTAAAGCAGCTTGTAATTTTCTATGGGTGTTAAGTTTGAATTTTGGGAGGGGGGTTAGAATTAGGAATGGGAATGGTGTTGTTACAGGATCCTGTATACCTCTGGAGACACACACACACACACACACATACACACACACACATAGGTTCAGCCTATTAGGAGAGTAAAGGCTGTTTTAAAAACAAGACAATATACTCTGGACTGTGTGTGTATCTGTGTGTAGGTATGTGTGTGTGTGTGTGTGTGTGTGTGTATAGGTATGTGTGTGTGTGGGATGTTGCTGCATAAATACTAATAGTCCCTGTTCATGTCTTCCTCCCTGCAGGTGGAGCTGACAGGCAGCAGTGTGTTTGACTACGTCCACCCTGGCGACCACGTTGAGATGGCAGAGCAGCTGGGCATGAAGCTGCCTCCAGGCCGAGGCCTCCTCTCTCAGGGCACTGCCACAGAGGACGGCGCCAGCTCTGCCTCCTCCTCCTCACACGCAGAGACCCCCGAGCCAGGTGGGCTTTACAGGGCACCCGCCGCGGGCAAAGGAGGAGGCGAGGGAGGCAGATGGATGGGAGATGGTGGGGGGAGTGGGAGAGGGGGAGAGTTGGGGATGTATGGGAGACAGGGGGATGGAGTGGGAGAGGGTGGGGGGGGTGGGAGAGGGGGAGAGTTGGGGATGTATGGGAGACAGGGGGATGGAGTGGGAGATGGTGGGGGGAGTGGGAGAGGGAAGAGTTGGGGATGGATAGGAGACAGGGGGTGGGGTGGGAGATGGTGGGGGGGGTGGGAGAGGGGAAGAGTTGGGAATGTATAGGAGACAGGGGGATGGGGTGGGAGATGAGGGAGACAGTGGAGAGGGGATGGGGTGGCTTTTAATGAAAAAACTGATTGGTGTTAACATTAGAACGAAATGTGCCATCTTCAACATGGTTTCAAAAGGGAGAGCTTTTGGCATTTTTATGCTGTTTTGTAATTGCTTTACTTCGGTTATTTGAAAAGCTATTATGAGTTTGGGTGTTTGGCTGGCATACCTGATTGTGTTATTGTTTTTACAATAGAGTACAGACAGTTTAGACCATGTCAGTACTGAGTTGCTGCATTTTATCCTTGTAGTGTCAAGTAAGAACAACAGTAGATTCATTTGGCTGTTGACTCTCAGACCAGTCTGTGGGGGTTTTCTGTTATGAAGGGTGGGTGTGTGACATGATACGTCTGATGAGTGTCTCCAGCAATGCCCCAGATCCTCACAGGGACAGTGGAGAGAGAGACTGTGAAGCCCAGCCGTACTGTAACACGAGCTTACCCACCCTGCCTCCTTCCCCAATTTAATTAGAGAAGGAATTGTATAGAAGGAATGAAAAGAGGTGACATTCCTCATTGGGATTCTTTTCAGGCCTGTTATAGGCTTTGCCTTCCAAATGTTCCCATTTTCATTGTGTTGTACTGATGATAATTTAAGTATTAGGGGGAAATCCATTTATAAATTAAACAAAATGACTTGATATCCATCAGTCCCTTAGTTCATCAAGCTGTTCAAACAGGAGGAAGATTGGCTGGTCGGCCCGGGTCTTCGGAGAGACTCAGTAATTAGATCTGCGAAGGATTTATTCTTTGCTGATTGGGGCTTTAAATTAATTGAAGTTCCACATTTGTGGTTTTGTCCTTTTCGTGCCTTTTTTTCCCGGCAGGAGATATTTCACACTGGCAGAGCAGCGGAAGAAGAGAGGAGAGGGAGAGACTGTGTAGGAGTGCTTTCCAATGTTCATTTCTTTGGCGAGGAGAGAGAGAGAGAAAAATAAAGAGGGTATCTAATGAGCGTTAGGGCTCCTGACATTGAGATTTATTTGTGTACACAGGGACTATGAATGGGCTGTAGGAACAGAAAAAGGGCACCCAACACTTTCCCACCTCCACCACTTCCTGTCCTTTTCTCCTTTTTCTCTCTCTCTCTCTCTCTCTCTCTCTCTCTCTCTCTTTCTTTCTCTCTCTCCCACTCTCTCTCCTCTCTCTCTCTGGCAGCCAAGTGAAAGAGAAAGCGGGCAGTGTTTAAGGGAATGCCAGGTTTTTCCATCCTCTTGTCACCTCCCACTTTACCCGTAAACACACACACACAGCGACCCCCCCCCTCCACCACACACACACACACACACACACACACACACACACACACACACACACACACACACACACACACACACACACACACACACACACACACACACACACACACACACACACAACTCCACCACAGAGCTCCTGTTGTACTTCCTCTCTCAGCTCCACCAACAGGGATGTCACATCTTCTTCCCCATCCATACCTGCAGGATATAATAGTGTTATCAACAGTCTATTTTGCATACATGCAGCAGACTGGGATTCCTCCCCCTTCTCCTCTCAAGGGCATGTCAGCTTGGTAATAAAGCTGTGAGTGGGGTGTGTGTACGTGTCTGAGCAGACAGTCTTTTTCTTGGAGATAGTAATCCTGGGTGTTTGTCAACAAGGTTTCTTTGGTAAGTATGAGAGTGGAGCAGGATGCACTAGCGATGTGATTATTTACATTTGAGGGTTAAGTGCCTTCCTCAAGGGCACATCGGCAGATTTTTTTTTAACCTAGTCGGCTCTGGGTTTCGAACAAGCGTCCTCTCGGTTTTTCTTCTGTTTTTATTATATGAAGAATCATTTTGGGGGGGGTCATTTTCTGACTAAAGATTGCAGGAAGGGAATAGAGGTCGTTGAATATTTCACCCAATCAAGACGACAATACGGGTTAATAAATATACAACAGTTTTGCATTTTAGAATGCCAGTATAAAATCGTTTTCAATAGTTGTAGTGTTGCTACATACAAATGCACATGAAGTATTTTGGTCCAATCAAAGCAAAGCTTTGTTTGTTTACACTGAGATTCCAGAGAGGCACAAATTCTTCTTTTTCAATATATTTCTATCCATCAGTCTTCCTCAGGTCACACTAGGGAGTAATTTATTGATTGGAATTCATTTGAACTCCCAGTAATGTTCCCCCACAACAATCCTATATAGCATGTCTCTCCATATGAATGTTTTGGAACGTTTACGCCACTGTCTAAGGAGGAGACATAATTAAGTTTCAAGTTTTAACTTCATTTGCCATATGTGGGCAGCGGAGCTCTCGCATTAAAAACAGCATTTTCTTTTCTTATCACAGGAAGTAGTGTCCAGTCAAGGTAGTGCAGTTCAGTCTTACATCATTCAAATGAGTTCAACAATATTCTGTTCATTTAGGGGTAAAAAGAAAACTAATTGACATAAATAGTTCATTATGTGTCACAACAGTCTTAATTGTCCAAGGCATTGACTTATGTAAGGATCATAAGTCCTTGATTATTGTTGCTAATTATGCTATTAGTACAATGAATGTGAATAATTCTGTGTAATTGTACACATTTATCATAATTAGGAAGTTACCAAAGTTATTGTCATCTACATTTTACATCATGTAAAGGACAATTATCATTAGTTTCTCAAAAGATAGAGCAGCTGTAGAGCTGTGGGCAGTCGTGCCGGATGGGCTGGGGTGTATGTGTTGGACAGTGTTTGTGTATACTGTATGTGTTAGGCAGTGTGTGTATATGCGCTGGGCAGTGTGTGTGTGCGAGCATGTGTGTGTGTGTGTGTGTGTGCGAGTATGTGTGTGTGTGCGTGGACTTGGTGAACTCCTATCCCAGTAGGTTAGACCTTTGATTTGTGTGGATCCTCCTCTAGCCTTTAACAGGTGTCTGCTGCATGTGACATTTGAAATGCAAATAAAGCTCTTTGCCAAAAGCCCCAGAATCTACCCTTGACAAGCCAGAGCAACCCCCTCTCACACACATACACACAGAAACACACACACCTGGTATGAGGGTCTGAGTCGAGGGCAGGGTTCTCCACCGTGGTATGTGTAGAAAAATATCTGTCAGAAAACACTATTAACTCCATAGACATGCACTGATCGTGGAAATTCAAATTCACACTTTTATTATGGATTTGCAAATGTGCTTCAATGAATTAAATAAAACCACTTTAACAAAGAAAGACTAAGTACGGTGCAATTATTATATTACAAAATTATTATACTAAAGCAAGAATTAGCCATTTTAAAAACGGGCATGCTCTCCTAGTTTAATTGGATTTTTCAGAGTACATAATGAGCAATCAGAGACTATTATTAGTAGACTTTTCTAATGACTTTTTTAACTAAGACTAGAGGACGTGGATGTTCTGTTTACAATAGGGCATGAAAAAAGGCCATGGAAGAGTTGACTGACGACATAAGAGCTCACTGCTCCGATGTGAAATACATCTCCTCATACTCCACGTGAATATCTCTCATAAATATAGATTTTAATGTCATGTAGGTTGAAATCAAACTTCTGAAGTGATATGTATAATTGAGAATATTATTTGACTACAGAGATCAGCTTCTGCTCTGCGTGTGTGTCTATGTGTGTGTGTGTGTTTTGGTGTGCGTGTGTGTGTGTGTGTGTGTGTGTGTGTGTGTGTGTGTGTGTGTGTGTGTGTGTGTGTGTGTGTTTTGGTGTGTGTGTGTGTGTGTTTGAATTATCCCCAACCCCAGCTATTGTCCTGGGAAATAGGAGAGGAAGGAAACAATGACCTCCACCTGTTCTTGTGAATTAATGTTAGCCAGGAGAGGATGGGAGAGGAGGGTAGAGGAGGGTAGAGTAGAGGAGAGGAGAGGAGAGGAGAGGAGAGGAGAGGAGAGGAGCTAGCGTCTTCTCTGGTCCTGCTGGAGGAAGGGTGGGGGTGTAGGAGGGTGGTTGAGTTAGGCCAGGCTCTCCTCCTGGCTGATAGACCTGCTGGAGGAAGGGTGGGGGTGTAGGAGGGTGGTTGAGTTAGGCCAGGCTCTCCTCCTGGCTGATAGACCTGCTGGAGGAAGGGTGGGGGTGTAGGAGGGTGGTTGAGTTAGGCCAGGCTCTCCTCCTGGCTGATAGACCTGCTGGAGCTGTTTATAAAGTGCACAGACACACACACACACACACTCGCCTTCTCTCACTGTCGCTCCTGGCCACAGTCAGCCAGAGAGGAAGTCTTCAGAGAGGCCCAGGGGCTGATATGCAGCCAGGTTGGTCGTGTTGGAGTAGTGTATAGAGGCTGGTTGGATAGGGTGGCAGGTTGGCTGTGTTGGGGTCATGTGTGCTCAGATGTGATACTCTTACACAGGGGCAGCTGTCACAGATTTGTATCTACCATAGCGCCCGTCCTGCCTCATTTATAGTCTGCTGGTGAAATTGCTCTCTTTTAGATGTCTTGTAGCCCAGAGTCCATATTGTTCTTTGGTGGTGTGGGCAGCAAGGCAATACCATGCAGTCATATTGTACAGGCTATATGTGGAGTGTACATTTCACAGACGTGTATGTTCACAAATGTTGTGAAGGGTTTAACATGGCATGTTGTGACGGTGAATACTGTAGCTGGTGGCTGGTGACAGTGGATCCCGTCCCAGTCCATTCCAGCCCTGTCTAGCAGCATCAACCAGCGTCGGTTTGTTCTCTCTCACGTCTCCCTCTGATTAGGAATGCAAATCCAAGTGTTTTGTTCATCTGTCTCTGTCAATACGAGGATATATTCAATTAAATAAACATCAGTCTTTGTTGTGATGCCCCCCTTCTCTTTCTTTTATCTATAGAAACAGTCAGTCTACAAAGCAGACAGAGCTTATGTAGCTTAGAATGGAAATGCCAATGGAAATAAGGAAATGTGTTGCGTCTTGTGTACTCACCAGGAAATATGATATTTGCTGTCCAATATTTATTATTTGAAACATGCCCGTGACAAAGATTTCTGGATTTAGCGTTTGATTTTCATGTCGGTTACTTTCAATAAGGAGATAGGAAGTGGGATTTATGCTAGTTTCCTGTGACTGTGAGATGTGGTCTCCATCCCAAATGGCCCCCTATTCCCTATATGGGCCCTGGTCAAAAGCAGTGCACTAAATAGGGAATAGGGTTCCATTTGGGACACAGTAGTGGACTGTGCTGTGGCATTGAGTTCAGAGCGACTCTTTTTCTTTATTATTATGAGGAAAGTCCCTTAAGGGATCCCACTTCACAAACCTGCTGTGGTAATCCCAACAAATTTAAGGTCAATAGAGCAGGATAATTCGTATTGAAATATATTATTTTATTGATGAAATGAACACAGTAGCAATTTCCAGAATTAAGTCAGAAGGAATTGCAAACAACCTACAAAGAAATATCTCGCTATTGTCTTTACTACTGTAAGTGTGTCTGAGGTTGCATGCGGTGTTGAAAGTAGTTGGTTTTCCTATATATAAATCAATATAGCTACCTATATGAATTGAGATTAGTGGTTGTTTAAACAAAGCTTGTACTGTGTGATTTCTGTGAATGATCTACCTGTCTTGGTATCCTAATTCAACACTCATAAAGCTCCTAACAGGGTAAAAGTCGTAATATAGTCCTTGATTTTCTGCTTGCAGGGGTAAAAACCATAAGTTACCTTAGAATGATGAAAGTACATATCAGTCCATCAGATAGATTCTCTGTCAAAGCATCAGTGTGGGTGTTGATGAACTAGGCATCGTAAATAAAGGCCTACCTGGCTCCTCGATCGCTAAGACAAATGTTTTTTAATCATCCGATGTGTTCATTTATCCCAGGGCTCTAACTTTAGCCTTAAATTAAGCCTCTTGCTAAAGCATAACTTGATTTAACATTTTTAATAAATCAAAATACCCATCAATCATGGCTAGCCTTCGTGTGGCAGCAGGTCTTTGATAAAATGATTCACTGCTTGCTGTATTTTTCCTTACAAAGCACTGAATATATTGTATTTTCTGTTATGCTTATAGCTGTAGTTTTAACCCAGACTTTATTCATAGACCCCACTTTTAGATATGAAACTAGTGTGTATTGATGAATTATGAGAGTGTTGTTCTTGCTTGTGTTATTTATCAAATGAACCCCCTTCAACAAGGCCATTGTCCCCGCTGTGCCTCTTACACTTTTTATATCAATTCTGTCACTTACAGTTGGCTGTGACTGTGCTCAGTTATACATATTTGTTCTTAATGCAGATCAATGTTAGACAAGGAAAGCGTTCGTCTGAAAGCTGACATCTCAACCACTCTGTAGTGTAATTATTCAGGTTGCAGGTGCAGCCAATTATGTAGTATTATCTAGAGTCCGTCTGTGTACAACGCACACCTCTGACAGCTAGTTGACTGTACATGAAGACAATGGCTTCTGCTGTAACCCCTTAAAAAGCCCTTCCCACATTACTCAAAAGACTTATCAATGCTTTTGAAACGCATGTGCATTTCCATCATCACTCCTCCTAGTACCCGGAGCTGCTCCCAGGCGCTATCAAACCGCTCGGGCTCGGCGCCTACATACGCAAAACAATCCCTAAAGAGGAACAAAGAAACTAATGACAGCTTAGCCGGCCTAAAAGATTGAAAATTCTGTCACGTTGAAAGTACAAGATCACTGGAGGAGGAAGGCATCAGAGCTTTGAAAGACAGAGGCAGGATCAAGCAGTCTCCTGACTATTAGAAGCCAGTTTTATTTAAGCTTATTTGGCTGATAAGGTTGTCAGAAAAGGCTTTTTTTATCAGCCTAGTGTAGTAGGGAGGCATTACCACACTGCTCTGTTCCCATGCAGTGTAGAGAGAGGGCTGCAGTGCTTTGTGGGAAAGGCTTTTGATAAAGCTGCCACATGTTTTCACACAGGAGGAAAAGCCACTTTGGAGTTCAGCTCTCTGATGTTAAGCGGAAGAGAATAATAACACACTGTTGAGAATGGGGACCCTCTTGTTTATATATTGTATTTTTGTCTTCATATGTAGACAGAGCTTTATTGTGTAGTCTGAACAGTCTGCGTTGGTTAATGTATTGTCAATGAATCGCTCTGTGTAAGAGAAATACGTGGTCAGAGAAGTAGTAACCTGGCAAGACAGAGGGGTTTTCAGACTTCCCCACCGGGAAGAGAAAGGGAATACAAAATAGTAGCCATTGCAGTCGCTCTGTTTTTTTTTTTTAAGCAATTGAGTTCTTTTTCCAGTTTGTGGAAATGACAAACCATGTCCCTTTGAATATCGCAGAGGGTGGAATATCAAAGACCAAGCATGTTGACAGAAAGCGCAAACAAATAACAGTCATATTGTCCGACTCCGCCAACGACTCCCCGCTCACAAATAACGGCCTTCTAGAATTGTACATTGGGAGTATTAACTTATCAGACATGAAATATTGGGATGTCTGAATGACTCTGTCTAACTGGGTAGGAATGCATTGGTATTCTGTTAAGCTCTTATAGGCAAGATGGGTCACTGTGTTTCTCAGGCATTTATTCATAGAAAAGGAACTGCTGCTGCAATCTGACTTTCCTCCCTTTTAAATACATATTTTAGATCATTCACAGGAGTAAATAATGGCCTTATTTGCAGCTTTGTGCACTATTTAGACTGCCCTCTCTCAGAGCTGAATTGCTTTTTGTTGGGCCTAAATTTCATATATATATTTTTGTTTAACTAGGTGCTTATAAGACCCGGTAGTAGATAACAACAAACAGCAAACGGGTCTACTCCCAATAAACTGGGAAATTATCGCTTCTGCTCTTCCTCGTGACACAATTTGTCAAACCTGCTGATAGGAAACAAATTCTATTCATAAGGTTCCCCTCCTCCCATCAGCATCGGTGTGATTCGGTAGCAATTCAATTATAGTTTTGTGAGATAGTGAGCCCAGAGAGAGAATCCAGGCTGACAAGAAATATGACAGGACAGTTACAGAGTGTTTATGCAATTAAACTTTCACTGACAATACCTGGCGAATGATGAATGCCTGGGCTGAGGTGTGTGTGCACAAGCAATGTCCCACAAGGATTGCACATTTTTCATTATTTTACAGCTGCTCTGATCTTCCAGGGCTGGCCGGGAGCTGTTGCAGGGAGGGAGAAGAAGTGAGAGTTTGGAGGAGAGAGAAGGAGAGGGGGGTTAAAAGAGTGGGTGAGAGAGAGAAGGAGATAGGGGTAAAGAAAGAGAGTGGGGAGAGGGGGAGAGAGAGAAGGAGATAGGGGTTATAGAAAGAGTGGAGAGAGGGAGGGAGAGGGGGAAAGGGAGAGGGCTTAGTAGAGAGAGGGTGTGGAGGGGTGTATAAGGGGGATGGAGTGTGGGGAAGAAAAAGCTTGTTCTTTTGTTGAGAGGACAGAAGCAACGAGTGACCCTCTTAAAACAGAGATGGGGTTTTTAAACGTGTCAATGACATGTTAAAAGAGGACTAGCTATTTCTTCCATAAAAATGACTGTGTTGTGAGCACTGAAACCATAGCACTTTAGGTTAGAATGACTTTACATTTAGTTTATGTTTAGCAATTACATTTAGTATGGGTATTTTGTATTTGATTTCTTCACACTCATACAGTGTATAAAATCTGCACCTGAAGGCTCAAACCCAGAGTAAAGTGTCAAGGGAGGCACAGCAGTTTGGTATAATCATAAGATTATCTTATGTGTTGCAAAAAATGTATTCCGTGTTAACATACAATCCAATTCTCAGGCAGTTTGCATTTCATTTGCTATCAGACAGTTGGCAAATTCAAACCCTATTTTAATAGGGTAGAAATGATTTCAAAGCTACTCTTTATCTAATGGAATCTGAATATTTTCCATCAAAGAGACTGACAGTATCTACATGGGATGTCAATATTCATAATTGCATGATGGTGTGTAGAGTCTGTTCCTATAGGACTCCTGTGATGATGTACTGTGTCTTAAATAAAATATAGGGCCAGGTTTGTGTGCCAGCTTGCTAGCGCTCAACACTCCTTACGTCTCAAATGGCACCCTATAGGCCCTGGTCAAAAGTAGTGTACTATATAAGGAATAGGTTGCCATTTGGGATGCAGCCCCCTACTGTCTTCCCCTTCATCCTGTCTTTGTCTTCTACTTTAATCGTGGTAGTCTTCAAAAGCCCATTAAAAGTAGGGAGCGAAGGCGTGGAGCAAAGAGTGTCCAACACAAACACACATTGATAATACACATCTGTCTGTCCTGTGAGGAGAAAAATCGCATTTAACGACAGAAAACCGACGATCTCGCTAGCGTTACCTGCATAGTGAAGTATAAAGAAGCAAGATCTACAATAATGTCATGGTAAAACGCGGACAAAAAGACAGTTGCGAAAATGTAACGAGACAAGGGATCTTTTGGGAGTAGACAACTGTTAGAATGATGTTGTGCGATAGCTTCTCTGTTTATATTCTAGTTAACAAGGTCGTTGTGACCTTGGAAATACATGTCTTTGTCTACTTTGTCGCTGGCTTCATTTGCTAGTTATCAGCCATACAGACATAGCCCGGTAAATGTTATTAGTGTGTTAGTCAATGGTTGGCATTCCACTGAGGGTTTCACCGACACCGGTTCGTTTGTCCACAGATCAGAATTTAGGAGAGGTGTTCTTTTTAATTAATCATTTGTCCTTCAAACAGTCAAGTTTCTCTCCTTCGTTATACGTTGGTTCTCCACAGATAATTAGGTCCCATAGTTCAGCTAATTCCACTTGAGAACTGGCTGTAGCCACCTGCTTCTTTTGTATGGGTAATCTTTGTCTTGTAAGATTCTGTCCCCGTAGACTATTGCAGCTCATGAAGAATGAGAAAATGTCTCTTTTTCCCCACAGTGTCCTCCGTGCACTTGCCTAAAATTTTAATTGTATGCGTACAACACATTCTCTCTCTCTCTCACGCACGCACACACACACACACACACACCTACACACACACACACACACACACACACACACACACACACACACACACACACACACACACACACACACACACACACACACACACACACACACACACACAAACACACACACACACACACACACACACACACACACACACACACACACACACACACACACAGACAACCACACACACACATACTCTCTCTCACACACACGCAAATACACACACCTTGGTGTGATAGGGAGGTGTTGATTTTTAGGTGTATATGGATCTGAAAGGGAAACTAATCCTATTAATTCAAAGTGAATAACAAAGAGTAGCAGGCCTTTTCCCATGTTGTTCCATTTATTCAACCTGCTAGTGTTTTGTTCTTCCATCATAATTATTTCCCAGTCAGATCCGCACTGATTTCCTGGTGGACTTGTGTACCTCAGACTAACTTATAGAACAACGGAGCTGGGATAATTCACACTATTCCTCTGGGGTGGAGTTCTCCGTTTTTTCAAGGACATTTTTATTACAAAGCTGATGGAATTTGCATATTAATTCATTTCTTTCCATTTTTAAGATTAAATGTTGTCAACATGTATCAGTGCAAGGCTTTGACAGAGCTGATGAAATGGGTCAGTCAAGCTTGAACATTTTGGAGTATAGCAGCCATCTGCAACCTCCGAGCCCCCAGTGCCAAGCGCTCTCTGTCTCTCCTGCAACTTGATTAAAGAAAAGGACTTTGACTGGGGAGGGGCGGCGGGCGGATAGGAAGAGGGGAAGGCTAAAATGATATGCCAAATTCTATCAACTTGATTAGACTGTCATTAGAGGCCGTCGATTCATAAAGTGCATTTTCATGTTTTTTTAGTTTTTTTAGATAAAGACAAATACGATTTCCTTTCTAATACATCCCTTGTGCTTTTTTTGTATCTATTATCACACCAATAGACCGACCATCTGCAGCTCGAGGCTTCACCTATTTATTCTCATTCTGAATCACTCAAGAGTGAAGTCCAGTCCACTATCCCGCGTGATTATACGTTTCCTCGGCAGCACAACATTGATTAACTTAAACGACTGGCAATGAGCAAACCAGTTTTCAGAACGGTTTCATGTTCGCAATCATAAATGAACACAAATCCCTGGCTATCTCTATGTCTTTCATATGCTGGAGTCAGTGCTGTACTAGGCACTACACAGTAAGTAGCCCTGTCTCTGTTTATCTTCTCATCCCATGTTCATTAGTTGTGACTAGAGTCTCTGTCTTGACAAGTGTTATTGCTGTTCCGTCCTTTCCGTCCTATTCTGTCCTGTTCCGTCCTGTTTCGTCCTGTACCGTACTCTTCCGTCCTCTACCGTCCTCTTCCGTCCTGTACCGTCCTGTTCCGTCTTGTTCCGTCCTGTACCGTCCTGTACCGTCCTCTTCCATTCTGTACTGTCCTGTACTGTCCTGTTCTGTCCTGTTCTGTCTCGTTCCATCCTGTTCCGTCCTCTTCCGTCCTCTTCCGTCCTGTACCGTCCTGTTCCGTCTTGTTCCGTCCTGTTCCGTCCTGTACCGTCCTGTACCGTCCTCTTCCATCCTGTACCGTCCTGTACCGTCCTGTACTGTCCTGTTCTGTCCTGTTCTGTCTCGTTCCGTCCTCTTCCGTCCTCTTCCGTCCTCTTCCGTCCTCTTCCGTCCTGTACCGTCCTGTTCTGTCCTGTTCTGTCTCGTTCCATCCTGTTCCGTCCTGTACCGTCCTGTACTGTCCTGTTCTGTCCTGTTCTGTCTCGTTCCATCCTGTTCCGTCCTGTTCTGTCCTGTTCCGTCCTGTTCCGTCCTGTATCATCCTCTTCCGTTCTGTTCCGTCCAGTTCCATCCAGTTCCATCCTGTACATCTACTCTGTCTGATCCATTCACCTCTTCCTCCAACACCCTAGCGAACTCCCTGAGATCTAGCCTGGCATAACTAATTTCCCTATGTTTCACTGTTGAGCACAGCGTTCAGTCTGGTTAAACCAGGCTACCTGTGATTAGCAGCAGGCCAGCAACCTCCTAAATGCAGCCATGACAAGACACACTCAACCCTCCCCATTGCCACCATCTCCCCCTGCACTGTTATGTCACACTCAGGGTGGGCCGTTATGATAAGGGAAGAAGAAACACACACCTTCATCTACTCCATCTAGCTTTCAATCTGACACCCACCACCTCACCCTCACCTCAGCGTCTCGCTTTCATTTCAAATCACGTAAGCAGCAAAGTCGAGAAAAGAACAGAGCAGGCCATTTATCTGGTGTTGACTGTCAAAAGTAGTGCACTATGTAGGGAATATTGTGCTATTTGGGACGCAACGTGGACATGGGGCTACAGTGACCTGCAGCTGATAACAACTGGACCGCCATATCACCGCGTCACCTCCATTACCATATTAATAATGGATGGGCCTGGGTCACATCGCCCCGTGCTCCCCTGTCCTGTGCTCCCCCACAGGGTGGCAGGCTGGAGATGTCTAGGGGAGCATGTTATCTGAACACTGGCTATGGCTGTATGTATATACAGTTACAGGACAGGGAGGAGCTCCCTTGGACAAATGTCCATTCAGGGACAATAAAATGAATCTTCACTTGTCTAGCTGGACATACAGTACCAGTCAAAAGTTGGGACACACCTACTCATTCAAGGATTTTTCTTTATCATTTACTATTTTCTACATTGTATAATAATAGTGAAGACATAAAAACTATGAAATAACACATATGGAATCATGTAGTAACCAAAAAAGTGTTATTATATTAAAATATATTTTAGATTTTAGATTCATTACATTTACATTTACATTTAAGTCATTTAGCAGACGCTCTTATCCAGAGCGACTTACAAATTGGTGCATTCACCTTATGATATCCAGTGGAACAACCACTTTACGATAGTGCATCTAAATCTTTTAAGGGGGGGGGGGGGGGGGTTAGAAGGATTACTTTATCCTATCCTAGGTATTCCTTAAAGAGGTGGGGTTTCAGGTGTCTCCGGAAGGTGGTGATTGACTCCGCTGACCTGGCGTCGTGAGGGAGTTTGTTCCACCATTGGGGTGCCAGAGCAGCGAACAGTTTTGACTGGGCTGAGCGGGAACTGTACTTCCTCAGAGGTAGGGAGGCGAGCAGGCCAGAGGTGGATGAACGCAGTGCCCTTGTTTGGGTGTAGGGCCTGATCAGAGCCTGAAGGTACGGAGGTGCCGTTCCCCTCACAGCTCCGTAGGCAAGCACCATGGTCTTGTAGCGGATGCGAGCTTCAACTGGAAGCCAGTGGAGAGAGCGGAGGAGCGGGGTGACGTGAGAGAACTTGGGAAGGTTGAACACCAGACGGGCTGCGGCGTTCTGGATGAGTTGTAGGGGTTTAATGGCACAGGCAGGGAGCCCAGCCAACAGCGAGTTGCAGTAATCCAGACGGGAGATGACAAGTGCCTGGATTAGGACCTGCGCCGCTTCCTGTGTGAGGCAGGGTCGTACTCTGCGAATGTTGTAGAGCATGAACCTACAGGAACGGGTCACCGCCTTGATGTTAGTTGAGAACAACAGGGTGTTGTCCAGGATCACGCCAAGGTTCTTAGCACTCTGGGAGGAGGACACAATGGAGTTGTCAACCGTGATGGCGAGATCATGGAACGGGCAGTCCTTCCCCGGGAGGAAGAGCAGCTCCGTCTTGCCGAGGTTCAGCTTGAGGTGGTGATCCGTCATCCACACTGATATGTCTGCCAGACATGCAGAGATGCGATTCGCCACCTGGTTATCAGAAGGGGGAAAGGAGAAGATTAATTGTGTGTCGTCTGCATAGCAATGATAGGAGAGACCATGTGAGGATATGACAGAGCCAAGTGACTTGGTGTATAGCGAGAATAGGAGAGGGCCTAGAACAGAGCCCTGGGGGACACCAGTGGTGAGAGCACGTGGTGCGGAGACAGATTCTCGCCACGCCACCTGGTAGGAGCGACCTGTCAGGTAGGACGCAATCCAAGCGTGGGCCGCGCCGGAGATGCCCAACTCGGAGAGGGTGGAGAGGAGGATCTGATGGTTCACAGTATCAAAGGCAGCCGATAGGTCTAGAAGGATGAGAGCAGAGGAGAGAGAGTTAGCTTTAGCAGTGCGGAGCGCCTCCGTGACACAGAGAAGAGCAGTCTCAGTTGAATGACTAGTCTTGAAACCTGACTGATTAGGATCAAGAAGGTCATTCTGAGAGAGATAGCAGGAGAGCTGGCCAAGGACGGCACGTTCAAGAGTTTTGGAGATTCCTCAAAGTAGCCACCTTTTGCCTTGATGACGTCTTTGCACACACTTGGAATTCTCTCAACCAGCTTCACCTGGAATGCTTTTCCAACGGTCTTGGAAAAGCTGAGCACTTGTTGGCTGACTTTCCTTCACTCTGCTGTTCAACTCATCCCAAACCATCTCAATTGAGTTGAGGTCAGGTGATTGTGGAGGCCAGGTCATCTGATGCAGCACGCTATCACTTTCCTTCTTGGTCAAATAGCCCTTACACAGTCTGGAGGTGTGTTGGGTCATTGTCCTGGTGAAAATAAATGATAGTCCCACTAAGCGCAAACCAGATGTTATGGTGTATCGCTGCAGAATGCTTTGGTAGCCATGCTGGTTAAGTGTGCCTTGAACTCTAAATAAATCACTGACAGTGTCACCAGCAAAGCACCCCCACACCATCACACCTCCTCCTCCATGCTTCACAGCAGGAACCACACATGTGGAGATCATCCATTCACCTACTCTGCGTCTCACAAAGACATGGCGGTTGGAACCAAAAATCTCAAATTTGAACTCATCAGACCAAAGGACAGATTTCCACCGGTCTAATGTCCATTGCTCGTGTTTCTTAGCCCAAGCAAGTCTCTTCTTCTTATTGGTGTCCTTTAGAAGTGGTTTCTGTGCAGCAATTCGATCATGAAGGCCTGATTCAAATCAAATCAATAAAATCAAATTTTATTAGTCACATGCGCCGAATACAACAGGTTTAGACCTTACAGTGAAATGCTTACTTACGAACTCCTAACCAACAATGCAGTTAAAAAAAATACGGATAAGAAAAATAAATAAAAGTAACAAGTAATTAAAGAGCAGCAGTAAAATAACAATAGCGAGACTATATACAGGGGGGTACCGGTACAGAGTCAATGTGCGGGGGCACCGGTTAGTTGAGGTAATATGTACATGTAGGTAAAGTTATTAAAGGGACTATGTATAGATGATAATAACAGAGTAGCAGCGGTGTAAAAGAGGGGGGGGGGGGGGCAATGCAACTAGTCTGGGTAGCCATTCGATTAGATGTTCAGCAGTCTTGTGGCTTGTGGGTAGAATCTGTTTAGAAGCCTCTTGGACCTAGACTTGGCGCTCGGGTACCGCTTGCCGTGCAGTAGCAGAGAGAACAGTCACTGCTGGGGTGGCTGGTGTCTTTGACGATTTTTAGGGCCTTCCTCTGACACCGCCTGGTATAGAGGTCGTGGATGGCAGGAAGCTTGGCCCCAGTGATGTACTGGACCGTTCGCACGACCCTCTGTAGAGCCTTGCGGTCGGAGGCCGAGCAGTTGCCATATCAGGCAGTGATGCAACCAGTCAGGATGCTCTCGATGGTGCAGCTGTAAAACCTTTTGAGGATCTGAGGACTCATACCAAATCTTTTCAGTCTCCTGAGGTGGAATAGGTTTTATCGTGCCCTCTTCACGACTGTCTTGGTGTGCTTGGACCATGTTAGTTTGTTGGTGATGTGGACACCAAGGAACTTGAAGCTCTCAACCTGCTCCACTGCAGCCTCGTCGATGAGAATGGGGGCATGCTCAGTCCTCTTTTTCCTTTAGTCCACAATCATCTCCTTTGTCTTGATCACGTTGAGGGAGAGGTTGTTGTCCTGGCACCACACAACCAGGTCTCTGACCTCCACCACATGGCCAGGTCTCTGTCTCGTCGTTGTTGGTGATCAGGACTACCACTGTTGTGTCATTGGCAAACTTAATGATGGTGTTGGAGTTGTGCCTGGCCGTGCAGCCATGAGTGAACAGGGAGTACAGGAGGGGACTGAGCACGCACCCCTGAGGGGCCCCTGTGTTGAGGATCAGCTTGGCAGATGTGTTGTTACCTACCCTTACCACCTGGGGCGGCCTTATAGAAGTCCAGGATCCAGTTGCAGAGGGAGGTGTTTAGTCCCAGGGTCCTTAGTTTATTGATGAGCTTTGAGGGCACTATGGTGTTGAACGACAAGCTGTAGTCAATGAATATCATTCTCACATAGGTGTTCCTTTTGTCCAGGTGGGAAAGGGCAGTGTGGAGGGCAATAGAGATTGCATCATCTGTGGATTTATTGGGGCGGTATGCAAAATGGAGTGGATCTAGGGTTTCTGGGATGATGGTGTTGATGTGAGACATAACCAGCCTTTCAAAGCACTTCATGGCTACAGAAGTGAGTGCTACGGGTCATGTAGTCATTTAGGCAGGTTACCTTAGTGTTCTTGGGCACAGGGACTATGGTGGTCTGCTTAAAACATGTTGGTATTACAGACTCGAACAGGGAGAGGTTGAAAATGTCAGTGAAGACACTTGCCACTTGTTCAGTGCATGCCCGCAGTACACTCTCAGCTGTGCTTCCCTTTGTAGTCCGACGAGCGTCAGAGCCGGTGTAGTACGATTCGATCTTAGTCCTGTATTGACGCTTTGCCTGTTTGATGGTTCGTCAGAGTGCATAGCGCGATTTCTTATAAGCTTCCAGGTTAGAGTCCCACTCCTTGAAAGCGGCAGCTCTAGCCTTTAGCTCAGTGCGGATGTTGCCTGTAATCGATGGCTTCTGGTTGGGTTATGTACGTATTGTCACTATGGGGGCGACGTCCTCAATGCACTTATTGATAAAGCCAGTGGCTGATGTGGTGTACTCCTCAATGCCATCGGAGGAATCCCGGAACATATTCCAGTCTGTGCTAGCAAAACAGTCCTGTAGCTTAGCATCTGCTTCATCTGACCACTTTTTTATTGATCTAGTCACTGGTGCTTCCTGCTTTAATTTTTGCTTGTTAGCAGGAATCAGGAGGATAGAATTATGGTCAGATTTGCCGAATGGAGCGCGAGGGAGAGCTTTGTATGTGTCTCTGTGTGTGGAGTAAAGGTGGCCCAGAGTGTTTTCCTTCTGGTTGCACATTTAACATGCTGATAGAAATGAAGGAAAACAAATTTAAGTTTCCCTGCATTAAAGTCCCCGGCTACAAGGAGCGCTGCCTCTGGGTGAGCATTTTCTTGTTTGCTTATGGCGGAATACAGCTCATTCAATGCTGTCTTAGTGCCAGCCTCTGACTGTGGTGGTATGTAAACAGCTACGAAAATATAGATGAAAACTCTCTAGGTAGATAGTGTGGTCTGCAGCTTATCATGAGATACTCTGCCTCAGGCGAGCAATAGCTAGAGACTTTCTTAGATATTGTGCACCAGCTGTTGTTTACAAAAATACATAGTCCGCCGCCCCTTGTCTTACCAGACGCCGCTGTTCTATCCTGCCGGTGCAGTGTATAACCAGCCAGCTGTATGTTATAAGTGTTGTCGTTCAGCCACGACTCTGTGAAGCATAAGATATTACAGTTTTGAATGTCCCGTTGGTAGTTTAATCTTCCGCGTAGGTCATCTATTTTATTCTCCAAAGATTGTACGTTTTCTAGCAGAATGGAAGGAAGAGGAGGTTTATTAGATCGCCTACGAATTCTAAGAAGGCAGCCCGCCCTCTGGCCCCTTTTTCTCCGCCTCCTCTTCACGCAAATGACAGGGATCTGGGCCTGTTCCCGAGAAAGCAGTATATCATTCGCGTTGGACTTGTTAAAGGAAAAAAAGGATTCTCCCAGTCCGTGGTGAGTAATCGCAGTCCTGATCTCCAGAAGTTATTTTCGGTCATAAGAGACGGTAGCAGCAACATTATGTACAAAATAAGAGAAAAAAAAGTTGCAAACAACGCAAATAAACGAACAAAAAACACAATCGGTTGGGGACACGTAAAACATCAGCCTTCTTCTCCGGCGCCATTGCTCTACCACTGCTTCACACAGTCTCCTCTGAACAGTTCATGTTAAGATGTGTCTGTTACTTCAACTCTGTGAAGCATTTATTTGGGCTGCAATTTCTGAGGCTCTAATGAACTTATCCTCTGCAGCGGAGGTAACTCTGCGTCTTCTTTTCCTGTGGCAGTCCTCATGAGAGCCAGTTTCTTTATAGCGCTTGATGGTTTTTGCGACTGCACTTGAAACTTTCAAAGTTCTTGAAATTTTCCGTATTGACTGACCTTCATGTCTTAAAGTAATGATGGACTGTTGTTTCTCTTTGCTTTTTTGAGCTGTTCTTGCCATAATATGGACTTGGTCTTTGACCAAATAGGGCTATCTTCTGTATACCACCCCTACCTTGTCACAACACAACTGATTGGCTCAAATGCATTAAGAAGGAAAAGAATTCCACAAATAAATTGTTAGCAAGGCACACCTGTTCATTGAAATGCATTCCAGGTGACTACCTCATGAAACTGGTTGAGAGAATGCCAAGAGTGTGCAAAGCTGTCATCAAGGCAAAGGGTGGCTACTTTGAAGAATCTCAAATATAAAATATATTTAGATTTGTTTAACACTTTTCTGGTAACTACATGATTCCATATGTGTTATTTCATAGTTTTGATGTCTGCAGTGTAGAAAATAGTAAAAAAAATTAAGAAAAACTCTTGAATGAGTAGGTGTGTCCAAACTTTTTACTGGTACTGTATTTGTGGTTGGGATAACCATAATCAGTGTATGGAAGGTCTCTATGAAGTCTGGTCTGATACGTTAAACAGCATGTAGATGCGGGCTGGGCATCTGAAAACTTGATGTTGAAGAGATCAATATTCATCCTCAGTTCTTTTAATGACAAACTCGTTTGGCTTCTGATTTAGCCTTTTACATTTTAATAGACACAATAGAAATTATTGTTAGTTAGTCAACAAGACCCCTGTTTTTGTTATTCACGTTGATGGACTATATGGCTGTAGCTCCCTGATTGGAATAATAAATGAATTTGAAGGGATTTATGTCAATTTGAGAGAAAACCTTTTAAAGAGCATTTACAACTTGGGATTTAATTATCACTTCACTCTTCGGGGCCTTTCAGCTTTATTTGCACCTCCAAATTGATCTGCTGTGTTGATCGTTGTTGCGTTAGCGTTTAATCCTTCCATTTGGCTGTAAACGTACGCCTGTAAGCACGCCTCATGTTTCCTTCATCTAGCGCTTGACATGGTGACTCAGGTGGGGTTCCAGCTTAGATAGATACGGCTCTCAAATAGAGAGAAGATCTAGAGAGTGTTTTAGGGGAAATCGTTGGAAGTTTAGTTTTCCAAGCAAATGCGAACAGGACAGTTTATAAAGGATATATTTATGAGTAGACCCTTATATGAGTGTATTTATACTCATGGTTTGTCATGTTGTAGTTATCATATTGGCACTATGTACATGTAGGGGGGTTTAGAGAATATTTCAGGGAAAACCTTTGGAAGTTTAGTTTTCAAACAAAGTATTTTTCCTTGTTGCTGGTTTAGTCACGTTGGTACTTCAGTTTTTATTATTCAGTGTATATCATGTAGAAATTACTCTTAGAAACACCTTTTGTATCCTATACTTTCTGTATTGTCAACCAAGGCATATCACCACTTTATTCAACTATATTAGAGGTGCTCCATGTTTGGTTGGAAAAATGTGTTTTCATCAATTAACATAATCACTTGGTCTAGGAGAAACATATTGGAACATATTTGCTTCTGTTTATCGTAATTTATCTTCAGAGATGTATTGTGAAATCAGCAAAGTGGCTGGGCACACTTAGTGATGGAGAGCGAAATTGGCCGTCAAGGAAATGCAGCTATTGTATTGTATTACAATATAAGAGGTGCCTCTTGAAAGGTCTCAGGGGGTCCTGTAGGGAGAGCACAGCTCTGTATGATATGTACAGATTCCCACCACTAGCCGTCTCAGTGGCATTGCATGATGTTGAAATGGCGTCTATTGGCAACCATTTAAGAATGATATTGACCTTGATGCAAAAAGATACATGAATCCAGTTTTCCACTCTTGAGAGAAATACAGAACGTATTCACCCTTTCCACTCCCACTGTAAAACTGGACACCTGTCACAGTACCTCAATTATTAGTTGATATCTTGAATTCGCCATATAGGAAAATGTGAAAATTATTGCATTTTTAATTTCTTTTGAATGTCACTGCCTGAAATGATGCATGGTATAGCTGTATGTTTTTAATTCATCTCCCTCCCTGGGAGTGTTGGCTAGAGGGTTACTGGGTGTAGAGGATAGGAGGCACAAGTGACAGAGGAGGACAAGGTGCGTCACGGCATTTTTCCTGTCAACCTCTAATTATTAAAGGTGCCATTACAATACAAGTCTCTCTCTGTATGTTTCACATCCCGCTCACACATAGACACACACACACACACACACACACACACACACACACACACACACACACACACACACACACACACACACACACACACACACACACACACACACACACACACACACACACACACACACACACGCACACTGACTCTCTCTCTCACACACACACAGACACACTTTCTCTCCCAAACACAAAGGCAAGCTGTATTGAAAAATCACCCTCTACCTCTCAATATGAAGCCAGCCAGCAGAGCCTTCCAATTAGTACAGGGCCTGGTGCATTATATATCATTACTAATGTACAGAGAGAGGCCCTCATTCATCAGAGCGGGGCGAGACAAGGACCTCCCCGCATCTAGATATGGAGGACAGACACACTGAGCCTGAGCCATGGGCTATACACTTTATCTTGATTTATCTGTGCGTTAAATGCTTGACGCTGTGAATTGGTACTAATATTTATATAAATGTAAATTGAGGAATATTAGCAGCCGGAGTAGGGGAGCCTCGCTAAGGCATATAAGTCATTTAAGACAGGGAGCTTGTAGCTTGTAGAAGTGTCTTGGCTTTGTAGCAGCTTCCTCCTCTGAGTCGTCCCAGGTGTGTAGAAATGGTATGGTGACGGGGGATGTCAGGGAGAGGAGAGGAGCAACAGGGGGCTAAAGAACTGCCAGTGGGTTATTGATGATGGTCAACAATCAACACCACAGCACAGAAAGTAATACTTTTAAAGTCTCATCACTTACACACAGAGATGGTTCATTCTGAGGGCTTTCATCAGGAAAATTAATCCAGACCGGCAGACCCTGCCAAACCGTAAATTATGCTCACAAATTATTTTTTCTTTTTAAGAAGTAATCTTTTATGGTGTCATTTTTTATATTAGATCCAGGCTTGTAAAGCTTATTGTCTTGTATAGTTTCACATTTCACTGCAAAGTGCTCTGGCACTTGATGTTTGACGGCTGCTTACTCTACATGTAAAAATGTGGTAGGCTACATTAACTTTTCAAGATTTGCGCACTGCTCTCTTTTTACTATCAACATAAACATGCATGGATCTCAATATGGTCACTTGACCAAACGATTAGGTGGTAATCACTCTATGGTTTACGTGTTAGCACGGTACTTCATGTATTACAACCCTATAACACATACCTACAGTACAGTAAATCATTATTCTCCCATGCAGTATCAAAACCATTCATTGGGCTGGGGCTGCCCTCGCAATAGAACCACGAGTGTGTCCCAAATGGCACCCTTTCCCCTATATAGTGCACTCATTTTGACCAAAGTCTCAAAAGTAGCGCACTATAAAGGGATTAGGGTGCCATTTGGGACGAATACACTATCATGTGAAATCAGCCTCTCTATCTAGGAACACAAATGATCCCCTGTGCCACTCCACACTATAATAATCAGAGTAATGCTCCAACAGACCAGATATTACCATTCGTTTGATGAAGAAAGTATTGCAATGGCGTTCGACGTGTCTGACTCGTAAATTGCCCAGTCTATAATTCACATTCACATCATAACCGCCAACTAACAGAAGCCCACTGGTGGGGAAACACACCACCCCCCCCCCCCAACCCCTCACAAATGACTCTGATGTTGCTTTAGTTAGACGTCCGTAGGGTGAAAAAAGAGCCCTGTGTCTTTAAGGCCAGTCGGTTGGCTCGTGCCTTCCCTCCTTCCCTAATGAAAATTCTCAGTTCGAAGAGGCTCTGATCTTGTGTTTTAGTAAAATAGAACTCTGCAGCTGACTGGCAGCTCTGATCTAAAGCATTTAAGTGTACGTTTTGATCTCTCTGCCTTTGATTAAAACTAATGAGCTCATTTAATTCAAAATGGGAATCTGTGATAAGAGAAATAAGGTTGATGTGATTGGATTAGAGAGGCGAATTAAACTCCTAGAGCTACTGCTGAAGTTTGTGGCTGCTGCTGCTTATACAGTGTATTAAAAAGCTGTTGGCGTATTCTGCTGTGTTAGATGATGAGCAAAATTTCATAGTAATTCATATTTAATCAGAAGAAATGAAATGACTAAATATAACATGGCTCTGGCTTCTCCCCAGAGTGATAAAGGACTGGTTAGATTTTAAATGACATTTAATTCATGTCCTCAGAAAAGAAGAGAAAAAAATGTCGCCTTGTGAAAGAGAATGGCACCACCACCCCTCACCCCCTCCCCCCCGGCCTCTTCACCCCTCCCTTCATCCCTCCATCCCCACCCTCCTCCTTTACACTGATCACATTGTTTCCGGTTCCAGAGACCCAAAGTCACTGCAGCCTTGTTATATGCAGAGTAGCAGAAAACCGGATTTTCCAGGTGTGCTGTTTTAGTAATCCCATTTCAATGTAATCTCCTAGTCTTGTCCATGGCTGTGTGTCTGCCTGTCTGCCTGTAGAGTAAAGTGGAGGCTGTCTAATGTCCTGTCCAGCTTTGGGGACAGAGACAGTCAGGGGAGACAAACGCATGCACACGCACACACACACACACACACACACACACACACACACACACACACACACACACACACACACACACACACACACACACACACACACACACACACACACACACACACACACACACACACACACACACCCACACACACACACACACGGTCTTGTTTAACTAACCTGGGGACGCAACATTGATTCCCATTCAAAATCCTATTTTCCCTAACACCTAACCCTAAACCTAACCCTAAACTTAACCCTAACACTAACCTTAACCCCAAAGCCTAACCTTAACCCTGAACCTAACCTTAACTCCTAACCCTGAACCTTACCTTTACACATTTTTCTTCCCAATTTTTATAGTCTTGTCCCATCGCTGCAACTCTCGTGCGGACTCTAGAGAGGCGACGCTCGAGAGCCGTGCATCCTCCAAAACACAACCCGCACTGCTTATTGACACACTGCTCGCTTAACCCGGAAGCCAGCTGCACCAATGTGTTGGAGGAAACACCGTACACCTGGCGACCGTGTCAGAGTGCATGCACCTTGCCCGCCACAGGAGTTGCTAGTGCGCGATGGGACAAGGACATCCCGGCCGGCCAAACCCTCCCCTAACCCGGACAACTCTGGGCCAATTGTGCGCCGCCTCATGGGTCTCCCGGTCGGGGCCGGCTGCGACAAAGCCATGTATCAAACCTGGATCTGTAGTGACGCCGCTAGCAGTGCCTTAGATCGCTGCGCCATTCAGGAGGCTCCTAAACCTTACCGTTAACCCCTTATTTTAATCCTAACCATAATTCTAATCCTAACTCTAATTCTAACCTTAACACTAAACCCCTTAGAAATAGCCTTTAATCAATAATCAACCCAATAATCAACCCAATTTTCCTTAGTTTCCTATTCTTGTTGGGACTTCTGGTCCCCAAAAGTATAGTTTAACAAGTCTACTCACACACACACACACACACACACACACACACACACACACACACACACACACACACACACACACACACACAGTCAGTGAGACAAGGAGGGGCGGGCCTGTCTGCACCTATATTATCTCCCCAGATGGATTGAATGTTATGAATATGCATTTGATTATTAAGCCTTGATCAGGAGCGCAGGGACACAGAGTGACAAATGGACCGTTTCACCTTTGACTAATAGGTATCCTTGTTGTGTTCTGTTGCCGAGACTCAGACTGACCTCAGTTGTGGTCGTTTTTAAATACGTTGAGATGAAGATGACTAACGTATGTTTAGAATTGACTTCAGATCTTGAACTTTGTTGAATCAAGGATGAATATCATTGTTTAGAGTTAGATGAGCTGTAATTCATTGACAATGTCACGCTTGTTTGTTTGTGCAAATAAAAAAAACGTGAATCAACTCTAATAAGTATTCCATTACATGAAATTGAAATATTGTACTTCATGGAGAATACATACTACACTTGAGCTCAGTAAAGAGAAACATGCACTTGACTTTTTAACAATTACAGTGTTAGACGAAGCAGAGGTTGTACCCTATTACAGAACATGATTAAAACATTGTCCAACTTATATTGGCAACTTGTATTGTGTTGTTTTGATTGAGTTTTTTTTCCAAATTAGAAGATTACCTGGGAGATGATAGAAACTCAATGAGAAGTTACTACGTCTGCCCTTCTTACTTAATATCGCGCCACCTCTCTTAGGCTTACTACAAAACACTACTACAAAACACACACATGTATTGGCCAGGTAATGTAAAGTAACCGTGTGTGTGTGTGTTTGCCTCCACAGTTGAGTCCACCAGCCCCAGCCTGCTTTCCCCAGACAACACTCTAGAGCGCTCCTTCTTCATCCGTATGAAGTCCACACTGACCAAGAGAGGTGTCCACATCAAGTCTTCAGGCTATAAGGTAAGACCCAGAGGCACAGTGGCCAAGCCACAGAGATCCTTTAATCCACATTCCCTCAGCAGTATGGTGTTACATACATACAGTCAAATCGGTAAGTATTCAGACCCCTTGACTTTTTCCACATTTTGTTACGTTACAGCCTTATTCAAAAATGGATTAAATCATTTTTTACCCCTCGTCAATCTACACACAATACCTCACAATGAAAAAGCAAAAACAGGTTTTTCGACATTTTCGCAAATTTAATAAAAATATCAAATTTACATAAGTATTCAGACCCTTTACTCAGTACTTTGTTGAAGCACCTTTGGCAAGCTTGGCACACTTGTATTTGTGGAGTTTCTCTGAATCTTCTCTGCAGATCCTCTCAAGCTTTGTGAGGTTGGATGGGGAGCTTTGCTACGCAGCTATTTTCAGGTCTCTCCAGAGATGTTAGATCGGGTTCAAGTCCGGGCTCTGGCTGGGCCACTCAAGGACATTCAGAGACTTGTCCCGAAGACACTCCTGTGTTGTCTTGGCTGTGTGCTTATGGTCATTGTCCTGTTGGAAGGTGAACCTTCGCCCCAGTCTGAGGTCCTGAGCGCTCTGGAGCAGGTTTTCATCAAGGATTTTAACATTTTACACTGAGTATACCAAACATTAGGAACAACCACCCCCCCCCCCCCCCCCCCCCATGCTGCCACCACCATGCTTCACCGTAAGGATGGTGCCAGGTTTTCTCCAGATGTGACACTTGGCATTTAGGCCAAAGAGTTCAATCTTGATTTCATCAGACCATAGAATCTTGTTTCTCATGGTCTGAGTGTCCTTTAGGTGCCTTTTGGCAAATCTCCAAGTGAGCTGTAATGTGCCTTTTACTGAGGAGTGGCTTCTGTCTGGCCACTCTACCATAAAGGCCTAATTGGTGGAGTGCTGCAGAGATGGTTGTCTTTCTGGAAGGTTCTCCCATCTTCACAAAGGAACTCTGGAGCTCTGTCAGAGTGACCATCGTGTTCTTGGCCACCTCCCTGACCAAGGCCCTTCTCCCCCAATTGCTCAATTTGGCCGGGCGGCCAGCTCTAGGAAGAGTCTTGGTGGTTCTTAACTTCTTCCATTTAAGAATGATGGAAGCCACTGTGTTCTTGAGGACCTTCAATGCTGCAGAAATGTGTTGGTACCCTTCTCCAGATCTGTGCCTCAACACAATCCTGTCTCGGAGCTCTACGGACAATTCCTTCGATTTCATGGCTTGGTTTTTACTCAGACATGCACTGTCAACTGTGGGACAGGTGTGTGCCTTTGCAAATCATGTCCAATCAATTGAATTTAGAGACATCTCAAGGATGATCAATGGAAACATGATGCACCTGAGCTCAATTTCAAGTCTCATAGCAAAGGGTCTGAATACTTATGTAAATAAGGTATTTTTGTTTTTCATTTTTGTATATATTTGTTAACATGACAAAAAAAACATTTTCGCTTTGTCATTATAGGGTAATGTGTGTAGATAGATTTTTTTTATTTAATCCATTTTAGAATAAGGCTGTAATGTAACAAAATGTGGAAAACACTGTAAATACACTGAATATACAAAACATTAAGAACAACATCCTGATATTGAGTTCCCCCCCCCCCCCCCCCCTCACAAGGTGTCAGAAGCTCTAGAAGGTATCAAAAGCGTTCCACAGGGATGCTGGCTCACGTTCTTAATGTTTTGTATATTCAGTGTATGGCGTTCTATATGTAATTCTACGGGCCTGTAGTCATCATCATACTCATAGCATGTCAGAAAAATTGTAGCTGTCGGTGTTAACATTATTTTATAGAGAAATTCAAGCAGGCTCAACATTAAGTTGATAAGATGTGTGGCTTCTGGGGTTTGGAACAGAGATATAGGATTAAGGCTGATGTTATGGGCTGTAAGGACACACGGGGACGAGCCCAGCCTCATTCTGATGCCTCTATCTCTCTCCAAGGATCTCCATATCATCTCTGTCTCTTTGTCTGTGTCTGGCCTCATTCTGGCATTATCCCACCCTAATGCACTTTGTGTTCTCAAGGGTAAACCCAACAGCAGTGGAGCGGGATTGGATATATCTCTCCAATGCCTTTATTGTATTTGCAGTAGCAAAGTTTGCCGGACTAAGAATGAGAAGGTAGAAAGAAATTGACCGTCTGACTTGACACCAAAAATTGGGTTTCGTTGGTCTTGGACGATAATGGCTGGCTATGGTAGTGAACTAAGGCTCTTCCTGAGAGAGGGATAGAGAGAGAGAGACAGAGAGAGAGAGAGAGAGAGAGAGAGAGAGAGAGAGAGAGAGAGAGAGAGAGAGAGAGAGAGAGAGAGAGAGAGAGAGAGAGAGAGAGAGAGAGAGAGAGAGAGAGAGAGAGAGAGAGAGAGAGAGAGAGAGAGAGAGAGAGAGAGAGAGAGAGAGAGAGAGAGAGAGAGAGAGAGAGAGAGAGAGAGAGAGAGAGAGAGAGAGAGAGAGAGAGAGAGAGAGAGAGAGAAAGGGAGAGAGAGAGAGAGAGAGAGAGAGAGAGAGAGAGAGAAAGGGAGAGAGAGAGAGAGAGAGAAAGGGAGAGAGAAAGGGAGAGAGAAAGGGAGCAAGAGAGAGGGAGTGGGATAGGGAGAGAGAGAGAGAGAGAGAGAGAGAGAGAGAGAGAGAGAGAGAGAGAGAGAGAGAGAGAGAGAGAGAGAGAGAGAGAGAGAGAGAGAGAGAGAGAGAGAGAAAGGAGAAAAGAACAGGAAGTGGTGGAGGTGGGAAAGTGTTGGGTGCCCTTTTTCTGTTCCTACAGCCCATTCATAATGAGTCCCTGTGTAGATAAATAAAGAGAGAGAGAGAGAGAGAGAGAGAGAGAGAGAGAGAGAGAGAGAGAGAGAGGGAATCCAAAAGTATCTTTCCATAGTTCTACATCTCCCATGTTGTTTGCCATGGCCACCCAGACATATGCAAATAACCATGAAGTATGGACGCCATGGTGCCCAAGCATAAATATTCACATACACACACATGCATACATTACAGGCCAGACAAGGACACCTCTTATTGCGTTTACTTTAAATTAAGTCAACACTTGTGTTGTTACAGGCGGGTGGTTTTGTAGGTATGAATTTTGCATACAGCATCCACCAGGCATTAGGTGATCTGCTCCTCCACCTGAGAGCCTGGGCGGCGAAGCGAGGTGATGCACGGCAGCGTCGGCGGCACGCATCATGGCCGCTTATATCCCCACTTCACTCTGGAGGTCAAATCAAAGTGAATTCTGCTCTAGCTTTAAACCCATCTTTTTTAAACAGATCTCAGCCCATCTCATTTAATACGCTCATGTAAAGGTTCTCCATCATTATTTGTGCTGTATCACATTTCAAAAGCACTCCAGAGAATCCCTGGGAACAGATGAATCTTATTTCTTATGTATACCTCTTCTATATTCACTGGCGGGGGAGAGAGTGCATTGTGTGCTGAACCATGAATTATAAAAATTGATCCCTTTGTTATGTTGGCTTGTATTAAATTGAGATATGCTATTCATCTGCCTCTCACTGCCGCTGTTGTGAACCCTTGCCGTGTCAGTTTGCATTTAGCTGCTTGAGCATATTTAATGTTTCGCCAGAGCTTATGATGTTCTTGCCAAGAGCACTCCTGCAGCAATCTAGCTAGCCGCCGTTTGCTTTGTGGCAATTACTTGAAAAGTTGTCTTTTTCAAACTAACTTTTAATGCCCCAAGCTTTGGGCTTCTGAAAATAGAATTTCCATTTTGTATGTTTTTAATACATTTGAATGTTTATTTATTTAACAGAGAGCTCCTTTGTATTCAATTGAGTGAAGCAGAGCGGTGTGTATTTTATTTTTGCAAAGGATGGTGTCCTCTGGAGCAAAGCATCATGGGCTTGTTCCATCCAGCCAGTACAGTCATTAGATGTCTTCCTCTGCCCTGGTTTCGTTGTGCTGCTGTGATGTCCTATTGAAACCTGCCAACCAACAGCCTTGTCAAATGTGTGTCAGCACCTGCCTGGCCGTCACTCTGAGGTCTGATCAAGATAGACAGCATACTGTCTGACTGATGTGTGAGCCTGATCGGCAGATTGTTCCAGACCTGGGTTCAAGTACTATTTCAAATCATTTCAAAAAGTAAAGCTGGGCTTGATTGAGCTTGCCTGGCACACTGGAACTAATTGAGAAGTTGGAAAAGAGCAGAACCCTACCTACCCAGGTTTCAGGCAGGCTAAAGCAAACGCTAAAACTATATTTGAAAGATGTCACGTTTTTCACCTTGTCAGCTGAGGGATTCGAACCACTAGGCTACCTGCTGCCCTAGATCTGTTCAACACCTTGCTGCCCAATGGACTGTAGGGAACTCTCATATGCAGAGTGATTCTGAATGGATCAACCAGACATTGATTGATATGATACATACAGTTGAAGTCGGACGTTTACATACACTTAGGTTGGAGTCATTAAAATTAGTTTTTCAACCACTCCACAAATGTTTTATTAACAAACTATAGTTTTGGCAAGTCAGTTAGGACATCTACTTTGTGCATGCCACAAGTAATTTTTCCAACAATTGTTTACAGACAGATTATTTAACTTATAATTCACTGTCTCAGAATTTCAGTGGGTCAGAAGTTTACATACACTAAGTTGACTGTGCCTTTAAACAGCTTGGAAAATTCATCCTTGGGAGCAATTTCCAAACGCCTGAAGGTACAACATTCATCTGTACAAATAATAGTATGCAAGTATAAACACCATGGGACCACACAGCCGTCATACCGCTCAGGAAGGAGACGCGTTCTGTCTCCTAGAGGTGAACGTACTTTGGTGCGAAAAGTGCAAATCAATCCCAGAACAACAGCAAAGGACCTTGTGAAGATGCTGGAGGAAACAGGTACAAAAGTATCTATATCCACAGTAAAACAAGTCCTATATCGATATAACCTGAAAGGCCGCTCAGCAAGGAAGAAGCCACTGCTCCAAAACCGCCATAAAAAAGCCAGACTACGGTTTGCAACTACACATGGGGACAAAGATCGTACTTGTTGGAGAAATGTCCTCTGGTCTGATGAAACACAAATAGAACCGTTCGGCCACAATGACCATTGTTATGTTTGGAGGAAAAAGGGGGATGCTTGCAAGCCGATGAACACCATCCAAACCGTGAAGCACAAGGGAGGCAGCATCATGTTGTGGCGGTGCTTTGCTGCAGGAGGGCTGGTGCACTTCACAAAATAGATGGCATCTTGAGCCAGGAAAATTATGTGAATATATTGAAACAACATCTCAAGACATCAGTCAGGAAGTTAAAGCTTGGTCGCAAATGGGTCTTCCAAATGGACAACGACCCCAATCATACTTCCAAAGTTGTGGCAAAATGGCTTAAGGACAACAAAGTCAAGGTATTGGAGTGGCCATCACAAAGCCCTGACCTCAATCCTATAGAAAATTTGTGGGCAGAACTGAAAAGGCGCGTGCGAGCAAGGAGGCCTACAAACCTGACTCAGTTACACCAGCTCTGTCAGGAGGAATGGGCCAAAATTCACCCAACTTATTGTGGGAAGCTTGTGGAAGGCTACCCGAAACGTTTGAGCCAAATTAAACAATTTAAAGGCAATGCTACCAAATACTAATTGAGTGTATGTAAACTTCTGACCCACTGGGAATGTGATGAAAGAAATAAAAGCTGAAATAAACCATTCTCTCTACTATTATTCTGACATTTCACATTCTTAAAATGAAGTGGTGATCCTAACTGAACTAAGACAGGGAATTTTTATTAGGATTAAATGTCAGGAATTGTGAAAAACTGAGTTTAAATGTATTTGGCTAAGGTGTATGTAAACTTCCGACTTCAACTGTACACGATGTAAAATATTACAGGAATTAATGTAGCTACAAAATATTGGGGACATACAGTACCTTCAGAAATTATTTATACCTCTTAACTTATTCCAGATTTTGTTGTGTTACAGACAGAATTCAAAATTTATTAAATATATATTTTTCTCACCAATCTACACACAACACCCCATAATGACAAAGTGAAAACATGTTCTTAGAAATTTTAGCAAATGTATTTAAAATTAAATACAGACATGTAATATACATAAGTATTCCCAGCCCTGAGTCAATACTTTGTCAAAGCACCTTTGGCAGCGATTACAGCTTTGGTTATTTTGGGGTAAGTCTCTAAGAGCTTTGCACACCTGGATCGTACAATATTTTCCCATTATTATTTTTTTAAATTGCCAAGTTGATTGTTGATCATTGCTAGACAGACATTTTTCAAGTCTTGCCATAGATCTTCAAGCAAATTTAAGTCAAAACTCAGGGACATTCAATGTCGTCTTGGTAAGCAACTCCAGTGTATATTTGGTCTTGTGCTTTAGGTTATTGTCCTGTTGAAAGGTGAATTCATCTCCCAGTATCTGGTGGAAAGCAGACCGAACCAGGTTTTCCTCTGGGATTTTGCCTGTGGTTATAGTTGTATTCCGTTTATTTTTATCCTAAAAAACTTCCTTGTCCTTGCTGATGACAAGCATACCCATAACATGATGCAGCCACCACCATGCTTGAAAATATGAAGAGTGGTACTCAGTGATGTGTTGGATATGCCCCAAACATAACGCTTTGTATTCAGGACTAAAAGTTCATTTCTTTGCCACATTTTTTGCAGTTTTTGTCGCAAACAGGATGCATATTGTAGAATATTTGTATTCTGTACAGGCCTCCCTTTCTCTCTGTCCTGTATTGTGGAGTAATCACAATGTTCTTGATCCATCCTCAGTTTTTGATATCACTACTATTAAACTCTGTAACTTTTTTAAAATCACCATTGGTCTCATGGTGAAATCCCTGAGTGGTTTCCTTCCTCTCTGGCAACTGTTAGGAAAGAGCCTGTATATTTGTAGTAACTGGGTGTATTGATACACCATCCAAAGCCTAATTAATAACTTCACCATGTTCAAAGGGATTTTCAGCATCTGCTTTTGTAATTTTTACAGATTTACCAACCTTCTTTGTGAGGCTTTGAAAAACCTCCCTGGTCTTTGTGGTTGAATCTGTACAGATAATTGTATGTGTGGGGTACAGAGATGTGGTAGTCATTCAAAAAATCATGTTAACCACTATTATTGAACATGGAATGAGTCCATGCAACTTCTTATGCGATTTGTTTACTCCTGAACTTAGTTAGGCTTGAGTTAAGTATTCAAAGGGGTTGAATACTTAACTCAAGACATTTCAGCTTGACACTTTTTATTAATAATTATTTTTTTCTACAAACTAAATTTCCCTTGACAATATGGGCTATTGTGTGTAGATCCTTGACACAAAATCCGAATTTAATCCATTTCCATTTTAAATTCAGTCTGTAACACAACAAAGATGTGGAAAAGTAAAGGGGTGTGAATACTTTCTGAAAGCATTGTATATATCGATCACATATTTAACTCATATAGAATATACAGTATATAACACATCAAATATATCTAACGCATACACTATATATACAAAAGTATGCGGACAAAAGTATGCTGAATCGTTTGTCCTCGGTTGCAACACTCACTACCGAGTTCCAAACTGCCTCTGGAAGCAACTTCAGCACAAGAACTGTTGGGAGCTTCATGCCAAGCATTGACAGGAGTGCTATAAAGCTAGCCACCATTGGACTCTGGAGCAGTGGCAATGCTTTCTCTGGAGTAATGAATCACGCTTCCCCACTTGGCAGTCCGACGGACAAATCTAGGTTTGGCGGATGCCAGGAGAACGCTACATGCCCCAATGTCAACTGTAAAGTTTGGTGGAGGAGGAATAATGGTCTGGGGTTGTTTTTATGTTTTTTATAAATATATATATTTTTTTACCTCTTTTTCTCCCCAATTTTGTGGTATCCAATTGGTAGTTACAGTCTTGTCCCATCGCTGCAACTCCCGTACGAACTCAGGAGAGGCGAATGCCGAGAGCCATGCGTCCTCAGAAAATCACAACCCAACCAAGCCGCACTGCTTCTTGACACAATGCCCACTTAACCCAGAAGCCAGCCACACCAATGTGTCAGAGGAAACACCATACACCTGGAGACCGTGTCAGCGTGCACTACGCCCAGCCCACTCCAGGAGTCGCTAGTGCACGGTGAGACAAGGATCTCCCTGCCGGCCAAACCCTCCCCTAACCCGGATGATGCTGGGCCAATTGTGGGCCGCCCCATGGGTCTCTCGGTCACGGCCGGCTGCGACAGAGCCTGGACTCGAACTCAGAATCTCTAGTGGCACAGCTAGCACTGCGATGCACTGCCTTAGACCACTGCGCCACTCAGGAGGCCTGAAAAACCATGTTTTTCATGGTTCGGGCTAGGCCCCTTAGTTCCAGTGAAGGGAAATCTTAACGCTACAGCATACAATGACATTCTAGACGATTCTGTGCTTCCAACTTTGTGGCAACATTTTGGGGAAGGCCCTTTCCTGTTTCAGCATGACAATTGTATTATTATTATTTATTTAACCTTTATTTAACTAGGCAAGTCAGTTAAGAACAAATTCTTATTTACAATGACGGCCGACCCCGGCCAAACCCTCCCCTAACCCGGATGATGCTAGGCCAATTGTGCGCTGCCCTATGGAACTCCCGATGACGGCTGGTTGTAATACAGCCCGGGATCGAACCCGGGTCTGTAGTGATGCCTTAGACTGCCTTAGACTGCCGCACCACTTGGTGCCCCCAAATGCCCCCGAGCACAAAGCGAGGTCCATACAGAAATGGTTTGTCGAGATTGTTGTGGAAGAACTTGACTGCCCTGCAGAGAGCCCTGACCTCAACCCCATCAAACACCTTTGGGATGAATTGGAACTCTGACTGCGAGCCAGGCCTAATCGCCCAACATCAGTGCCTTGGTCATGTAGTGTACAGTGCATTTGGAAAGTATTCAGATCCCTTGACTTTTTCCACATTTTGTTACGTTACAGCCTTATTCTAAAATTGATTAAATTATCTGTTTTCCTCATCAATCTACACACAGTACCCCATAATGACAAAGCAAAAACAGTTTTTTTTACATTTTTTCAAATGTTTAAAAAGAAAAAACAGAAATACCTTATTTATATACATATTCAGACCCTTTGCTATTAAACTCAAAATTGAATTCAGGTGCATCCTGTTTCCATTGATCATCCTTGAGATGTTTCTACAACTTGATTGGAGTCCACCTGTGGTAAAT
Source organism: Salvelinus namaycush (assembly GCF_016432855.1). Taxonomy (NCBI): domain Eukaryota; kingdom Metazoa; phylum Chordata; class Actinopteri; order Salmoniformes; family Salmonidae; genus Salvelinus; species Salvelinus namaycush. Next base: position 32,575,423 of record NC_052321.1, read on the forward strand.
TCAATTGATTGGACATGCTTTGGAAAGGCACACACCTGTCTATATACGGTCCCACAGCTGACAGTGCATGTCAAAGGAAAAACCAAGCCATGAGGTTGAAGGAATTGTCTATAGCGCTCCGAGACAGGACTGTGTCGAGGCACAGATCTGGAGAAGGGTACCAACAAATTTCTGGAGCATTGAAGGTACCCAAGAACACAGTAGCCTCCATCATTCTTAAATGGAAGAAGTTTGGAACCACCAAGACTCTTCCTAGAGTTGGCCACCTGGCCAAACTGAGCAATCGGGGGAGAAGTGCCTCGGTCAAGGGGGTAACAAGGAACCCAATGGTCACTCTGACAGAGCTCCAGAGTTCCTCTGTGGAGATGGGACAACCTTCCCAAAGGACAATCATCTCAGCAGCACTCCACCAATCAGGCCTTTATTGTAGAGTGGCCACACGGAAGCAACTCCTCAGTAAAAGGCACATGACAAACCTGGAGTTTGCCAAAAGGCACCTAAATCATGGGGGGCATATTGAACAGAATATAATATACATGGGTAGTCGATTGAGAGTACCTGTAACTGTTCTTAACTGTTCTTCACAGTCATTCCCCTGGTGATCTTGAACAAAGTCTCACTGCACTCTTCAACTTAAAAAAAACAGTAGTCTATTTGAGAGCAGCGTGACGTCAAGCCCTATAGACAGGCTGTAATCTTCAGCCCCAAAATGCCTCTCCTGGCATTCTGTTTTATGTGATTTAGCAGGTCTTGGCTCGTACCCACTTTCTGCTATTTTGATTCTCACACTGTTTCAAAATGTTCAACTATGCCATTGGATGTCCTATTTAGTTGCGTTCAAAATGGGTTTGAAACGACAATTCACAGTCCTTCTTTGTCTGGAGAAACTCCAGGGAAAAGGAGTCAGTATCATTTAACTGTGGAAACTGATGATGGCTTCTAGCATGTCACAATCACTGATCGTTTCCCTTTGAAAAGGAGATATCATACACCATCAAAACCATTTTCCTCCTGGGCCAGCACTCTGACGGGGCCATTGTAACATGTCAATGTTCTGTTAGCTTCCCAAGCTCCAAAAACAACACCATGTCTGAAATAGGGCCGTTCTTTTTTTTGTGTGTGTGTGTGTCTCTCTGTCTCTCTATCCAATTGGCATTCAATGTCTCGTTCCCATTGTTGAGGGTTGCCTGTCCCTGGTGAAGCAGGAGAGGCACCGAGGTCCCCTATGGTCTGAGGCTTTGAATGAGTTTAGGGAGCAGGAACTGTCTGTGTGAATGATGATAATCGCGTCTCACCAATCTCAGAGGTGTGCCACTGAGAGGCCAGTGTCAGTAGTTTAAAGACTACAAAACAATTCCCCCTGGGTGTACTGGCAGTGATTAAAATGGATGGATCTGAAAGTGTAGTGTGCATATCTATTCAATTCCTCCTCTAGGGCAAAATGGAGCTACAAAGACTTTAAAGCTTAGCTGAAACTTTAAAGCTAGCAATAATTAGGACCTTCAACTCTCTCTCTCTTCTCTTGTGTAGAATATCATTTCAGGAGAAAACATTTGTGTCCTACCTCCATTCTCTGTCTATATTTTTTGTTTAGAATTCTCCATCACTGCTTTTGGACTGAAACACTCAGTCTCTTTCTCTCTCTCCCTCCCCCCTCTCCCCCTCCTCATATAGGTGATCCATGTTACAGGCAGGCTGAGAATCCGGATGGCATTGACCCACAGTCGGTCGGTACCCATTCAGATCATGGGCATGGTGGTGGTAGCCCACGCCCTCCCCCCTCCCACCATCAACGAGGTGCGCATAGACTGCCAAATGTTTGTCACCCGGGTCAACATGGACCTCAACATTGTCTACTGCGAGAATAGGTAAGACTTGACTTTACCTTACCCACATGACTGTCAAATACATAACTGAAATACATGGGTATTCACCAAGAGAAGAGTGCATTTCAATGAGGGATTAATAGTTTGGATAATGAAATACACATTATTGTAAAATACACATGATAAAATACGTATCACAGAACTACTCTCCTCTTTTGTTAACACTTTGATCACCCATGTCAATGTTGTCAAAACTACATAAAAGGGGTTCTTACTACCAATATATCCACAATGGATTATGGGTAAAACTTGACATTACGTTGCTCTTATACCTGTGTAGGTAGTTACACTCTAATCACTACAGTGTTGTTACGTATTATTTGTATGATTTGTTTGTAATTGCATAGTAATAGGCCGATGTATTGTACACCTCATCTTGTACATTGTATTTCTTTGCTACCCGTCCTCATCTCTATGGGATTGAGATCACTGAGATGTATTTTACCGCTGTCTACCAGACAGTCAGTTATTTATGGGGAAATCACATCTGGACAGTCAGTTTTACAGTGAGATAGCCTCAGCCTTTCGGGAAAATAAAATGGGAAACTGATCAGGACTTCTTTCATCTGTTTCATAGGGTTTGTGGGAGACTAGAAATATCAGAAAATAACTGCACAATATTTAAGACAGATAGTAGACAGATTGCTTTTGGGTGAACAAAAAAAGAATGGATAGATGATATTCAATACTAAGTGATAGGCATTTTATCATGTGGAATGGGAAGACATCCTAGGTTCCATAATAGCCTTTTGTTCCTGAATGTTCTGAGTTATACGTGGGCTTATCTGCCTCAGAGTCATTAGTTTGACATATCAGGGTGACAAGAAAAATTGCCTATCTGGTTACACTGTAATGACACCCCATTCGAATCTTTCTCTCCCCGTTTCCGTTGGTGCTTCTTCTCTTGCCTTACATGCTGAATCCTGTTCAAATCCCTGTTCTAGAATTAGCGACTACATGGACCTGACGCCATTGGACATCGTAGGGAAGAGGTGTTACCAGTTCATTCATGCGGAGGACGTGGAGGGCATCCGACACAGCCATTTAGACTGTGAGTATTATACTTTAAACGTTACCACAACATCTCAGTATTGAGCACATCTTACTATGAACACTTTATTGCAGAGTAAAGTTCCTGATTTAGGATGCTTTTTGTTATGGGTAGTGGTCCACTCAGGGCAGATCAGGACAACCGTCACAATTATCTCCAGCGTCATCTCTCCACCCAACACCAAAAGCATCGTCCTCGTCTGCTTCACTGCAGAGCTGTTGCTGTTCAGAACAAAGTTGTTCTGGTCTTGTCAGTGTACAGAATCTGTGGAATAGGCCTGAAGAGAGACAACATCTAGATGATCTGCCTCTGTGACCATCTGGGGTTTGAACTCGGGTCGACCTACCTGCCACAAGACGGGGTTAGTCCGCTGAGCTAAAGCCGGGAATCAGTGTAATAGGCCTGAAGAGAGACAACATCTAGATGATCTGCCTCTGTGACCATCTGGGGTTTGAACTCGGGTCGGCCTACCTGCCACAAGACGGGGTTAGTCCGCTGAGCTAAAGCCGGGAATCAGTGTAATAGGCCTGTAGAGAGACAACAACTAGATGATCCATTGTGATCTGCCTCGGTGACTTACTTTGGACAGGGGAAATCTCTGGGGGTGGAAACATCAGGGCTCTAGAACTATGTGCCATTGAAATAAATCCTCCCCATACTGTAGGTCAGTAGGTAGTCCACTGATCTCCAAACCCCAGGGAGGGAGAAGTGAAACCAAGACCCCAGTGAAAGTGATATCAAGTTCACTCTCAACATTCCATTGAGATGAAATGGCTGCATGTCTTCTTTGTTTGTTTATGTTCAACTTTGAACTAAGTTTACTTTAAGAGTAGCGGTCATCTTTGTAAGATGTCTTTGCATCTTTACCCCAACTGAGCAGTTTTTATAGCCCATGGCACGAGGTACGCTCTGCTTATTTGAACTTTTTTTTCCAAAACGTGCCATGATTTGCTATGTTTGTTTCGCCAATGAAACCTTTACTGTGGCTGGTAAAAACTGAGGAGGCGTTGCGTGAGCAGTGCACCATTTGATTGGGCTTTGCGACGTGGATTCAGTACTAGGCAGGCTGCCATTTTTGGAGTCCTGTGAGCTCAGCTGCGTCCTGGGTTTTCCCTTCGTGCTGTATGCTGGATTGTAGGGTGTAAAGGGTGTAAATTCCCTTGCTTTATTAGGTGTTTGCCGGGCAGGTAGGACGAGTGTCCTTGGGGTTGCCTCCTCGGCCAGGGAATTTGGAGCCGTCTGATTAGATATTGGGAGTTCAACTGAATTAGAGCACAATTACTGCTGCATGGAACTGTCCCTTCGCCTTAAAAAGGCACCAGATTGGGTCCATTAGCGGCTGATTTGAAACCCAGCAGAGGGAGAGTTAGAGAGGGAGTGTTGCCCATGGATCGCATTGATAAGACAGGCTTAGGCAGGCAGATTGAGGCAGCAGGCTAGGCAGTAGCAGCAAACAGTGGCTCCACCATTGCATATCTCCAGCTACCCCTGGCTGTCTCCTATCTATTACATCTGATCAACTCCACCCAGGCTTTAATCAATTTACAGTCAGTGCATTGGCTTGGAATTGGTTGAGTGTGCAATGCTGCTAAATATTTATTTCATTTATTTGCACTGAACAAACACAATATATAAAGTGTTGGTCCTATGTTTCATGAGCTGAAATAAGGGGGATTTCTGTCTGTAATAAAGCCCTTTAGTGGGGAAAAACTCATTCTGATTGGCTGGACCTGGCTCCCCAGTGGGTGGGCCTGGCTGCCAAGTGGGTGGGCCTGGCTGCCAAGTGGGTGGGCCTATGCTTGCCAAGGCCCACCCATGGCTGCACCCCTGATAGGTCATGTGAAATTCATAGATTAGGGCCTAATAAATGTATTTCAATTGATTGATTTCCTCATATGAACTGTAACTCATTAAAATCGTTGAAATTGTTGCATGTTGCGTTTATATTTTTGTTCAGTATATTTATTGGATAGTTGAATTAACAAGTCAGATGAATTGCAGCATCGCACTTAAGCGTGCACTAATTTCCAATGTTTGTCCCCTTAGTATGGCTGTTAGTGGATTCGATATTGATTTCATCAAGGTATATTATACAGTATCTACTGTTAGAGAAGAAAGCCATGGGAATTATTTTAGCAAAACTAAGGTCTCTCAATTCCCCCTGACAAAATAACGACTTTGCTAAATTCCTATTTTCTATTGATGGTTTCATCATGACATATTCCCATCATTATCATCATCATGGACATATTCCCATCATTATCATCGTCAGTGACATTATCACCCCATATCTGATGATAACTTGGCCTGTATGAGGATAACTAACTGAACACAAATGTAGTTGCAGATGTTCGTGAGCAGCTATTAGCACCTAAGTCGTGCATCATAGTGCATTGAGCATAGCTCATAAGGCATCATACATGTGCTGATAATGCATTATGAAGAGGGTGTTCATAGGTATTCGATTCTTTGGAAGTTGGTCTGAATAGCAACAATCAGCTGATGACAAATGCACACTGCGAGCAGATCAGACAGGGTGACAAGGTCACTGGGTCTGGAGGAAATTTAAGATATTATTCCACTTGGCCAACTCTCTAGACACGAGGTCATAAGTGAGCCAGACTTGAGAAGGTGTTTAAATGAATTGGCTTTTGTCCAAGCTTTATAATATGGCCATTTAGTCGCTTAACTTTTTATTCATAGCATATCCTAGGACTATGAAACAATCAGATCGACTCCATTTCATATACAGGAAGTCTATACTGTGTGTGCAGTTCATACTTCACTTCTCTAAGCATGTGGCACGACTGAAAAGGTCATTTTTTTGATTCATTCTAAAAAGATAGATGTTAAGACAAGACCTGCATTAGTCAGATTATCTGATACATGAACTGACGCATATACAGCAGGAACAAATGGCTTTGAGTGTCTCTGTTATATCAGACTTGGGGAAAAGAGATTTTCATGAGGTAGGGAGAGCGAGATTGGAGAGGATACTGTAGCTGAAAGAACTTAAATCTCAGAGGACTTAAGCCATCCGCCTCCAGGCATACTACCAGAAACTGTCTCCTAAGACTAGTTCAGACCGACTCTAATGAAACCAACTCAGCTCACTTGTTAGCATACTTAAAAGCAGACTCTACAGATACTGAAAAATACAGCCGAAATGTTGAATAGACACAGGCAAAAGTTGCTGTGATTTCAAAGCTTTGGTAAACAGTAGCTTTCGGCTTACACAATGCAATGTTCCTCGAAAAACATGACGTACACCACTCACCACAACAGGCAGAATTTTCTTGTAAAGCTAGACAAAAATCTAAAACCCGGCGGAGAAGAGAACATTCCCCCCGTCTCCTCTCTCATTCATAAAAGGGTTGCCTTTACGATAATACCCTGATGGACTGCAAGGACTTTTCCATAAAGCAATTTCACGGGTGTAAATTACTTACTTTTATATGACGGTGACACCCCTCGTTGCAAGCCGGGCCACTTTGGGTAAAGGGTATCTGAAAGGTAGCCACCATTATGGAAAGAATCCAAGTGATTAAAACAAACTGAAGGACAGGAAGAGAAGAGAGGAGAGGGAGAGAAGAGGCTCACAGAAGCCATCCTACAGGCATGCCTGGGGCTGCAGGAGAGAGAGACAGATTAAAGGGCCCGTATTCCTTTTAATGCCTCCAAAAGCTAGCGGACGACTCCGGCACCGGAAAACACTGGCCTTCATTAACACTAAATCAATAGTCGCAAGCAGACCCCTGATTGATTTAATGGCACTGTAACTGAAAGGGGTTAAAATATAAGCCTCACCTGGAAAGACGTGGTGCCAGGGAAGCCAGGGGTGGAGTATATTGATGCTAATGCAGATGAGAGAAATCTGGTGTGTCTCGGGTTCAAAGGCAGAGAGATTCAGAAGTCCAGTACACTGGCTGTAGAGGTGCAAGGCCTGGTCAAAACTCACTAAGATCAGAATATGACTGTAGGATTTACAGTTTGTCTTGTATACTTGATTTGTCAAGTTATTTACCTGGTTAGGGTTATGGTTAGAAAATGTTTTTTGTTATCTTAAATAAATATGGCAATAAATGAATAGAAAAATATGAAATGTGCCTTTACCAATAGTATTAATCAATATGATCACAGTAGATACGGTATAAAGTTAACAAATTCTTAATTATTTCAAAAATATTTCAACCACCTTTCCCAAATATTGTAGTTGCAGTTTGAATCAATATTTTGGTATTCAGATAATCATGAATGATTATTCAACTGAAACTAATGTAAATATTGTTTATCCATCTCCCTTTTAAAATGTAGCACATTATACATCAAATCATTGTTGACTCGTAGAATAAACAATGAAGGTGAGCGCAAGGTTATACACTACAGTATATCTCCTCTGTACTACCCTTAGTTGTTTGGAAAGCAAAACAAGTTTTTTCTTTCAATTCCCTCTATCTTGTCCTCTAATTCTATATATGTATAGGAAAAGAAAGCAGTCAGTGATCTAAAGTAAATTTTTTGAACCCTTGGGATGGTTTCTTAAACAATGCTATTAGTTCCTAATAGTTTTTAATTACTGGCCTTCTTTTTATATAAATCATTCCCCCCCATGGAACTATTTTTATGGTAGAGGCTATTTGTAGCGTAATTAAACTAAGAATATGAATTTACTACCTCGCTCACATTCTGACTGTTTCAGTTTTAGAGAGCCATGATTAATGCAAATACATATTGGTTGAGATAACCAATCAGCGGTTAATTTAGCCAAATTTATTGCAACCACCAGAGCGTCTTCACTTATGCTCAGGCAGACAAGGACATAGCCAGCAGTGTAGCGTAGTGTAGTTAGGTATCTGGTAGCTGCAGAGTCACAGTGCCCCTTGGTGGTGGGTGAGGCTCACTGCAGCCAGCCTCCATGCATACAGTCAGAGTGCTGGGTCGGAAACAAGCGCACAATATTTCTTTAGAAAACCCTTTCTATCACCTACAATATAATTTGAAGCATCTACCCGATAATTACACCACTAACCTTATGCCTAACCCTAAATCAAGACCCATAGATACAAGTGCAATCACTAACTAACGAACTAGTTATACGCTGTACATTGTTTGAAATCACACACATATGTAGTGATATCTTTGCATTTGTTACAACGGATATATGTTTCACCATGATGCACTAATTTATTCATAAGTGGTCCCGATTGACTCTCATTCATTCCATATTACATATGCACACGTTTTTTCCCTTATCGTTTGTTTCCAGATCAGCACACACACTGTCCTCTGAGGTATTTAATAGTGTGCCCTGTGCAGCCAAGTACACATCCCTGTTCCTGTTTTAGCCAGTCAGAGAAGTTGATTAATGATGGTAGGTAGAACAGAGAGCAGCACAGCCCCTCTCACAGCTGTTGGACGCCACCTGATGGTCTCTCTCTTATCTCTCCTCTCCCCTCTCCATCTCTCTCCTCTCCCCTCTCTTCTCTCTCCCGTCCTCTCCTCTCGCCCCTCTCGTATCTCACCTCTCTCCTCTATTCCTCTATTCCTCTCCCCTCTCTCCACCCCCAGTGATAAACAAGGGACAGTGTGTGACCAAGTACTACCGCTGGATCCAGAAGAACGGTGGGTACATCTGGATCCAGTCCAGTGCCACCATCGCCATCAATGCCAAGAACGCCAATGAAAAGAACATAATCTGGGTCAACTACGTACTCAGGTAAGGCAGGGCTCCATCTGTGAACTACCCAACACATGCCAGCCAGCGCACAGAAACAGTCTGCTTCCCAAATGGCACCATTTTCCCTATGTAGTGCACTACTTTTGACCAAGGCCCATAGGGTTCTGGTCAAAAGTAATACACTATACTGTATAGGGAATAGGGTGCGACTTGGGAAGCAGACACAGCTACACCAGGAAGCAAACACAAGCATTGATTCAGTTTTCATTAAATATGTATTTTTTTCATTTTTCAACCAATGAGATGGGGCACATGGAACATAATTAAAAAGTTATTTTAATCATTTCAGTATTTTAACCATGCATTCTTGTGAATTCCTATTAATCACATTTAGCACCCCCCCCCCCCCCCCCCCCCCCCCCCCCAATTGTTTAAGCATATTTATAGTACATCTATTCTATAGCTGCCAATTTGTCATACGAGGATAATGGCAGTATTACTAATGGCAGTATTAGTTTTCTGTAAGGCACTGTCATTGTAAATGATTTCTGCCATTGGCATCACTGAATTGATCATTGTAGAATTGTGTCAGCACTCTAAAGTGATTGAGATGTTGTTTTTGTAATTTTTCTAATTGAATTTAGCTACCAGCACAGGAGAAAAAAAACAATTTCGTCAACTGTAATAGATTTATCTTTTCAATTGCCTTCCTAATTTTTCCTCACCTCTGCAGGCCCATAGAGCAGCTGTGAGAGCCAGAGAGCGAGGGGCTATGCTTTAGGGACAGCTGGATCAATCAGAACGCTAGGAGAATGGCAAACGCTGTGTGCGGTGCAATCCCTGGCAGGAATCTGTTTTAAATTCTCTATTGGCAAAGACAATGACTTCCTTCCTGTATTGTCCGTCTCCTGCAGTAATCCAGAGTACAAGGACACGCCCATGGACATCGCCCAGCTGCCCAACCTTCCAGAGAAAGCCTCTGAGTCTTCAGAGACTTCCGACTCCGAGTCCGAGTCCAAAGAGAACTCTGGTACGGTACCATCGATCAATCAATCAATATAATTGTATTAATAAAGTAATTTTTTGGTCTTGTGTGGCTCAGTCGGTAGAGCATGGTGCAGCTTTGTATAAAAGCGTCTGCTAAATAGCATATATACTGTACATCAACAGTTGCTTGACAGTGCTTGACACTATAACCTGGCCTAAGATAGATGTTTATTTAGGTAGCAGCCAGCACTACTGTTTAGATATTATATACAAGCTGCAGGACTATACACAGCTTTGTTCAAATACCTAATACAGACAAGGGGGAGGAGGGGGGAGGATAGGAGAGGATGATTTTGGGTGACAGTCTGTGGGAAGTGCCAGCATATTGGCCATTGGCACCAGGCCTCCCTCAGTGCCCCCTATGCCAGCGTGCATGGTGAGAGTTGTGACCCATGCCAGCTGCTGCTGGGTAGCGAGTCCTCCTCACTCTGACAGTACGGTTGGAGAGCTCCACTGCTCCAGTATCCAAGGGGTGATCGGGTGCCAAGCCAACACCATAGCTACAGACAGACAGACAGACAGTATAACAGCAGTAGAACACCATGTTTTTTTGGGAAGTAAAGAAGTGCAGTCTTCAAATTGAGTGATGATGGGAATTATACATATATCTGAATATCATCTATACCAAAATATTTTTTTTAAAGCTAAATGAACGGCATGAAAGATTATTTCATTTCCAAAGCAGTGGCTATTTAGACATATAATTATACAGAATACATGGAGTTTTGAGTACTGTTCAGGTTTGCACACTAAACGGCATCTTTCTCCCAGAAGACAACGAGAACTCGAAGTCGGACGGGAAGGGGAACCAGACTGAGAACAGTGAGGACCCGGAGACAGACAGTAAAAAGCAGCAGCAGGGCCAGTCGTCCTCAGAGCAGGAGATGAGGCGTCAGGAGGAGGGAGACAGCTCCTCCAACCCAGAGAGCCAGGAGAGCGAGGATGACCTGGAGCCCAGCGACTGCGAGCTGGAGACCAAGGAGAGCAGGCTAGGCCGACTGGGGGGCCTGCACATCAAGGTGGAGCACTACGGAGATAGAGATGGAAGAGTGGAGCTGCACAACTCGCCGTCCTCCTCTGAAGAAGAGGAAGATGATGACGATGATGAGGACGATGATGATGATGACGACAGCATTAAAGACTGTGACAGGGCCACTGAGATGCTCGCCGCCCCCGCCGCCAGCAAGCAGCAGAAGCGTAAGAAGAGGAGGAAAAAGCAGAAGTGGGACGGTAGTCGTTCTAGACGCCTGCGCCTCTCCTCTGCCACCACCAGCCCTGGCATCATGAACCACCCCACCCTGGGGGGGGACGCCGCCCTCCTGCTGCCCCCCTCCCCTGCCAGTGCATCCGTGCTCAAGATCAAAACAGAAATGTCCGAGCCCATCAACTTCGACAACGACAGCAGCATCTGGAACTACCCTCCCAACAGGGAGATCTCCAGGAATGAGTCCCCCTACAGCATGACGAAGCACGTCCCAACCCACGACACCTTTCCCTCCCCACAGCCTGGCAGTCTGCAGGTCTCCATCCCAGACTCAGTGCTCACTCCCCCAGGAACAGAGGGAGGCGGCGGGGGTGGAGGAACCAGGAAGGGCGTACCTCCCTCCTTCAACGGTAACAGCAGCGCCCCCTCCTCGGCCTCCAGCGTGGCCAGCCTGGCCCCTCCCTCCAGCTCTGGCTCCTCCTCCGACCCCCTGTCCCCACCCCTCTCAGCCTCGCCGCGCGACAAGCAGCAGGGTCAGGGCACCCCCACCGCCTCCAACTCCTCCTCCTCCCTGCTGTACACCAGCGACCTGGAGGCCCTGCAGAGGTTGCAGGCTGGGAACGTGGTGCTTCCTCTGGTCCACCGGGTCACCGGCACCCTCGCCACGACCAGCACTGCCGCCTCCCGGGTGTACACCACTGGCACCATCCGCTATGCCCCCGCCGACGTCACCTTGGCCATGCAGGCAGGCGCCAACCTGTTGCCCAACAACGTTGCCCATGCTATGAACTTTGTGGATGTCAACGGTAGCCCCGGCTTCGGCATCGACCCCAAGACGCCCATGGAGATGCTGTATCATCACGTCCACCGGCTTAACATGGCTGGCCCCTTTGGCGGTGCCGTGTCCGGCGCCAGCCTCACCCAGATGCCAGCAACCAATGTATTCACCACGGCAGAGGGACTATTCTCTACTCTTCCATTCCCTGTCTACAGTAACGGGATACACACCACACAAACTCTGGAGCGCAAAGAAGATTAAAGCAAAACACCAAGACCATATTACTGTGTTCAACTGTGTTCAACTCGTTGAGGCATAAGACTGTGTTTCAAGTGGAAAATAAATATATTCTAGCACTTTGAATTTGAGCAAACGAGCTTATATAATAGAAATGAATGGCTCCATGTCTTTCTATCTTTTCGCTCTCTCTACTGACTCCCACTCTATCAATCTTTCGTCCTCTTCTTACTCCTCTTACAGTACGATGGACATTTTCTCTGATCAAACTAAACGGACTATTCTTTATTGTAAAGAATTCCTTTTTGCCTACAGAGAATGCATATTACCGTTGGTCTCCTACTGGAGTCTTGGGTAAACTACTTTTTATTTGAGTTGATTATGTTGCATCTTTATGAAGATGTCTAGTGTATTTTAAGGGTGATGGCGGAAAAAAGATATTTCTATGGAAAGAAACCCTTGGATGGTTTTGCTGCACATCTTGATGTGATCAAGGTTGACGAAGACAAAAGGATGTTTGACATGGTCATAGACATAACCTTAAAAGAAAGAGATGTGGAAGTTATTTCATAATGAGGGAATAGTTGTCTATTTTAGAATTAATTTTTATTCTTTTTTTTATAGCTCAGATTTAACTTGCAAATCAAGCATTAAAAAAGCAATTTCAGCCGGGTATTGACCTGTGAATAGAATGTTACTACAAATCCCAGGACTTTGGAACAAGAGACAGGTCAGTACAAGATATGAGTGTTCTCCCGGTTCCATTTCCTCGGTTATGTCTCAAATGACACCCTATTTCCTTTATAGTGCGCCACCTTTTACCAGGCTTATGGCTCTGGTCAAAAGTAGTGCACTATATAGAGAATAGGGTGCCATTTGGGATGCACTCCTTCTCTGCAGTTCCATGGTGCTACTGTTCCATCCAGTTACTACCCTCCTTCAGCGGGCTGATGTAGGTTCTTCTGTTCCACAGCGCTCTCACAGAGATGAGTGATTGAGTGACAGCTGGGGAGATTTCCTTCCTTCGGTAAAGTCAAACCTCTAATCAACATATTTTCATGTTCATTACTACTCCCCTCAGTCAAGTTGTTTGAAGGGCTCGGTCGGATTGGGCCTGAAGGATAGAATATACCTATATGGAGCAGGTTGATTTTAGTTGTATTTTTTCAAAACTAGATCACTTTTTCTCAGTGTAACTGAGGCTAATTTGCATCATTAACTTGAAAAATGAATGTTTAACTTTGACCGGCTTCTGTCAATTGTTTTTTCTACTCTACCCTTCCTCTTTCTCTTCCATCCTAAACCTCACTACTATCAACAACAGTCTCCCAAATCTGTTCTTCCATCAGCCATTGTCGGACTCTCTGAAATCACATATCAAGGAGATTGTAATAAGGACATGCATTTCAATCAAACGGAGTATGAGTTTTTTTTTTAAATCACATTCCCACATTTTTTCTCTGTTGCCAAAAAAAAGTTATTTCACAGTTTGGTGTTAAGAACACTGTGATTGTTGTTTAAAAAAATAGTAATAAAATGGAAAAACTGTCACTTCATCTTTTGACAGCCGTCCATCAAGTCATCTATTACCAAGCGTGATAACCGTAAACGTGTACAATGTGTAAGTGTCACTGGCTGTCAGTCTCCATAGCGATTTCAGTGTGTGTTACTATATGCAGTATATACTGAGCTGATGTAGCCGTTTTGTCCTTTGTCTTCTCTGTGCTTTATCTGTAGTCTGGGGTTGGACAGGGAACGTTTGTAACCCTCTCCGTCTCCTCTGCAGTCTTAGTGAACCCGTGGAGGTTAGTGGATTTCGTGTGGTGGCCTTCCAATGTAGCGTCACCTTTTTGCTGCTTCCTTTTGTCTGTATTTCTTTCTGTTTCTGCTGTTGCTTTGCTGTTGTGTAGTCTACAGACCTCTCTTTCTCTCAGAGATAAAAGTCTCTTAACTAGCTCAAAGGTTTAAGGAGCCATTTTTTGCCACTGAGGAATTCTGGGATAACAGTTTCCAGCTTGCATTTACCTACACTACGAAAAATGACAACAAAAAGCTAAAGTAGCATTTAGATGTATCTTCTAGACTGGAACCATAAAAGCCTCAGTTGTGAAACATTCCCAGAGTCCTTTGTGCTTCTTGTATGCATTGGGTGTATTTCATTGGTTTCCACCAAACCTGTTGACTTCAAGGACCCTGCAACTTACAGGACAAAAAGATCACGATAGCATTTCAGGACAATAAACAATTTTAAAGATTTCTAAAGAAATGAAAATAAAAAATATTTCGCACTATAAATCTATTTTTATAGCTAGGTGTTTTGGAAATGCATGTTAATTAAGTTGATTGTTTGGTTTACTTAATTTTGTTCGGTCCAGCAGCTTTGTCTCAACGTTCAGTGTTTTTTAGTCTGTCCAGCAAAGGGAGGGGGAGCCTTTGTCTTTTGAAATGAATCAGGCTACTCCCCTACATCAGGAAACAGTGTCTGTGGTTTCTGTGAAGATGTGTTGTTACTCAAATCCAGGTCATGAAATAAATGTGTTTTTAAAAAAAAAAGAACAAAAATTGGGGGTCGGTTGGTTGGAACGGTGGAATGGTTGCAGGAGAGCGTAGTGTCACCACTTGAGATTGATTCTATCCTAGATGTTAGTGTTTTCTACGACGTAGCGAAGCGGGGTGAGAGTGCGAGACTGTCGGGTCGAGGGCAGCTCACTTAAAACAGACACTGTGGACGGACCAGGAAATACACCCATATGTTACAACAGAACAGCAGGGTGAGCTGTTTTAATGTCTCTGTGACTGTGTTGTGTCAAAATGAATTGCTGGTGATTTAAACTTAAACTAATCTCAGCTACTGTCAGATAAATAGTGTTTAAAATTAAAATATGAAAAATCACTTCATTACCTGTGAAGACTGTGTCCGTGTTTTTAACTATTTCTTGTACAATTATACAGATTCTTTTATGAGGAACTTGGTGCCAAGTAGATGAATACTACAGGAGAAGGGGATTCTCTTAGTATCAGTGTTAACAATGTTATAAATTCTAAATACAAACAAATTAAAATATTAAAAAGAGAAAACGATGGTACATTTATTATTTTATTTGTTTTGTTTTTTTCTTTGAAGAAAAAACACATAACTAACTGATGCTAACTTTGAGTGCCTGGCTTATTTTAAAACATTTTGAAAAACATATTTTTATTTTCATTTACCATGAATAATGCTGCAATTCCAGAAATGTACATACTTCATTTTACAACAGGGTTATTTTATACTTTTGTAGGTTTCCATCCTTTCAAAGAAACATGTCATACATGGTTGTTCTTTCTGTAACAAGTTTTTTGTACCATCTTACATGTGCCATATTCATAATAAACTTCTCTTGGATTTGTTCACATCTGGCATCATTTATTTTATTCAACCATCGCAATGACTATCCCACACCTCAGTGAGCTGCCTCAATTTTTCTTTCTTTCTTTATGCCTTTCTTTCTTTTCTGATCTTGCTTGAAAAAAAAATGTGTACTGGTCTTTAATGCTTTTCCTAATTGGAAACTATGTTGTGGGAACATTGCTGGGACATCCATTCAGGTATGTTCACACTCAACACTCCTGCCATAACGGTAGCTATGTCAGACCGCAGTCCTGGATACACCAGGTTCATCCCCCTCCAATCAGAAGACTCTGTTAATGATTTCATGTAGTCTGATTGATCACATCGTTATATGATTCAGCAGAGGGTCAATCAGAGTGCAGCTAGTACTGTTTGTTGAAACATACAGTATGATGTTAGCTCACCCATGGACAGACAATACTGTGATAATGACCGAAAGACTGTTTAACAACAAGACAAATGAAGCGACTATCATCACATGGAATAACACTCACACACACATCATTATCTTGGACAGACAATCTGACTATCTTGTCAATGTCACTGTGGTGTAATACCAGTTTAAAGCTGAAACTGTCTTTCAAACTAGCTATATCCTCTACAATGTTTTTGTCTCATTTTGTTTGCCCATTAGGCCTATCATGCCTAGAGAGAAATGCAGCTAGTGGAAATGCATTGAAAACACTGACGTCTTATTGAATGCCATAGTTATCCGGAGATACTGTATGTTTGATCCGAGTAATGAGACAACCAGACTAAACGGCAGAAAATAAATGTGTAGAACATTTTAAACACTTTCCCCAGTTATTGCCGACAAGGCCTGTCTAGAAAAAGGATGCCCATGTCATCAACTGTCTCCATTGGTGATTTTGTAATGAGCATAATCTGTTGAGTTCATTTTTCATATTAAATGTGATAAATTACTAACGACATCTGTAATAAATGCAGTAAATGGTATGAACATTTTGAGTGCTTCTTTTATCTCAACTGGTATTTCGAAAATCTGGTAACAGTTTTTTAGTTGTTAGACCTGGTAAATTATAAAGCCCCCTATGAGAACAGCAAGACTGATATTGGCCCCATGGTCATTTGAATGTGAGACCCCTGACTTAAAGGCTGTTTAATACTGAACCCGTTTTGATATACAAATGCATGGGCAGAGGATCGTTGTAAATATATTTGTTGAATCTATCAATTGACAGACATATCCCTTGATTAGCACCATGTTGCATAGCTATATGGACAATGAGTCTGTCAATCTGTTCTCTATGATATTTGTCGGTCTGTATGTCAAGCACAAACTGCTGCCCATCTGTCAATCTTCCTGCCATGATTTCAGGCAGCGGTGAGGAGAAGAGGTCATATCATAGCAGAAGCCCGAAAAGGCAATCCAGCCCATTTTAAATATTTTACACTATTTTAAATGAGGGTTATGAATGATAGATCACAGGGCAGAGAGAAACTATGAACCTGAAGATTCTCTAATGACCTCAAGCTGTCCATCTCAGAACTCATCCAACCAGTCCAGCCTTCTGATTCTGATTTAGAATCTCACAGTTTTCTGTGTGTACACTAGAAAGATCACCCATTAGACTGATAGAGCAACCCTTTCAATGAGCAGAGAAAATCACTGCACAAACAGGAGAGCATAAAACGAAGTTATTACAATTTCATTGCTTTGCCCTTGGTTACATTTTGTATATTTCGGTCAAAGTTATGAAACTCTCCTTGCATTATTCACAACCATCAAGGAAAATTGCACATACGCATAAAACATGAACCCATAACTATCAGGGCCGACTCCAGGCATAAGCGACATAAGCATTTATTTTTTATTATAACTCAGTCGGGGTCTCAACTTACTGTTGAGAGTTAGAATAGTAGAAAATCTGGTTGTGCATCAGCAGTGTTTCTCTTGTTATGTCAGTCACTGATAGTCACTCAATTACCCATGTGTCACGCTTCTTCTACAATTGAACCCAGAAGCAGACCAGGACAAGGAGTGTAAGACGAAGGTGAGTATTTATTTACAAGTTTAAATGTAGTGATAGAAAAATCCAAGTGGCGGAGCGGGCAGCGGAGGTGAGTTGATGGGATTGAATAGGCAGATCCAAGGAAGTAACTGAAGTCACCGACGACCAGGTAGGGATGGGATGAGTGTACCGGGTGAATGACTGTAGACAGAAAAAAACAGAGGTGAGTTCAAGGCAAGCAAGACGTACAAAACAACAAAACAAACTCTATCAAACTGGAGGCTGATACGCTGGCACAACATACTGTTCATGGCTAACGATCCGGCAGGGAATGGATGTCAGGTCAGAGCTTATGAAGTGGAGGGGTGATGATCAGGACCAGGTGTGCAGATAGCTGATGGGATACAGGTGCGGGTAATCAGAGATCTCCCAACTAGCTACGTCGTCCGGCAACCAGACAGGGTGCGTTCCAGGACACCGGAAAAACACTCCAGGACAGAACACAGGCAAAAACAGACTCAGGAAACGGGATTCGTGACACCATGTCAGGTAACCATTTTTAGATGGGTAAGTTAGTCTATCTGTAATAATCATGGCCAAATACCGACCGGGCACGCAGATATCATTAACATGGCATAAGTCGTGGCACAAAGTGTAGAATTGCAGGAAATTAGCTTTAAAACCAAATCTCACTTACGGGCCCCCAAAAGGCAAGAGCCGGCCCTGATAACTATAAGGTGGAAACATGTATCAAATTGTTTGAATTTGATTTATGAAAATACTCAAACACTGTTGGTGCCACTTTACAATATGCAATTTATATGGTAGGCTAGTTACCCATGATGTATTTCATTTGAATTTTTTGAACACTCAGTTAGCTCATTTGAGAGTTTAAAGGGCAACTTCACCCCTTTTCAACCAAATTGTCATTATCTCCAGCACAATACCAGTGTCTACATGTGTGAAAAATGTGTACGTACACTATACTGTAAGTAAGACCAACACTAGACACGATTCAATCAATATTGGTAATACAGGGATCATTTATATATTTCAGTAAATGAATTCGTCTCACAGAGGGAATGTTTGAATTAATGCAGGTCTACTGTTGAGATTATTTTTATTGCATTCTTACAGCGCACGTAGGGGGTAATTCAGACCAGAGTTACGTGCACGTAAATGGAACTTTATTCCCTTTTTGTTCTCTCTGTTCTCTCTCTACCTGTATTCTGACCATGAATTTAAGCATGAGGTAAAGCATGTGACAGCCAGCTATTCATTTCTTTGGGGTGAAGATCATAGAAAGGAGGTGTGGCAGAGTTGTCTCCAGACATGCCGTATTCTGACCTTTACTTAATCCCCTCATAATTCCTCCACCTTTACGTACAAGGAAACCATGAATAAAGTTTACCACCTGTTGGTTTCAAGTGGAAAAACATCTACTATTTCCGATAGAAATAACACAATTTTCCATGCGCTGGAATCTATAAATTGATAGGTGCTAGGTAAATGAGTAATCTGTTTGGAAAAGGAAATTGTAAATACAAATAGAAATTATTTTAGATGATTTTTCCTTATGATCGCTGGAGACGAATGTGAAACCAGTCATATGGAAGCAAACTGAAAATCATATCAACATGGCATGTATTTCAGCCCCTTTTACACAGTGATGTAGGCTATAAATAGCTGTGCCGTTATTCCAATTTTTAATTGTATGTCCTCATAATTTGCGGGGATGAAATTTGGAGCCCCAAGCTTCTGTACCCACGAACCTGGCTACCGAGTTTATTTATGTGCTGTTTTACCCACTTTATATGTATAACAAAGATATAAACGCAACATGCAACAATTTCAACGACTTTACTGAGTTACAGTTCATATAAGGAAATCAGTCAATTGAAATAAATTCATTAGACCCTAATCTATGGATTTCACATGACTGGGCAGTGGCGCAACCATGGGTGGGCCTGGAAGGGCATAGGCCCACCCACTGGGGAGCCAGGTCCAACAAATCAGAATAAGTTTTCCCCACAAAAGGGCTTTATTACAGACAGAAATACTCATTGGTTTCATCAGCTGTCCGGGTGGCTGTTCTCTGATGATCCCGCAGGTGAAGAAGCCGGATGTGGAGGTCCTGGGATGGCATGGTAACACGTGGTCTGCTGGCTGTGAGGCCTGTTGAACATACTGCAAAATTCTCTAAAATGAAGTTGGAGGCGGCATATGGTAGAGATATTAACAGTCAATTATCTGGCAACAGCTCTGTTTGACATTCCTGCAGTCAACATGCCAGTTGCACACTCCCTCATAACTTGAGACATCTGTGGCATTGTGTGACAAAACTGCACATTTTAGAGTGGCCTTTTATTTTCCCCAGCACAAGGTGCACCTGTGTAATGATCCTGCTGTTTTAATCAGCTTCTTGATATGCCACACCTGTCAGGTTTATCTTGGCAAAGGAGAAATGCTCACTAACAGGGATGTAAACAAATTTGTGCACAACATATGAGAGAAATAAGCTTTTTGTGCAGATGCAACATTTCTGGGATCTTTTATTTCAGCTCATGTTTTTGTTCAGTATACTGTATTCTAGTCATGGCTCATCCTATATACAGTAACTACTGCTGTTTACACCTTTTCTATTCATATACTGTCCATATTGTCTATACACACCATTTTATATATATTTATATTCCAGATGCTGACATTGCTCATTCTGATATTTCTTTATTTTTAACTTTTTGGATTATGTGTGTATTGTTTTGTATTGCTAGGTATTGTATTGCTAGGCACTGTTGGAGGTAGAAACAAAAGCCTTTCACTCCACCTGCGATAATGTCTTCGAATCTGTGTATGTGACCACTGACCTGTGATTTGATTTTAATTAGATTATTATGAGCGGCCCTCCCCTCAGCAGCCTCCTGTGGTTAGGGTCAGGGTTTTCTTATGGCTAGGGTCATGGTTGAACCAGGGTGTGGACATGAAGCTAGGATTAGGTAAGGAGAATGATGTATGTTACCCACCTTTGTTCCCAAGAGATTCCTCCCATCGTTCCCCGGCATCAGAAATACCTCAGTCTCAAGAAAATTTTATATTTTCGGGATGTAGGTTATAATTAATCTTGATAGAAGGGTGATACGCATTCAGAGGCCTTTTTTCATTTGGGAAAAAGTCCATCCTCTGTTCCCTCTCCTCTGTGAACCCGAAACCAATAAGTGGTCGGTCAAATGGTCGAGGAGTGTGTCAATTCGTTAGTAAGAAAAAGGAAGACGGTCCTCCCCTCCTCGATAGCCTCCTTTTGGCGAGAAACCACAAGTGTATCCTACTGCAGAATAGTTTTGATATCTGCCACACCCCTTTGAATCAGCTGTTTTCTCTATTATTTTGGGATCCACCTATGTAAACTGATGCGCGAGTGGAGAAGGAGCTTCTCATTTCATACAAGCTCATTTTCATCCTGTTCAATCTCCCTGCTGCCTCTCCTCGATTACCTTTGACCTTTTTCAAAAGAATGCAAGAGAGGACAGAGGACGCAGGAGTTGAGCAAATCTAATTGAGAGAAGGCCACAGTGTCTATAAAATCCTCCAAATCCACCACTGGGTGGCACCAAATTCCAAAAATATAAGCTAAGTATAGGGAGGGTAGTTACTTGCCCTTGGGAAAGACAGTATGTTCCCAATGGCCATGTATATTGGCATATGCAGGTGCAAACTTCTGAGCTTACCCATCTGAGTACCCGAAACCTGCAAGTAATGTTTGGAATCAAACTCAAAATCATTGTGCATTAATCCCAACTCGAGGAGAGAGAGGATAGCCTCAGCTGGTCTAGGGTCTGGGTATTTTTGGAAGACTTGTCTAACTGCTTTCAGGCCTAACTGTGTCAATGTTGGCATACAATGAATCTTGTCATATGAAGAGAAATTATAGATAAAACGTCTCGGTGCTCGTCGTGAACATAACATCGTAAATTGTGGATCAAATTAGTTTGTTAAAAGAGGTGAGTTTGGTTTTGCATTGTAGGCTAAGATAATTTTGGCACAAGCATGTTAAGACAACAACGGAGCTATGACGGTTTGTTTAGGCTATTATTAGCCTAAAAGGTTGAATACATTGGACATGCTGTCAATCAGCATGACTTCTGCAGCGTTCATAACAACTGGAAACTCGGAACTGGGAAATCTCAGACTTCAGTGAGTTACAAAACTCGCTCCAACTGGGAAATCTCAGACTTCAGTGAGTTACAAAACTCGCTCCAACTGGGAAATTTCGTTTTGAAAGGTCATCCAACTCGGAATTCCAAGTCGGGAACAGAGGCCTCTTTCTAGAGCTCCGACCTGAAGATCACTGATGTCATTTAAGCCCATGTGCCTGATGATAATTTGGTCCCTTTCCCCCTCATAACTTAGCCTACTGTTCTGACTTGGTGGTGCACATGTAGGCTATAAACTGTTTTAGAGAAATGAATTAATCGAATATTGTAAGAGCTTTCATTGTCTGCTTATATGCCCCCTTTATTTAGAATGCATTCGGAAAGTATTCAGACCCCTTGACTTTTTCCACATTTTGTTACATCGCAGCCTTATTCTAAAATATTGATTAAAATGGATGACATTTTTTCCTCATCAATCTACACACAATACCCCATAATGACAAAGCAAAAACAGGTTTGTATCAATTTATTTTATAAAAAAATAAAAGAAACTGAAATATCACATTTGCATATGTATTCAGACCCTTTACCCAGTACTTTGTTGAAGCACCTTCGGCAGTGATTACAGCCTCAAGTCTTCTTGGGTATGACGCTACAAGCTTGGCACACCTGTATTTGGGGAGTTCTCCTATAATTCTCTGCAGAACCTCTTAAGCTCTGTCAGGTTGGATTGGGAGCCCCTCTGTCAGGTTGGCTGGGCCACTCAAGGACTTTGAGAGACTTGTCCCGAAGACACGTTGTCTTGGCTGTGTGCTTAGGGTCATTGTCCTATTGGAAGGTGAAACTTCACCCCAGTCTGAGGTCCTGAGCGCTCTGGAGCAGGTTTTCATCAAGGATCTCTCTGTACTTTGCTCCGTTCATCTTTCCCTCGATCCTGACTAGTCTCCCAATCCCTGCCTCTGAAAAACATCCCCACAGCATGATGATGCCACCACCATGCTTCACAGTAGGGATGGTGCCAGGTTTCCTCAAGACGTGACGCTTGGCATTCAGGCCAAAGAGTTCAATCTTAATTTCATCAGACCAGAGAATCTTGTTTCTCATGGTCTGATTCCTTTAGGTGCCTTTTGTCAAACTCCTAGCGAGCTGTCATGTGCCTTTTACTGAGGAGTGGCTTCCGTCTGACCACTCTACCATAAAGGCCTGATTGTTGGAGTGCTGCAGAGATGGTTGTCCTTCTGGAAGGTTCTATCATCTCCACAGAGGAACTTTGGAGCTCGGTAAAAGTGATCATTGGGTTCTTGGTCACCTCCCTGACCAAGGATATTCCCCCCCGATTGCTCAGTTTGACTGGGTGGCCAGCTCTACGAAGAATCTTGGTGGTTCCAAACTTCTTCCATTTAAGAATGATGGAGGCCACTGTGTTCTTGGGGACCTTCAATGCTGCAGAAATGTTTTGGTACCCTTCCCCAGATCTGTGCCTCGACACAATCCTGTCTCTGAGCTCTACGGACATTTCCTTTGACCTCATGGCTTGGTTTTTGCTCTGACATGCACTGTTAACTGTGGCACCTTATATAGACAGGTGTGTGCCTTTCCAAATCATGTCCAATCAATTGAATTTACCACAGGTGGGCTCCAATCAAGTTGTAGAAACATCTCAAGGATGATCACCTGAGAGCAATGTTGAGTCTCATAGCAAAGGGTCTGAATACTTATGTAAGAACGGCCCATGTTCTGCATTCTGTAGCTGTATATTTCAAAAGTGCTGAACAAATAGTTATATTGATTACATCCATCCTAGCTCGCTCATTAATGTCTTAATAGAAATTACGGATTGCCTCTTATCCGCTCGTCGTCCCCTTATGCCATAGTTTGTACATCTCAATTGTCAGTAGAAACCACATTTGTCAGCCATATCAGTTATGTTTTTTTTAAAGGCAGTAAATGAGGCTGATGATCTGTTTCGCTGTCAGACAAGGTTTCGTTGATAGCCAGGTGTAGCAGTGGTAAGGATCCACTCCAGTTGGGACAGCTTTATGTAGGCCCTAACTGTTTGTGGGCACCGTTTGTCATCATTATAGTGCAATTAATGTATTGTTTAGTGTTGTGTAGTGGCTTTGTTGGCATGCATCTAAAAATATATATGTATATTTTTTTGCCCCACCAAGATTTACATGCTAAAATCGCCACTGTCTACACCAATAGAGAAAGCATTGCTCCAGGGGTAACTCTAACTCTTTAAAATTAAGGGCCCAAGCTTTTCGTACACACTTCTCATTAGTTGGTTTTCAGACTTACACTACCGTTCAAAAGTTTGGGGTCACTTAGAAATGTTCTTGTTTTTGAAAGAAAAGCACATTTTTTGTCCATTAAAATAACATCACATTGATCAGAAATATAGTGTAGACATTGTTGATGTTGTAAATGACTATTGTAGCTGGAAATGGTGGATTGTTCATGGCATATCTACATAGACGTACAGAGGCCCATTATCAGCAACCATCACTGCTGTGTTCCAATGGCACGTTGTGTTAGCTAATCCAAGCTCATCATTTTAAAAAGGCTAACTGATCATTAGAAAATCCTTTTGCAATTATGTTAGCACAGCTGAAAACTGTTGTTCTGATTAAAGAAGCAATAAAACTGGCATTCTTTAGATTAGTTGAGTATCTGGAGCATCAGCATTTGTGGGTTCGATTACAGGCTCAAAATGGCCAGAAACAAAGAACTTTCTTCTGAAGCTCGTCAGCCTATTCTTGTTCTGAGAAATGAAGGCTATTCCTTGCGAGAAACTGAAGATCTCGTACAACACTGTGTACTACTCCCTTCACAGAACAGCGCAAACTGGCTCTATCCAGAATAGAAAGAGGAGTGGGAGGCCCCAGTGCACAACTGAGCAAGAGGGCACGTACATTAGAGGGTCTCTAGTTTGAGAAACAGACCCCTCACATGTCCTCAACTGGCAGCTTCATTAAATAGTACCCACAAAACACCAGTTTTGAACAAGACCAACCCGAAGAGAACTGCTACGACTAACACACCATTGAAGGCCCGAAACAACTACTCAAACAACGAAAAAATGGCTGCCGTGACCAGCCCTGCTGCAGAGTCAGAGGCCGTGTCTATGACCACGTTTCTCCACTGACAACACAGAGTGGATTGCCGAGCTAGAGGCAGCTGTCTCACATATGAAAACGGCCAACACAGCTCTACTTTCCAAGGTAGATTCGTTGGAGAATTATACCAGAAGGGAAAACATCCGGATCGTTGGCGTCATAGAGGGAATTGAGACTGGTGTCAAATTTGTCTCCGACATGCTGGTGGAAGTGATGGGTAACGGAGTCTTTGACAAGCCGTCGGAGCTCGACTGAGCGCACAGATCCCTCGCCCCCCAAACCCAACTCAGGGGAGCTGCCTAGGGCGATCATAGCGTGCTTTCATCCTTACTAAGACAAGGAAAGTGCAATGTGCTGGGCGAGGGAGCATTAACCAACAATTCTGTGGCAAAGATATACAATTCTACCCAGACCTGAGTGCCAATCTCGTGAAGAAAATAGCTGAATTCAAGGACATCAAAACCTGTCTCTACAAAAAGGGGATAAAGTTTCAGCTCCTACACCCTTCACATCTTCATGTCTTTTATGACGGAGATACCCTAATTTTTGAGACACTGGCCAAGGCTAAAGCATTCTATGTCTGGTACATAGAGTAAAGGTGATAGAGGAAGCGGCCTGGCTGGCTAGCCATGGCGGGAGGAATATGTGGCTGGCTACTTTGCTAGCTGGCAACGGACTGATTTTCATGACATCCACTTGGATATTACTTTTCACATGAAAGCAATGTTGTTGACTGAGATTAGTGGCAACGTTAGCTAATACATCACAATCAAATTGGCTGGATAGTGTGAGCTGGCTGGACACACTTGACTGTTTACTATCTGGCTGGCTAGCTAACGCCACATTTAAAAAAATATATATATATTTTTACATGGCAACAAGATCAAAACCCAGAGTGCTCAAGCACTGACTGGGCTACTTGAATATGGCGGTGGATTTAGCTAAGCACTTCTCCACCATTACTAGTGGCTAGCTAGCTGAGATATAGCTTGACATTTGGACAATTACCTAGCTAGCTACATTTAGAATCGACTGTAAGTAACATTGGCTGGCTGACTAGCTTAGCTGGTACTAGTAACACATGTTAAATATCCAACGTGAGTTTGTTATGTTTTTGTTTGAACTAAGTTGGCAATAGCTAGTCATTTAACTGTACCTCTCTAAAGACTATTTGCTAATGCTACAATCTCAGGGTTTGACTCTGGTTACTTTCTTGTTTGCATTTGCTTTCATGTGACTGTAATGCCTCTGTTTGATTTAGTGGGTTTTTGGATATATTTCGCTTTTGCCTCTACCGAGATTCATTGTTATTGACGTTTAAATATTTTGGCATTCGTGTTGTGAGGTGCGTTCCCTGGTGTAGTCTTTGTGGTCATGCGGCGCCTGAGTATCATATTTTACTCCCTGTGGTTGTGGACACAGTTGCGTGGTGAGGCTGAGGGAGCATGGCGTGGAGCGCGCCCCTAACACAACCCATGGGCCGAAGTCTTGACCAACAAAAGCATATTATTTGGCTATTTGCGTTT
The DNA here is from genome assembly GCF_016432855.1 of Salvelinus namaycush. Lineage (NCBI taxonomy): Eukaryota > Metazoa > Chordata > Actinopteri > Salmoniformes > Salmonidae > Salvelinus > Salvelinus namaycush. The sequence goes on from NC_052321.1 coordinate 32,601,463, forward strand.
GTTAAAGCCAATGGAGGATACAACTGATCGATTAGAGGGACACTGTTAATATTTGAGTTTAAACAATTCAAAACTGGCATTCTAAATAATTCTGTTAATAATTGGGAGCCCTCTTGTGTAGGCTAAGTTAAGAGGCAGATGGTTAACTGGGAGTTTGACCCTATTTGGGGAAGCCTTAGAGGTGAGCATAGGACAGTATTATTTTGTGTGGCTTCGGGACAAGTCTTTGAATGTCCTTGAGTGGCCCAGCCAGAGCTCGGACTTGAACCCGATCTAAAATCTCTTGAAAATAGCTATGCAGCAACGCTTCCCATCCAACCTGACAGAGCTTGAGAGGATCTAAACAGAAAAATGGGAGTAACTCTCCAAATACAGGTGTGCAAAGCTTGTAGCGTCATACCAAGAATACTCGAGGCTGTAATCGCAGCTAAAGGTGCTTCAGCAAAGTACTGAGTAAAGGGTCTGAATACTTATGTAAATGTGATATTTCCGTTTTTTATTTTTAATACATTTGCAAAGAAAATCTAAAAACCTGTTTTTGCTTTGTCATTATGGGGGATTGTGTGTAGATTGATGATGGGGGGGGGAAATAATTTAATCAATTTTCGAATAAGGCTGTAACATAACAAAATGTGGAAAAAGTCAAGGGGTCAGAATACTTTTGGGAATGCACTGTATATATACAGTACCAGTTAAAAGTTTGGACACATGTACTCATTCCAGGGTTTTTACTATTTTCTACATTGTAGAATAATAGTGAAGACATCAAAACTATAAAATAACACATATGGAATCATGTAGTGACCAAAAAATGTGTTGCCTTGATGACAGCTTTGCACAATATCATTTGTTTTTCAACAGGACAATGCCTCAAAACACACCTCCAGGCTGTGTATTTATAGCCTTTTTCACTATGGGAAAGGGGCCACAATACATGTCATGTTAATATTTGCTTCCATATGGCTAGTTTCCAATGGTGGAAAAAGTACTAAATTCTCATACTTGAGTAAAAGTAAAGATACCTTAGTAGAAAATGACTAAAGTAAAAGTGAATGTCATCCAGTGAAATAATACTTCAGTAAAAGTCCAAAAGTATTTGGTTTTAAATATACTTAAGTATCAAAAGTAAATGTAGTTGCTAAAATATACTTAAGTATCAAACGTAAAAGTATGAATAATAAAAAAAATCCTTATATTAAGCAAACCAGTTGGCACAATTGCTCGGGATTTTTAAATTTACGGATAGCCAGGGTCACACTACAACACTCAGACATAATTTACAAACAAAGCATTTGTGTTTAGTGAGTCCGCCAGAAGGAGGGTTTTCATTAGTTGAATTATATTTATTCAGCAAGCGCAAGGGAACCACACCTGTAAAACCTGTTATGCTCCTTCATAAGGTAAGTCTGATTACCAACTACTGAGAAGTGCATAGGAAAGATGTGTATAAGAAAGGTGTAATGTCCTAAGTCGGAATCGGGCCCATTCTTAAATTATAGGTCGGAATAGGCATAGAGAGAAAAGTGCACAAAACAGGACTAACATTCCATTTAGGCGTGCTTACGGAATCGGGGCCTAAATTTGTTTACAAACTCAAAGGTGTCTGACATAATTCTGAGATTGGGATTTAGAAAGGAGTCAATATACTCTGCCTCTCAACATGACTCACTTCCACAATCTGAAACAATTGGTCGACTGGTGGGAACGTCAAGAGGGGCCGTCCATATACTGTATTTTACTTAACAGATAAATCTTTCTGGCTCTGGGAGGGTCAGGACCATAAAGATACATTTTTTGTTTAGAGGATATGTACTTTTCTTCATATAATTTCTCTACAATTTCCAGAATCCTTCTCTGGGTTTTCAGCTGTAAGGAATGTGGTAAAGGCATATAGGGGCCGATTCCGACTTAGAAATTAACGCCTTTCCTACACACGCTTCCCTACGCATATCTCAGTATTTGGTATTCAGACTAACCTTAATCAGTCGCATTAGCTCTGCTGCTGAAGACCCTCCCACTTACTGTCCAACAGATTTTGGAGTTTTCATCATTCAATATCTTCAGCCATACCTTTAAATACGATGTACCTTTTAGTTTGAATTTTGGCGACAGACTCGAGAGAACGGGTTCAGAATATTAGGGAACAATGAAAGAAAATAAATACATGCATATTCATCGCTGTTTCAGCACCAAAAATATTCAGATTTTGTAGATTGTTTAGGTTTAGGAAAGTATTTATGAATCACAAAAACTAGTTTGGAGAGCCTTTACTCACGAAAGAAAGAAAACGTTGGATTAATTCTGAAATTTGCTACATTCAGTTCTTCAACCCATGGTAATGTTGGAATATTAATGTACATAGAATTGTAATAGGGAGGATAGTCTATTCGTCTATTCCCAGCACTAACCATGGAACTGTATTTGTATTTGTGCTTATTGTGGATCCCCATTAGTTCCTGCCAAGGCAGCAACTACACTTCCTGGGGTCCAGCAAAATTAAGGCAGTTTATACTATTTTAAAAACAGATTTCACAACACACTGTGTGCCCTCAGGCCCCTACTCTACCACTACCACATATCTACAGTACAAAATCCATGTGTACGTGAGTGTATAGTGCGTGTGTTATCGTGCATGTGTCTGTGCCCATGTTTGTGTTGCCTCACAGTCCCCGCAGTTCCATAAGGTGTATTTGCATCTGTTTTTTTTTTTGTGTAATTTTACTGCTGGCATGACTTACTTGGAATAGAGTTCCATGTAGTCATGGCTCTATGTAGTGCTGTGCACCTCCCATAGTCTGTTCTGGACTTAGGTACTGTGAAGAGACCTCTTGTGGCATGTGGGGTATGCATGGGTGTCCGAGCTGTGCGCCAGTAGTTCAGACAGACAGCTCGGTGCATTCAACATGTCAATACCTCTCATAAATACAAGTAGTGATGAAGTTAATCTCTCCTCCATTTTGAGCCAGGAGAGATTGCCATGCATATTATTAATATTAGCTCTCTGTGTACATCCTAGGGCCAGCTGTGCTCCCCTGTTCTGAGCCAATTGCAATTTTCCTAAGTAAATTTTTGTGGCACCTGACCACACGACTGAACTGTAGTCCAGGTGCGACAAAACTAGGGCCTGTAGGACCTGCCTTGTTGATAGTGCTGCTAAGAAGGTAGAGCAGCGCTTTACTATGGACATACTTTTCCCCATCATAGCTACTGTTGTATTAATATATTTTGACCATGACAGTTTACAATCCAGGGTTACTCCAAGCAGTTTAGTCACCTCAACTTGCTCAATTTCCAGATGGTTTATTACAAGATTTTGTTTAGGTTTAGGGTTTACTGAATGATTTGTCCCAAATACAATGCTTTTAGTTTTAGAAATATTTAGGACTAACTTATTCCTTGCCACCCACTCTGAAACTAACTGCAGCTCAACTGTGTGATGACAAGGCCAAGTATTACACCATGTGTGAGGTTCAAACTGTTACGGCTTGGTCTGTGCTCCGCTCTATAACCATTTAATTAGCCTACATGCATTTTTTTACATGATCAACTGTTACTAATGATCCTCAGCAACAACCCCACAGCCGTGACAGCGTTTACAGGGGAAGCAAATGAAGGTAAACTAAACAATGTAATTAAATGGAATGATAATGTAGGCTATGCCAACCGAAGGGAACTGACAGTAAATTGGCAATTGAATATGTGTGGTTATTAGGATTACTGAGGGTTGATACTGATAGTGTCTAATATTTAACATGATAGAAATAGGAGACAGAGAAAGTCGAGGTAGCCTATAATTGAGACATTCGAGAGTGCCCATCCCTGCAAATGAAAAGGCTGTGCAATTTAAATTCTGCATAATGGCACAGCATTTTATAAACTTTACTGTGGGAAAGTTGATATGTTGATACGTTTCAGTTTGCTGCCATATGACTGGTTTCACATTTGTCTCTAGTGATTATGAGGTAAAATAATAGCTTTAAAGGTCCTGCTCTTTCTCAAGACTCCTCCTCTTTCTCAATTTCCAAACAGCAATGGACTGGGTTCACATTCGTTTCCAGGGATCACAAGGACAAATCATCTAAAACAATTTCTATTTGTATTGACAATTTCCTTTTCCAAACGGATTACTCATTTACCTAGCTCCTATCAATTTATATATTCCAGCGCATGGAAAATGGTGTTATTTCTATCGGAAATAGTAGATGTTTTTCAACTTGAAACCGACAGGTGCTATGTGTATTTACAATCCCGATCTCATTTATCTAGGTTTTATCAATAGCTCTTATCAATTTATAAATTACAGTGCATGGGGATTCTATCTGAAAAAATAAAGTTGATGCTTTTACCTCTTGGAACCGGCAGGTGTTTAGCACCGTAACCCGTGGTGTAAAGTACTTAAGTAAAATACTTTTAAGTATTACTTAATACTTATCTGTACTTTACTTTACTACTTATATTTTTGACAACTTTTACTTTTACTTCACTACATTCCTGTCATGCCCTGATCTGTTTCACCTGTCCCTGTGATTGTCTCCACTCCCTCCAGGTGTCGCTTATTTTCCCCAGTGTATTTATCCCTGTGTTTCCTGTCTCTCTGTGCCAGTTCGTCTTGTATGTTTAGTCAAGTCAACCAGTGTGTTTTTCCCCAAACTCCTTTTCTATTCTCTTTTGCTAGTCCTCCCGGTTTTGACCACTGCCTGACCCTGGATTACTTTCCCGCCTGCCTGATCATCCTGCCTGCCCTGACCTTTAATCTGCCTGCCCTTCGGTACATATTGGACTCTAAACTGGTTTAGACCTTTTGCCTGTCCACGACCATTCTCTTGCCTACCCCTTTTGGATTAATAAACATTGTAAGACTCCAACCATCTGCCTCCTGTGTCTGCATCTGGGTCTTGCCTTGTGCCTTGATACATTCCTTAAGAAAATAATGTACTTCTTACTCCATACATTTTCCCTAACACCCAAAAGTCCTTGTTACATTTTGAATGCTTAGCAGGACTGGAAAATTGTCCAATTCACGCACTTATCAATTGAACATCCCTGGTAATCCCTACTGCCTCTGATCTGGGGGACTCACTAAACACAAATGCTTAGTTTGTAAATTATGTCTGAGTGTTGGAGTGTCCCCCTGGCTATCGATAAATAAAACAAATACTAAAATAGTTCCGTCTGGTTGGATTAATATAAGTAGTTTTAAATTATTTATACTTTTGATACTTAAGTATATTTTTGCAATTATATTTACCTTTGATACTTAAGTGTATTTAAAACCAAATACTTTTAGACTTTTACTGAAGTTGTATTTTACTGGGTGACTTCAACTTTTAATTGGGTCATTTTCTATTGCAGTATCTTTACTTTTACTCAAGCATGACTATTGGGAACTCTTTCCACCACTGACCATACCCCACAATCCCACATACACGTCACACAATATTCAAAATGAAATCATAGTGCTCATGAGTGGGGCGTCCACAGCTACAGTTGAAGTTGGAAGTTTACATACACTTAGGTTGGAGTCATTAAAACTCGTTTTTCAACCACTCCACACATTTTTTGTTAACAAACTATAGTTTGGCAAGTCGGTTAGAACATCTACTTTGTGCATGACACAAGTAATTGTCCCAACAACTTGTTACAGACAGATTATTTCACTTATAATTCACTGTATCACAATTCCAGTGGGTCAGAAATGTACATACACTAAGTTGACAGTGCCTTTAAAGAGCTTGAAAAATTCCAGAAAATGATGTCATGTCTTTAGAAGCTTCTAATAGGCTAATTGACATAATTTGAGTCAATTGGAGGTGTACCTGTGGATGTATTTCAAGGCCTACTTTCAAACTTTGCTTGACATCATGGGAAATTCAAATGAAATCGGCCAAAAATTGTAGACCTCCACAAGTCTGGTTCATCCTTGGGAGCAATTTCCAAACGCCTGAAGGTACGACGTTCATCTGTACAAACAATAGTACGCAAGTATAAACACCATTTTCAAGGCCTACTTTCAAAGTTGGCTTTGAAAGTAGGGGACAAAGATCGTGGGGACAAAGATCGTACTTTGTCCCCATGTGCAGTTGCTGAAATAAATCCTTCTCTCTACTATTATTCTCACATTTCACATTCTTAAAATAAAGTGGTGATCCTAACTGACCTAAGACAGGGAATTTTTACTAGAATTAAATGTCAGGAATTGTGAAACTGAGTTTAAATGTATTTGGCTAAGGTGTATGTAAACTTCCGACTTCAACTGTACATGCGAGAGCTCCTTTTCAGTGGTCTAAAGTACTTAAGTAAAAATACTTTAAAGTACTACTTAAGTAATTTTTTGAGGTATCTGTACTTTACTACTTATATTTGGACAACTTTTACTCCACTACATTCCTACAAAAAGTATGTACTTTTGATGAAAGAAGTGAGTGCTAAGAGGCAATAGTCATTTAGTTCAGTTACCTTTGCTTTCTTGGGTACAGAAACAATGATGGACAACTTGAAGCAAGTGGGGACAGCAGACTGGGATAGGTAGAGATTGAATATGTCCATAAACACTCCAGCCAGCTGGTCTGCGCATGCTCTGAGGACGCGGCTTGGGATGCCGTCTGGGCTGGCAGCCTTGCGAGGGTTAACACGCTTAAATGTCTTACTCACATCGGCCACGGAGAAGGAGAGCCCACAGTCCTTGGTAGCGGGCCGCATCGGTGGCACTGTGTCATCCTCTAAATGGGCGAAGGTGTTTAGCTGGTCCGGAAGCAAGATGTCGGGGTACGCGGCATGTCTGGTTTTCCCTTTGTAGTCCGTGATTGTCTGTAGACCCTGCCACATACGTCTCGTGTCTGAGCCATTCAATTGTGACTCCACTTTGTCTCTGTACTGAAGTTTTGCCTGTTTAAATGCCTTACGGATGGAATAACTACACTGTTTGTAGTAGTTTTGTTCAACCCTAACCCTAGCTTCATGTCCACACCCAGGTTCAACCCTAACCCTAGGTTCATGTCCACACCAAGGTTCAACCCTAACCCTAGCTTCATGTCCACACCCAGGTTCCACCCTAACCCTGCTTCATGTCCACACCCAGGTTCAACCCTAACCCTAGCTTCATGTCCACACCCAAGTTCAACCCTAACCCTAACTAGCCAAACGCCTAACCCTTACACTCACCATAACCCTACACTCTTAGAAAAAAGGGTTCCAAAACAGTTATTCAGCTGTCCCCATAGAACCCTTTTTGGTTCCAGGTAGAACCCTCTGCGGAAAGGTTGTACATGGCCCCCAAAACGGTTCTACCTGGAACCAAAGAAGGTTATCCTATGGGGACAGGCGACAAACCCTTTTAGGTTCTAGAACCATCATTAAATTTGCCGATGACACAACAGTGGTAGGCCTGATCACCGACAACAACGAGACAGCCTATAGGGAGGTCAGAGACCGGGCTGTGTGGTGCCAGAACAACAACCTCTCCCTCAACGTGATCAAAACAAAGGAGATGATTGTGGACTACAGGAAAAAGAGGACCGTGCACGCCCCCATTCTCATCGACGGGGCTGCAGTGGAGCAGGTTGAGAGCTTCAAGTTCCTTGGTGCACACCATGACAGTCGTGAAGAGGGAACCACAAAACCTATTCCCCCTCAGGAGACTGAAAAGATTTGGCATGGGTCCTCAGATCAGCTGCACCATTGAGAGCATCCTGACTGGTTGCATCACTGCCTGGTATGGCAACTGCTCGGCCTCCGACCGCAAGGCACTACAGAGGGTAGTGCGAACGGCAGTACATCACTGGGGCCAAGCTTCCTGCCATCCAGGACCTCTATACCAGGCGGTGTCAGAGGAAGGCCCTAAAAATTGTCAAAGACTCCAGCCACCTTAGTCATAGACTGTTCTCTCTGCTACCGCACGGCAAGTGGTACCGGAGCGCCAAGTCTAGGTCCAAGAGGCTTCTAAACAGCCTCTACCCCCAAGCCATAAGACTCCTGAACATCTAATCAAATGGCTAATCAGACTATTCACATTGCCCCACCACCCTCCACCGCCACTCTCTGTTGTCTATGCAGTCACTTTAATTAACTCTACCTACATGTACATACTACCTCAACTAACCGGCACCCCCTGTATATATTGTTATTTTTTACTGCTGCTCTTTAATTACTTGTTACTTTTATCTCGGATTCTTATCTGTAGTTTTTGAAACTGCACTGTCAGTTAGGGGCTCGTACGTAAGCGTTTCACTGTACGGTCTAAACCTGTTGTATTCAGTGCATGTGACTAATAAAATTTGACTTGAAAGCACCTTTTTTTTTTTAGGAGTGTAACCTTAAGATACAAATATAGAACAAACAGTGACAATATTCAGGTGAAAAAATATTTTATTTTGTTTGAAACAAACATTTTACAAAACCACTCTTAATCACCATACTGTAGGCTATATCCACCAGCATACAAGCCGATTTTAAGCACTAAAATCGTTTACAGCCAACAATACAGTGCTGGATATCTGTGAAGCGTTGAAAGTTGCATCAATGATTGAATTTTTTCTCACAAGGTGTATACAGAAGCTTCTCAAACAACCTGCAGTTATTGTCAAAGACATCTGCTCAGAGCGATCAATAATGACAGAAGTGTTGGGAGTCACTCATAACTACTCTCAACTAGTTTATAACGATTGTTGACATGTAATAAATTGGTAAGGATTTGGATGATCTAAAACCCTCTGTCAAAAGGGCCTGTGGTCAAAAGTAGTGTACCACATAGGAAGTAGGTCACCATTTGAGATGCACCCTTGAGTACTCCAGATGTTATTATCAACTTAAAACAAGATATACGATGTGACAATGTCTTTGAGCCACTACAGGTGCCCATTTTGATTTTGTGCTTCAACATGACATTGACAGCTCAATGAATCTTTATATGCACACATTTTAATTACAGCTGAGCCAAATTGTATAATAACTTGAGTAATAGATTTTATTTTATTTGCAACAAGAACAAGAACTAATCTAGGGGGAAAATGCATTGGAACCGTTCCTGTAAAAGCGTCTATAGAAGTGGCCTATTTTAGAATGTTGGGCGTTGTCTAAAGCCTCTACAGTAGGTGAAAAACATTTTGAAAATCCAACAAGAAAAAGTTAAGTCCCACCCCCAAACATGTGATATCATTGAAAAGCCCAGAATGTCCTCACAAAGTTACAACAGGACTTAACACAGTGGCATGTACGGCCTCAGAGATACAGCTCAACAACTATTGTCCATTAGAGTGGACAAAAATGAATTGCTGGGTCTCAGGAGGATGAAGACATTTCAAGAAGTAGTACAGTGTTATTTGGTTTGATCCAGGACACTTGGGTTTAAAAACAGTAATGAGTACCCTGGTTATTGAAAGAGCAGCAAATAATTTAATAGAAAAATTATGTACAAAGCCATCAAGCACACATCTTTGTAGCTTTTAGAAGAGATACCAAAATCCAAACAGTGATTAGATCAAAGTGTGAAAACTCTGTCAGCACAAAGGATTTGGGATTCATTGTTCTATTGTGTCTATACAAGATGGAGTCTCTAAAGGTCACAGTTCACAGGGTCCTTCTGTCCTGGTCCTGAGTGGAGGCTGAAACAGACAGATGAATGTCATTAATGATTAGGATACAGGTTGTAACCTAATGTCAGTACTATATAACTGCAATTTATTACTGCACAGGAATAAGAGCAACTTAATGTACAGCGTTAGAGGAGGTTTTTGTTTACACATAGATGTAACGTAGTTAATTGATCCAGTGGAGAAATGTACCTGTTAAGTCTCTGAACCGTCTCTTTGCCTCTGCTCTTTCTTCTGAATCAAAATACCACACTGTTATAGCATATCTGAAACATAGCAAAATTCAAAATGATTAATACATAATTACATTGCATCTTTATCATTTTATGAAAACCTGTAATATAACCATAATAATAACAGTGTGATGCATCAAACAGACCTTGTTGCATATGACGGCAGCACCTCGTGTGGATTCCTTCTATCTGACCAGAAGAACAACAGTCTGTCAAACAGGGGCTCAACATCTGCAACATAGGATTTGCCCTCAGGAAAAATCCTAAGAATTCCTCCATGCTCCTGCAACATAACAAATACATATTGTTGACTTCAGCTTTACAGAATAAGAAGTTAAGCTATAAGAGGCTTGGTATGCATTTGACAAAGATCAGAAGCCAAAGGGGGGTTTCCAACAAGCGGTGGGCGTACGATTTTTATGGCAATATCTCACATTTTCATAGTTTGAAAATAAACCATGCTTAAATATAATGACAATCGTTCATTATGTTATAGCGGGAACTAAACAATCGGAAAATACAAGAGAGTGACTTTCTTGGAAATGTAGGTGTAAGTTAAGTTATGGCTGCAAGGGAAAGTATTGAGTAGCCAGATAAGATGCCCATTTCAAACGGCCTCGTACTCAATTCTTGCTCGTACAATATGCATATTATTATTACTATTGGATAGAAAACACTCTCTAGTTTCTAAAACCGTTTGAATTATTTCTCTGAGTGAAACAGAACTCATTCTGCAGCACTTTTCCTGACCCGGAAGTTCAAAGTCTGAAACCGAGGCTCTCTTCCTCTTCCTGCCTATAAATGGGCAATGAACGTAAGAGTCTACGTACACTTCATACACCTTCCTCTGGGTGTCAAGAAGGCTGTGAGAGAAGAAAGGAGGTGATTATCTCGATCTGGGATGGAATAAACCCTCTTGGAATGACGTGTACCCAATTTCCGGTACTCTGAAGGACGCAATTTGGACAGTGGGGTTGCCTTTTGTTTTGCTGACGTTATATGCGACTATTATTTCCGGCTTTGATTTTATTTGATACATGTCACCATATCATCGTAACGTATGTTTTTTCAATATAGTTTCATCAGATTATTGAAATTTTTTCGGGAGTTTTACCGTGTTCCGTTCTCTTCCGTTTGTTTACATGGAGAGATCCGTGCAACCCGGCTAGCGCGCTTGCTAAATGGAGAGAGAAAGTTGCCATTCTGAATCCAAACAACGACTCATCTGGACAAAGGACACCTTGTTCAACATTCTGATGAAAGATCAGCAAAAGTAAGACCCAATTTATGATGTTATTTCATATATCTGTCGTAGTCGCCGGCGCCCAAGTGTTTCTATTGTGCTAAGCTAAGCTAATATAACGCTACATTTTGTTTTCGCTGTAAAACACTTAATAAATCGGAAATATTGTCTGGCATCACAAGATGCCTGTCTTTCATTTACTGTACACTATGTATTTTTCAGAAATGTTTTATGATGAGTAATTAGGTATTTGACGTTGGTGTCTGTAAATATTATGGCTGCTTTCGGTGCAATTTCTGATTGTAGCTGAAATGTAAACTATGATTTATACCTGAAATATGCAAATTTTTCGAACAAAACATATGCTATACAATAAATATGTTATCAGACTGTCATCTGATGAGGTTGTTTCTTGGTTAGTGGCTATTTATATCTTTATTTGGCCGAATTTGTGATAGCTACTGAAGGAGTCAAAAACTGATGGAGTAAGAATAGTGGTGTCTTTTGCTAACGTGGTTAGCTAATAGATTTACATATTGTGTCTTTCCTGTAAAACATTTTAAAAATCGGACATGTTGGCTTGATTCACAAGATGTGCACCTTTCATCTGGTGTCTTGGACTTGTTAATGTGTGAAAGTTAAATATTTAAAAAAATATATCTTTTGAATTTCGCGCCCTGCACTTGAGCTGGATGTTGTCATAAGTGTACCGGTGAAGGGCTGCAGCTCAAACAGGTTAAAAAGGATTGGCGTTGATTGCACCTAAATTATTTTGTAATAGGTGACAAATACATGTAATAAGAATGTATACGTGTAATATATATTCAATAAATATGTAAAAATAATAATAATAATAATAATGTGTAGTTAATTGAATGATTATGGAATGCATATGTAATGAATCTACCACTCCACCTCTGCGTTCCAGTTCTTGTTCAGGTAGTAGATACAGGTGACACAGCGGCCGTCAGCGTTGGGATTGTCCACATGTTTCACATATCCTGTCCCATTTCCTGGATAGCACGCCACCATCGCCTGAAATAGACAAACACAAAACATCAATTCTCAGTCCATTCCACATTATATTTAGTATACTCGCTAATAATCATTTGATAATATGTAACAAACAGACTGTAGTGTACACTATTACAGACGCCTTCATGTGGGAAAGTATTTGTGTATTTTTCCAGTGTCCTTGGAATATTCTAAGAATACAGAAATAGTTTCTGCATTTCAGAGACAAAAATAGAACAAGAACAGATTTATGGGTAAATACCTTGGTTGCAAAAATGTCCTGTAAGCATTGCGTGGAGAGGATGCGTTGTGGTTTCAGAAGGACTGGCCTACGTGCATTCAGTTAGCAGTCCAAGGAAACACAATTAACCAAACTCGTAATTTATCTTGTGATAAGAAAGCCAAGAAAAGCCCTCAAAGCAATGCTAATGAAGACGCTTGTGGTCAAGGGGCCAAGAGTGGGCACATTGGATCAGATAGAAGGTTTGCACATTGAATTCAGCCACTGCGTTGCCTAACAAGTGACTTCCCTGAAGGTAGTGTGACAAGCACAGCAGTGGCTAAAAAAACTATGCATTTCCTTTCCAGTTGCTAGGATACAATGCAAATGGACAAATCTGTGGTCTTATTTCAGGGAAAATTACGTTTACAATTTAACAGCAACCTTTAGACATGCATCATATAAATCAAACTTTTCTCTCTCTGATTACTGAACGATTGATGCAAGCATACACCTACATAATAAATCTGCAATAAAATCACTCTTCAGAAGCAACATCACAAGGGCCTTATCTGGTCAAGTGATCCTTTAGCTTATTTGCACAGCATCATATCTCAGCACGTGCTGAGGAAAGGAGTATTATGACTCACCCAGTGTTTACTGTCTACAGTGGGGGAACGTATGCATGTACGCACAGTGTTGTCAAAGAACAGTGAAAACACGTGAAACAAGAGAGAAAGGAAGACAGCGAGGAAGGGGAAGTCCACACACAGAGCAAGGCTGGCAGGCTGCCAGGATGTTGAAGGTTTAATGACAGAGCTACGTGTGGAGCGTGAGCCAGCAGACTCCACATGTAGTACAGCTAGGTCTATCTACCTCTCCCCCCCGCTCTTCCCCTCCCCCCCGCTCTCTCTCTCTCACTCACTCTATACATCCATTGACTTAGATCTCTAAATCCTTTTAGAGATAAAATCAGATTTTTATTTGCTCTTCTTATTAAATTTCAAATCAAGGTAAACAACAGCTAGCTTTTGTAGTTACTTTTTATAATCAGTCCATCTAATCAATGGGTTGTCTACATAAGGTTGGGAGCAGGATCCAGGCATGTGCGAACGACAGAAGGGCGGTGGTGGGATGTAAAGTGTCCCCCGACCCCCCAACCCCCGTCTCAGTCCCCAGCATCTATGCTGCAATAGTCTATGTGCTGGGGGGCTAGGGTCAGTCTGTCCTATCTGGTGTAATTCTCTTGTATTATATGTGGGGTCATGTGTGAACTTAGAAATTAGAGGTAACATACCTCTCTCTGTCTGTCTGTGTCTGTCTGAAAGGCTAGGCCCGCTACGCTATGAAACCAGACACTATTTCAGAGACTGATATTACCGGCTGCAATTGACATGGTGAAAACAATGTGTGGGGAATCAGAGGCACAGAAACTCACATTAATATCTTCGTCAGATAACACTGTTAAACAAATAATGCATGCTATTGCTAGCAATCAAGAGGAAACTGACTGAACAACTCAGAAACTCCCCAGCTTATGCTCTCCAAACGGACTTTAGCTGTGAGGACCGAGATTGCCATGCATTGACTTTTGTTCGCTATACATGTCAGGAGATGCTATTCACAAGGACATATTGTTATTTCTCACGATTCCCAAGAATGAAACGGCATATGGGATGTTCAGTGTGTTGCGTGGCTATATTGTCAAAAAACTGATTCCATATGGGATCGAACGGTGGGCTTTTGCACAGATGGGCTCTATCTGTCATGGGGATGGTGGGTAGGCCAAAGGGACTAAAAGAGAATACCTTGCAGTCTCCCTCTGAGCATTAATGCCTGCATTCAAAACAGCTGGGAACTCTGACATGGGAACTCTGAAATCTCCGACTTCCGACTTCAATACGTTCAATACAACTGGGAGCTCATAAAGAAACGAACTCTGACTGGGAAAGGTGGGTTTGAACCGTCATCTAACTCGGAATTCCAACTTGGGAACTCAGGCCTCTTCTGGAGCTCTGATTTTCTGACCTAGAAATCACTGATGTCATGATTTGATATCTTATTTTTCCAAGTTCCCAGTTGTCTTGAAAGCACCATAAAACTTATGGTAGGATACCCTTCGCCAGCTCATATCTGTGTGAACCTGGATTCAGTACACTCGTCTACATTAAAACCAAATATCGATCCAGGTTGGATGTGACAGCAGAGATGAGGTGCGCACCGTCGACCACGCCCCCTGACTGAGAAGCTTCGACACGACATGCATCAAGCACACCCATCTAATTAGTGGTGGTGAGATAAGATACATTATGTCAGACTCATTTGCAATTGACTGCCCCCACATTAAAAGTATGTGATTGTGAGTTGAGAAGACAATCAGAAATACTGTTAGACTGTTTTTCAATTCACTGCCATAGCCCCAAATAAAAAAGTAAACATGTGCTGTTAATTACATAACTCCTTTTACATGGGTGGGGTTGCGAGAATTTTCAGATATCAAAATGGGGTCTTGGCCCAAATTTTTTGGGAACCCTGTCTTAGAGACACACAATTATTCTAAATGCATGAGGATAAAAAGGGGAGTAATAAATACACCAAATGGTGGTTATCCAAAGTTCACTGAGAACATTTCAATCAAAGACAGTACAGTATGAAGATGGGCTAAAACTGCTTCTCCGATAGAAATCCCCGATCACACTTGTAGGGGATGTCAGCTAAGCTCATGCGTATAGAAACACATCATCGGGTCTAACGATCGTCTCATGCCGAACTGCACAGGCCGTAAAAATCAAAGGCCCTCCATCGATATAGTTATTTTTGTACGAAAATTAAAACGTGTCAGTTTGTCACTTTCACAAGTTTGGAGTAATAAGATGTTCAACTACTTAGGACATTGGCTTAAATCTAGGTTTTACCTTTAGATGTAAAGAATTAATAACTAAGGAAGAATGTCTCACTTCTCTCATTTACTTCTCAAACCCCGGCCTGGCCTGTTTTGCAAGCGTTCCTGGACGTCTTGCGATGTTGTGCCTCTGGGTTTAGAAACTCTAATGTTCTTGTCACTTGCTAGCCAGCCAACTTCAGCTAACTCAGACACATCAAACATTGAAACATTAAACATTCATTTTTGTCAAAAACAACTAATATATATATATATATATATCTCGAAGGAGTGCCTTTGATTTAATGGACTGCACATGCGCAGTTCGGTGCAATACAATCGTTAGGCTCGATTATGAGTTTCTATGCATGAGTTTAGCTAGCCAAGTCGCTATGACATCGCCTGATCGGGGATTTCTATTGGAGAAGCAGTTTTTGCCTATCTTCAAACTGTACTGTCTTTGACTTATCCAGCCTGCATAGCAACCATTTTATTTAGACCTGATGAACAGTCCTTTTGCATAGCAACATGACCAAAATAATTTACCAGATTTCTGTGCAGACTATATCTTCTGGTGGAAGAATTCGTTTTAAATGAATAAAAATACAAATGTAATGACTCAAAATAAGTTTTATGAATCAAAATAACGTTAATGAAAATATATAATTAATTGTTATTTTAGAATGTAGGTAACAGTTTTATAAAAGCAGCAAGACAAGGTAGTGCTGTATCATGAATACAGTCACAGGTAAATGGGTTGACTGGCCCATCGCCTCGGGCCACACAACGCCATTTACCTGCGATTGCACTGCCTCTTGTGCCTTAATACTTAATTGTACCATGGCATTGTTGAATACCAGTTTCTGATTGGCTGGAAGGGCATTCTAGAGCGTGCATTATTTCCCTATAATGCATGGTAATATTCAATGGTTATGAAGTTAATTCTTACATGTTCTATGTTTGAGCTGCTTTTGAAAGCAAAAGTCAAATTGAAAACATTATCGGGGTTGTTGAATTCGATTTTCATAACAAGCGGAGGATGGTTTCTTAGCTAGCAAGTCTGGTCAATGGTTACGTCCAAGGCAACTAACGTTACTGTAGCCATCTAGTAAACTTGCTAACTAGCTACTTCAGTTGGTGTTAAACACATTTCTAGCAGCAAATGTGTTCAATCATAGCCGTGGTATAAGCGAGATAGTCTCGGTGCTCCATGCGTTCTCTGTTAAACAAAGCAACTCGGTCGAAGGTTAGTGCCACTCCGCTACTCGTCGTCGGACACACCTTCCAGTGTGCATTATTTTCCATTTAATGCATAGCCCCTCGTTGATTATCCCTTAAATATCGTTCAACATTCATAGCTCTAGACACTATATTAACATAATCAAATAGAATAAAAGGACAAAGTGATCACAATTTTTCACAAACCAAGGAAATACACGCAATTTATGCACAGTTGTCGCACAACTTACCTTTGATCTTTCTCGAATAATACTTTTCCCAAGTCGGCCGATGCAATGAGAAACCAACTTATCGATTAATGTAAGGAGGATGTTAATAGCCTCGCACCCCCTTTCAACTCCACTGACCCAGGCTATCTTGTCACCCCGGATGTTCCTTTTGGAAATCCCACAACTCCGGTCAGGACCAGCCAGCTGTCCGTCCTGCAGAACTCCCGAGCTGTGCAGCTCTTTCACTTGGTCCAAAACAAAGTCTCCAACCAATTCTCCTAGAAAGTTATCCACGTAAAAGAATCCTTGGTCAAGTAGGGACGGGACAATCAGGTCCAGGGCTAATCGCTCCAAGTCTGTGTCCAATGCGTGTTGCAGAAGAGGCATTTTCGCGATTTATGAAGAATTTAACTAAGCTTCTAAAGTTATGCTACTGAAACTATAACGATAGTGTCAGTACGTTAGGCTCACTGATACATATGTTTCAATAATTCAGCCCTTCTCGCTCTGCAGAAACGACTACAATATATTCTTAAGAAACGCAATTTCACAAGAAGAGTTCTGTTCTGCAGCAAAGTGTAAAGAAGCAGAGAATGAGAGGCACCTGCATATAAATACGGAACGTGCTGGATGTGTTGTAGCACTAGAGGGGCGGAGGCAAGGACTTTCATTAATTGAAATAACTTTCTGCATAGTTTACGCTTTCAATTTGTCGTTTTCGTTAGGGATGATAAAATACAGATATTTATAAGTATTTTGGGGGTAATTGGCCTCTGCAATGTATTTAAAAAATAATACATGTTTATTTCTGTGCAAGTGTGATGCCGCCATTGAGGATTCCACCAGGCGCATGTAGCCCTCGAAGCCGCTTGATCGCTGCACGTCCTCTCCGCAAACAAAGATTTTTTAAACTAATCCAAGATAGACCACAGCCTGTAGCTTCCAAGAGGAGCAAATTAATCGTAGCCACAGAACAATCAAAGAGATGGCAGAGCCATGCACGAGCTAGCGAGATCCTATTGGCGAGTTCTAATTACATTTGCACATTTCCGTTAGGGAACGCCTACTCTGTGAAGTGCGTGCAATAACTCAAGTCGCCCTTGTACTCCTTTTAAACAACGCATAAAAAAAAAATGGCAAGGGGTAAAGTCTACAAAACTTTGTCCACTCTGTCCTGTTCCTAATAGATTCTAGTTTTGGGAACAGGAAAATGTATTGAGTGCAAATGTTGGGCTTCCTCTCATCACCATATTTGGTAGTGAGTAGAAACGTCAAGAGGATGCTTCAGATTTATACATCCTGTGAAACATCTGGCTGTTTGTTCTAGCTGTGCTACAGAAGTTAACATGACCATAGTTCATGAGCCAGGGGGGTCGGTCGGGCTCACTCGGGTAGACGATGTCTCATGGTAACTTATTTAAATGTTTATTTCCCTAAAGTTGGAAAATGTGTGATAGCAGTGCAGCAAAAGTAACTTTCTGTGTATAACTCTTCTTTCATCCCTCCATCCATAAAATGTTATATGACAAACAATGTCAGTATACAACAAGATATTGCTTACTTATTCCCTTTAATCATATACCATTGGAAAGCTTAGATTCACAGCTATCCATTAGACACATTTTCAGAATGTTCAGGTCAACAGAACTTTGACCTCTAGGGTAGGCTACATATCAGAATAATCTGTGTTAATTGCTTTAAAACGGACACCCTGATACATTTTAAACTTTGTTTGACAAGTGGTTCTAAAAGGTCATTAAATTAGCTTTCAAATGATATTTAATATAACCAACTTTGAAAGCACCAGCCACAAATTTTGTGCCTTGACATTAGAATGTTGGAAGCTTAGCCTTAGAATTCCATGTAATGGGGCAGCTATGTTTTTGGATTGTAACTTTGGTGATAGAGGCACCAATTTGCACACACACAGCTAGAACAGGGTTTAAAAAAGATTTGTAGATACAGGGCCATAACAGAATTCACGCATTAACCCCACAGAAGACTTTTTCCAATATGGCCACCAAACAACTCAATGGGGTCTTATTGGACAATTTCACATTGTAATGGAATGTAGGCTACGGGCAAGTTTATAGTCCTCATAATGAAAACAGCTATTAGGATAACATTGTAAATAATTTTTATCAGCTCACATCCATGACTATTCATCTGTCCATTTGACATGTTTGAAGATTAATATTGCAATTATTGATCATACATCTTTAGAAATCAGAAACACTGACAGTTTTTTGGGCACATTCTTACCACAATTTGGTGATAATTTAACACCTGTATATATCTGGCTCATGTGGATGTGTATTCTACATTACTATGAACGTTTCAAGATATTTTGGGGCATACTACAATTTAGAGCTGGGATGATAAAACCGAAAATTACTGACTCCAACATTGCCTTCCTCTAACCGAAGCATTTTGCTTATGTCGGTAATTTCCTGTGATTTGGTACACAATGTTCCTGGAGATTGTTCTAAAATCATTATTTGGTCAACAGTAACAGCCTATGCATTATGTTGATTCCTGCCATGAAATTATCTGCCTGTCCCTGTTTCGCTAACGGCTACTGACACTCTCTCTCTCTCCCCACTGTGCGCAAGGAGGAGGGAGAGATGCATTCTGAGAAGCACAAGCATGACCATTGCACAAAATGCTATTGAGGGAAAAATACAGTTTTAAAAGCAAATACTGTTGTTCTAGTTACAGAGAGGAGTCACAGCTTTAAGTGAGTACAGTTGAAGTCAGAAGTTTACATACACTTAGGTTGGAGTCATTAAAACTCGTTTTTCAACCACTCCAAACATTTCTTGTTAACAAACTATAGTTTTGGCAAGTTGGTTAGGGCATCTACTTTGTGCATGACACAAGTAATTTTTCCAACAATTGTTTGCAGACAAATTATTTCACTTATAATTCACTGTATCACAATTAAAGTGGGTCAGAAGTTAACATACACTAAGTTGACTGTGCTTTTTTTTCTGATAGGCTAATTGACATAATTTGAGTCAATTGGAGGTGTACCTGTGGATGTATTTCAAGGCCTACCTTCAAACTCAGTGCCTCTTTGCTTGACATCATGGGGAAATCAAAAGAAATCAGCCAAGACCTCAGAAAAACTATTGTAGACCTCCACAAGTCTGGTTCATCCTTGGGAGCAATTTCCAAATACCTGAAGGTACCATGTTCATTTGTACAAACAATAGTACGCAAGTATAAACACCATGGGACCACACAGCCGTCATACCGCTCAGGAAGGAGATGGGTTCTGTCGCCTAGAGATTAATGTACTTTGGTGCGAAACGTGCAAATCAATCCCAGAACAACAGCAAAGGACCCTGTGAAGATGCTGGAGGAAACAGGTACAAAATTATCTATATCCACAGTAAAATGAGTCCTATATCGACATAACCTGAAAGGCCACTCAGCGAGGAAGAAGCCACTGCTCCAAAACCGCCATAAAAAAGCCAGACTACGGTTTGCAACTGCACATGGGGACAAAGATCGTACTTTTTGGAGAAATGTCCCCTGGTCTGATGAAAAAAAAATTGAACTGTTTGGCCATAATGACCATCGTTATGTTTGGAGGAAAAAGGGGGAGGCTTGCAAGCCGAAGAACACCATCCCAACTGTGAAGCACTGGGGTTGCAGCATCATGTTGTGGGGGTGCTTTGCTGCAGGAGGGACTGGTGCACTTCACAAAATAGATGACATCATGAGGCAGAGGGAACTGGTGGAGCTCCACACTGCCACGCGGGTTTCTTATTCGGTCTCTGGGGGGTTCAGAGTGAATCACAAGAAAATGTGTTTGTCTCCGGCTCAGCGCATTCCGTTTCAGGGTCTCATTCTGGACTCGGTTCTGTTTTTTCCCCCAACAGAGTAGGGTCGCAACATTTAGGCTCTGTCTGGCACGGTTGCAACTGCGGCACTCAGTGCCTTTTTGCTTGTGCCGGTGAGTTTTGGTCTGATGATCTCCATGATAGCTGTGGTGCCTCTGGGACTTCTGTTGGGGTGTCTGTTTCAGTGCTGGGTGATTGCTACGGATCTGGACGCATTTCGCCATTGGTTGCTCAAGGTATCCCTGTCGTTCCTAATGGCGTTTACTCCTGGGAGGGACCCTCAACTGCTGTTGCAGGGGGTTCTCATGGGCCGATCGATCACGACAGTCGCATCATTACTAGAATGGCGCCGTAGGGGATGGCTGCCGTTTTACAGGGTCCTAGCCAATAGTGCTATTTTGTGAGTTTTTTCGCATTGTTTGTAACTTATTTTGTACATAATGTTGATGCTACCATCTCTTATGACCGAAAATAGCTTCTGGATATGAGAACAGCTATTACCCACCTCGAACTGGACAAAGATTCTTTCTTTAATAAATCTGACGCAAAGGATATAATGTTGCTCCCAGACAAACCCTAAATCCCTGTCATTTGCATGAAGAAAATAAGAAAATACAGGGGGCGCAGATCACGGTGCCTTGTGAGAATTCACCGGTGAGTGGGTAGCCCGCCTCTACCATCCATTCTACTGGTCAAATAGCAATCACTGGAGAATAAACTGGATGAGCGCCATTCGAGACTATCCTACCAACAGGACATTAAAAACTGTAATAGTCGTGGCTGTCGTGACTGAACGACGACGCGGATAACATACAGTTGGCTGGGTTTTCCGTGCATTGGCAGGACAGAACAGCTACATCTGATAAGACGAGGGGTGGGGGTGTGTGTCGATTTGTCAATAACAGCTGGTGCGCAATGTCTAATATTAAGGTAGTCTCAAGGTATTGCTCGCCTGAGGTAGAGTACCTCATGATAAGCTGTAGACCACACTATCTACCAAGAGAGTTTTATCTATATTTTTTGTAGACGTCTATTTACCACCAGACACTGACGCTGGCATAAAGACTGCACTCAACAAGCTGTATAAGGCCATAAGCAAACAAGAAAATGCTCATCCAGAAGCGGCACACCTAGTGGCCCGGGGACTTTAATGCAGGCAAACTTAAATCCGTTTTACCCCATTTCTACCAGCATGTCACATTTGCAACCAGAGGGAAAAAAAGTCAAGACCACCTGTACTCCACACACAAAGACATGCACAAAGCTCTCCCCCAATGTGGTCTAGTGTGCCGGCTAAGGATTATTGCTGTCTCTGAGGGGTCTTTGGCCTGGTTTACAAACTACCTCTCTCAAAGAGTGCAGTGTATAAAGTCAGAAAATCTGCTGTCTCAGCCACTGCCTGTCACCAAGGGAGTACCCCAAGGCTCGATCCTAGGCCCCACGCTCTTCTCAATTTACATCAACAACATAGCTCAGGCAGTAGGAAGCTCTCTCATCCATTTATATGCAGATTATACAGTCTTATACTCAGCTGGCCCCTCCCCGGATTTTGTGTGAAATGCTCTACAACAAAGATTTCTTAATGTCCAACAAGCTTTCTCTACCCTTAACTTTGTTCTGAACACCTCCAAAACAAAGGTCATGTGGTTTGGTAAGAAGAATGCCCCTCTTCCCACAGGTGTTATTACTACCTCTGAGGGTTTAGAGCTTGACGTAGTCACCTCATACAAGTACTTGGGAGTATAGCTAGACGGTTCACTATCCTTCTCTCAGCACATATAAAAGCTGCAGGCTAAAGTTAAATCTAGACTTGGTTTCCTCTATCGTAATCGCTCCTATTTCACCCCAGCTGCCAAACTAACCCTGATTCAGATGACCATCCTACCCATGCTAGATTACGGAGGAATAATTTATAGATTGGCAGGTAAATTTGCTCTCGAGTGGCTAGATGTTCTTTACCATTCGGCCATCAGACTTGTTACCAATGCTCCTTATAGAACACATCACTGCACTCTATACTCCTATGTAAACTGGTCATCTCTGTATACCCGTCGCAAGGCCCACTGTTTGATGCTTATTTATAAAACCCTCTTAGGCCTCACTCCCCCCTATCTGAGATATCTACTGCTGCACTCATCCTATAATACCCGTTCTGCCAGTCATGTTCTGTTAAAGGTCCCCAAATCACACACATCCCTGGGTCACTCCTCTTTTCAGTTTGCTGCAGCTACCGACTGGAACGAGCTGCAACAAACACTCAAACTGGACAGTTTTATCTCAATCTCTTCATTCAAAGACTCAATCATGGACACTCTTACTGGCAGTTGTGGCTGCTTTGTGTGATATATTGTTGTCTTTACCTTCTTGTCCTTTGTGCTCTTGTCTGTGCCCAATAATGTTTGTACCATGCTACCATGTTGTTGTTATGTTGTGTTGCTACCATGCTGTGTTGTCATGTGTTGCTGCCTTGCTGTGTTGTTGTCTTAGGTCTCTCTTTATGCAGTGTTGTGTTGTCTCTCCTGTTTTGATGTGTGTTTTGTCCTATATTTATATTGTATTATTATTTATTTTTTATCCCACGCCCCCATCCCCACAGGAGGCCTTTTGCCTTTTGGTAGGCCGTCATTGTAAATAAGAATTTGTTCTTAACTGACTTGCCTAGTTAAATAACAGTTAAATAAATAAATAAAGGACGCACCATGGCTGCCTTCCAAGCAATGGGAACCTCCCCAGGGAGGAGAGACAGGTTCAAAAGGTCAGAGCTAGATGATAGGGGCTGCAACCTTAACCCAGATGTTTTTTTGGGGGTCAAGTTTAAGGAGCTCCTTTGGCACCTCAGATGCAGTGACCGCATGCAGGGAGAAACTTTGTAGCGGGGCAGGGGAAAAAGAGGAAGGAGCATCGGGGCTAGTCGCATTAGAAGAACTGGGAGCTGAGGAAATGTTGCACGGGAAAGGAGGCATGGCTGAGTCAAATAGGAATCGTGACTTAATGAAGTGGTGATTAAAGACGGGGCTGTAGTGGAGCGGGTCGAGTTCCTTGGTGTCCACATCACCAACAAACTATCATGGTCCAAACACACCAAGAAAGTCGTGAAGTGGGCACAACACGTCCCCAGATCCTCAAAGTTATACAGCTGCACCATCGAGAGCATCCTGACCGCTTGCATCACCGCCTGGTTTGGCAACTTCTCGGCATCTGACCGTAGGCACTACAGAAGGATGTGCGTACGGCCCAGTACATCACTGGGGCCAAGCTTCCTGCCATCCAGGACCTACAGTATATACTAGGCGGTGTCAGTGGAAGGCCCAAACAATTGTCAAAGACTCCAGTCACACAAGTCATAGACTGTTCTCTCTGCTACCACACAGCAAGTGATACCGGAGCGCCAAGTCTAGGTCCAAAAGGCTCCTTAACAGCTACTTCCTAAGACAGCTGAACAATTAATCAAATGGCCACCTGGACTATTTGCAGTGACACCTCCCCCCTTTGTTTTTACACTGCTGCTACTCGCTGTTTATTATCTAGGCATAGTCACTTTACCCCTACCTACATGTACAAATTACTTCGACTAACCTAACACATTGACTCGGTACCAACCCCCTGTATATAGCCTCATCATTGTTATTTTATTGTGTTACTTTTTTTAGTTTATTTAGTAAATATTTTCTTAACTATATTTTCTTAAAACTGCGTTGTTGGTTAAGGTAAGTAAGCATTTCACGGTAAGGTCTACACCTGTTGCATTCGGTGCATGTGACAAATGAAATTTGATTTGATCAATTACCTAGAGCTACTGACTGTTTTGATATCGCTGAGGCGTTTCCTTCTGATGTTGGAGGGCCAGCATGTGTTGAAAAGGTCTGACAACAGGACAGGGGGGACACGGTCTCTCTCTCTCCTAAACCTGTCCCGTTATCTGCTCGTATGGAACAGTGCGCATTTCCTGTCGCTCAAGGAGACTTTTCTTCTAGGATCTCTCAACGAGGGTGCAGAACTACTTTCCAGGGGGAGTCCTGAAATGTCACATATGAAGTGTTCCAAAAACACATTTTCACATTATTCCACATGTGAAGTGTTCCAAATACATATGTTTTCACATATGAAATGTCACGTGAAGCATTCCAAAAACACACTTTCACATGATTTCACATGTGAAATGTCACATTGGAAGTGTTCCAAAAAAATACAAATCATGTGATTTTCCACCTGTGAAATCATGTGGTTCAACATGTGATAACATGAATCTACACAGGTAGCCATTGTTGTTAATTTTGTGGAAAATGTTAGTCATTTTATGGTAAATGTCTACATTAATAGGATACTGTATTAGTGTTTTGCTATTTATTTACTGTAAATCGCCATGCACTTGGGTAGGATACTTTTTGGCCAGTCCTGCAAATTAACTTGGCATGCCTCACTTCCATTTAAACTTATAGGATACTTTAGATGTGCTTATTATTTTATAGCAAGTTACCGGCTACTGAGTTGCGGTGAAAATAGTGGAAACAACTTTTAATGTTTCTAGAGCTGAACTGTCTTTTGTCAGTAAATATACAACGACGAACCATATTCAGGAAGTACAAAGAAATTCCAATTTTAATTCAATAAATTTTCAATGCTTTTGAATACCGTAAAATTCAGAAATGGAATTTGGTTTACTTTCCAAATTGACTAGAATTTAAATGAAATTGACCTCCACAGTGGTTAGCACCCTTGGGACACAACCACACCTGGGATTTGAACTCACCACAGGAGGTTGGTGGCTCTTTAATTGGGGAGGATGGGCTCCTGGTAATGGCTAGAGCGGAATAGGTGGAATATGTGGAATTCCATTCCAGCCACTATTATGAGCCGTTCTCCCCTCAGCAGCTTCCACTGGAACTCATAACCTCTTAGATGACAGCAACCTGCATTTTCTGCTTCGCCACCTGGTCTGTGGCCATGACAGAGATTGACCACAAATGTATTGGCAAGAATATATTTCTGCACTTTGCTAAAAGTTGCCCAGAATCAAGTCAATAATTGTGCGATTATCTGACAACACCAATGAAAAAGTAGCAGTGCTCAGGGGCACTTGACAGGTCTAGATTAAATCAGATCATGCGTTAACTAGTGATAGCTGACACCCGCATAGCAGGTGTTTTGGCATTGTCAGAGGTGTTACTGCATTACGGGACAGTGTTATTTCCTGGGGTACAAAAAGGTCAAAGGTACCTTCAGATGTAAACATAGGAACTTATGATACTGGTCAGTACCTTTTAGGGTACATGTGCAGACAATCTAGTATAATGGTACATTTTTCTACTCAATATATTCAATTTAATGCTGCGTTCGTAACCATGTGGGATGTGGGAATTTACAGTTGTGAAGTCGTAAATACCAGTTGGGTGCATTCACGAGCTTTGAACACGTTGAGAAACGCTGATTGGCTCATGGCCAATTAGGTGCGTAAACCATCAACTAAAAGTACAGCTATCATGCTTGTAAGCAAATTATAGCGTTCAAAAACCATATTAATAGATGTATTTTTATTAATAATGTTTTGTTAATGTTTCGAAAATTCTGTTATAAAGGTCATTTCCTTAGTAGGGGAAGTCAGAGGTCAGCATGTGGGAGTGGTGGGAGCTCAGGATGATAGACGAGTTTCCCACTAGTAATTACCAGTTGGAGGGCCGTTTAAGTGGATTTTCCCCCGTTGTTTGTGGTCATGAACGCAGGGTTATGCTGTGTTCACGTGCTAGTTGAACTAGGAAATGTTCAACTTGCTAACTGGTTATGGTTAATCACGTGCCGCGTTCATCAAATTAGTAAGTTCTGACTAGCAATGTGAAAGTGGCTATACTAGTGATGTTTTGTTCGATACCGGAGCTCGAGGCATGCAAAAATTAAACAGCTAACTTCAAAGCAGTGTGCTGATGCGTGTATCACTTTGTCAGAAGTACGTAATCAATGACGTCCAAAGCTTCGTTTGATCACGTGCTTTTTCAAACTGTGTGTCGCAAAATGCGAGGTCCCACTGATTTCGCCGTGGTTCCGGTGCTTTCTTCGATTTCAAGCTGCTTTCAAACACCGACCTCTACTGGAAACAAATATAATATAGGATTCTGTACATGTGGTTTCACCTGACTGTTAGTTAGCGGGTAGAAGTAGGGAACTGTGGAACATACAGGGATGTGAGGGTATGAGGTTGAATCCTGTTGACTGCACACTATTTTGAAAATTGTTTAATGTAAATAGACACTTTCTGCACTGTTGTTCAAATAATTTGTTATATTTAGTATAGTATACACTTCTGTCTTAAGCATCTTAAATAATACCATTGATTCTGTTTTTGAAAAATATTCAACTTGAAGGCCAAAAAGGGAAGCATGATGTAAGACGCTGATGCCAACCTTCCTCCAGTGTCACACCCTGACCTGTTTCACCTGTCCTTGTGATTGTCTCCACCCCCTCCTGTTGTCGCTTATTATCCCCGGTGTATATATCCCTGTGTTTCCTGTCTCTCTGTGCCAGTTCGCCTTGTTTGCCAAGACAACCAGCGGTTTTCCTTGCTCCTATTTTTTCCCTAGTCTCTTTTGGTTCTAGTCCTCCTGGTTTTGACCCTTGTCTGTCCTGACTCCGAACCCGCCTGTCTGACCACTCTGCCTGTTCTGTCTTCAAGCCTGCCTATCCCCTTGTACTGTTTGGACTCTGATCTGGTGACTGAACCCCTGCCTGGCCTGACCTCGAGACTGCCCTTCGTCTGGTACTGTTTTGGACTCTGACCCGGTTTATGAACTCTTGCCTGTCCCTGACCTACCTTTTGCCTACCAGTTTGATTAATAAATATCGGAGCTCAACCATCTGCTTCCTGTGTCTGCATTTGGGTCTCGCCTATATCCAAACGTGACGCTTGGCATTCAGGCCAAAGAGTTCAATCTTGGTTTCATCAGACCAGAGAATCTTGTTTCTCATGGTTTAAGAGTCCTTTAGATGCCTTTTGGCAAACTCCAAGCAGGCTGTCATGTGCCTTTTACTGAGGAGTGGCTTCCATAAAGGACTGATTGGTGGAGGGATGCAGAGATGGTTGTCCTTCTGGAAGGTTATCCCATCTCCACAGAGGAACTCTAGAGCTCTCTACAAGTGACCATCGGGTTATTGGTCACCTCCCTGACCAAGACCCTTCTCCCCCAATTGCTCAGTTTGGCCGGGCGGCCAGATCTAGGAAGAGTTTTGATGTTTCCAAACTTCTTCCGTTCAAGAATGATGGAGGCCACTGTGTTCTTGGGGACCTTCAATGCTAAAGAAATGTTTTGGTACCCTTCCCCAGATCTGTGCCTCGACACGATCCTGTCTCTGAGCTCTACGGACAATCCCTTCCACCTCATGGCTTGGTTTTTGCTCTGACATGCACTGTCAACTGTGGGACCTTCTATAGAGAGGTGTGTGCCTTTCCAAACCATGTCCAATCAATTTAATTTACCACAGGTGGACTCCAATCAAGTTGCAGAAATATCTCAAGGATGATCAATGGAAACAGGATGCACTTGAGCAAAATGTTTAGACTCATAGCAAAGGGTCTGAATACTTATGTAAATAAAATTATGCGGTATTGTGTGTAGATGAGGAAAAATGTGTATTTAATCAATTTTAGAATAAGGCTGTAACGTAAGACAATGTGGGAAAAGTGAAAGGGTCTGAATACTTTCCGAATGCGCTGTATATATTGCGATACAATAATGTGATTTTATTGCGATATGATGTTACAAACATATTGCTCACTGTATGTCTGCTGCAGAGAGACGAGAGGGAGCCATCTGAAAATTAGCTTTGATCAGTCATGGAAATAAAAGTGCTTAAAACATGTTGCCTCACTATTTAAAAAGAAGATGGAGAACAAGCTATAGAATGAAAAATACAGGAGTTTTTGCGCAGGTACAGCCGACTAGCGCCAACTAGCAACACTAAACAGATCAAGATCAATGTTTTTTTACAAATCGATACTTGGAGTCAAAGTATTGATATATTGTCCTTATTAATATTGCGATATGTAACTATTTTTCCCCCATCACTATTGCTTACTAGCTATACTAATGAGCTGCTCTCCAGAGGGTAACGACAAACAGATCAATGTAAAGTAAGCACACTGTCAACTCAAAAGAGGATGCTAATCAGTTAATCTCTGAAACCTCTCAAAAAGACAGACCAAAATAATACAAAAAGCTAGGATAGCTACAAGTCAAGTAGTACTTGAAGTAGGGTACCCACCCTTCACCCGCGGACACAAACAAACATTATCAAGAACGCCTAATTCCACCATCGAAGTTAGCTATCTAGTTAACAAGCTAGACTGATGGTTTATAATAGCCAAAGTAAGCTTAACTCGTTTTTTATGAATTTCTCATGCATTTAAATCGCTAGACAATTAGATGGCTAATGTAACGATCTAGCAAGGCTAATGTAGCTAACTAGCTAAGCATGAGCTAGCTAGCTACAGTGCCTTCAGAAAGTATTCACACCCCTTGACTTTCTCCACATTTTGTTGTGTTACAGCCTGAATTTAAATAAGTTCAGGAGTAAAAATGTTCTTAATAAGTTACATAATGTTTAACATAATTTTTGAAGGACTACCTCATCTCGGTACTTCACACATACAAGATCCCTCAGTCGAGCAATGATTTTCAAACACAGATTCAACCACAAAGACTAGGGAAGTTTTTCAATGCCTCACAAAGAATGTGCACCTCTTAGTAGATGGGTAAAAAAAAGCAGACATTGAATATTCCTTTAAGCATGGTAAAATTATGAATTACATGAATACACCCAGTCACTACAAAGACACAGGCGTCCTTCCTATCTCAGCTGCCGGAGAGGAAGGAAACCGTTCAGGGATTTCACCATGAGGTGACTTTAAAACAGTTACAGAGTTTAATGGCTAACCTAATTGACAGAGTGAAAATAAGGAAGCCTGTAAAGAATAAAGATATTCCAAAACATGCATCCTGTTTGCAACCAGGCACTAAAGTAGTACTGCAAAACATGTGGCAAAGAAATTCACTTTTTGTCCTGAATACAAAGTGTTAACTTTAACCCTAACCTTAACCACACTGCTAATCTTATGCCTAACCATAACCATAAATTAAGACCAAAAGCACATTATTTTCATGAATTTTTACGATATCGCCAATTTAGATGTTGTGGCTGTAGTAACTAGTGGAAACCTGTTTACCGTGAATGCAGTCTCCACTAACATGGGAACGTTGCCTTAAATTGTAATCACGCTGTAACGCTGAACTTTCACGATACGGCTTGAATATAGTTGTTACCACTGAGCTATAATAAGAACCGTTGTCACTAGTTAGGCATACCACAGCCGCAAAGTCAAAATTGGCAATATCGTAAAAAAATTATTTTAAGGTTTAAAACCTTAATTTAAGGTTATGGTTAGGCATAAGGTTAGCAGGGTGGTTAAGGTTACGATTAGGGTTAAGGCTAGGTTTAAAATCAGGTTTTTGGGTAGAAATAGGGGGCTTTATGACTTTGTGGGTGTGGTAACCAAGGGGCCAGGTCTAGAAGCACGGTTTTGACTAATCCTACTGTTTTGCTTCGGTACTGCAGTTTCACTGACATCCGGCCCAGACAGACAATTTCCGTAGACGGCCACATAGAGAAGTCAGATTTAGAAAATTCAGAATAAAACACTTTTGTCATCACCTTTGTGCACAAAACGTCCAGCGAATGATTCTAATAATTGTCACTAACCACATTTCCATCCACCGTTTTAAGCGAGTAAAGTCATTTTCAAAAAATGATGTATTTATCTCTGCATATGCAAGAGTAGCTGTTGCATATGCAGTAGCTATCGAGGATCCTAATAAACTGAACTAAAATAAACAACCCGCACTGTATCTGCGAGCTGCTGGCTAGAGCACAGGTGCCAAGACTAGAGTAGGCACCTTTGCTATTAACGCAACCATCGGTAGAGTTGAAAAATGCGATGGAAACACAAGCTTTTTTTAAATTCGGTAGATGAAACCGAATGCAACCCAGATATAGATGGTCCATGAAATGGTGTAAGCGAACGTGAGTAGTTTATCTTGAAAACAACGGTCGGACATCTCCAGCTCTTATTTTACCACAGTGGTGGGAACTAGTGATGACCATTGACTAAAGTCCGGCTGATAATGCATCATAGATTATCCATTATATTGACCAGATACCCTAGTGGCCGCTCTAACAATGAAAATAAATGTCTTCAAAAATTAAAGTCTGTCGGGAGGAGGCAAGATAAGGTGGGATCATTCTAGCCAATGAGAGGGCAGAGTAGAGCTTTGATGGCCCGAAATATACACTGGGTTAGGGCCGAGTAGGGCCTGTTTTTTCATCAATAACTAGGTTACGGGTAGGGCTTAGGTATCACTAAATTGATCACTAATATTTTGAAGCTGAGCCATTTGCTTGTGCTCTGCTGCGCAGTTCAGTCATATCTGTCTAAGATCATAACATGGTGTCAGAAGTGCTTCAACCTCGTCAAATATAAAACAGGAGAGATTATTTCACAGTTTGTGCACTCAGCACAAGTTTGAGGGAGTTTAGAGTGATGAAAAGTGTAACGGCTCACTGCTCTCTCATGCCTCTTCATTGAGCAGAGCAGCCCAAGCAGAGCCATTGATATGAATACTCACCAATTCAGAGCTGCCATGACCAGAGTGCATGCAGAGCGAGCTCCCTGCACACAGGGAGCGAGTGACTGACAGAGAGGAGCAATTTATGGATTTACTAGTGGGGGAAGTGGTTTCGGGCAGGGCTGGGCTGGGCTTTCATTTTGGCAGAAGCAATCGGGTCTGGGTAGGGTAGGGACTGAATGTTGTGGGCATGTGTAGGGCTCGGGCTTAAAATTCATCCCAGTGAATAGAAATTGTAGAAAATGGCAGATTTTATGATTTTGTGACTGTGGTAACTAGTGATGACCAGGCACAATTCCGGTATCAAGTGTTTTTTCTCAAAGTTGCAGGGATGTCACGTGTCCTACTTAAATCAGTACACTCGTAACAGGCATTTGATTTCCATAGGGGAGCAATTTCTTTCACCGGAATCATATGTTGGGCTCCCGAGTGGCGCAGCGGTCTCAAGCACTGCATCTCAGTACTAAAGGTGTCACTACAGACACCCTGGTTCAAATCCAGCTTGTATCACAACCAGCTGTGATTGGGTGTCCCAAAGGGCAGTGCACAATTGGCTCAGTGATGTCTGGGTTTGGCTGGTGTAGGCTGTCATTGTAAATAAGAATTTGTTCTTAACTGACTTGCCTAGTTTAAAAATATATATATATCATGCAAATTTGTAACATATACAAAATGGATGATGGACATCCACAAATTAATATGTAACATATCATACTAACTTGCATGTCACAGATTTACATTTACTATGTTATGTTTACCCCTGAGTCCAGGTTGGCCTAATGTGCATGACTAAGAAAGTCCCAGCACAACCTTATCAGTTACAGTCACATTTGAAGGCTCTGGCCAACAGTTGTGTCAGTGAAGCGTGTAGGTATGGATTCTGCTGAGAAGCAACAGAACAGGGTTGTGTTCAGTAGCACACACCGTAGCAAAACGTTTTACAACCAAAAACTGTGTTCCATTGCAAAACAGTAACTTTGTTAAAAAATAGGTTTCTTCTGCCTACTGAACATGACCTTACACAACCCAAGAGAGGGATGTAATGTGAAGGGTGAACAGGTTTTGTTTTACACCAGCCTCCCTCCCTGTCCCTCCCTCGCCAACAGCTGAACTGCTGCTTTAGCTCACAGGGAGCTTAATTCTAATTGCAACACTGGTGGGCTGAGCACTCTATTTATACTAGACCTGAGAGTTATAGTACAAACTCCATGTACCGTGCAGAGTGTGTACGTGAGAACATCCTCATTCCCCAAGTTTAAAAAGTAACCAGCTGCTATTTTCATTTCGAGCCTGTGTCAGTGGGTATTCATTATTATAGCCACTCCCACCAACCTTTTGATTGACGGCTGAGTGGACAACACAATATGCTGTAGGCATAGAAGACAGAAACGAAATACTGTTATCTCATTGCCTTCAAATCATTTATGAGGAATTATCTTTCGCATAAACCAAATGACAGAGACACAGGTAAATGCTCAGTGGAATCGTGAATGAATGCCATGAACTGTATTCATTCTCCTAGGCTGTTAACTTGACTAATTTCATACTCCAGACTTTTCTAGATGTACAGGAAATGACTAAGCAAGTTGGAGCCTCAAAATTCCCCACACTAAATACAGATTTATTTTAGAGTATGTGTCCACCGAAATGACACTTCTGAAACATTAACGTTAAAAAAAATTGTGTATGAGATTTAGGACTCAGAATAGAGACATTTGGTCATTTTTGTTACACGTATTAAAGGAAAGAGATTATAACAGTAAACTTCAGTAGTACTCCCAAAATGTGGTTTTCCAGTCTGAGACTGCTCGGTTGCAAAACAAATATAACATTTTCGCTACTCAACATATCAACTCGAAAACTGTACAGATATGTATACAATCTCATACAATCTTATATACACATACGTGAGAAAATATGCCATCTGGGCCACAATTGCAGGAGAGGTTTTAGATTGTCATTAAAATAGATGTCTAAAAAGGTACAGTTAATAATAAGGATAAATCTGTGCAATAGGAAACAAAACCGTTACATTTGCTGTGCAAACTGAAAAGCAACTCAGAAGACAACAATGGTTTCATGTCCTAGAACATCAGATGTGCCACTGCACTCCTCTCTGTACTCCCCCACCCCCTTCTGTCCAAGAACACTGTTCATGATGACCAGCACAGAATAAATAGTTCCAGGGAATGGAATGAGATCCTCTCTCGGTCTGTCCTCCAGGTCCACATGACATCCATAGAATTGGAATGATCATTGATTATAATTCCACGGGGACAGCAGTCACAGGCACACTCAGGCGTGGGTATGGCTCGTGTCATTGAACCATCTCAAAGTAATGTAGTATAGTCATGATGTGCTGAGGCAGGAACACATACCCAGTGTACACCGCCATCCCTGCTACAGATATCAGGATGGAGTCTGAGAAACAAGTAAAGGAAACTGACCAATACTTATAACTATTATAGGCTAATCCTATGGAATGAATAGGACAAGCAGGCTACAGTTTAGCACATTCAAATAGAAGGTAAATGTTATTAAACATTATACCGTCTATTCACGAAGCAGTCTGCCTCCTGAGGGGATTTTGCCCATGCTCCGACGCTGGCCAAATGCTTTGTCTAAAACCCAAATGTAATAGTAGAATGTACAAGGTGCAATTTCTAAATTGGGTAGTGCATCATCAGTTCCTCTTGTCATGTTAGTCATTGCATACCTTAGAGAGCTATTTATAACCTGTCAGAAATGTCCAGATCAACAAGCCCATGGCAGCTAACATTTTTTTATTTAGGTTTCTTAGCCCATAGATATTGCTGTAATTTTTTTGTCATTCAAATACACATTAGATGTTAATTTGTGTTAAAACTGCAAAACTTTCTTTGCAGCCCATGGCAAAATGTTTAGAATTGCAGTAAATAAGCTTTAAGCCTGCTAAATTCTCTCCGCCAAGAGGGGTGTGAACAATTTGTCATGAACAGTGCTTGTGCCCATAGAAGCAGACGTTGCTCGCAGGGCGGTGGGGGGTCTCTGCTGCTCCAAATGAAATCAATAGTTGGTTATTTTGTTCATTAAACAGACAAGACACACCACATCAGTCAACACCATAGGAGGTTGGTGGCCCCTTAATTGGGGAGGATGGGCTCATGGTAATATCTGGAGTGGAAATAGTGGAATGGTATAAAATACATCAAACACCTGGTGCATGCGCAGACCAGCTGGCTGGAGTGTTTACGGACATATTCAATCTCTCCCTATCCTAGTCTGCTGTCCCCACTTGCTTCAAGATGTCCAGGATTGTTCCTGTACCCAAAAAAGCTAAGGTAACTGAACTAAATGACTATCGCCCCGTAGCACTCACGTCTGTCATCATGAAGTGCATTGAGAGGCTAGTTAAGGATCATATCACCTCTACCTTACCTGACACCCTAGACCCATTTCAATTTGCTTTCCGCCTCAATAGATCCACAGACGATGTAATCACCATCGCACTGCCCTATCCCATCTGGACAAGAGGAATATCTATGTAAGAATGCTGTTCATTGACTATAGCTCAGCATTCAACACCATAGTACCCTCCAAGCTCATCATTAAGCTTGAGGCCCTGGGTCTGAACACCGCCCTGTGCAACTGGGTCCTGGACTTCCTGACAGGCCGCCTCCAGGTGGTGAAGATAGGAAACAACACCTCCACTTCATTGATCCTCAACACTGGGGCCCCACAAGGATGCGTGCTCAGCCCCCTCCTGTACTCCTTGTTCACCCGTGACTGCTTGGTCATGCACGCCTCCAACTCAATCATCAAGTTTGCAGACGACACAACAGTAGTAGGCCTGATTACCAACAATCAAGAGACAGCCTACAGGGAGGAGGTGAGGGCCCTGGGAGTGTGGTGCCATGAAAATAACCTCTCACTCAACGTCAACAAAACAAAGGAGCTGATCGTGGACTTCAGGAAACAGCAGAGGGAGCACCCCTCTATCCACATCGACGGGACCGCAATGGAGAAGATGAAAAACTTCAAGTTCCTCGGCGTACACATCCCTGACAAACTGAAATGGTCCACCCACACAGACAGTGTGGCGAAGAAGACACAACAGCGCCTCTTCAACATCAGGAGACTGAAGAAATTTGGCTTGGCACCTAAAACACTCACAAACTTTTACAGATGCACAATTGAGAGCATCCTGTTGGGCTGTATCACCGCCTGGTATGGCAACTGCACCGACCTCAACCACAGGGCTCTCCAGAGGGTGGTGTGGTCTGCCAAACACATCACCTGGGGCAAACTACCTGCCCTCCAGGACACCTACAGCACCTGATGTCACAGGAAGGCCAAAAAGATCATCAAGGACAACAACCACCCAAGCCACTGCCTGTTCTCCCCCCTATCATCCAGAAGGCGAATTCAGTACAGGTGCATCAAAGCTGGGACCGAGAGACTGAAAAACAGCTTCTATCTCAAGGCCATCAGACTGTTAAATAGCCATCACTAGCACATTAGAGGCTGCTACCCTATATACATAGACTTGAAATCACTGGCCACTTATATTTTGCATTACTCCTCTCATATGTATATACTGTATTCTATGGTATCTTAGTCTATGCCGCTCTGACATTGCTCATCCAAATATTTCTATTTTCTTAATTCCAAATCAATTGTTCTTAATCCGCAACACACACAAAACCATCTGCTGAACACGTGTATGTGACCAATAACATTTGATTTGAAATACATGTTTGTACACAATGAGAAGGGATTTTGTTAAAAAAATTAATCACTGCCCTGTATACCCATTCTTGTAAGTTGGAGCTACTGTACATGATTGTCCGGGGCTGCTGTACAGAGAAGTCGGTCAGCTCACGGTCAGCTCCTCCAAGCTCATGTAGTCTTTCTGGGGGTTTATCCCTAGGGCCCGGGTTCGAGCACGTGACAAGACGTTGACATTTCTGGGTATGTCTCGCCTGTAACATGATAATAATACAAATCTGTCAATCAACCAAATGTATTGCTTAAAACCCATTGTTGCATCAGCAGTTGTCACAAATTGATTTACAGATACCCAGTCTAAAAACCTAAGAACAATCAATGCATTTGCCGAAGCACAGCATCTAGGAAACACTCCCTAGATGCCATAAAACTAGGATTAAAATGAGAGAGGAACCATATTCCGAGGGCTGTGCTGAGTGCACATTTAAGAGTGCATGTGCCCCTTATTGTTATTCAAGATGTTCCAATGTTCGTAGATGACCAGCAGGGTCAGATAATAACCAGGGTGACTATAGAGTGGGAAAAAGTTCAACACTCAGGGGTCAATGTCATGTCATAGGCTCAGAGGGAGAGAGAGAGAGGATCTATTACATAAAGTTATGTAACACATTACAGTGGGAAGAAAAATAATGTGAACCCTTTAGAATTACCTGGATTTCTGCATAAAATCTTATCTGATCTTCATCTAAGTCACAACAATAGACAAACACAGTCTGCTTAAACTAATAACACACAATTATAATTTTTAATTTCTTTATTGATCACACTGTGTAAACATTCACAGTGCAGGTTGGAAAAAGTATGTGAACCCTTGGATTTAATAACAGGTTGACCCTCCTTTGGCAGCAATAACCTCAAACAAACGTTTTCTGTAGTTGCGGATCAGACCGGCACGACGGTCAGGAGGAATTTTGCAACATTCCTCTTTAGAAAACAGTTTCAGTTCCACAATATTCTTGGGATGTCTGGTGTGAACCGCTCTCTTGAGGTCATGCCACAGCATCTCAATCTGGTTGAGGTCAGGACTCTG
The DNA here is from genome assembly GCF_016432855.1 of Salvelinus namaycush. Classification (NCBI taxonomy): domain Eukaryota; kingdom Metazoa; phylum Chordata; class Actinopteri; order Salmoniformes; family Salmonidae; genus Salvelinus; species Salvelinus namaycush. The sequence goes on from NC_052321.1 coordinate 32,638,401, forward strand.
ACTGGGCCACTCCAGAAGGTGTATTTTCTTCTGTTCAAGCCATTCTCTTGATTTACATCTAAATAATGGGTTGTTTTCCTGTTGCATCACCTAACTTCTGTTGAGCTTCAATTGGCAGACAGATCAATTCTCCTGCAAATGTCTTGATAAACTTGGGAATTCATTTTTGCGTCGATGATAGCAAGCTGTCCAGGCCCTGAGGCAGCCCCAAACCATTATGCTCCCTCCACCATAGTTTACAGTTGGGATGAGGTTGATGTTGGTGTGCTGTGCCTTTTTTTCTCCACATAGTGTTATGTGTTCCTTCCAAACAACACAACTTTAGTTTCATCTGTCACAGAATAGTTTGCTAGTGGCACTGTGGAACATCTAGGTGCTCTTTTGCGAACTTCAGACGTGCAGCAATGTTTTTTTGGACAGCAGTGGCTTCTTCCATGGTGTCCTCCCATGAACACCATTTTTGTGTAGTGTTTTACGTATAGTAGACTCGTCAACAAAGATGTTAGCATCTTCCAGAGATTTCTGTACGTCTTTAGCTGACACTCTAGGATTCTTCTTAACCTCATTGAGCATTCTGCGCTGTGCTCTTGCAGTCATCTTTGCAGGACGGCCACTCCTAGGGAGACAGCAACAGTGCTGAACTTTCTCCATTTACGGTGCCTTACAAAAGTATTCATCCCCCTTGGCGTTTTTACTCTTTTGTTGCATTACAACCTATAATTTTAAATTGATTTGGATTTCATGTAATGGACATACACAAAATAGTCCAAATTGATGAAGTGAAATGAAGAAAATAACTTATTTAAAAAATAAATAAAAAAACTGAAAAGTGGTGCATGCATATGTATTCACCCCTTTTGCTATGAAGCCCCTAAAGATCTGGTGCAACCAATTACCATCAGAAGTCACATAATTAGTTAAATAAAGTCCACCTGTGTGCAATCTCACATGTTCTGTCACATGATCTCAGTATATATACACACCTGTTCTGAAAGGCCCCAGAGTCTGCAACACGACTAAGCAAGCGGCACCATGAAGACCAAGGAACTCTCCAAACAGGTCAGGGACAAAATTGTGGAGAAGTACAGATCAGGGTTGGGTTATAAAAAAATATCCAAAACTTTGAACATCCCACGGAGCACCATTAAATCCATTATTAAAAAATTGAAAAAAAATGGCACCACCACAAACCTGCCAAGAGAGGGCCGCCCACCAAAACTCACAGATCAGGCAAGGAGGACATTAATCAGAGAGGCAAAAAAGAGACCAAAGATAACCCTGAAGGAGCTGCAAAGCTCCACAGCGGAGATTGGAGTATCTGTCCATAGGACCACTTTAAGCCGTACACTCCACAAAGCTGGGCTTTACGGAAGAGTGGCCAGAAAAAAAGCCATTGCTTAAAGAAACAAATAAGCAAACACGTTTGGTGTTCGCCAAAAGGCATGTGAGAGACTACCCAAACATATGGAAGAAGGTACTCTGGTCAGATGAGACTAAAAGGAAAACTGTATGTCTGGCGCAAACTCAACACCTCTCATCACCCCAAGAACATCAACCCCACAGTGAAGCATGGTGGTGTCAGCATCATGCTGTGGGGATGTTTTTCTTTGGCAGGGACTGGGAAACTGGTCAGATTTGAAGGAATGATGGATGGAAATGATGATGGAAAATTCTTGAGGGAAACCTGTTTCAGTCTTCTAGACATTTGAGACAGCAGGACAATAAACCTAAGTATACTGCTAAACACTCGAGTGGTTTAAGGGGAAACATTTAAATGTCTTGGAATGGCCTAGTCAAAGCCCAGACCTCAATCCAATTGAGAATATGTGGTATGACTTAAAGATTGCTGTACACCAGCGGAACCCATCCAACTTGAAAGAGCTGGAGCAGTTTTGCCTTGAAGAATGGGCAAAAATCCTAGTGGCTAGATGTGCCAAGCTTATAGAGACATACCCCAAGAGACTTGCAGCTGTAATTACTGCAAAAGGTGGCTCCACAAATGATTGACTTTGGGGGGGTGAATAGTTATGCACGATCAAGTTCTGTATTTTGTCTTATTTCTTGTTTGTTTCACAATAAAAAATATTTTGCATCTTCAAAGTGGTAGGCATGTTGTGTAAATCAAATGATACAATCCCCCCCAAAATATATTTTAATTCCAGGTTGTAAGGCAACAACTGAAAAATGCCAAGGGGGTGAATACTTTTGCAAGCCACTGTATAGACAATTTGTCTTACCGTGGACTGATGAACATCAAGGCCTTTAGAGATAATTTTGTAACCCTTTCCAGCTTTATGCAAGTCAACAAATCTTAATCTTAGGTCTTCTGAGATCTTTTGTTCGAGGCATGATTCACATCAGGCAATGCTTCTTGTGAATAGCAAAATCAAATTTTGTAAGTGTTTTTTATAGGGCAAGGCAGCTCTAACCAACATCTCCAATCTCATCTCATTGATTGGACTCCAGGTTTGCTGACTCCTGACTCCAATTAGCTTTTGGAGAAGTCATTAGCCTTGGGGTTCACATACTTTTTCCAACCTATACTGTGAATGTTTAAATGATGTATTCAATATAGACAAGAAAAATACAATAATTTGTGTGTTATTAGTTTAAGCACACTGTGTTTGTCTATTGTTGTGACTTAGATGAAGATCAGATCAAATTTTATGTAAAATGTATCCAGAAATCCAGGTAATTCCAAAGGGTTCACATACTTTTTCTCGCCACTGCATATCAATAATTCCCCAAAAATTGGATGTCATTGTCTTTCGGAACTGTTGCAATACAAAACATTGAAATGTTAAATATTTGTTAATTTGGTATACATTGAGAGAGCTAGTAGAAAGAGAGAGAGAGTAATATTACGCAGTTAAATGATAGATAATCACTCACACACAGAGACATGGTTTCATAGCTGTTCATAGTGTCTTATCATAGTTTGATCATAGTTTCTAATTATAGCTTCTAATCATAGTTTGAACATAGTTGGCCATAGTTTCTAATCATAGTTTGATCATAGTTTGTTATCGTTTCTAATCATACTTTCTAGTCTGAGAGGTTTTGATATAATACGAGGGTCAAATAGAACCTAAGAGGACAGAAGCTATTGTCTACAAACAGTATGAGAAAAAACAATGGCTACCGCTTAATGGATAAATAGCCTTCATTACACATCATTCTTAAATAATATATATCTATATACAAACATCACATTGAATATTCAACTCACCTTCAAAAAGTTTCATGAGGAAGAAAGATTCCCAGATTATCTTTTAGACGGGTGCTCTGGGAGGATGGCTGTTGGAGAGGAGAGGGGCAGTTGAGTGAGCTGGGGCCTTTTATGGCCCTGCCTCTGGGAGCATGTCAGCTTGTGACATGATGAGAGAGTGAGAGAGGGCCTACCTGTAAGATATTTTGTGCTACAAACATACTTTTATTTGAATAGGTTTTTGACTATTCATGGACCTAATCTCAAACACTCGTGAAAACATGAAACAATTTGGTCATAAAAATGCTTTTTGACAAGTTATATGCATGAAAATAAAAATGCTTTAAAAAATTGACATTTTGGAGAGATTTTTGGACACTATAGGGGCAGCCTTGTTAATGATAAATGTCTATAAAGATAGATTGGTATAAGATCCATTTTTGGGGCACATGTTGACAAGGTGTTGGGGAAACACTGGTGGGTAATATTGACCAGCTGAGCATCTCAGTGTACAGTTCAATAAACACAATATGCATTTTGTTACATTTCAGTCTTCTGTGATGTATTTAAAGTGTCATATTGGGATGCATACTCAAAAATGAATACATTTAAACTATATCTGACATGTTAAGGGTGTCTTCTTTTTTAAGTCCAAAAAATAAGTGTGTGGTGTATACAGTTGAAGTCGGAAGTTTACATACACTTAGGTTGGAGTCATTAAAACTAGTTTTTCAACCACTTCACAAATTTGTTGTTAACAAACTATAGTTTTGGAAAGTCGGTTAGGACATCTACTTTGTGCATGACACAAGTAATTTTTCCAACAATTATTTACAGACAGATTATTTCACTTATAATTCACTGTATCACAATTCCAGTGGGTCAGAAGTTTACATACACTAAGTTGACTGTGCCTTTAAACAGCTTGGAAAATTCCATAAAATTATGTCATGGCTTTAGAAGCTTCTGATAGGCTAATTGACATCATTTGAGTCAATTGGAGGTGTACCTGTGGATATACTTCAAGGCCTACCTTCAAACTCATTGCCTCTTTTCTTGACATCATGGGAAAATCAAAAGAAATCAGCCAAGACCTCAGAAAAAAATTGTAGACCTCCACAAGACTGGTTCATCCTTGGGAGCAATTTCCAAATGCCTGCAGGTACCATGTTCATCTGTACAAACAATAGTACGCAAGTATAAACACCATGTGACCACTCAGCCGTCATACCGCTCAGGATGGAGACGCATTCTGTCTCCTAGAGATGAACGGACTTTGGTGCGAAAAGTGCAAATCAATCCCAGAACAACAGCAAAGGACCTTGTGAAGATGCTGGAGGAAACAGGTACAAAAGTATCTATATCCACAGTAAAACGAGTCCTATATCGACATAACCTGAAAGGCCGCTCAGCAAGGAAGAAGCCACTGGTTTGGCCATAAACCACTGGTTTGGCCACTGGTTTGGCCATAAACCAAGCAAGGTTTGGCCATAATGACAATTGTTATGTTTGGAGGAAAAAGGGGGAGGCTTGCAAGCCGAAGAACACCATCCCAACCGTGAAGCACGGGTATGGCAGCATCATGTTGTCGGGGTGCTTTGCTGCAGGAGGGACTGGTGCACTTCACAAAATAGATGGCATCATGAGGATGGAAAATTATGTGGCTATATTGAAGCAGCATCTCAAGACATCAGTCAGGAAGTTAAAGCTTGGTCGCAAATGGGTCTTCCAAATGGACAATGACCCCAAGCAATGCAAGTATGCAATACAATGCTACCAAATACTAATTGAGTGTATGTAAACTTCTGACCCACTGGCAATGTGATGAAAGAAATAAAAGCTGAAATAAATAATTCTCTCTACTATTATTCTGACATTTCACATTCTTAAAATAAAGTGGTGATACTAACCGACCTAAAACAGGGATTTTTTAGTAGGATTAAATGTCAGAAATTGTGAAAAACTGAGTTTAAATGTATTTGGCTGAGGTGTATGTAAACTTCCGACTTCAACTGTACTTGGCTTCACAGTAGATTTGTTTGACTACCAAGAAACACTCTGCAATCCCCTGATTAAGCCCACTGCTTTAAAAGGTTATTAAGGGAGCAAAATTATCTGTTTAAGAAGTCAAGTAAAGGGCCCATCTTAAAGAGTATAATGACCTTTTTCAAAGAGGAGGCAGCTAGGCCTCTGGAGTTATTATTATTTTTGATTGACAGACATCCACCGGCATCCCCCCGGACGCCTCCTCTAGGAACTATTTTTAAAAGGGTAAAGGTGAAACAGTTGTAAAGCAGTTGTTTCAAAGACACCTGGGGATACACTTGTGTACATATAGTTCCCTTGTGTGTAAGGGACCCCCTAGATTAGCAACCTATTGACCATTAAATCTGGATAGCTGAGAAATCTTTTTAAAAGAGCTCAGGTGTAAACGAGGTGCATCAAAGACTTTCCCCACCCAAACACGCACACACACACATCCCAAGAACCCAATGGCTCTTGTGTAGAGAGAGAGAGAGAAGCTGATCAGGGAGACAGAGATTTCATTAAAGGTAAATTACATTTTCTTTAAAACCTATTTGCTTCTAAATCTTTAGTACAAAAATGCATACATATTACTATTATTAAAAGTTTACTACGCAATATTAAACTATAACAGTTTTTTACTAAACCTTTATATAGATCATACATATTATTATTAGTACACAACACTAAACCTTAACATGTATCATACATAATATTATTGCACAATACTAAACTTTACTACACATTTTTTTGTTGGAAAGTATTGTTTCTTAGAAAAGAAGGCCTTGAGCAGGACCCTCAACTGCTTGTGACTCCCGAATGGCAGTGGTGTAAGGCACTGCATCTCAGTGCTTGAGGCGTCACTACAGATACCCTGGTTCGAATCCACAACTGGCCGTGAGTTCCATAGGGCGAGGGCGGTTCACAATTGGCCCAGCGTCATCTGGGTTTGGCCGATGTAGGCCGACATTGTAAATAAGAATTTGTTCTTAACTGACTTGCCTAGTTAAATAAAGGTTAAATGTACTTAAAAAAAATTAAACCCATAGCTTGTAACCTGACACCACGCCTGCAACCAAGCCCCACACACATACATGCAAGGGGAAAGACGGAGGGTGAGAGATTTATGTAATTGAAGGTAAATGCAATTTTCCTTCAAAACTTTTTATTTTTTTCTAAAACTCTAAACATAGATATTACAATTATTAAAAGTTACTATGCAATATTTAACTATATCAGTTTTTTTTTCTAAACCTTTATATAAATCATACATATTATTATTACACAATACTACACTTTAATACCCTATAAATGTTTGTATAATAATTTTTTGTTGGAAAGTCTTTTTTCAAATGTTTTTTTCTTCGAAAATAATGCCTTGGGCACGGCCCTCGTCTACTTGTAACACCCACAGCTTGACATCACCCCATGCAACCAGGCCCCACACACACCCAAGACTAATTAATTGAAGGTAAATAACATTTTCTTCAAAACCTTTAGTACAGACATTTAAACATACATTTGACAATGATTAAAGTTTACTATGCAATATTAAACTATGACACTAATGTTTATTACTAAACCTTTATATAGACCATACATGTTATTATTACACATTACATGTTTCTTTTGTTGGAAAAAAACTGTTTTAAAAGTAGAATGAGCCTTTTCCTCCTTTTCAGGGGCCTATCGTAACCTGACACCAACCCCATCAGTCTCCAAATCCCCGTCTTCAAGCGGTGAGGACATCAGACATAGTCTCTTCCATGCAGGCTCTCCATGGTCTCCTAGGCTTCGTATGTTCTTCGTAAACGTATCTTCGTAAACGTTCACTATGGTGAAAAAATTGTTGCATTCGTTTAATCAGTAGTTGACCTCTGTGCAAGCGTTTGAAAATACATACGAACTAACAGATTTGGTGGCATATGCGCTATTGAATTCAGAACAACCTAAAACTGTCACTTTGGAGTCTGGACTATACGCTACTGAAGAGATTCATATTGCCTTCACTCATATCAATCACACCATTAAAACAATCAGGTGCATCACAAAGATTGTCATCAATAGTTTTGTTATTGTGGCCCAGACATGAAGGACACAATACACCTGTTTTCTGTAGTTTTCTGTGGTTTATCTCTCTTGAGGCTTCTTCTCTGTCATAGTGTTCACAGGGCAAGTCTAAGACTTACTTGTAACTCAGTTAGACCTACCGGGAAATTACTTTTTCTTGTTCATTCTACAAGGGGTCACAAGATCACTACACAGCAGCTCTGTAAGTTCTCTATAAAAATTCCCAACTGTTTCAAATGTTCAAACACATTTTCTTTAAGTTCAACAAGATCACTACACGACACATCAATCACCAAGCCATTACTTTTTCTTTCAAACATGTGCTTTACTTCAAAGAAACAGCTGCACTATCAAGTTACATAAGCACACACTAAATGTCGTGAGAACAATCCGGACATGATGTCATTAACAGCCCAAACACAGGACACAGGAACAACTCACTCACTTTTTGACAGCAACCGTCTACTATAGTCTCTCTGGCACCGTTAGTTAGTTAACATTAGCCTTTTACATCTAGCTACATATTGAACTTCCATCCTCTCAGGCCAGGGGCACAACAATGTATGAATGAATGGTTGGATCAGAATCTCCTTTATAATTATTGGCCAGTACGCAGAATTAAGTGAAACCACAATTCCAAATCCTTATCTCCATCCATGGCTAATTTAGCTAGCTGGCTAGCTAGCCGCCGGAGAACAACACAATAGTTTTTCTGTCAATGACATATCCTCTCAAGAGGATTTGATAGGAGTGACGCCAAAATCCAAGGTGGCTTCCCTTTTTTTGGTGCGCCAGGACCATTCACAGTTGAGCTTGCTCAGTTCACCTCAATGCTGGTTGGCAAATTTGTTATACTTAAAAAAAAAAAATGATCAAGGGAGGCCAGATGCTCGCTGGCTTTGCTGGCCTTCAATGCTACGGGCAGCAACAATGTCATACTCGTTTGGACCAGACAGCATCAGATAGATGTCCTACAGATACAGAGACAGAGGGGAGCTGTTTCGCTCGCTCTGATGTTTTCTCCTGTGAGATACATTCAGCCTCGGGAATTAAAGGAAAATTATGAAACACAGAGACGAAAGATAAATTGTTTTATGTTTACATTTTTTAAAACATTTTATTGGTACATTTTTGGGGGGAGCCTGGCTTCCCTTGGCATCCATGAATACACACCACTGCTTATCAGGCCTATGAAAGGGATAAAATCATTCTTCAGTCATAATTGTTCAGTGTTGTGATCAACAGTAGCCTAATTTGATAATCATATCTTCCTCACCTCTTTTTGACCAGTTTCCAATTTACTTGAGTAGCCTAACATATCAATCAGTCTACACCAATGACTGTAGGCTATATTAGGTCTACACATGCACTTTTTATGCCAGATAAAGCTGATTAAAATAATCTTTGAAATCCATGAGATCGGAGTTCTAAAATTCTCAATAGTTGCACATGCACACGTTTAGGCCTGCAGGTGAGACAGATGCCGCATTCAAAACAACTGGGAACTCGGAAAAAACAATCTACGACTGAAGAAAAAAAAAACTTTTGAAAGGTCATCCAACTCGGAAACTCTGGCATCTTTCTAGACCTGATCACTGACGTCGGGATTTGACCAAGTGGAAAACCCTGGCCTCATCTTTCTACAAGTTTTTATGTCGGATATTACCGAGTTGTCTTGAATTCCCCAACAGTAGGCTACACTGTGACCACCTAAGCTAGTAGCTATAGCCTACCGTTATCGTTTCATGGTCTATTGTTCAGCAATAAAGGTTAACCAACAAATAGGCTACTTGCTAACTATTCGAAATTACAAGGCAAGGGATTGTAGTTAGTTACGTATCCGGCTAAATTACCTAGTAGCCTAGTTCTTTTCAAACCATTCTGGAACCAAAAAGGATACAGAAGATGGTTCTCTCCCAAGGCTTCAACATGTATAAAGCCGTGACGAGAATATACTGGTAACACAACCAGGATATTTTCTTCCAGATAGCTTCAAACGCCACAACTTGAAGTTGTATTTATCCTGTCTTTTTTGTGATTGCCGATTAGTTCTTGGTAGATAAAGCGTTTATCAAAAGCAATCACTTTTGCATGTGAAATCACAGAATCGACTCTTTACTCAACATGCCAATTACGTCCTTTTTGTTTTGAGCCAAATATCCCTGTGGGCTTTGAACAGGGCACCTGGCTCACATCCAGGAGGCAGCCCGGTTCCAAAACGAATGCAATCAACTGTCAACCGGTGCAGATTAATCCCCCCAGTGATGTTTAACGGCTTTCTTTCTCAACCAATCTCGAATCACATGAAAAAGCGACGCGCAAAGGGCAGTTTCCACTTCCTGTCCCGACTCTAATCAGATTTCCAAACGGTTATTGCTATCCGGAATCCTCGGGACGTACATACCCTAACCAAAGACAGTACAGTATGAAGATATACAAATCTTTGGTTCTATAAAAAAAAAAAAAAAAACACAAATACCATAGGGGTAAACTTAATAAAATGATGGCGGACAATGGCTGTAATCAAATCTTTACATGATAATACACCCCTGTCTAATACCATAAAAAGATGTACATTCAGACACCAAAAGTCTTATCAGGGATATCACAAAGGTCATATCAACAGTGTATCTTCAGCAGTGGCTGGCGAGGATGTTAAAAAAGTGGTAGACCTCGTCCTTATCGAGCACTGCCACCTCAGTGGAGCACTCCGTACACTGAACAGGATGGTAGATCTCCTCTCCGCCCATCCCCAACACCGCTCCTGAATCTGTGGCTTCCATTGCGGTTGTGGTTGATGCTGTTGGCTCTGGTTGATGCCCTTTCCTCCTCTTTCTGCTCCTCAGATTTTTCTCATTGAGCGTTTTGTACCGTAAAATCTCCTCTTTGTTTACTGTACAATTCATGACAAACATGGCTCTGTATTGGGTCCTGTATTTGTCATGCCTGTAGACAAAAACAAACAAGAGGTCGATTGAGACAAATCCTTTCTAGAATTGTTCAACCTTTACAATTGTAGTGGGTATAATGTTAGGCTGTGTAAAATGCTGTGAGTTTAGTTCAAGATGATATTCACAGCCAAATGAACTCTTTATTTCCTACCTTTGACAGTCAAGGCACAGCGTGGTCATGCATGCTGGGCAGTTAAGGACAGCATCGCTGCTTGGAAGCCCCTGGGACTGCCCTCTTCTGTTTCGTGAAGATTGCAATCTTCTCTTTTCGTTGTACCTGATCAAATAGGCAATAGGGGAACATAATTGACATACAGTGCACTCAGTATTCAGACCCCTTGACTTTTCCCAAATTTTGTTAGGTTACAGACATTCTAAAATTGATTAAATTGTTTTTTTCATCAATCTACACACAATACCCCATAATGACAAAGCAAAAACAGTTTTGTATCAATTTTTGCAAATGTATAGAAAATAAAATAAAATGTACATTTACATAAGTATTCAGACCCTTTACTCAGTACTTTGTTGAAGCACCTTTGGCAGCGATTATAGCCTTGAGTCTTCTTGGGTATGACGCTACAAGCTTGGCACAAGTGTATTTGGGGAGTTTCTCCCATTCTTCTCTGAAGATCCTCTCAAGCTCTGTCAGGTTGGATGGGGAGCGTTGCTGCACAGCTATTTTCAGGTCTCTCCAGGGATGTTCGATCAGGTTCAAGTCCAGGCTCTGACTGGGCCACTCAAGGACATTCAGAGACTTGTCCCGAAGCCACTCCTGCGTTGTTTTGGCTGTGTGCCTAGGGTCGTTGTCCTGGTGGAAGGTGAATCGTTGCCTCAGTCGGAGGTCCTGAGCACTCTGGAGAGGGTTTTCATCAAGGATCTCTCTGTACTTTGCTCCGTTCATCTTTGCCTTGATTCCGACTAGTCTCCCAGTCCCTGCCGCTGAAAAACATCCCCACAGCATGCTGCCACCACCATGCTTCACTGTAGGGATGGTCCCAGGTTTCCTCCAGACGTGACGCTTGGCATTCAGGCCAGAGTTCAATCTTGGTTTCATCAGACCAGAGAATATTGTTTCTAATAGTCTGAGAGTCTTTAGGTGCCTTTTGGCAAACTCCAAGCGGGCTGTCATGTGCCTTTTACTGAGGAGTGGCTTCCGTTTGACCACTCTACCATAAAGGCCTAATTGGTGGAGTGCTGCAGAGATGGTTGTCCTTCTGGAAGGTTCTCCCATCTCCACAGAGGGACTCTAGAGCTCTGTTTGAGTTTATTTTATTTTTACAGGGACAATGCACATTAATCAACGTTTCAGTAAAAGTGCCGGTTTTAGCCAGCCGGCTAATTTTCAACCACAGTCCCTGGGCAGGTTATTAAAAACAATTACAATACAGACAATCAAATGAGCAGTGAGCACACGCAGAGCAACATAGGACAAGCAAGACATAGCATACAAAGAGAGCAACATAGGACAAGCAAGACATAGCAAGCAGATAGAACAGAAAGCAACAAGACAAAATCCATAAAAGCAACAAAGTGTTTCCACCCCTCACAAGCTACATGGAAAGCGGCAATGTCAGAGTGACCATCGGGTTCTTGCTCACCTCCCTGACCAAGATCCTTCTCCCCCGATTGCTCAGTTTGGCCAGCTCTAAGAAGAGTTTTGATGGTTCCAAACTTCTTCCATTCAAGAATAATGGAGAACACTGTTCTTGGGGACCTTCAACGCTGCCAAAATGTTTTGGTACCCTTCCCCAGAGCTGTGTCTCAACACAATCCTGCCTCGGAGCTCTATGGACAATTCCTTCGATTTCATGGCTTGCTTTTGGCTCTGACATGCACTGTCAACTGTGGGACCTTATATAAACAGGTACGTGCCATTCCAAATCATGTCCAATCAATTACATTTTCCACAGGTGGACTCCAATCAAGTTGTAGAAACATCAAGTATGATCAATGGAAACAGTTCAATTTCGAGTCTCATAGCAAAGGGTCTGAATACTTATGTAAATACGGTATTTCTGTTTTTTGGTTTTAATAAATTTGCTAAAATTTCTATGAACCTGTTTTCGTTTTGTCATTATGGGGTATTGTGTGTAGATTGCTGAGGAAATTGTTTTATTTAATCCATTTTAGAATAAGGCTGTAACGTAACAAAATTTAGAAAAACTCAAGGGGTCTGAATACTTTCCGAAGGCACTGTATGTGACTACAACCAACCCTACTCATGGACTAAAAAGCACTATCAATGGAAATTCTCCACTGAGCATGCGTTTACTAATCTGGGTCCGAAAAACCGACCTTAAATATTTGGATATTCTTTCAAACGTCACCCTGTTATTACACACAAAAACACTTTTGTAACATTTTGTATGATGGAGGCATTGCTTACCTCCTCCTCTTGGCGTCCACCCATGCCTGATCCCGGTCATCCTCATCCGGGTCGTAAAGTAGTTCATCGTTGGTGGGGATGGATCGCTGTTTCCTGCGTCTCTGACCCGAGGAACTGCCTGCAGAAGAGGATCAAACAATCGTGTTTTGTATCGCATCATCTGTACAACAATAGGACTCTGTCCTTTTAAGTCCAAGGTTAGGGCTTAATCTGTGCCCTCAGAATCAATGTTTGGTTTACAGATGAATTCTAACTACACACTTACTTGGAGCAATTTCCTCCTCGTCTGAATCAGAGTCAAAATAAACATTGTCATAAAGCTCTGGCTGTGGTAACCCAGGCGTTGCAGCATTGTCATTGGTACCCAAAGCCTCTCCTGGGAAGGACAGATGGACACTGTTATTAATGAGTACAGCAGTACAATATTATTGATAGACAGGGGCGCAACTTTCACTGGGGACAGGAGGGACATGACCCCCCACATTCTGAAATATAATTTTTGTCCCCCCCAGTTTTATCATTGCATTGTGATACAAAAAGAGGCATTGGTGTGCTGTGCTTTAGGACCATGCGGGGGCCTCAGCGCAGTAGGGTAGGCTGTTTGGTGGTTTCAGCCGGTTTGATTTAGGAATGTGTGGACACCACAGTGTGCGCGAACAGAGGTAGCTATTGTCTGTGTGTGTTGTGCTTTTTTCCCCCGAGTTGTAAAAGCAAGCTGAGCAGAAACTGGCTACTCTTTATTTGACTGAATGAGCTGGAAAGGTAACTGCTCTTGGACTTAACAGGAAAAAAGTCATTTATTCCCAGTGCTGAGCTAGTAGTGTAACTGACATGTAACGTTAGCTAATGTTTCATCCCGACTCGACTGACGTTCTGTCTGAAGTGAATGAACTAGCAGCTACCAGTTCAGCTCTAACCTCTAGCGAGCTGTCAGGTAGCAGTATCTAACAGATGTTGTGTTTATGGAAATGTTTTGTAACCTTTGTTTCTTCCCGTTTCAACAGAAGTAAATTAACTCGTTTTCACCAGTTGATGTACCATTATAGCTGCCAAAAGTTGGCTAATGTTAGATATTATTCCCCCCCCAATCACAGTCAGCATAGCAATGTAACGTTATAGATCTGTCATGGTGCAGTCTGTATACAACGCTATGCTCATGATATTTGTGCATCTATAACTTTCTCACTCATCATTATTCACGATTCATTCGGGATTATCCATAATCATGGTAGCATCCACATTCATGTAGAAGTATTTAGAAACATATTCTATTTTTATTTACAATACAAGTGACCATAGATTGTATAGAAATGCAGGAAATTAGCTTTAGATGCCCCAAGACCCCCGGCCAGTAAATGCAGCTGAAGTGTTATCTCTATTCACAACAGAACAGTGCATTGCTGTCGCCGCCAGCCAAAAAGACACACAAAAAATATTAATGTTAGAAGAAAACTCCCACCTGCTGGTGCTGTAGGTGGCGCCCATTTGCACTCCATAGTCTTGATGGTGGTGCTGAGCTCTGCCTCCATCTCTTTCTCAAACTCATCCCCACTGGAGGACTCACTCTCCCCAGTCAAGTATTCTCGGATAAGCTTCCTCTTCTGACCTGGGGTCCCGTTCAAGAGCACATCCAGCTCATCCTCAGAGCTGGAAATACAGCAACAAATTAGGAGGGTCTTGATGACATACAGTTTTCATATTGAACAGTCATTGGTCAGATCCTGTTTGAACAACACTCACAACTTTGCACCCCATTAATAAAGTACCTCTTTATAACAGGACTGGGGTCAACTATACTGAAATCCAGTCACTTGTTGAAATAGAATTGACCCCAACCCTGCTTCACAGATCCAACCCCTACTTCAAAGTGCCCAAGTAACGTTAATATTGAACGTTATGGGCCTTCAAGCAAATCAAGCTATAGAATATGGAAACAATACTGTACCCAAACATTTAACATTGAAACCGGTTTACATCTTACTGTTCGGCTACTAGGTAGATAGCATCACCAGCAACCATGCTTGCATTGGACGACCAGCTTGCGTTCTTAGTGTGCTAGCTAGCCAAACGCTACCTAACGTCAAACCATGCAACCACAATTACCTGTCTTCAGCGTTTTCTTCATCACTTGGCTCCTCTATCTCATATGAATCATACTCTACTTGTCTGTTCATTTTGTATTTTATGAATTCTAGCTAGCAAATTAAGTTACGAAAACGGTCGAGGTAAACAAAGGTGGAAACTTTATAAAGCTTCGTCGCCAGGACCTTTTAGTTTACTTCCTGATATTTCACATTACTTCCGAGTTGCGCTTTTCAAAGTAAAAGTCCCAGGAGTTCAAAACTAGTAGGCAACTGTAGATTTTAGAAAAGGGAATTGCTCAAATACAGAGCCTTGTGTAAGTATTCACCCCCTTCCATTTATGAAATGTAGATTCCCCCCACACTGATCTACACTTTCAAGGTGAAAGAAACAACCTAGTACAAGCAGTTTAAAAAGTGGCCATCATCTTTTTATTCAACCTTAATATGAACAGTCGAAATGGAGTTTAATATGATATTGAAGGTACTTTTCCATTGGCTTCCCCTGGCTTTTCTTCCATATTTCTCGGAGTCATAAAATATACAAAATTAAAAAGGTTTACAACTAGATAGATGGACAACAAATAGCCTAGTCAAAACATTTCATGAAATATGTTCAGGACGGTTCTAAGGTAAACAGTATCATTTATTATTAATATTTTCATAATCATTTTAAATCATCATTATCAGTACAACCATTTGTTTCAGCATTTCTCCATCTAAATAAATGGAAGCTTTGGTCACAAAAGGAAAAAAACATTCATATACAGTGCACCTTTTTTTACAATACTTGATAGGCTTACTCTACATTAAGGCAAACATACTGAAGCATTACTTGTCTGGAATGAAAAAAAGAACATAACTTGTATGAAATTACTGAAAAGCAAAAGTATTAGTAAAGATTAAAACAATCATTAGCAGTACAGTGAGAACTAATACAACATGTACAAGGCTTTTAGTGACAATACACTTCAATAATAGTAAGAATGAGCTCAACTTGAACAAAGTAACTGAGCAGCATCACAGAAAAAAGTTTTACTGAAACTATTGGCCTCAAAGATTACACTAAGCAAAATAATAACAAATAATCAATCTGGACAGACATGACGTGATATAGATTGGGAGAAGATTCCGATGGAAAATTCTGATTGTTGTTAACAATGAAAAAGTTGACGTGATTTAACATAGTTATAGGTTCTTGTGCTGTGTGGATATTGCAGGTATTTCACCGCGGCTTCCTCACGTTTTTAGAGGGGTTGTGGGTGGAGTTCGGTGTCTCTGGTGATGACTACGAACAGACATCCTGAAAACAAACTGACCCCAGATATGCTCTCTCTTCCATCTTCTCAGTGAAGACCAGACCAAAGCGGGGAAAGCTCTGTACAGTGAACCTTCAGTAAAGACCTAAGTGTCTCCTTTGAGGACCCCGACACAGCTTTGCAATAATTGTAAATTACCCTGTGGAGAAGTAGCGAGAAAGAGGATTAGCCTAAACCTGGAGAAAAAGCAGTTTTGGAAGACTTAATTATTTTATTTAAAAAAATTTAACAAGTCCGTTAAAAACAAATTCTTATTTAAAATGACGGCCTACACCGGCCAAACCCGGAAGATACTGGGCCAATTGTGGGACTCCCAATCACGGCCGGTTGTAATACAGCCTTGATAGAATCGCTAATAGACAACCATGTATAATAAAAAATGACCTTAGCATGTTTGAGTTCCAGTTCGGCAAGTTCCACCAAGTTCTTTCTGAAGGCTGCTACTCGTCTCGTCTTGAAGTCTATAAGCTCTATTCCGGAATTGCAGAACATTATCAGATTTACCCCTCTATACATCCCTAATCTGGTTAAGCTTCTCTTACATGCAAAACTTGGGACTCTGATTTAATTTTCAACAGGGAGGGATACTTTTTGGAAAAGTATGAAATGCCTTGAATTATTAATACTGCTGAAAAAGGTCCAATGCAGCGGTTTTTATCTCAATAACAAATCATTTCTGGGTAGCAATTAAGTACCTTACCGTGACGGTTTTAAAATTAAAATTGTCAAAAAGAAACAAAAATAGCTTCTTAGCAAAGAGCAATTTCTCAAGCAATAATTTAGCCAGGACTGTCAAAAATTATATATATAAAGAAAGTGGATAAAGTACCTTGCTTTGCGGACTCTGAGATTTTCTCAAACTTCTGACAGCACACCTGCTGGCTGGTCTCTGCCTGAAGCACATCTTTGTTCTTTGCCCTGGCTTTGTCCAGAGCTTTGTTTGCATTCTCGTAATCTACCAGGGCCCTCCCTCGTCTGTACAATAGATCCTGAAGAACAGCAGATTCCATAGAGCACATTAATACTAACACTACAACACTGTCTGATGAAAATGCTCAGATAATACCTCTGATAACTGATCAGGGTATCTAATCATAATTGATTGATGATTAAGAAAAGCAGGCTCAAGTTAGTTACCTTAGCAGCTTGTGACTCCCTGAGATAATACTTCAGTAAGTCGGCAAGTTTCAGGTCCTCATCTGCAGCCACTCGAGCCTCTATTTTCTGTAGAGGAAGGGACACCAGCAGAAACTTGTGAACTTTAGACAAGATCTACATTGCGACCACAAGATAGCTCATCACCACAGGTCTAGTTTTTGGCTATAATGTACATAGTTATTGACCACAGCCTATGCTTCGGTGTTCATAGCTGGTACACAACAAATTGACAAAATTGCGTCATACATAGAAAACAATATTAAAAAGAAATCAACGCACCCGTGTTTTCTCAAACAGCTCAGAAACTTTCAAGAAAAATCTGGAAAACAGTAAATTGCATTTGAGTTACTATAGTTTCTAGATGATATTTTTGAGTTATTATAGATTATTGGCAGCAGACAATGTATGGAGAGAAAAGGGGAAACTTTTTGCATACTTGCACACATCTGTGGAGTCCTGGGTTCCTAAAGTGTACAGTGTGGAGGCGATTCTATTGATATCATCTGCAACACCTTCAACAGAGGAACTCACATTAGATCACATTACATTTCAAATAACAACTCAACCACCATACTCACACACACACACATAGATGGTCGGTCAATCATGTACAAAATATATCAATAAAATGGAAGCAAACATCTTTTAGAAAATAACCTACAATGATAAAACATCTGCAGCAGGACAATTTCAAATACGCAGGGAGTCACTTTTCAAACACAGTATCATTTTTTAATGCTGTGGAAATGAGGTAACATACATACATACATAGTAGTTCCTACACAAAGCTGAGGACATGACAGATGTATTGTCTGATTCTTGGGAATGACAGAGGACTAGATTTCTGAGGGGAATTTGTTTCCTGAAGCTGTCAAAGCAGGATTGAGGTGTTAAAAAACGAGCAGAATTTTTTTTCTCCAAAAGACTAAAGGGAACCTCATGGCTCTTACCTGTTAAGATATAAAAATCTGGACAAAAAATACAGTTACAAAAAAATGACAGGTAATTTACAAGTTATTGTGCTCATCCCCACATTTTTTTTAGGAACATGACAAAGTTTAGAATTGAGTCGGCTGTCATCCCCAACATTTTAAGACTGACTGAACCAACTACAAATAAACAAACAACTTACCCATTTCCATATTTGTCAGCGAATTAATATAAAACAGAAAATAGACGTAAAATACAACGCACACCACAAGGACAAACAGGCTGGTTTCCACAAACATTAAAACATGATACCAAAGTGACTCAGAACCCACTCACCAAACAGTTCACAGCAAAAACGGCATTTCAATACTTTCAATTGGAATTACTCAAATCAATCTCATTCTCAATAACTGATTAAAATCCATTTATATAGCAGAAAGCTTACCTAGCACGTGGCGATTACGAGACAGTGAGGAGACTTACTTTTGTGAGACCTGATCATTCTATCAGATTTGGAGGAGGCATCTTTGACACGATTATGGTACTCTAAAAGGAATGTCTTCTCATGCTCAAAGAAATCATCTACATCCTGAAATCCAAAAGACAATTATGTCAAACTTTATACACGTACAAACTGTTAAAGAATAACTACAAATCTGAAGATAAAGATTTTGACAACTACATTTATACAAAATGTGAGCACCATTCATAATGCTAAACAATGTTTATCAACCAATGCGTAAGTCGCAAAATACTTATGTTGTGATTTCATTCAAATATAAAACTCAAAGCAAGTTCAATCCCCATTTACTTGGCTGAATGGATTTACATCGAAAAGAGTGGAGGAATGGTTTACATAGAAAAGAGTGGAGGAATGGTTTACATAGAAAAGAGTGGAGGAATGGTTTACATAGAAAAGAGTGGAGGAATGGTTTACATAGAAAAGAGTGGAGGAATGGTTTACATAGAAAAGAGTGGAGGAATGGTTTACATAGAAAAGAGTGGAGGAATGGTTTACATAGAAAAGAGTGGAGGAATGGTTTACATAGAAAAGAGTGGAGGAATGGTTTACATAGAAAAGAGTGGAGGAATGGTTTACATAGAAAAGAGTGGAGGAATGGTTTACATAGAAAAGAGTGGAGGAATGGTTTACATAGAAAGGAGTGGAGGAATGGTTTACATAGAAAGGAGTGGAGGAATGGTTTACACAGAAAAGCAAACCCAACTCACCTTTACCCCTGCCACTAACACGCCGTCTGCTGACTTCACCACATTCTTGAAGAAATCTTCCATCTTCTCCCTCTTGTTTTTGCCTCGTACACTCAGCTGTGAACAAAAGAGGTCAAGTAAGGACAAACTGACAATGATAAAACTAAGACAAGGTAGGGAAATGGCATATGTTTTCAGGCACATTCGACTAGCCTTTTGAGTTATCTAAAGTTAAAAGAAACGAGAGAGAGAGCGAGCTTGTCTAATAACATTTCCACAGCTACAATCATCACCAAAATACAGTCAGGTTAAAAATGATTGGCACCCTTCATAAAGATGAGTAAAAAAGACTGTATTAAATCCTTTGCGTGGATAACGGCACTGAGCCTTTTTCTAAAATGTCTTTTGAGATTAGAGTACATATTGGGAGGCATCTTAGACCATTCCTCCATACAGAATCATTCCAGATCCTTGATATCATTCGTCTGAGCGTATGGACTGCCCTCTTCAATTCAAACCACTGTTTTCAATGGGATTCAAGTCCAGAGACTGAGATACCCATTGCAAAATATTGATTTGTGAATGTTGATGTGTGTTTGGGGTTATTGGCTTGCTGGAAGATCCATTTTCTGCCTACTAGCAGAGGCAGACAGATTTTTGGCTAAAATGTCCTGGTACTGGGTGTTCTCCAAACAGCTTCTATCTCAAGGCCATCAGACTGTTAAATAGCCATCTCTAGCTGGCTACCCCTCGGTTGCTCAATCCTGCACCTTAGAGTCTTGCTTCCCTATATACATAGACATGGAATCACTGGTCACTTTAATAATAGAACACTAGTCACTTTAATAATGTTTACATACTGTTTTACTCATCTCATATTTACAGTTGAAGTCAAAAATTTACATACACCTTAGCCAAATACATTTAAACTCAGTTTCACAATTCCTGACATTTAATACTGGTAAAGATTCCCTGTTTTAGGTCCGTTAGGATCACCACTTTATTTTAAGAATGTGAAATGTCAGAATAATAGTAGAGAGAATGATTTATTTCAGCTTTTCTTTCATCACCTTCCCAGTGGGTCAGAAGTTTACATACACTCAATTAGTATTTGGTAGTATTGCCTTTAAATTGTTTAACTTGGGTCAAACGTTTCAGGTAGCCTTCCACAAGCTTCCCACAATAAGCTGGGTGAATATTGGCCCATTCCTCCTGACAGAGCTGGTGTAACTGAGTCAGGTTTGTAGGCTTCCTTGCTCACACACGCTTTTTCAGTTCTTCCCACAAATTTTCTATGGGATTGAGGTCAGGGCTTTGTGATGGCCACTCCAATACCTTGACTTTGTTGTCCTTAAGCCATGTTGCCACAACTTTAGAAGTATGCTTGGGGTCATTGTTCATTTGGAAGACCCATTTGCGACGTTCCTGACTGATGTCTTGAGATGTTGCTTCAATATATCCACATAATTTTCCGTCTTCATGATGCCATCTATTTTGTGAAGTGCACCAGTCCTCCTGCAGCAAAGCACCCCCACAACATGATGCTGCCACCCCCGTGCTTCACAGTTGGGATGGTGTTCTTCAGCTTGCAAGCATCCCCCTTTTTCCTCCAAACATATCGATGGTCATTATGGCCAAACAGTTCTATTTTTGTTTCATCAGACCAGAGGACATTTCTCCAAAAAGTGCAATCTTTGTCCCCATGTGCAGTTGCAAACCGTAGTCTGGCTTTTTTATGATGGTTTTGGAGCAGTGGCTTTTTCCTTGCTGAGCGGCCTTTCCGGTTATGTCGATATAGGACTCGTTTTACTGTGGATATAGATACTTTTGTACCCGTTTCCTCCAGCATCTTCACAAGGTCCTTTGCTGTTGTTCTGGGATTGATTTGCACTTTTCGCACCCAAGCACGTTCATCTCTAGGAGACAGAATGCATCTCCTTTCTGAGCGGTATGACGACTACGTGGTCCCATGGTGTTTATACTTGCGTACTATTGTTTGTACAGATGAACGTGGTACCTTCAGGTGTTTGGAAATTGCTCCCAAGGATGAACCAGACTTGTGCAGATTTACAATTCTTTTTCTGAGGTCTTGGCTGATTTCTTTTGATTTTCCCATGATGTCAAGTAAAGAAACACTGAGTTTAAAGGTAAGCCTTGAAATACATCCACAGGTACACCTCTAATTGACTCAAATTATGTCAATTACCCGATCCGAAGCTTCTAAAGCCATGACATTATTTTCTGGAATTTTCCAAGCTGTTTAAATGCACAGTCAACTTAGTGTATGTAATCTTCTGACCCACTGGAACTGTGATACAGTAAATTATAAGCGAAATGTTCTGTCTGTAACAAGTTGTTGGAAAAATTACTTGTGTCATGCACAAGTAGATGTCCTAACCGACTTGCCAAAACTATAGTTAGTTAACAAGACATTTGTGGAGTGGTTGAAAAACGTTGTTTTAATGACTCCAACCTAAGTGTATGTAAACTTACAACTTCAACTGTATTCTATTCTACTATATTTTAGTCAATGCCACTCTGACATTGCCCGTCCTAATATTTATATATTCCATTCTTTTACTTTTAGATGTGTGTATTGTTGTGAATTGTTAAGACACTACTGCACTGTTGGAGCTAGGAACACAAGCATTTCGCTACACCCGCAATACCATCCGCTAAATATGTGTATGCGACCAATCAAATTTGATTTGAATTAATGATGATGTCGTTGACCTTAAAAAGCGCCCCACGACCAGTGGAAGCAAAATAGCCCCATAAAATCAAAGATCCACCACCATATTGTGCAGTTGGTATGGGGTTCTTTTCCGCATATGCATCCTTCTTTTCAACACCAAACCCACCCCTGGTGTGCATGGCCAAAGACCTCTATTTTCATGTCATCTGATCATAGCACCGGTTTTAATCCAAGTGCCAATGCTGTTTAGAAAACTCCAGGTGTTTTACATTTGTTGGATGAATTGAAAATAGAGCTCTTGGGCCACGCACACCAGGGGTGGGTTTGGTGCTCACAAACCGCTCGCCCATATGACAACATACATGTGGTCTGCGGCTGTGAGGCCAGTTGGTTGTACCGCCAAAATCTCTAAAACAATGTTGAAGGCGGCTTATGGTAAAGAAATGAACATTCAATTCTCTGGCAACAGCTCTGGTGGACATTTCTGCAGTCAACATGCCAATTGCACGCTCCGTAAAAACTTGAGACATCTGTGGCATGGTGTTGTGTGACAAAACTACACATTTTATTGTCTCTAGCACAAGGTGCACCTGTGTAATGACCATGCTGTTTAATCAGCTTGTTAATCATGCCACACCTGTCAGGTGGATGGATTATCTTGGCAAAGGAGAAATGCTTACTAACAGGGATGTAAACAAGTTTGTGTTTTATTTTGTTTGAGAAATAAGCTTTTTGTGAGTATGGTACATACATATCTGGGATCTTTTATTTCAGTTCATGAAACATGGGACCAACACTTTACATGTTGTCTTTCCATTTTTGTTCAGTGTAGATGCTTTTACTGGTTGGTTCTCCTCTGTGTCTTTCCCACTTAAACACCCACACGCTCAGCAACACACAGCCCCCGAATGCCACCCCCTTCCATTTTAACTGTTGGATTTTCAAATACAACCAACCAGAGGTCTCAACAAAATAAACACTTGAGAGAACCAATCAATGCCTCTCCTCAATTTCTAAGCGAATACTGCATTTACAATGCTCTCCTGTCCAGATCAGTGTGTCACAGCTCTCACTGCACTGTGAGTCATGTCAGCCAAGCTAGGTAAAACCACAAGTGGATCTTCCAGCAAGCCAATAACCCCAAGCACACATCAAAACCACAAAGAAATGGTTAAATGACCACAAAAACAACATTTTTGCAATGGCCATCTCAGTCTCCGGACTTGAATCCCTTTCAAAACCTGTCGTTTAAATTGAAGAGGGCAGTCCATAAGCACAGATAAAATATCAAGGATCTGTATGGAGGAATGGTCTAATCAAACATTTCAGAAAAAGGCTTAGTGCAGTTATCCTCGCAAGGGGAGGGTGCCAGAGTATTGAAAACAGGCGTGCCAGTAATTTTGACCCATATCTTCTTTAGAAAAAAAAATGAGTACTTGTTAAACAGAATCTCTTTCTCTGAGCAATTTAGGATTTACCTAATATCGCAGGAGGGGATGGCTGCCGTTTTACGGGCCCCTAACCAACTGTGCTATTTTGTTTGTTTTTAAGTTATTTTACATGATGTTGCTGCTACCGTCTCTTATGACCGAAAAGAGCTTCTGGATATCAGAACATTGATTACTCACCTCGAACTGGAAAAATATTTTTTATTTAATAAGCCTGATGAGAAGGATATACTGCTTCCCCGGGACCAGGCCCAAATCCCCGTCATTCGCGTGAAGAAAAGACGGAAATACAGGGGGCAGAGATCGGGGTGCCTTGTGAGAAATCGTCGGTGAGTGGGTAACCCGCCTGTACCATCCGTTCTATCGACCAACGTGCAATCACTGGAAAATAAACTGGAGGATCTCCGTTCGAGATCATCCTACCAACAGGACATTAAAAACTGTAATATCTTATGTTTCACCCAGTCGTGGATGAACGACGACACTGATAATATAGAGCTGGCTGGGTTTTCCGTGCATCAGCAGGACAGAACAGCTAAGTCTGGTAAGATAAGGGGTGGAGGTGTGTGTCCATGTGTCAATAACACCTGGTGCGCGATGTCTAATATTAAAGAAGTCTCAAGGTATTGCACGCCTGAGGTAGAGTACCTCATGATAAACTGTAGACCACACTATCTACCAAGAGAGTTTTCACCTATATTATTTGTAGCCATCCATTTTACACCAAACCAATGCTGGCACTAAGACCACACTCAACGAGCTGTATAAGGCTTTAAGCAATCAAGAAAATGCTCATCCAGAAGCGGCGTTCCTAGTGGCCGGGGACTTCAATGCAGGTAAACTTTAATCAGTTCTACCTCATTTCTACCAGCATGTCACATTGGCAATCAGAGGAAAAAAATAACTCTAGACCACCTTTACTCCACACACAGAGACGT
Source organism: Salvelinus namaycush (assembly GCF_016432855.1). Classification (NCBI taxonomy): domain Eukaryota; kingdom Metazoa; phylum Chordata; class Actinopteri; order Salmoniformes; family Salmonidae; genus Salvelinus; species Salvelinus namaycush. The sequence continues at coordinate 32,662,822 of NC_052321.1, forward strand.
ATACAAAGCTCTCCCTTGCCCTCCATTTGGCCAATCTGACCATAATTCTATCCTCCTGATTCGTGCTTACAAGCAAAAACTAAAGCAGGAAGTACCAGTGACTCGCTCAATACAGAAGTGGTCAGATGACACAAATGCTACACTACAGGACTGTTTTGCTAGCACAGACTGGAATATGTTACAGGATTCATCCAATGGCATTGAGGAGTATACCACCTCAATAAGTGCATCGACGACGTCGTCCCCACAGTGACCGTGCGTACATATCCAAACCAGAAGCCATGGATTACAGGCAACATCCGCACCGAGCTAAAGGCTAAAGCTGCCGCTTTCAAGCAGCGGAACACTAATCCGGACGCTTTTAAGAAATCCTGCTATGCCCTCAAACAGGCAAAGCGTCAATACAGGACTAAGATTGAATCCTATTACACCGGCTCTGATGCTTGTCGGATGTGGCAGGGCTTGCAAACTATTATGGACTAGAAAGGGAAACCCAGCCGCGAGCTGCCCAGTGACGCAAGCCTACCAGATGAGCTAAATGCCTTTTATGTTCGCATCGAGGCAAGCAACACTGAAGCATGCATGAGCACCAGCTGTTCCAGACTACTGTGTGATCACACTCTCTGATGTGAACAAGACCTTTAAACAGGTAAACATTCACAAGGCCGCGGGGCCAGACGGATTACCAGGATGTGTACTCAGAGCATGTGCAGACCAACTGGCAAGTGTCTTCACTGACATTTTCAACCTCTCCCTGACCGAGTCTGTAATACCTACATGTTTCAAGCAGACCACCATAGTCACTGTGCCCAAGAAAGTGAAGGTAACCGCCCCGTAGCACTCACATCGGTAGCCATGAAGTGCTTTGAACTGTGTTGATGAACTGGTCATCAACACCCTCATCCAGGAAACTCTAGACCCACTCACATACCACCCCAACAGATCCACAGATGACGCAATCTCAATCGCACTCCACACTGCCCTTTCCCACCTGGACAAAAGGAACACCTACAGTACCAGTCAAAAGTTTGGACACACCTACTCATTCTAGGGTTTGTCTTAATTTTTTACTATTTTCTACATTGTAGAATAATAGTGAAGACATCAAAACTCCTTCAAGACGGTTGGAAAAGCATTCCAGGTGAAGCTGGTTGAGAGAATGCCAAGTGTGCAAAGCTGTCATCAAGGCAAAGGGTGCCTGCTTTGAAGAATCTCAAATATAAAATATATTTTGATTTGTTTAACACTTTTTTTGTTACTACATGATTCCATTTGTGTTATTTCATAGTTTTGATGTCTTCTCTATTATTCTACAACGTAGGAAAAAAAACTTGAATGAGTAGGTGTGTCCAAACTTTAGACTGGTACTGTATGTGAAAATGCTTTTATTGACTACAGCTCAACATTCAACACCATAGTGCCCACAAAGTTCATCACTAAGCTAAGGACCCTAGGACTAAACACCTCCCTCTGAAACTGGATCCTGGACTTCCTGACGGGCCACCCCCAGGTGGTAAGGGTAGGCAACAACACATCTGCCACACTGAACCTCAACACTGGGGCCACTTAGGGGTGCGTGTTTAGTCCCCTCCTGTTCAAACACGACTGCGTGGCCAAGCACGACTCCAACACCATCAGTAAGTTTGCTGACGACACAACAGCTCACCACACAACAATCACCGACAATGATGAGACAGCCTATAGGGAGGTCAGACACCTGACAGTGTGGTGAGCAAGACAAAGGAGCTGATCGTGGACTACAGGAAAAGGAGGGCTGAACAGGCCCCCATTAACATCGACAAGGCTGTAGTGGAGCGGGTCGGGAGCTTCAAGTTCCTTGGTGTCCACATCACCAACAAACTATCATGGTCCAAACACACCAAGACCGTCATGAAGTGGGCACGGCAACAACTTTTCCCCCTCAGGAGACTGAAAAGATTTGGCATAGGTCCCCAGATCCTCAAGAAGTTCTACATCTGCACCATCGAGAGCATCCTGACCTGTTGCATCACCACCTGGTATGGCAACTGCTTGGCATCCGACCGTAAGGCGCTACACATGGTAGGGCGTACAGCCCAGTACATCACTGGGGCCAAGCGTCCTGCCATCCAGGACCTATATACTAGGCAGTGTCAGAGGAAGGCCCAAAAAATTGTCCAGTCACCCAAGTCATAGTTCTCTCTGCTACTGTATGGTAAGCGGTACCGAACCGCCAAGTCTAGGTCCAAAAGGCTCCTTAACAGCTTCTACCCCCAAGCCATAAGACTGCTGAACAATTAATGAAATGGCCACCCGGACTATTTACATCAACCCCCCACCCCTTGTTTTACAATGCTGCTACTTGCTGTTTATTATCTATGCATAGTCACCTTACCCCTAACTACATGTACAAATGACCTCGACTAACCCGTACCCCTGCACATTGACTCGGTACCGGTACCCCCTGTATATAGCCTCGTTATTGTTATTTTATTGTGTTACTTTTTATTACATTTTTAACTTTATTTATTTATTAAGTAAATATTTTCTGAACTCTATTTCTTGAGTTAAGGGCTTGTAAGTAAGTATTTCACGGTAAGGTTGTTGTATTCGGCTCATGTGACAAATACAATTTCATTTGATTTGTATTCGTTTAAAATAACATAATTTCTAAAACATTGAAGCCTACAATATAGCTCAGTATTTGTATTATTTATTTTAAACAGTCTTTTTGACTCATCTTTATCAAGGGAGACAATACTTTTGGACCTGACTGGAAATCTAAATCCTAAATTCGTAATCTCAACCCCACTTACGTCTTGGTTGTACTCTAAAAAGACATGGAAGTTCATGTCTTTCCTTAAGACAGGATGGGCAGCCACACGGCAAAGAAACACTTCATGCATCGCCACGGTCTTCTTGAAGATAGCCAAGTATTCGCTAAAACACAGATATAGCCAAAATATGAACCAATGGCATTCAGTGCATCCAAGTATCCCAACCAAACCACTATACTGAAACACAAAAACAATGTCAGAGCAACATGGGTCGTGTCAAGTAGGCACGGAAGGTTATAAAACACAGAGAGCATGAAATGAGGTTGTACTAACCTAACCTTTTTTTTATGTGACCTAATGAACATGAACTCACGCTTCAAGTTCCTGTTTCATTTTGGTGAACTCTTCCTTGGTCATGGAACCTTCACCTTCCCCCAGTTTCTGTAACTTCTCTCTGGAGGCATCAAAGTCAGGTCTTGGTGGGGCAGGGGGAATCTACAATTCAACAAATCACAGTTAAATCAGCAGTTTCTTGAAAATGAACATCAAGCTAAGTTCATTACTCCATGACACCAGACAGTTTTAATGAGAAAGGGAATTGACAATGAATAATTTAGCTGTTTTCTAAAACCCTGAAGTTTATAAGCCAATCCTAAAATCCAAAACAGTCATCTCCCAAATCGCACCCTATTCCCATATAGTGCACTACTTGTCAAAAGTAGTGCACTATATAGGGAATAGGGTGCCATTTGGGGGGGACACACAGAGTACCCTGGACGGCGCTCAGTACTTACAATGTAGCCTGCATACTCCTCATTCTCCACGAAGGAGTCATGGAGCCAGATGAACTCCTCATGCTGCCTCACCACTGAAAACTCATTCTGCTTGAAGTTAGGAAGAGTGCTCTGGAAGGTAAAACAAAATAATAGGAATCAGACATCAATCATAGAACACATTATACTGAAAAACAGAGCCAAATACAGAATAGAGTATTTCTCTATGGCTCTTCTGAAAATATCTTTCTGCCAATTAGAATGTGCAGCTCAATTTTTTTTTTTAAAGAAGGGGAAAAACAGGACTTGATCACAATGATCATCTCAAGACAGTGACTAACCCCTTTGAATCATGATTGAATTCCTTCCTTCACAAGAGTCCTTGAAACATTATAAAAGCAGCCGTAAAAACAAATAAACCCATGACATTATGAGGTTACACTTTGACAGTGACAGGAAATTGGAATTCTCTCTGCATAGAAAATGAAGTGGAGTGCCATCATGCAGTTTCTTAACCTTAAATCTTCATTTGCGTTCCATTAAATCAACAAAGCTTATTTTGCATACATGCACACTTATTTTCAGAAGACAACATGAATGTGGAGATAAGACAACTGCTGAGGAGGAACATAATTGCAAGTCATGTGACATGAGTCTCGATTCACACAGCCATAAAAATGCACATTATTGGCCTTTCATTTGCCAAGTGCCAGGGCAAACAGGAATAAATATTGACAGGTAGCTAAACTCTCCTACCTTAGTATGGACAGTAAACTTAACCTTGTCCCGCTCACTCAATGCATCAGAAATGTCCACTTGAAGTGTTGCATCAGTTTGGAGGTCAACGTTGACTGCCCTAGGCTGCAAAATATTGTAACGGATATTGTATTGTATTTAGTGACAAGCAAATGACAAAATCACCATTCCCCAATAGCTAGCTCTGTCAAATAACGTCTTGGCTAGTCTGATTAATCAGGCTGTAATACACAATTATTTGGTATATACAGCCTGACACTAATGCCTGCAAAATCATGTAAATATTCCTTACAAGCCAGAATGTTAAATAAAATGTTATATAAACTTACTCTACCAGTTGTCTGTGCGCCTTGTGTGTAGATTGCTGCTTGAAATTTTAGACAGAATATCCACAGGAAAGTATTGTTAACCCAACATTATAGAGAGCCGGTAGGTATATGGTTCAGAATGCCAAGCGAAACCAGGCAACGCTCATCACCTGGCCAATACCATCCCTATAGTGAAGCATGGTGGCGGCAGCATCATGCTGTGAAGATGTTTTTCAGCGGCAGGGACTGGGAGACTAGTCAAGGTCAAGGGAAAGATTATCGAGGGAAAGATCCTTGATGAAAACCTGCTCCAGAGCGGGGCGAAGGTTCACCTTCCAACAGGACAACGACCCTAAGCACACAGCCAAAACAACGCAGGAGTGGCTTCGGGACAAGTCTCAATGTCCTTAAGTGGCCCAGCCAGAGCCCAGACTTGAACCCGATCTAATATCTCTGAAGAGACCTGAAAATAGCTGTGCAGCGACGCTCCCCATCCAACCTGACAGAGCTTGAGAGGACCTGCAGAGAAGAATGGGAGAAACTCCCCAAATACAGGTGTGCCAAGCTCGTACCCAAGAAGACTTGAGGCTATAATCGCTGTCAAAGGTGCTTCTACAAAGTACTGAGTAAAGGGTCTGAATACTTATGTAAATGTGATATTTCAAAAACCAGTTTTTGCTTTGTCATTATGGGGTATTGTGTGTAGATTGGTGAGGTAAAAAAACAATTGAATCCATTTTAGAACAAGGCTGTAACGTAACTAAATGTGGAAAAGGTCAAGGGATCTGAATACTTTCCGAATGCACTGTAAAAGGTAGAAATATGCAATATCTTTCTTATGCATATTTGGGTATTATTCTACACACTATTATTGTAATGAGCTCCGCCTCTAAACAAGACCATATTTGGTTGGTCCGGACCAGACCAAATCTGAAATAATCTAATAGTCTATGTTTCACAAGTTTGGACATCACAGTACAGCACAGTACAATAGAGAACATTATACTATACTCAAGTGTGCTGTACTGTACTCGTTTTACTGTAATGTACTGTTCTCTACTGTACTGTGCTGTTCAAACTTGTGAAACATAGACGTCTATGATAGGTTCATATTTTGTCCTGCCAGGGCGGACTGACCAAATTTCAACATCCATGGACGTACGGTGTTGGTCGGTGTTCAGTGGGTCAGGATACTTGTTACAGTAAATGGAAAGAGGGTTGGTGGTAGGTGCAGTTAGAGCAGGGAGAGGTGACATTAACGAGAGAGGGAGGGGTTGTCCAGACTGTTTTCACAGTCCTTCTTTGACCACCAGATGACGGAAAGAGAAAAAAAAACTTATGAGCTGAACATAACAGTATGCCAGCGGAAGGGAGGACAGCAGCAGTTAACCCAACTGTGGTTTGTGATGTTTCCATTGTAGCCAATTCAATTGCAGCAATTCGGTTCCGTTTTAATCACTTAATAATTCATGATCAAACTTGATATCAGTAAAAACACTAAATTGGTAGATCTAACTTTACTTGTTACTTCTGTGAACTTTGATTATCCTCCCTCCTCATGAGGAAGAGAAATTAGAAAATATCTTAAAGATGTGGGTTTTGGTAACGGAATTACAAAGCAGAAGGCAATTTTTCTTACACTACCGTTCAAAAGTTTGGGATCGCATAGAAATGTTATTGTTTTTGAAAGAAAAGCACATTTTTTGTCCATTAAAATAACATCAAATTGATCAGAAATACAGTGTAGACATTGTTAATGTTGTAAATGACTATTGTAGCTGGAAACGGCAGATTTTTTTACTGAATATCTACATAGGCGTACAGAGGCCCATTATCAGCAACCATCACTCCTGTGTTCCAATGGCACATTGTGTTAGCTAATCCAAGTTTATCATTTTAAAAGGCTAATTTATCATTAGAAAACCCTTTTGAAATTATGATAGCACAGCTGAAAACTGTTGTTCTAATTAAAGAAGCAATAAAACTGTCCTTCTTTAGACTAGTTGAGTATCTGGAGCATCAGCATTTGTGGGTTCGATTACAGGCTCAAAATGGCCAGGAACAAATAACTTTCTTCTGAAACTCGTCAGTCTATTCTTGTTCTGAGAAATGAAGGCTATTCCTTGCGAGAAATTGCCAAGAAACTGAAGATCTCGTACAACACTGTGCACTACTCCCTTCACAGAAGAGCGCAAACTGGCTCTAACCAGAATAGAAAGAGGAGTGGGAGGTCCCGGTGCACAACTGAGCAAGACGACAAGTACATTAGAGTGTTCATATTAGTAGGCAGTGTGTCTAACTTTACCATGATTGTGTTTTTGATATCGTTTAAGACTTTCTGTTAGACGTTTTCTAAGACCCTTTTCTATCTGTTTGACCAGAAATCAAAGCCTTATTTCTCATTTTTAGGATGGAAAATGGCTTACAGATTTATATATGCCTTAATATCTCAAAAATATAGTCTCTTAGCTTTCATTTGACATCCTCCTATGAGCTTAATATGTTGGTGATCATACGTCCTTTTAGATGAAAATGCCATTTTATATTGGATATTATATATATAATATATATTCGGTCTCCTCGCGTCAATAGCTATTGAACTAAGCAAGCCATGACAATATAAATATGCACTGAGTGTAGAAAACATTATGAACACCTGCTCTTTCCATGACATAGACTGACCAGGCGAATCCAGGTGAAAGCTATGATCCCATATTGATGTTGCCATGCTAAATCCACTTTAATCAGTGTAGATGAAGGGGAGGAGACAGGTTAAATAAGTATTTTTAAGCCTTGAGATAATTGAGACATGGATTGTGTATGTGTGCCATTTAGAGGGTGAATGGGCAAGAAAGGATTTAAGTGCCTTTGTACGGGATATAGTAGTAGGTGCCAGATGCACCGGTTTGTGTCAAGAAATGTAACGCTGCTGGGTTTTTCACACTCAACAGATTCCTGTGTATCAAGAATGGACCACCACCCAAAGGTCATCCAGCCAACTTGACACAACTGTGGAAAGCATTGGAGTCAACAAGGGCCAGCATCCCTGTTTAACGCTGTTGACACCTTGTAGAGTCCATGCCCTGACAACTTGAGGCTGTTCTTCCATATGAATAAGGTGTTCTTAATGATTTGTACACTCCAAGACAGACCCCTTGACTTTTTCCACATTTTGTTAAGTTAAAACCTTATTCTAAAATGGATTAAATATACAATTTTCCTCGGCAATCTACACACAATACCCCATAATCACAAAGTGAAAACAGTTTTAGGAATTTTAGCAAATGTATTAAAAATATAAAACAGAAATACCTTATTTACACAAGTATCAGACCCTATGCTGACTGGAAATTGGGCGCTGGTGTCCTGTTTCCATTGATCATCCTTGAGATGTTTCTACAACTTGATTGGAGTCCACCTGTGTTAAATTCAATAAATTGGACATGATTTGGAAAGGCACACATCTGTCTATATAAGGTCCCAGAGTTGACAGTGCATGTCGGAGCAAAAAGCAAGCCATGAGGTAAAAGGAATTGTCCGTAGAGGTCCGAGACAGGATTGTGTCGAGGCACAGATCTGGGGAAGGGTACCAAAACATTTCTACAGCGTTGAAGTTCCCCAAAAACACAGTGTCCTACATCAATCTTAAATTAAAGAAGTTTGGAACCATCAAGACTCTTCCAAGAGCTGGCCGCCTGGCCAAAATTAGCAATCGGGGGAGAAGGGCCTTGGTCAGGGAGGTGACCAAGAACCTGATGGTCACTCTGACAAAGCTCTAGAGTTCCTCTGTGGAGATGGGAGACACTTCCAGAAGGACAACCATCTCTGCAGCACTCCACCAATCAGGCCTTTATGGTAGAGTGCCCAGACGGAAGCCACTCCTCAGTAAAAGGCACATGACAGCCTGCTTGGAGTTTGCCAAAAGGCACATAAAGACTCTCAGACCATGAAAAACAAGATTCTCTGATCTGATGAAACCAAGATTGCACTCGTCGGCCAGAATGCCAAGCGTCACGTCTGGAAGAAACCTGGCACCATCCCTACGGTGAAGCATGGTGGTGGCAACATCATGCTGTGGGGATGTTTTTCAGCAGCAGGGACTGGGAGACTAGTCAGGATCGAGACAAAGATGAAAGGAGCAAAGTACAGGGAGATCGTTGATGAAGTCCTAAGCGCTCTGGAGCAGGTTCTCAGACTAGGGCGAAAGTTCACCTTCCAACAGAACAACAACCCTACGTACAAAGCCAAGACAACCCAGGAGTTGCTTCGGGACAAGTCTCTGAATGTCCTTGAGAGGCCCAGCCAGAGCCCGGACTTGAACCCGATCAAACATCTCTGGAGAGACCTGAAAATAGCTGTGCAGCAACGCTCCCCATCCAACACGACAGCGCTTGAGAGGATCTGTAGAGAAGAATGGGAGAAACTCCCCAAATACAGGTGTGCCAAGCTTGTAGTCATACCCAAGAAGACTCGATGCTGTAAATCACTGCCAAAGGTGCTTCAACAATGTACTGAGCAAAGGGTCTGAATACTTATGTAAATGTGATATTTCAGTTTTGTATTTGTAGCTAACGGTAGCTAGCTATTCAACAAATTTGACGTCTGTTGTTAGCCACGGCTGTCACCTGTCTACAGCTGATCAGATCATGCAATAAGGAATTACTGCAGAATACCAATAATACAAATAGCTGCCAAAGGTGCTTCAACAAAGTACTGAGTAAAGGGTCTGAATACTTCCAGTACCAGTCAAAGTTGACACACATACTCATTCAAGGATTTTTCTTTATTTTTACTAATTTCTACATTGTAGAATAATAGTGAAGACATCAAAACTATGAAATAACACATAGAATCATGTAGTAACCAAAAAAGTGTTAAATCAAAATATATTTATATTTTAGAATCTTCAAAGTAGCCACCCTTTGCCTTGATGACAGTTTTGCACACTCTTGGCATTCTCACAACCAGCTTCACCTGGAATGCTTGAGCTTCCACAGATGCTGAGCACTTGTTGGCTGATTTTCCTTTACTCTGCGGTCCAACCCATCCAAAACCATCTCAATTGGGTTGAGGTCGGGTGATTGTGGAGGCCAGGCCATCTATTGCAGCACTCCATCACTCTCCTTCTTGGTCAAATAGCCCTTACCCAGCCTGGAGGTGTGTTGGGTCATTGTCCTGTTGAAAAACAAATGATAGTCCCACTAAGCGCAAACCTTGACGGGATGGCGTATCGCTGCAGAATGCTAATGAACTTATCCTCTGCAGCAGATGTAACTCTGGTTTTTCCTTTCCTGTGGCGGTCCTCATGAAAGCCAGTTTCATCATAGGGCTTAATGGTTTATGCGACAGCACTTGAAGAAGATGTTTAAGTTCTTGAAATGTTACGAATTGATTGACCTTCATGTCTTAAAGTAATGATGGACTGTCGTTTCTCTTTGCTTATTTGAGCTGTTCTTGCCATAATATGGACTTGGTCTTTTACCAAATAGGGGTACCTTCTGTATACCACCCCTACCTTGTTACAACACAACTGATTGGCTCAAACGCATTAGGGAAAGATATTCCACAAATAACAAGGCACTCCTGGTAATTGAAATGCATTCCAGGTGACTACCTCACGAAGCTGGTTGAGAGAATACCAAGAGTGTACAAAGCTGTCATCGAGGCAACGGGTGGCTACTTTGAAGAAACTCAAATATAAATATATTTTGATTTGCTTAACACTTTTTTGGTTACTACATGATTCCATATGTGTTATTTCATAGTTGATGTCTTCACTGTTATTCTACAATGTAGAAAATAGTAAAAATAAATCAAAACTCTTGAACGAGTAGGTGTGTTCAAACGTTTGACTGGGACTGTATGTAAATCAAATCAAATTTTATTTGTCACATACACATGGTTAGCAGATGTTAATGCGAGTGTAGCAAAATGCTTGTGCTTCTAGTTCCGACAATGCAGTAATAACCAACGAGTAATCTAACCTAACATTTCCACAACTACTACCTTATACACACAAGTGTAAAGCGATAAAGAATATGTACATAAAGATATATGAATGAGTGATGGTACAGAACGGCATAGGCAAGATGCAGTAGATGGTATAGAGTACAGTATATACATATGAGATGAGTAATGTAGGGTATATAAACATAAAGTGGCATAGTTCAAAGTGGCTAGTGATACATGTATTACATAAAGATGGCAAGATGCAGTAGATGATATAGAGTACAGTATATACATATACATATGAGATGAGTAATGTAGGGTATGTGAACATTATATTAAGTGGCATTGTTTAAAGTGGCTAGTGATACATTTTTACATAAATTTCCATCAATTCCCATTATTAAAGTGGCTGGAGTTGAGTCAGTATGTTGGCAGCGGCCACTAAATGTTAGTGGTGGCTGTTTAACAGTCTGATGGCCTTGAGATAGAAGCTGTTTTTCAGTCTCTCGGTCCCTGCTTTGATGCACCTGTACTGACCTCGCCTTCTGGATGATAGCGGGGTGAACAGGCAGTGGCTCGGGTGGTTGTTGTGATCTTTATGGCCTTCCTGTGACATCGGGTGGTGTAGGTGTCCTGGAGAGCAGGTAGTTTGCCCCCGGTGATGCGTTGTGCAGACCTCACTACCCTCTGGAGAGCCTTACGGTTGTGGGCGGAGCAGTTGCTGTACCAGGCGGTGATACAGCCCGACAGGATGCTCTCGATTGTGCATCTGTAGAAGTTTGTGAGTGATTTTGGTGACAAGCCGAATTTCTTCAGCCTCCTGAGGTTGAAGAGGCGCTGCTGCGCCTTCTTCACAACGCTGTCTGTGTGGGTGGACCAATTCAGTTTGTGCGTGATGTGTACACCGAGGAACTTAAAACTTACTACCCTCTCCACTACTGTCCCGTCGATGTGGATAGGGGGGTGCTCCCTCTGCTGTTTCCTGAAGTCCACAATCATCTCCTTTGTTTTGTTGACGTTGAGTGTGAGGTTATTTTCCTGACACCACACTCCCAGGGCCCTCACCTCCTCCCTGTAGGCCATCTTGTCGTTGTTGGTAATCAAGCCTACCACTGTAGTGTCGTCCACGAACTTGATGATTGAGTTGGAAGCGTGCATGGCCACGCAGTCGTGGGTGAACAGGGAGTACAGGAGAGGGCTCAGAACGCACCCTTGTGGTGCCCCAGTGTTGAGGATCAGCGGGGTGGAGATGTTGTTACCTACCCTCACCACCTGGGGGCGGCCCGTCAGGAAGTCCAGTACCCAGTTGCACAGGGCGGGGTCGAGACCCAGGGTCTCAAGCTTGATGACGAGTTTGGAGGGTACTATGGTGTTAAATGCTGAGCTGTAGTCGATGAACAGCATTCTCACATAGGTATTCCTCTTGTCCAGATGGGTTAGGGCAGTGTGCAGTGTGGTTGCGATTGCGTCGTCTGTGGACCTATTGGGTCGGTAAGCAAATTGGAGTGGGTCTAGGGTGTCAGGTAGGGTGGAGGTGATATGGTCCTTGACTAGTCTCTCAAAGCACTTCATGATGACGGAAGTGAGTGCTACGGGGCGGTAGTCGTTTAGCTCAGTTACCTTAGCTTTCTTGGGAACAGGAACAATGGTGGCCCTCTTGAAGCATGTGGGAACAGCAGACTGGGATAAGGATTGATTGAATATGTCCGTAAACACACCAGCCAGCTGGTCTGCGCATGCTCTGAGGACGCGGCTGGGAATGCCGTCTGGGCCTGCTTTACTCACCTCGGCTGCAGTGAAGGAGAGCCCGCAGGTTTTGGTAGCGGGCCGTGTCAGTGGCACTGTATTGTCCTCAAAGCGAGCAAAAAAGTTATTTAGTCTGTCTGGGAGCAAGACATCCTGGTCCGCGACGGGGCTGGTTTTCTTTTTGTAATCCGTGATTGACTGTAGACCCTGCCACATACCTCTTGTGTCTGAGCTGTTGAATTGCAACTCTACTTTGTCTCTATACTGGCACTTAGCTTGTTTGATTGCCTTGCGGAGGGAATAGCTACACTGTTTGTATTCGGTCATGTTTCCGGTCACCTTGCCCTGATTAAAAGCAGTAGTTCGCGCTTTCAGTTTCGCGCGAATGCTGCCATCAATCCACGGTTTCTGGTTTGGGAATGTTTTAATCGTTGCTGTGGGTATTATGTCGCCGATGCATTTTCTAATGAACTCGCTCACCGAATCAGCGTATTCGTCAATGTTGTTGTTGGACGCAATGCGGAACATATCCCAATCCACGTGATCGAAGGAGTCTTGAAGCGTGGAGTCAGATTGGTCGGACCAGCGTTGAACAGACCTGAGCGCTGGAGCTTCTTGTTTTAGTTTCTGTTTGTAGGCTGGAAGCAACAAAATGGAGTCGTGGTCAGCTTTTCCGAAAGGAGGGCGGGGGAGGGCCTTATATGCTTCACGGAAGTTAGAATAACAATGATCCAGGGTTTTACCAGCCCTGGTAGCACAATCGATATGCTGATAGAATTTAGGGAGTTTTGTTTTCAGATTAGCCTTGTTAAAATCCCCAGCTACGATGAATACAGCCTCAGGGTGTGTGGTTTCCAGTTTACATAGAGTCAGATAAAGTTCGTTCAGGGCCATCGATGCGTCTGCTTGGGGGGGAATATATACGGCTGTGATTATAATCGAAGAGAATTCCCTTGGTAGATAATGCGGTCGACATTTGATTGTGAGGAATTCTAAGTCAGGTGAACAGAATGACTCGAGTTCCTGTATGTTGTTATGATCACACCACGTCTCGTTAATCATAAGGCATACCCCCCCGCCCCTCTTCTTACCAGAAAGATGTAAATGTGATATTTCAGTTTTGTTTTTGTAATAAATGTGCAAACATTTTTAAAAACCTATTATTGTTTTTTCATTATGGGGTATTGTGTGTAGATTGATGAGGGGGGAAAACAATTCAATACATTTTAGAATAAGCCTATAACGTAACAAAAAGTGGAAAAAGTCAAGGGGTCTGAATACTTTCCGAAGGCACTGTATATGAATTGGATTTCAATCTTAAGAAAAATGTAAAATTCAGACAAAAAAGGTATCGCTTGTTCTTTATCCTCCCCTGGTTAAGAACATAACATGTTCATGTCATGGCACGCTTGGGTCAATAGCTATTGACGAGAGAAACCGAATATACAATAAAACTAACTTTACCTCGGTGCCAAACCAAACCATATACCTACCGGCTCTCTAAGAAGTTGGGTAAACAATACTTTATTCGTCTTAAATTTTGAGCAGCTGAAGGACAAACCGCACAGACAACCGGTAAGTTTTAATGTAATTTTATTCAACATTCTGGCTTGTGAGGAACATTTACATGATTTTCTAGGCATTAGTGTCAAGCTGTATACCAATTAATTGTGTATTACAGCCTGATTAATCAGACTATGTATTGGCTTACTAGCCAACTCAGAAGCTGTGCACGTCCTAACCCATTCATAGATGCTAACTACCTTTAGTGCCTATTGATGATGGTATCTTCTTCCCGGGGACTTTTGTTAAGAACACAGAGGCATGCTCTAAACATGAACACGTATCGCTTGCGGTATGGTTTTGGAAACATATCTTTCATATCAGCAAGAACTAATAATAAAAAATTAAACAAAAGTTCAATTACTACACACCTTTAATAGGGTTAGGATTAGTGTTCCCACACGGCCATATCTCCATGTTACAGCGCATGTTTAAGGAAAGACAGGCGGGAACAGGCGACCACCTCTGCTAGTTAGCTATCTAGCATGCTCCGAACATCTGTGTGAAACGGAAGAAGGCCGCCAGAAACTTGTTGTAACTGAAAAATACTGTCGGCTACAACTGTGATAAAGCCGGCTAAAACAGTGTACAGTAAGTGTATATTTTGCATGTGTGAAAATACCATTATGAAAAAGATTGCAGTCAGATTGCAGTATAACGGCAGTATGCTTCAAATACTGCATACAAAATAACTTTTTTTTACTACAGTAATTTTTCAGTGTAACTGCAGTTCAAATGCTGTGCATTGCAGTTATTCTGCAATTACTGCGTCCAAAATACCACAGTTGACTGCAGTTACTGCACTTTCAAAACTGCAGTATTTTTTGGTAAGGGTTTGGTGTGATATGAAAGTAAAGGGCTTTATGTTTCTAGAACCGTATCGCAATTGATAATCGATTCACGTTTAGATGGAGTATTTAGCTGCTTTGGCTGCCAGAGCCGGTCTACCTTTGAAAATAACATAAGGTGTGACACTAACAAGTTATGAGTAACGTTACATTATTGGGCTGTGCACTTCCTAGCAAGCTAGCCTGCAAAACAATAGCAGAAATCGAATAAATGTGCATAGGTAGATGGGTCTGTTACTAGTTAGCAATGGCAATAGAGTTATTCATACAGTGAGCAGTTAAAATAAGCTTATGTTCATTGTTAACAATAGGTAACTAACGTTAGCTAGCTAGCTAATGGATTGTAACGGTTGCCAGCTAGCTGGCCAGCTAGTAGGAAGTCAACTGACTCCTGATGTGGTCAAGCTGGCTAGTTTAGCTAAGAGTAGCTAGCTATTCAACAAATTTGACGTCTGTTGTTAGCCACTTGTCTAACAGCTGATCAAATCGTGCAATAAGGAATTACTGCAGAATACAAATAATATAAATAGCTGATCGGACTGTTAAGACCAAAATACAAATAAGATAAATATTTGTATTTTAAATCAAAGAAAAAAACTTACTCCTCTGTCCTCCTCGGAGAGGAAATCGGGACCATCGTCCAGCCCTTCTTGCTAGGTAAACAAAAGACGGCGTCACGGGACATGCATTAGCCACATTAACGTTCAATGGGCAAATCATCGTTTATTGATGAATGTGTCAGATGATTGCACATATAAAACAATAAGGTGCGCTAGCTAGCTAGAGTAAATTGTGTATAACACCTACCATCATGGCTGCTGCGGGTGGAGTAGTGAGTCGTGTGACCGTGGGATCTGAGAAGGTGGAGCCAAAGTCAGTAAATAGTGTGGTGGAGCTTTCAATTCAAACTTTCAAGTGGGGCCAAGAGTAGCCACTTCACTAGTACTACTAGGCTAGGCCCTTCCAAATATTTTTACTCTCACAATTTCATCCCAACACATTCACAAAACTATTAAAAAGGTTTAAACATTGTCTATACCCTTCATGGATAGATCCATCCAAGTGGGTTATTTGTCCTTTGGGGATTAGATTTGCATTTGCAGCACAAACCACCAATTTGTGACCTTGGTTAACCCCCTGAATCTGTAGGTAAGCTATCATGTGATATAGATGAGCCCATTGATTCAGAATCAACAGCAAAAGGCTTTCCATAATTCTTTGAATTGCATGACCTTTTCCCTAATTTAATTGTGTGTGTTTCCCCTCCATTCAACCAGGTCGTCAGGTGTATTAAGAAAACCTGTATTCAGAGGGTTTATTGTAGTCTTTTGTCAGTGTGGTACATTACCATAGCTCATATATATCAATTGACCTAATATACTGTACTGTATTTTGTAAGAATAGAATTGAATAGACATAAATCTTCTGGCTACTGATCTGCCTCTCTACATACCACCCCGCAGAATATGAACTGAACAATGTGTGTTGGTTAGAAACATCAATCTGTCAGTCCAGAACAGCTGACCCCAAATTATATCTGTTGTGTTTGTTATAGTAGAAGCTGGGTGTGGGAAGGGGGAAAACAGAATCAAAGAGCTATACTCTCAGTCTTAAGCGAAGGGGGAAGGAGGCTTGTGCTGGACCCTGTCCACACACATGAATGCCGCGTTGAGACAATTAATTATCCGTGACCCAAGCCCTGCTCAGATAATCCCTACCATTGTGTCGTTGAGTTGTCGTAGTGCCGCTGCAAATGTACATTGTCCCAGGGGTGTCAGCAGTCATAATGTAAGTAGCCTAATTTATGTTCCTCGAACTCCCTTGAATGCCTCTTTCAATCCAACATTCATATACTGACTATCTCTGAAACTCACTTAGATAATACCTTTGATGATACAGTGGTAGCAGTACGTGGTTATACCATCTCTAGAAGAGACAGGAATGCCAATGGAGGAAGTGTTTCTGTTTATATTCAGAGTCATAGAGTATCTCATGCCAAATGCTGTTGAAGTAATATGGCTACAGGTTCACCTGCCTCACCTAAAGCCTATTCTTGTGGGAAGTTGCTATAGACTACTAAGTGCTAACAGTCAGTATCTGGATAATATGTGTGAAATGCTTCATAATGTATCTGATATCAAGAGCGAGGTATATTTTGTGGGTGACCAAAATGTTGATTGGCTTTCATCAAGCTGTCCACTCAAGAAAAAGCTTCAAACTATAACCGGTGCCTGCAACCTGGTTCAGGTTATCAGGCAACCTACCAGGGTATTTACAAACAGCACAGGAATGAAATCATCCACATGTATTGATCACAACTTTACTAATGCTGCAGAAATCGGCTCTAAAGCAGTATCCACATCCATCAGATGTAGTGATCATAATATAGTAGTAGCCCTATCTAGGAAAACCAAAGTTCCAAAAGCTAAGCCTAATATAGTGTATAAGAGATCATACAAGAGGTTTTGTAGTGATTCCTATGTTGAAGATGATGAGAAACTGAAAAATGATATGGTTGAGTGGGATGAGGCAAAAGGAATGGCAAATAAGTCTGGCTGAACGGGAAACATACTGTAAGTTGAGTAAACGTGTCTAAACTAAACAAAAATAAGAAACTGTACTATGAAACAAAGAAATTATATAAAGAATGATAGTAAAAAGCTTTGGAGCACCTTAAATGACATTTTTGGGAAAAAGGTGAACTCAGCTCCAATATTCATTGAATCAGATGATTCATTAATCACAAAACCCACTGATTATTGCCAACTGCTTTGGTGATGTTTTCCCTTTGTAAGATTAACAAACTTAGGCATGACATTCCAACAACAAATTATGAACCTTCACACCATGCATAACTGACCAAATTATGAAAGACGAGCATTGTTATTTAGATTTCCGTAAAGTGAGTGTGGAAGAGCTGAAAAAATTATTGTTGTATATCAACTTGGATGGAAATGACTGAGGATGGTAGTGGACTATATTGCAACTCCTATTGGCCATCTCTTCAATCGAAGCCTACAGGAAAGTGTGTACCCTCAGGCCTGGAGGGAAGCAAAAGTCATTCCGCTATCCAGGAATAGCAAAGCACCCTTTACTGGCTCAAACAGCCCACCAATCAGCCTGCTACCAACCCTTAGTAAACTTTAGAAAAAAATGGTGTTTGACCAAATACAATGCTATTTCACAGTAAACAAATTATCAAATGATTTTCATCATGCTTATAGGGAAGGGCACTCAATATGTACGGCACTTGCACAAATGACTGATTGGCTCAATATTATACCCGTCCGCTACCACAGCAAGTGAAATCACTGCAACACTTAAAGAGCTGCAGTCAGTTTTAGAATGGGTGGCAAGTAGTAAGCTACTCCTAAGTATTTCACAACTAAAAGCACTTTTTCATACAAATCATTCACTAAACCCCAGCTAAATCTTGTAATGAATAATGTGGAAATTGAGAAAGTTGAGGTGACTAAACTGCTTGGTGTAACCCTGGATTATAAAATGTAATGGTCAAAACATATTGACACAACGGTAGCTAAGATGGGGAGAGGTCTGTTTGTAATGAAGAGCTGCTCTGCTTTCTTCACATTGCTATCAACAAAACAAGTCCTACAGGCCCTAGTTTTATCACACCTGGACTATTGCCCAGTCATATGGTCAAGGGCCACAAAGAGAGACATAGGCAATAAAGCAGCACGGCTGGCCCTTAAATGTACTCTGAGAGCTAACATCAATGGCATGCATGTCAACCTCTCCTGGCTCAAAGTAGAGCAGAGATTGATTGCATCACTACTTGTCTTTGTGAGAGGTATTGACACGCTGAATGCACTGAGCTGTCTGTTCAAACGACTAGCACACAGCTCAGACACCCATGCAAAACCCACAAGACATGCCACCGGGGGTCTCTTCACAGTCCCCATGTCCAGAACGGACTGGAAAACGTAGAGTATTACATGGAATTTATGCAGTAAAATCAGATTTTTTTTAAAAATTATAAAACTACACCATATTGAATAATGCAGACTGTGAGGAGACACACACAGGCATATGCATACAGACACACATGTCAGCAAACACACTCTACACATGTATGTATGGTGGTATTATAAATGTTGTATGGTGTAATGTTATATGTAGTTTTACTTAATTTTTGCCTCATTTGTTTGGACTCCAGGATGATTGATGGGAATCCTTCTCGTCTAGGAGCTATATCGTTGTGGTATGATCTTTGGTCTGTGTGCTGTTTACAATTGGATTTAAAAACATAAAGCTTGGCGTGTATATATAACGAACACTAGACGGCACTAAACTCACACAATGATAATAATCTTTGATTATCAGTCTGTGCAAATTATGGTTTGGTGATGCCATGGTATTACCATGTAATAAACTACAAAAATATTTTTGCTTTCTTACCTTTAAAGTAATATTTTAAATATTCATTATATTAAAGGGGCAATCAGCAGTTTCTACATCCATTGATTCTTAACGAAAATAACTTCTAAATGCCTCATCAGCTTAGTTTAACTGTCGTACTCCATCTGAGTCCAAAATATGAGCTTGTTTTACTCCAATGTTTGAAAACAAAGTAAATGTAAACAAATACTGTTTAGCCTTAAAAAAAATATTAAACTATAATTTGTATATCATGGATGGTTAGTCCTTGCATCCATAGCTCTGTCTATGAATTTGAGAGTGATTACATTTCTCCCGCCCCATCCCTCAGCTTTTTACTTAAACAGTGGCGGGGAAACGCTTTGTTATTGTTTCAAGTGCTGATTGACCCTTTAACTTTCTGTGATGTGATGCAATTATACAAAACAACCCCAATGTAATGAATCAAATCAATCCTAGACTTGAGTGTAACTTAATCACAGCATCAACATGGCTTGTTTTATTTTGCTATTTAAAATTGAGAAATATGTTTTGACATAGTGCAGAACTGTGACAACACTAATTGTTGCTTCATAACGATACATAACAGTTTGATCTCCACAACTAGTTTTATATTAGTATTATTACTACTTTTTATTACTTGGAAATATTTAGATTTTGGCATCTGACTTTGATATTTCTCATTTAGACTGTACACATGTACTGCACTGTTAAGGAGAGCTTGCAAGTAAGCATGGCACTGTACTGTTTACACCTGCAAGATCCTTTGCAGGTGACAAATAAACTTTGATTTGATCCACACACCTAGATACTGTAGGCCCTTTCATCATTACATCCCTGATGTTGTTTGACTATAATGATGTATGACTGTATCATATGATGATAACTCTGAATGACAAGCTACATGCGCTGGCTGGCTGTGCTCATCTTGTTAGCATGGAGAATCTTGTTGAGAGCAAGGAGAGGTCACTTGTTTATTTTCATCTTTCTTGTCCAGACACATATTCTGAGTTGACATGAATAACAGGCACTTTGTTTAACATATGCATGAGGGTATAAGGGCTTACATGTACTGTAGGTGTCTACATGAAGTGCTCTGAGAGAGACCACATTCTAAATTCAACACAGTATCTTTCATATAGAGACACAGTAGGGAAAAGTTAATGGAATTTTCCACTGAAGAGGAAAATAGTTATGATTTAATCTTTAATTGGCTCATTGACAAATGTATTAGATATATTGATTAGACTATTTAAAACTATTTTTAGACTAGTTAAGACCAACATAAATGATATGCCCGAGCAAAGGATGCAGGGCTGGTTCCACCAGGCTATAGGATGCACTTGATGTGGCAGTGTGTAGAGGATGAAAGTTCAACAAAAAGTCACAAAGTATGAAAATTAATAACCTGTATTGACCTTTCTGATAATATCCTCATACATTTTTATTTTATTAATCGGCCCATCCACCACCCTCCCTCTTCGGAGGACAAAAGTAACTTAGTTACCCATACATTTTTATTTTATTATCGGCCCATTCACCACCCTCCCTCTTCGGAGGACAAAAGTAACTTAGTTACCCATACATTTTTATTTTATTATCGGCCCATTCACCACCCTCCCTCTTCGGAGGACAAAAGTAACTTAGTTACCCATACATTTTTATTTTATTATCGGCCCATTCACCACCCTCCCTCTTCGGAGGACAAAAGTAACTTATTTTCTCAATAGACATGTTTGTGTGACTTGCCCGTATAAGATAAGTTATATAGCAGTAGCCTTCAGACCAGTTTCATAACATTATTAAATGTTTAGTCCTTTAGCAGACGCTCTTATCCAGAGCGACTTACAGAAGCAATTAGGGTTGCCTTGCTCAAGGGCATATGGACAGATTTTCAACCTAGTCGGCTCGGGGATTCAAACCAGCGACCTTTTGGTTACTGGCCCAACGCTCTTAATCACTAGGTTACCTAACCATGACTAGTAGACTACAACGTTCTAGACACTGGGGACACCCTTGGGTAATACTTGTTGCTCACGAAGTTGTAGCATAGTCAGTCCAGACAGAGATACAATCAAGAGTTTGTTCAAAGTCTATTTGGTGACACCAACGCCAACCTACACCATATATTTCAGCTGTCACAGGACTGGGCCATCTGTTGCGTTAGATACTTCCCATAAGCAGGGGTTTACAACATCTTATAATAATACACCAAGGATTTTTTTCCTATGTGATTTTTCCATTCCCTTCTTTCCTATTCTGTTCCTTGAGTGTGAAAAGCATTCTTGGTAGCGGGCGGCAAGCGTGTGTACTTTAACTTGCTACTCTTCTCCTCTACCAGGGCTTCCCTTTCGTTGCTCTTTGGAAGCTTGTCCAGTTTTGCCATTTGTGGACAACGATGACAAGACACAAAAGCATGTGTTGGCCATAAATAGCTCTGACCAGCAGAGGATTGCTCACTGCCTGCAGATCAAATTCTCTACAGGCAGAAGGCAGCAGGCCTGGCCCCCAGCCCAGTTGCAGTAAAAGACGCACCACTCGCTCTTTCCTAGAAACACTTGGCCCTGTTCAAATGAAGGGACAGGGGCAGACTGGCCTGGCTGTTCATTGAAACTTAGATGGCGAGTATAAAAAGGTGCTTTGATTCATTTGGGAAACTGCAGTTCTCTAAGTTAAGGTTGAAAGAGCATTACATAAAAATATGATTCAATCTATAAATATTTAAATGACATAAGTTGACAGTTCTCCAATTCACAATGACATACAGTATGATCGGAGGTTGGTCATTAATGATTTGCTGTACTACAACAGAAATAGCCTTACTAGCTTGGCTTCACGCACAACAGTGTAGATATTAGATATAAGAAGCATCAGGGAAACCACCTTATTTTCATTTGGAATTTCACACAGAAAATATAATATATAGAGCTGAAATTATTCCCAATTGTACACAATATATTTATAGCAGAATGTTCCGTTAAGTTGTAGCTGCCCTCCTGAACAGAGCCCAGAAGATTGTCACTCACTCACTGCATCTGGTTTAATTGAATAAAACACTGACCAAGGCAATATAGCATAGCATATAGACCAGATCTTTCTATTTCCTGTTAGAGGAAATCATGAATGCATCTCTTTATTGCTTCTCAGCCCTCCTAATGAACAGATACACTCAGACAGACAACCCAGAACAGAAGACACTTCTTTCTGTTATCTGCCACAAGGTTTTATTGCAAAGTGGCAACCTCCTCGCCCGATCTCAAAAACAATGTTCCACTTAATGCTCCAAATGCACATATTGCCATCTTTACTGATATATTTGAATTATTTTGTTTAGTGTTTAAAAAAAATGCAACCACCACACCCCTCCTTTTTACAGTGGTGTACTGTACATTCAAATGAAAGTAAGGCGGCAATTGAACAGTCAAATACTCATCTGTTCTTGTCCATATGCATAACAGGAATGAAAACTGAGGTAACATCTCTAGTTGACAAATATAGATATTCTATATAGTTATTCGAAACTTTTTTGTCTCAACTTGTAGTGTATAAACAAAAAAGTGCTTCATATATGCATAGTCTATTACGTGTTTTGCCAGGTCGAATAACATATTGGATACGATAGAACACTTCAAATAAATAAGTCAGTCATATGAAAAACCTAATTAGTGCAAAATACTTGCTTTTAGCTGTAACCTGGGCAGTGAATATGACTGTCAAGGCATTATAGAAAGCGTTCACATTTTCCTACTCTACTGAGCATCTAGTCATCACTGTTTAGGTGGCAAAGAATGCAAAAACAGTGCTAAACTTTTTGTTTTGGGAGTGTTATTAATCTCAGGTAGTGTGGTGCTGCTGTACATATTTGTTTGGCAAAACACCTGATGAGTGAACATTCCTCGAAGGTAAAAAATAAAAAATAAAATAAAAAAACTACCAGGATTTTTTTTTTTTTCAGAGGTCAGCTGGCAAAATAACTTGTAGGCTTTTGCATATGTTAATGAGATCTCCTTTGTGCGAAAAAAAAATTATAATAAAAACTGAACAAAATAAAAGCCTACAGCTATTCCTTTAGGATCAAATTATATAGACACAACTGCTAAGGTGAAAGTGTCTGGAATCCAGATGGCACGTAGTATTTTCCGTTTACAATGGTAACCCTTCGAGTGATACCACCACGTTTCCTCCCAACTTGTCTGCCAGGGTGGCGCGGTCCTGGATGTCGTCTAATCCGTTGACTTGCCATTCGTGTTTGATACCTGAAATAAAGGGATGTATAGAGCTGATTGCCATCCATTTTATGCTGTCGTGTTGAATACTACCAAGGCCCTTTCAATAATTGCAGGGGTGTCGGAGGGAATTTTGTTGGACACCACATTTTCAAAACTTTCTATGGGGTTCAAATTGAATGGTGTTTTGAATAACTTCAATAGCTATAGCCATGAAACTTTTATAGAACATAGATAGGGAAAGAAAATAACTTATGTCGGTAAAAAAAAGTCTAAATAGTTCTAACAAGATAGTTAACTAGAAGTTAACCGTTTAGACTATGCAAATTCACCTGAACAAATTACTGAGCACGATCATACAATATCAGGTCAAACATACAGGCATAGCAGTTTGATATAGCCATTGTCACTCACCTGTGAACTTCTTTTTAATGGCATCTTTAGAGCTAGCGTAGATCATCTTGCTTTTCAAGGGAGCACCCTCAGGTGCCCTGGAATGAGGGAAACAATTTAATAAGACTAATAACGTCCTTATTTCATACCACACAAATTAAAGTATCAGTTATTTTACCCAAAGTCGAAGACCGTGTTTCTCAAACTTTTTTATACCTGGGGCCACCAAGCTATGGTTCTCCTTACATTACAACACCCAAACGTACCAAAATATAAATACCAGGTCTTCTTTCTTGGATTCTTTTGTTTCGTATGTGGCATCGTATAAGCCGTATCTGCAATCGTTGAGAGGTAGAAGCTTGACGAAGCAGGCGTATGGGTCGTCCACCGACTCCCCAATGTCACCAACCAGAATCCACTTGCCCTCTTCCACAACAATCTTCTTCTTGTCATCGCTGAGGCAAAACAGCACAGCCTTTTTACGCTTTTTTACATCTTCGGTAGAGGATGACTTCCTGACTTTCATGTCATTGAAGACCTTGATGACTTCATCGCTGACAGTGACACCAGAGGCCTGCGGAAAGAGGGGGGAATGAAATGGCAGCCTTCAATATGGTTGTGCCCTGTTCAATAGCCAGTAAACACAGGGAACAATGCTGCTAAGACACTACAGTTATTATCATGTCCCTTTATTATGTGGACATTGAATCTAGACCCATAGCTAAACAGCATGGGGATGGGAAATGCTTTCCCTGGGGTCTCTATTAGAAGGTACAAGAAAAGCAAACATTTACACATACAGTATGTAGCTATAGCATTAGCTACCGATACGAGTCACGCAGACAGAATAACAAGTGACTGCAGCATTGATCATAGCGTTCCTTTCCTTTGACAGTCATTTACAATGAATCAACACTTTCACTCTGACACTACCTGCCAGCACACCTGCTGAGTCATTTTGCATGCCACATAGGCAATGTCAGCTGGCCAAAGTGTTCCATCAATAGCGATGACAATTCGACCAGAAAACCAATCCATGGCAATTGGACATTCCAACACTGTGGTGTACTGGCTAACAACCCTCTATCACAAAAGTGCACGAGACTCGCTGACCACTGAGTGACCACCACACTAGCAACTGTCAAAGAATAAGACCGGAAACTAGCTAGCACTGTGTCCAGCAACCCTTTGCATGTGCCAAGGCCCACTGCAGCAAACTAGCTAGTATGGGAACACACGCGTGGAAATCCGCACGGGCGCGTTATTAGCTTGACTCGAGTGCAATCAAACAGCACAGGAGACCTGTAAGACCATTTCAAGTTATCTAGTCCCAATAATTTTGTTTATCATCTATAACCAGCTAGCTACAGAAGCTTATAGCGTAGAAAATGTGATTGCCAGCAGGATTGGTTTTAACGTTAGCTAGAAGCCAACTTGTCTTCATGAGCTGAAAGTTTAGCTAACGGGCAGTAGCGCGATTACCGTTAGACAGAGGACTGCGCTATAATTAAGTTAAAATGGCCGCCTTAGGCTGCAGGCCTTGCAGCAATCCTAAACTGGAACTGATTTTAGAAATTAAATAACGGTATATTATTTAACTTGAAACAAACTTCGTA
Source organism: Salvelinus namaycush (assembly GCF_016432855.1). NCBI lineage: Eukaryota > Metazoa > Chordata > Actinopteri > Salmoniformes > Salmonidae > Salvelinus > Salvelinus namaycush. The sequence goes on from NC_052321.1 coordinate 32,688,154, forward strand.
GTTACAGCTAATCACTATGGAATGTCCAACGCAACTATAACCAGCAATCAAACATTGGTATGCAAGCAAGCAACGTTTTTCGAAAACAGCCCAGTGCAACAAAGTTACAAAAAGTTACATCTACACCGAACTAGAAACTACCTAACATCTAGCTAGAAAAGTAAAGCATTTTACCATGTTGTTCGATCGTCGGTCCTGTGCGATTTGCGATTATGTGGTTAAATCTTTAGGGGTAAATGGATATGGTAATGTTTGGACGAGCCGACCGGGTGTGTGGGACTGGGAGAGAGCGGGGGAGAAAGGTGGTGGTAAGGGGCGCGCCAGTAGGAGCCACTGCACTTGCAGCGGGCGGGATCAGGAATGGGATAGGAGGAATTTATCCTGTGACATACTGATGACAATAAAGCTAAGCAAGGACTTGCGGACTTCCACTTCTACACTCAACTCAAGCAGGCAGCGTTATAAGTTATTTTTCTAACCCTACTAAAAATGTACACCTACCCTAAAAACAATACGCCTCGCAATTATTTAGAAGACATTGGCAACAAAAGTGAGAGATGACCAAGAAATATTAAACAAAGTCAATTTATTTATATATAGGAAAATATACACGATAGCAAATACAAAGCAGAGGTGACAGTTAGGGGGACAACACTCAGTATTTAGACCCTATCCCAAACAGTTTCTAAAGACTGAACTCAAAACTAGGCCAATAATTCTTTACAAAAACATGTTCTATAGAAATATTATAAATAAAGTTATTGCATTCAAAACTAAATAAATAACCAACGAATGATAGGAAATAAGGGACATAAGAAATAATATCGGTTTCCAGTGTAGTGTTTCACTGAAAGATGGGAACCTGAAACAGTTGATGTAAAATATGTTCAATATTAGGAAACTAAAATTAAACTGTCCATATTAAGTTTCAATACTTAATTCGCCTAAATCAACTGAAGTAGTCACATACAAAAAAGTATGTGCACAAAAATAGTAGTCTAGGAATGCTGCCAATATACAAAATATAAATGCACTGTTGAAACCTAGTTTCAAACGTCAATTTGTTTACCCTGAGTGAATACGAAGATAAAGGCTTTGTTTTGAAATATTCAGTGCAAATACTTTCACAGCGATATAGTTGTTCCTGCCTTATCTTGAGAGGGTATGATATTTACACTTCCAAAATGGTTTGGGAATGTTCAGACTTTACAATGCACGGTCAAATTCACTAGAAACAAAATGGAAGAAAACAGAACGAAACGGAGGGACTACCTGAATTATGACCATGTATTTATATTGATGTGTGTATTTTCTGTCATTCAGGGCTCATCTGTAAGAGACCTTGGTCTCAGCATGACTCCCTGATAAAATAAAGGTTTGAGAAAAAAAAGAAAAGTCTCCAATAACAAACTTTGTTTTTGTCGCAAAACCAATGAAACGCTTGCAACGGTGTGCATGAATACAACCCAGTAGTTTCAGTCAGTCAGCTTTACATCCGGGGCCGCTTCTGTGGAGGAGTGGTCCGGTCTGCCAGCCCCAGATTAGAGACTTCTGAGTTGAAGAAAGCTTGGAGCCTTGCTCCTGCTTTAGCTTCATTCGTGTGCCGAGGGTTGTATTGTAAACAGTTGGCAAACATGAGCTCCACGTCCTCAATGTACTCCGCTGTGAGATAGGAGGGGGAGAAAGATGATCAGAAATCATTTCAAATCTGGTGTGCAGAACCATGACCGCATAAAATTGTTTTTCATGTTGATAAATTTAATCCAATATACAGTAAACAAGGAGATGGTTCAAGCCTTTTCATCTGTGTTGGTTTAGGTAAAAGCAAAACATCAACTTACTAGCTGTTTTATATTCACAGTTGTTGACCTTTTCTCTGATAGTGCTCAGAGCTATGGGTCTTTTGATAATGTCGAAGTAGTCTGGAACCTGCAGAAGTGAGGACAGATAAATCAGAGGGGTATACAAGTAAATGAGCATGAAATGGGAATGGGCTAATTGACCCAACAACCAGGACCTTCCCTGATTTGAGGGGTAAAAATAAATAATATATATATATTTTTTAAATATATAAATTTGCGATTGTTTATACAGATCTATAACGATGCATAAATAGAAACATGCAGTAAGATGCCAGAAGTCGCAACTGATGCATATGGGGATATTTTTGATTTCTCTCTGACATTCAGAAGCTGAGCTACGGACCTATAGTCAAGGAATCAAAGAAATTGGACTTTGTTGGGAAGTAATCTTATACAATGTGTGACTCTCGCCATCAATTGATCTATTCACTTTTAGTAAAAGACCATATGAATAATTAAAATGGAGGGTTCATATAAATGATAATAAAACATTTGGTAGCAGAATAACATTTGGTGAAATGGGGTCAGATTTATTTTCCTTATCCATTATTATATCATTGAATAGCCTACCTATAAGATGTCATCATTCTTGTTAAACTACATAGAATTGTAGGAATTCAGTTTAAAAACAAAAAATTACAAAGTGAAAAAAGGGGGGCCCAGGGAAAAAAGATGGGAAACCCCTGAGTTAGATAGTAGGCGTCCCTAGTGAGGTAGCTAGTTGTATTCAAAGTGTATTCATAGGAGTGCTGCCTGTGTGTGTGTGTGTGTGTGTGTGCGTCTTTAAATGCATGCGCGCATATGTGTTTCTCTGTGAGCCAGGCTGGAACAGAAAGAACTGTACCTTTTAAAAGTCATGTATTACCTGTATCCTGGACACCAGCTTCATGAAGGGCCAGCTGTCTTCATGTCTGACAAGCTCTACGGTCAGGTGCTCACAGGCAGACAGTTCATGGACTCCCAGGTTCCTCCCTGAGCTGCGGCGACTGGACGAAGAACCTGAGACCGAGGGAGTCAGGACCAGCTTTGGCTTGGGGGAGACCTCTGCTGGAAGAACAGAGAAGATGTAGCCGATTGTGAATATCAAAGATGTGCACTCTGAGAAAAACAAAAAATGACTCAACTAGAAGGAAGTTGTTTGTGTAACTTAAGACACCCCCCTGAGGATTTAAGCACTACAGCGCCTTCAGAAAGTATTCACACCCCTTAACTTTTCACATTTTGTTGTGTTACAAAGTAGGATTAAAACTGATTTAATTATAAGATAAAATAGCAGACATTGAGCATGGTGAAATTATTAGTTACATTTTGGACAGTGCATTAATACACCCAATCACTACAATGATGCAGGCGTCCTTCCTAACTCTGTTGCCGGAGAGGAGGGATTTCACCACAAGGCCAATGGTGACTTTAAAACAGTTAGTTTATTGGCTGTGATAGGAGAAAAAAAGACAACGTTGAATGTTCGAGTGGCCTAGTTACAGTTTTTACTTAATATTGGCTTGAAGATCAATGGCGACATAAATTGCTGTCTAGCAATGATCATCAACCAACTTGAAGAATTTCTTTAAGAATAATGTGCACATATTGTACAATCCAGGTGTGCAAAGCACTTAGACTTAACCAGAAAGACTCACAGCTATAGTCGCTGCCAAATGTGATTCTAACATGTATTGACCCAGGGGTGTGAATTAAGGCAATATATTTAATGAATTCAAATGTATGTTTTTGTGCGATATTCCAAATGCCTGTATCGCAATAAAGTTTTTACTTTTGTTTTTATGAGTGTTTATGTCCGCTAGTCTTTTTGGTCGTCTCCTTAGCTCCTTCTGTTCGCCTTCTCATTTACACCAGATATCTGTATATAATGACAAGATGCGCATGTCTCTACCATAACAATGGGAGCCATTGTTCCAGAGGCGGGAAAGTAGGTGACAAGCTTAGGGCCAAAAATAAACCTATAGAAACACATTGGGATTTTGGCTAGAGTCACCTACTTCGCTTCTTGCTCTCCGTACACACAGTAATAGAGAAGTTAACCTTTCTAACAAAAGCCTTTATCTCAATTGCTCAAATTGCATGCAGCAGACACTACTAAAACAGGAGTATATTAATGAACATTGATTCTGGAAAATGTACGCTCAGTTGGTGGTGCGCCACACTGTGGTACCACATACCGCTAGCAGAATTTTAGCCAAAGACTTACACTAGCTGTGTTTTATAAATGTGCAACAAGCATAAAACAAGGAATTGGCAACTCTCTCATTCTGAGAAATAAAGTAGGCAGCTTGATTTCAACATCTGAACAAAGTGGACAGGCTGGCATGCTGTTCAAATAATTGGATTATGACAGAAGGGTGTGTTCATAAGAATTAAACTGTAAATAGCTAGCAAATTGATCCAAGTTGGCTAAACTTGAAATAAAGATTCCTATAAAGATTAGCTGGATATTCACTAGCACGTGGGCTTGTTCTCTAGAGACTGTTTATGAGACCTGTGTTCATTTTCTATTATGCCTGCTACAAGAAGTGAATGTGCATTATGCACGGTTCTGGTTAAATCTAACAAAAAGGACATTTTCATAGATATGAAAGCCTGATTGATCAGTGATTGCAAAAAAGCAGGTTAAACTATTTTGATAAAATAATTAGTTGGTCTTGACTGTGGAAGGCTTATATTAAGCACAAGTATAATTTCACAAGCCCTGTATTCATTACACTGCATTTCAATCAGAAATAATGTATCTGACCTTTAACTGTACAACAAAGCTTACTTGGAGAGACAAAAAGTGAAAATCGCCCGTAAGTTTATTTATTTTTTAATCATTATGATTTTTAGGCCATATCGGCAGCCATATTGTGAATACTTATGTAACTGAGATTTCTGAACTTCATTTTAATACATTTGCAAATATTTCTAAAAACACATTCACTTAGTCATTGTGGGGTAATTTGTGTAGAGGCGAGATTTAAAAAAATATTTAATCCATTTTGAATTCAGGTTGTAAAACCACAAAATATGGAATAAGTCAAGGGGTATGAATACTTTCTGAAGGCACTGCACATGACAAAATTAACATTCAACACTTCTGTACAGAAACATTTCGCAGAACTGGTCTTACCGGAGATGGGTCTTCTACGGGAGTCTGCCTGAGAGGGAGATGGAGTAGACTGGTTGCTTGTCCTGCTGGAGGTTCCGCTGGAGGCCAGTATCTCGTGACTGAGCCGAGAGCTGACTCTGCTGCCTGGCCGTGGAGGGCGTCTGCCGTTGGAGACTGGTGTGGGCTTGTTGGAGACTGGGGTGGGCTTGTTGGAGACTGGGGTGGGCTTCTTCCCTGAGGACTTGGCGGAGGCTCCCTTCCCGGCCGAGAGGGCCTGTTTGGGGGTAGTGTGCTGGCTCCGGGGAGTGGAATGACTTGAGCTGCTGGTGGTCTTGCTATTTGACCGACTGCCTTTGGTAGTAGGCACAGGAGGTTTCACAGGAGTCCGGCCCTTTTTAGTGACACTATAGGAGAAGAGGGAGACTGAATTGAGGAAGCGAAACTTCAGATATATGAACACAATGTTTTGGTTTTAAGGTAATTTACTATCAACACAATTACAAGTATAGTGACTCTCAAATCACACCTCTTCTCTTCTTCCTCGGACTCCTCCTCCGATTCCTCTTCCTCTGATTCTTCTTCCACTTCATCCTCTGACTCCTCCTCTTCCTCCACTTCTTCCTCAGAGTCGACAGAGGAGCGTTGGCGGGAGGTGAGGCGGTTGGCTCGCCGTTTGGGACGGCACTCCGGGCAGAACCAGTCCCCTTCTGGGACAGCCTGGACACATCACAGATAGAGAGCAAAGGAGAGGTTAAGATAGTTACATATCAGGACATTATTTTTGACAATATATCGTATAGACAATGTCGCAATATTATTTTGGCACTAGTTGGCTGTACCTGCACCAAAACTCAACTATTTTTACTTCATAGCTTGTTTTCCATCTTTTTAAATAGAGAGAATTTGTTTGGCACTTATTTCCATGATGACTGACCAAAATGTAACGTTATGACTACTGTTGCCTTTCAGTCAGTCAACTTTAATAAAACATACTTTGGGGAGCCGAACTCACGCGACTTCGGTTGAAGGCTCTACAATCACGCCTGACGAGGCTGATGAAACCCATGCCTCGCTGGATGTGCTGCCTTCCACGGGCGAAAAGCGCGAGGATTGCCTTCATTCCTTAAATTAAAGGCCCCTCTTCACCGAGCCCAGGAATGGGTGGTGCGGGACCTTGTTTCCCTCCTTCAGGGGACCGTAGTTATAGTCATAACATTACATTCTCTCTGTCAGTCAACTTCAGTACAACATTCTATGGGGAAATAGTCACCCCCCAAGCCAACCCCAATTGATATTAAATTAAACAGCCCATGGCAGACAACCCAGACTTGACCACGCGAGATGCGGGTATTGTGATTATGGAGCACTGCCTTGTGACTTTCCCCTGACCCAGCTGTAAGCACACTGCTTTACTGGGTGTAGTGACATCCAAGCGACAAAACCTCACAAAATTGTGCAGTGATGCGCAAAAATATCTCCGATAGTCAACCCTTTAAACAGCGACCATGGCGCTGCCAGACCCATGGTGGAGTGGGCGCGTACACCGCTAGGTAACGCTTGGCTATATATGCCATCGAGATAGTCGCCACAATCCACTATCCAGCTGGAGTGACGCTGCTTAGAGAACGCCCTTCCACAAACTGAGTACAGGAAGGGTGTACGTATAACGCAGAGGTTCCCAATATGTTTGGCCGAGGCCAAAGCAGGTAGGTTTTGTTGTAGAGGATCTTCAGAATCACCGACTCCAGAGGCTCAAAGGGGGCCGCACAATGCCTCAAACCAGCGCCAAGTTCCATGTGGGCGCAATAGGTTTAGAGACCAGTCTGAGACCACACACACACACCTTTCAGGAAACGCACCACCAAGAAGTGAGCACCCGGTGAGGTTCCGTCAATTCCCACATGACACTCAGACAGCGGCCATGTACACTTAAAGCAGAGAATGCTTGAAAAGCTCATGTAGGAACATAAGGATGCCCCTTATAAAGCACAGAAAAGAAACAAGTCCTTTATCTTGGCACCAGAATTCAAATGCTGGCCACTTATACACATACAGTCCTCTCGTGGAGGGTGCCCTTGTAGATGGAATGGTAGCAATAACTTTCGGAGGTAAACCTCTAGCCCATAGGAACAAAATCTCTGGCCTCGCTTGCCAATCCTGCCCGGGCGCCTGGGACAACAGGCGGGTGAGCACTAAACATGGACAAGCTTCCAACATGTGTTGTGCTGCCATGAGACTATAGCCCGCATGAAGCCCGGCCCCTTTACGGGCACAGGGGGCTCTGGCAATGGCTGACGTAGTATCCCATTGGCCAAACGTGGGGGAACTTGTCACAGTAGTGTTTTTGCAGAGGGATGCACTGGTCAATCAGATATGTGCCAAGGTAATAGCTAACTGACCTCGGCAAATTAGCCAACCTGGCTAGCATGCTTTGCAGCGCTCGTTTAGCTAGCCCAATCTCGAAAGTCAACGTAGGACCAGATCACCGAGGTGGGAACGGAACCTTCATCAACAAGTCTGGGAACAGAAACAAGTTGTGCTTGACCGAGGCAGACAGGCGGCGGGGGTTACCCACCGAACCTGGCCGCTCTCGCGCTTCATTGTCCTTGTCAGGCGTAATTGTAAGATCCTTCAACCGAAGTCTCGAGAGTGCCACTCCCCATAGCATGTTGTACCGAAGTTGACTGAGTGAAAGAACTTGTTGTTTTCTCATGGCTCCCTTGTCTCTCCGCACCAGACATTTGATGCTACTGTTTATTATCTATCCTGTTACCTAGTCACTTTACCCCTACCTATATGTACCTCAATTATATCATAACCCTGCACAACTCAGAACTGGTACCCCCGTGCATATAGCCAAGATATCATTTCTCATTGTGTATTTATACCTCATGTTATTATTTTTCTCTACATTGTTGGGATGGGCCCGTAAGTAAGCATTTCACTGTTAGTCTACACCTGTTTTTACAAAGCATGTGACAAATAAATTTGATTCGATGGTGAGCAGTACATTTGGAACATTGAAACCCAATAAAAATGTATTGAATTGCAATACATATGTATCGGCACCCAAGTATCGGGATATCATATAGTGAGGTCCTCAGCCCGAGTGACGACGACGACGTGATATGACTGATGTATAGCTGATTTCAAATTGACTGGCACCCCACAGTAAAGCGATGACCGGGCAAGCCCACAGCAGGGCCATGCCAGGTGGCCTATTCCTATAGCCTGCATATCCTACTTCAATAAATATGTTACAATTTACAGAATGGTATTTTATTACGATTCCCAGTAGAGGTCGCAAAAGCAGTTACTCTTCCTGGGGTCCACACATCTTGAAACATGACATAATACAGAACATTAACAGACAACAGCTCAAGAACAGAACTACATACATTTTAAAATAAATTACAAAAAGGCACACAGCCTAAATATCAATACATACTGGTGGTGTAACGGACCGTAGTCGATCCGTGATCCGTACGGATCACCCCCCACGGTTCGCCATCCATGTGAACCGCGGATCAATTGCAAAGTTTAACCATCATGTGAAATACAGTTTTACTGCCGCTGTTACTTTTATAAAGTAATAATTCCCTAAATCTCAATGCAGAGTTTCAGTGAAAAGATAAAGACAAGACAGATGCGTGCTGTGTTTTACTCTGAAGCCTGAAGGTTGATTTGATTATTTTGGCATGTTGAATCCCAACGAATCAATCCTGGATGCTCGCGTTGCAAAAAGCAAAGAAGAAAAAAAAGAGCAGTGACAGCCATGGCTGGCGGAGGAGCTGAAGAACTGGAAAAGCCTCCCGCTTCATTTAAGTCTCATGTTTGGGAGCATTTTGGCTTCCCTGTCAAATATGATGTCGGAAGAAGGGTGGTGGACAACACCATTACGGTGTGAAGGCATTGTGCCACAAGAAAGCCGTATGATCATGGAAATACATAGAGCGTGGCCACACATTTAAAGCGTCATCACCCTGGTGTGTCAGTGACGGGAGCCAACTTAGCCAAGAGACAACTTCTCACCGCGGCATTTAAGCCCTTTGCTGCAGAATCAGACCGGACTAAAGCCGTCACCAAATCTATTGGGATGTTTATCGCTGCAGACATGAGGCCATACTCTGTTGTGGAAAACAAAGGGTTTAAAAATATGGTGAAAGTGCTTGAGCCACGCTACAAAATCCCCTGGCGCACCCACTTCAGTATGAAGATCATGCCAGATCTTTATGAACAGGAAAATATCAAAATTGTCAATGAATTATCCAAGGCATCCTCTGTTGCCCTCACCACAGACTGGTGGAACTCCAGGGCAACGGAAAGCTACTTGACTGTTCACTACACCACAGGAGTGGGAGATGCGAAGTCCGGTGCTAGACACGCCCCCTCTATGAGTCACACAGGCACAAATCTGGCGCAGTTACTGCTAGGAGCAGTAGCAGAGTGGAAGCTAGAGGCGCCCAATAGCAATATCCCAATCACCACAGATAATGCCAAGAACCAAGTAAATGCAGTGATAGAGGCTGGACTGGGGCCACAGATAGCTTGCTTTGCACATGATCAATTTAGCATCTCAAAAGGGAATCTCAGTGAACCAGATGGACCACCTCCTTGGGAGGATCAGGAAGGTGGTTTTCTTTTCCACCGAAGCACAACAGCCGCTCATGTGCTTAAGACCAAGCAAGAAATGTTATAGCTACCAACCCACAAGCTCATACACGATGTCACAACAAGATGGAACTCCACTTATGACATGGAGCGCTATCTTGAGCAGCAGGCAGCTGTATACTCTGCACTAACAGACAAGACCCTGAAAAAAATAAAGACATCGTCACCTTGTCTGATGATGACGTGAAAGTGGCAGAGGTGGTCCTCCAGGTGCTCAAACGCCTCAACAGTTACAACCCTACTGAGCACTGAAACTGCACCGTCTGTAAATTGCAAGATGGCGCCGACAGAGATGGTCGCTTCGCGTTCTTAGGAAGCTATGCAGTATTTTGTTTTTTTATGTATTATTTCTTACATTGTTACCCCAGGAAATCTTAAGTCTTATTACATACAGCCGGGAAGAACTATTGTTGTCAAGAGACTGGACATTGGCGAGTAGTATACTCGGGAGCGGTGAGCGATGTGCACGTCTATGGAGCCTGACCAGAAGACCGCTCCGTCTGCCCCTTCTGCGGCGCCGTGGTCTTGGGTCACTTACTGGGATCCGATCCATTGTTCTGGGTGGTGGTCCAAACAGAAGATCCGCGTCGGGAAAGTCGTAATGTTGGTCGTAATGTTGGTAAGTTACCGTTGCTCTTATATCCAAGGTAGACGAAATTCGAGCAAGGGTTGTTTTCCAGAGAGACATCAGAAATTGTAACATTCTGTTTCACGGAAACATGGCTCACGCGGGATATGTTATCAGAGTCAGTACAGCCACCTGGTTTCTTCACACATCGCGCCAACAAAAACAAACATCTCTCTGGTAAGAAGGGCGGGGGTGTATGCCTTATGATCACACCATGACTCGTTAATCATAACAACATACAGGAACTCAAGTCCTTTTGTTCACTTGAACTAGAACTCTGTACAATCAAATGCCGACCGCATTATCTACCAAGAGAATTCTCTTCGATTATAATCACAGCCGTGTATATCTCCCCCAAGCAGACACCTCGACCGCCCTAAAAGAACTTCATTGGATTCTATGTAAACCATATATCCTGAGGCTGCATTTATTGTAGCTGGGGATTTTAACAAAGCCAATCTGAAAACAAGGATCCCTAAATTTTATCAGCATATCGAAAGCGCAACCTGGGCTGGCAGCATTCTGGATCATTGTTACTCTAACTTCCGCGACGCATACAAAACCCTCCCTCGCCCTCCTTTCGGCAAATCTGACCACGACTCCATTTTGTTGCTCCCAGCCTATAGACAGAAACTAAAACAGGAAAGGCCCTGCTCAGGTCTGTTCAACGCTTGTCAGACCGATCGAATTCCACGCTTCAAGATTGCTTCGATCACGTGGACTGGGATATGTTCCGGATAGCCACAGACAACACCATTGATGTATACGCTGATTCGGGGAGCGAGTTTATTAGCAAGTGCATCGGTGATGTTGTACCCACGGTGACTATTATAACCTTCCCCAACCAGAAACCGTGGATTGATGGCAGCATTCCCGCGAAACTGAAAGCGCGAACCAACTGATTTTAATCATGACAAGGTGACCGGAAACATGCCCAAATACAAAGTGTAGCTATTCCCTCCGCAAGGCAATCAAACAAGCTAAGCGTCAGTATAGAGACAAAGTAGTCGCAATTCAACGGCTCAGACATGAGACGTATGTGGCAGGGTCGACAGTCAATCACGGATTACTAAAAGAAAACCAGCCCCGTCGAGGACACCGACGTCTTGCAGACCTGAGCTTATAACTTTAAATTATTTTTCAAAAAGATGAGGATGTCTACATTGTTTGGGGAGAGGGTAGACCTCTTTGCAGTCACTATTTCCCCTACCGTGGATAACACCCTCTCGCTAGGAACTGAAGTGCCAGACAAATTAAACTTCTTTGCTCGCTTTGAGAACAATACAGTGCCAATGACACGGCCCGCTACCAAAACCTGTGGGCTCTCCTTCTCCGTGGCCAATGTGAGTGAAACATTTAAACGTGTTAACCCTCGCAAGACTGCCGGCCCAGACGGAATCCCTAGCTGCGTCCTCAGAACATGCGCAGACCAGCTGGCTGGTGTGTTTACGAACATATTCAATCAATCGCTATCCCAGTCTGCTGTTCCCACATGCTTCAGGAGGGCCACCATTGTTCCTGTTCCGAAGAAAGCTAAGGTAACTGAGCTAAACGACTATCGCCCCGTAGCCCTCACTTCCGTCATCATGAAGTGCTTTGATAGACTAGTCAAGGATCATATCATCTCCACCCTACCTGACACCCTAGACCCGCCCCAATATGTCCACAGACAACGCAATCACACTGCCCTAACCCACCTGGACAAGAGGAATACCTATATAAGAATGCTGTTCATCGATTACAGCTCAGAATTTAACCACCATAGTACCCTCCAAACTCGTCATTAAGCTCGAGACCCTGAGTCTCGACCCCGCCCTGTGCAACTAGGTCCTGGACTTCCTGACGGGCTGCCCCTAGGTGGTGAAGGTAGGAAACAACATCTCCACCCCGCTGATCCTCAACACTTGGGCGCCACAAGGGTGCGTTCTCAGCCCTCTCCTGTACTCCCTGTTCACCCACGACTGCGTGGCCATACACACCTCCAAATAAATCATCAAGTTTGCAGACGACACTACAGTGGTAGGCTTGATTACCAACAACGACGAGACTGCCTACAGGGAGGAGGTGAGGGCCCTCGGAGTGTTGTGTCAGGAAAATAACCTCACACTCAATGTCAACAAAACGAGATGATCGTGGACTTCAGGAAACAGCAGAGGGAGCACCCCTCTATCCACATCGACAGGAAAGTAGAGGAGAAGGTGGAAGGTTAAGTTCCTCAGCGTACACATCACGGACAAACTGAAATGGTCCACCCACACAGACAGTGTGGTGAAGGCGGCGCAACAGCACCTCTTCAACCTCAGAAGGCTGAAGAAATTTGTCTCGTCACCGAATACACAAACTTTTACAGATGCACAATCGAGAGCATCCCGTCGGGCTGTATAACCGCCTAGTACGGCAACTGCTCCATCCACAACCATAAGGCTCTCCAGCGGGTAGTGAGGTCTGCACAACGCATCAGAGGGCAAACTACCTGCCCTCCAGGACACCTACACCACCCGATGTCACAGGAAGGCCATAAAGATCATCAAGGACAACCACACCGAGCCACTGCCTGTTCACCCCGCTATCATCCAGAAGGCGAGGTCAGTACAGGTGCATCAAAGCTGGGACCGAGAGACTGAAAAACAGCTTCTATCTCAAGGCCATCAGACTGTTAAACAGCCACCACTAACATTTAGTGGCTACTGACTCAAATCTCTAGCCACTTAAAAATTTGATGTAATAAATGTATCACTAGTCACTTTAAACAATGCCGCTTTATATGTTTACATACCCTACATTACTTCTCATGTTTATACTTTACTCTATACCATCTACTGCATCTTGCCTATGCCGCACGGCCATCGCTCATCCATATATTTATATGTACATATTCTTATTAATTCCTTCACACTTGTGTGTGTAAGGTAGTTGTTGTGAAATTGTTAGATTACTTGATAGATATTACTGCACGGTCGGAACTACAAGCACAAGCATTGCGCTACACTCGCATTAACATCTGCTAACCATGTGTATGTGACCAATAACATTTGATTTTGATCCTACCTCTGAAAACAAGGATTCTACAATCCATGGCCCCAAGTGAGGAAGACAGCACCATCACTAGAGATGTCAAGGCTGCCATTAGAGAGGACCTGAACCCCAGATAACCCCCTAATTTACAGGACTACCTTCATAGATCTACTGAACTGGATCCAAGGTTCAAGTCCCTGTCTCACCTAGACCCTGCCTTACACCGGAGGACATAGTGAGCTCACCACTGAGATTGTGGCCACTGAAGAGGTAAAAAAAAGTTTTTTTAAAGTGAATTACATAAAGAATAAATATACTGCTATCTAATGTTAGTCTATGCTATTGTTATTACAATCATCAATTTTTTATTTGGAATAATGGTATTGCCACAATTCTAGTTCTACGAAATATGAAAATAAATAATTAGTTAGTTTAATAGATCAGGCCACAGAGCCGACAGGAACAGACTCAGAGGCATCTCCTCCACAAAATAATTTGGCCATGAAGGAGCTTTTCGGGGAGACCTTTGCGGACAAGGACACAGGCAAGACGTTTGCCAACACCATCAAAGAGGAGGTGGCACCCTACAAGGCAGCAAGCGGCATTCCAGTGGATGGTGATCCACTGGCATGTTTGGAAAAGCAAAAAAGTAAATACCCTCACATTGCCATGATGGCAAGACGCTATCTGGCACTTCAGTTCCTAGTGAGAGGGTGTTCTCCACGGCAGGGGACATAGTGACTGCAAAGAGGTCTACCCTCTCCCCAAACAATGTAGACATCCTGAACTTTCTGGGAAAAAAATTGAAGTTATAAGCTCAGGTCTGCTTTGCTTTCTTTTTTTGATGTGGACACAAGCAATTTTTTTTTATTCACTATTGTTCAAAGGTATCATGCCTCATATTGCACTTTAATTTAACAATTGAGTACTGAATATATTTTAAGATTTTATTTATTTAAACATTGAAAACTTCCTTGCTTTAAGTGTTCTTTAAGTAATAAAAGGTTAAGCAAAGTTTGTCTCCCTTTTTTTGCTAACCCAAAAAACGATCAGATCCGTGACTCAAAACCGTGATCCGATCCGTGAGTTTTGTGATCGTTGCACCACTAATACACAAACGATCTAGGTCAAATAGGGGAAAGGCGATGTGTTGATTTTAACTGTAAAAAAAAAAAAAGGTTTGCTGTTCACTTGAGAAATATGAGATGGAAAGGAGTACCATGCAATGTGTGGTGCCAAAAAAGCAGAGCATCTCTTTATTACAGACAGACCTCGCCCCATCGATGCATGAGAACGTAGACAGGGCTAAGATTTAACAAAGCAGCACAAAATATACAGTCAGAAAATGTTTGTTTTTTCTCCTCTTGCTCAATGTCAGATGATCAGGGCCGTAGAGCATACTCGTCTAATGATGTAAAAAGCCTTATTTTGTCTTCTCTCCATTTTACACGAATATGATTTCAGTTTTTATGCATGCTGGATTCCACCACCCACTTCATGATCAAACAATCAATTTATGTAACGGTTCAAGGCACTCAAAGTTAAGTTGTTTTTGAATAACCTAAAAACGGTAGGCCTAAGGTAAGAGGTAGAATAAACAATACTTACAATGGAGTAAAACTTAACGCGTGCTTCCCTCCTTGCCATTGGGAACCAAAACAATCCTACTAATTAAAATAGCCTACCAATGCATTAAGACAAGTTAAAGTTATGAAGAGTATTTCCCAAATAGGCTATTCTAATAAAGTGTTTAATGTCCTAAAGTTGCAGCTTTCAAAATGGAACAATTGTGAAAGTCTGTCTATAGGCGATTCTCTAGCACAGCTTGATTTTGAATGACATTTCAGGCAACAAGTGAAATTGACTAAACAATATCGAAATGGAAAAATCTAATGAGAAAAAAAATGAAAACATTAAGTATAGCTGAGCAAATCTTAAGAAATGTGTAGAGTAGGGCCATTTCCATAGCTTATCATTAGCAATGTAGGCTTCAACCCACCTACAATATATAGCCTAGGCCTAATAAGAGAAGAAGATGCAAACCATTGAATATTATCTAGTTCTGGGGACAGCAGAGTTGCATGCTCTGCAGCTGGCCCCTTCATAACTGTACAACCCATCACGCTACAGTCAGACACCAACCTCATTCATGCCACAGCTCCAACAGAGAGGAAAATGCTATAAAATAAAAGAATCCAAAATATATTTCCATGATATTTCCACATCCTTCCTGTAGCATGCTAGTTGGCGCTAGCTGTCCATTAAAAAAAAAAAAAAAAAAAGAATTTATGGGTACCAAAGCACCATAGCACTAAGGTTGACGCCATCCAACCCTTTAGGCCATGTGTGAAGAAAAGCATAATCCATCCTACCTTGAGTTTGGGGCGGACACAGTGGATGTGGTGTCCTCTGTCGCAACTGTCACACAGCAGCATGTTTTCTGCATCTCCCTTCCTGCGACAGACCTTGCAGCGGGCGTTGAGCAGAGACTTGGCCCAGATGACACTGCGCTCCAGGGTGGAGAGGTGGAGGAAGACCTGAGACAGGCTGGAACAGCCCAGCAGAGACTCCCTCCAACGCTCCTGGACCGTCTTCACCACCCGACCACTGTCACTACCTCCTGAGGGCGTCAGAAACATAGTCAGACATATCATAGGAAGGAGCAGTCCTCCATTCCTCTCCATCATCTACAACACAAGTCAACACAGTCTTCACCAACCCACCACTGTCAAAGCCACCTGAGGGGAGGGGAGACAAACATACTGTCAGAACAACAGCATGCAATTATACACCAACCCAAAACATTAGGAACACCCGGCTCTTTCCATGACAGACTGTCCAGGTGAAAGCCATGATCCCTTATTGATGTCACTTGTTAAATCCTCTTCAAAAATCAGTGAAGATGACAGGGAGGAGACGGGTTAAAAGAAGGATTTAAGCCTTTAGACAATTGACACATGGGTTGTGTACGTGCTCCATTCAGAAGGTGAATAGGGAAGACAAACGGAGTATGGTAGTCGATGCCAGGCGCACCGGTTTGAGTGCGTCAAGAATTGCAACGCTGCTGGGTTTTTCGTTTCCAACCGTTTCCCTTGTGTATCAAGAATGGTCCACCACCCACAGGAAGCAAAAAAAATATATATACATTTAAGCTTTATTTAACTAGGCAAGTCAGTTAAAAACAAATTCTTATTTACAATGATGGCCTATACCAGCCAAACGCGGACGACGCTCAGCCAATTGTGAGCCGCCCTATGGGATAACCAATCACGGCTGGTTGTGATCGAGCGTGGATTGGAGTCAACATGGGCCAGCTTCCCTGTGGAACGCTTTCGGCACCTTGTAGAGTCCATGCCATGACAAATTGAAGCTTTTCTGAGGGCAAAATGGGGTGCAAGTCAATATTAGAAAGGTGTTCCTAATGTTTTGTACACAGTGTTATTATTTTATTGTTATCTTATTTCAGATTGGTATCATTAAGATAATTTTTACAGTACCAGTCAAAAGTTGACACCTACTCATTCAAGGGTTTCTTCATTTTTACTATTTTCTACATTGTAGAATAATAGTGAAGACATCAAAACCGTGAAATAACACATGGAATAATACAGTAACCAAAAAACATATATATTTTATGTTTGAGATTCTGCAAAGTAGCCACCCTTTGCCTTGATTACAGCTTTGCACTCTTGGCATTCTCTCAATCAGCTTCACCTGGAATGCTTTTCCAACAGTCTTGAAGGATTTCCCACATATCCTTCACTCTACGGTCCAACTCATCCCAAACCATCTCATTTCGTTTAAGGTCAGGTGATTGTGGAGGCCAGGTCATCTGATGCAGTACTCCATCACTCTCCTTCTTGGTCAAATAGACCTTACACACCCTGGAGGTGTGTTGGTTCATTGTCTTGTTGAAAAACAAATGACAGTCCCACTAAGCTCAAACCTGATGGGATGTCGTGTCGCTGCAGAATGCTGTGGTAGACATGCCTTGAATTCTCAATAAATGACAGACAATGTCACCAGCAAAGCACCCCCACACCATCCATGCTTCAAGGTGGAAACCACACGTGGAGATCATCCATTCACCTACTCTGCGTCTCACAAAGACACGGCGGTTGAACCAAAAATCTCAAATTTGGACTCATTAGACCACCAGTCTCTTATTTTTATTGGTTTCCTTTAGTAGTGGTTTCTTAGCAGCAATTCGACCATGAAGGCCTGATTTACGCAGTCTCCTCTGAACAGTTGATGTTGAGATGTGTCTGTTACTTGATATGTGAAGCATTTATCTGGGCTGCAATTTCTGAGGCTGGTAACTCCAATGAACGTATCCTCTGCAGCAGAGGTAACTCTGGGTCTTCCTTTCCTGTGGCGGTCCTCATGAGAGCCAGTTTCATCATCGCGCTTGATGTTTTTTGCAACTGCACTTGAAGAAACTTTCAAAGTTTTTGAAATATTCCAGATTGACTAACCTTCATTTCTAAAAGTAATGATGAACTGTCATTTCTCTTTGCTTATTTGAGCTGTTCTTGCCATAATATGGACTTGGTCTTTTAAACAAATATGGCTCTCTTCTGTATACCACCCCTATCTTGTCACAACGCAACTGATTGGCTCAAACGCATTAAAGGTAAGAAATTCCACAAATTGACTTTTAACAAGGCACACCTGTTAAATTAAATGCATTCCAGGTGACTACCTCATGAAGCTAGTTGAGAGAATGCTAAGAGTATGCAAAGCTGTCAAGGCAAAGGGTGGCTACTTTGAAGAATCTCAAATAAATATATTTTGATTTGTTTAACACTTTTACCACGTGTTATTTCATAGTTTTGATATCATCACTATTACTCTACATGTAGAAAATAGTAAAAATAAACCTTGAATGAGTAGGTATCCACACTTTTGACTGGTGTGTGTGTATATATATATATACACACACACACACCAGTGTATATATATATATATATATATATATATATATATATATATATATATATATATATATATATATATATATATATATATATATATTCTGCAAGAGAGGCCGGGTAGAGAGGGCGACCATCGGCCATCAAATCCGTCATGCTTGGGAAAAAGAGCTTTTCAATTTCATAGTGCTGATTTTGCCTTCCTTGCTTGCTATTATCATCCTTACCTTCACTGTTTTGATCCTCATCTTTCTTCTTGTCTCTCTTCTTTGCCTTCTGGTCCTTTTTAGAGTCTTCATCTCCTGTTGCGGGGATAACATAAGATGAGGCACTGGTTTGCCATGACAGTCCACAAGATACATTTGAACGTCAAACATATCATTAACAGCTCTAAAACACTAAAATGTAATAAGCATGGACCTTTCTAATGACCAGTTTAGTGTGTGAAAAATACAGGTCTGAGCAGACATTAAATCACAGGTGGCACTTATTCCCTGCCTGTCTGGCAGTTAAGGTCTGTTATGAGATGCTCTGATAAAGGTATCTGTGACCAAAAGCTTGACCTAAACAGCATTTTAATAGAGATTCTCAATTGACATTTTTTAATCCAGGAAATGCCTTAATCTGCAGCTCAAAGTTAATACAATTCAATGATTTAAGTGCACACCGCACCCAAAATGGCACCCTATTCCCTATGGGCTCCGGTCAAAAGTAGTGCACTATAAAAGGGAACAGGGTGCAATAAGGACAATACACCTCTTCTCTACAGAAAGTTCTGTGAGTTTTGCTGGCCTACCCAGTGGAGCCTTGAGGAACTTCCTCTCGATGCCCTGTTGGATGTGGACCAGGGCCTGAGCCAGGTAGTGGACTGTGTTGTTCACCAGCTGAGGGGTGCTGGGGCTGGAGGCAGCGTTCATACTCTCCCCCTTTAGCTCCTGTACCCTGAACAATGACACCTGTAAACTGGAACATGGATCAGACAGAGAGACGGTGTTCAACTGTGTGTGTCAACAAAGATCTTCCTCTGGGTGTCAACAAAGATACAGTGGGGATGAAAGAATGAGTAAAGAAAATACAGAAAGCTATGTGGAATTTAAAACTCTTATTGAACCAGCTGTTGCCATTTGAGGACATGAGCTTCTCTATTCAAACCATATGAAAAACAAGTTCAACATCAAATTTGTACTTGTCTGGTACCTACGCCTTTTCTTAATTAACTCACTGTAACCATATTTCTATCTAGCTAACCTCTTCGTCTCTCCCTTCAGCTCTTGGAATCTGCCCAATGAAATATTCAACCTGCACATGCTTTTTTACTGATCCTACGCTTTCTCGCCTCTGGGAGTCAATAAAATATATACACTACATGAACAAAAGTACGTGGACACCTGCTCGTCGAACATCTCATCCCAAAATCATGGGCATTAATATGGAGTTCGTCTCCCCCTTTGCTGCTATAACAGCCTCCACTCTTCTGGGAAGGCTTTCCACTAGATCTCGGAACATTGGAAGCAAGTCCACGCAGCATTCAGTCACAAGAGATTAGTGAGGTCGGGCACTGATGTTGGGCGATTAGGCCTGGCTCGCAGTCTGCTTTCCAATTCATCCCAAAGGTGTGTGATGGGTTGCGGTCAGGGCTCTGTGCAGGCCAGCAAGTTCTTCCACACCAATCTTGACAAACCATTTCTCTATGGACCTTGTGTTGTGCACAGGGGAATTGTTATGCTGAAACAGGAAAGGTCCTTTCCCAAACGGTTGCCACAAAGTTGGAAGCACAGAATTGTCTATGTCATTGCATGCTATAGCATTAAGATTTCCCTTCACAGGAACAAAGGGACCTAGCCCAAACCATGAAAAACAGCCCCAGGCAAGTATTCCTCATCCAAAGTCTACAGTTGGCACTACGCATTGGGACAAGTAGCGTTCTCCTGGCATCCGCCAAACCCAGATTAGTCCGTATAACTGCCAGATTGTTAAGCGTGAGCCATCACTCCAGAGAATCTGTTTCCACTGCTCCAGAGTCAACTGGCAGTGAACTACAACCACTCCAGCCGATGCTAGGCATTGTGATCTTAGGCTGCTCGGCTATGGAAACCCATTTCATGAAGCTCCCGACGAACAGTTATTGTGCTGACGTTGCTTCCCGAGGCAGTTGGGAACTTGGTAGTGAGTGTTTTTATGTGTTACGTGCTTCAACACTCGGCGGTCCCGTTCTGTAAGCTTGTGTGGCCTACCACTTCGCGGCTGAGCCATTGTTGCTCCTAGATGTTTCCACTTCACAATAACAGCACTTAGTTGACAGGGGCAGCTCTAGGGCAGAAATTTGACTTGTTGGAAAGATGGAATCCTATGATGGTGCCACGTTGAAAGTCATTGAGCTCAGTAAGACCATTCTACTGTCAATGTTTGTCTATGGAGATTGCATGGCTGTGTGCTTGATTTTACACACCTGTCAGCAATGTCTAAACCAGTTTTTGCTTTGTCATTATTGGGTATTGTGTGTAGATTGATGGGAAAAAACAAATACAGTACAGCCTTATTCTAAAATGTAACAAACTGTGTAAAAAGTCAAGGGGTCTGAATACTTTCCGAATGTACTGTATAGTGTACTTTGCAGATAAAATATTTAGTATGAACAAACATCTAACTCATTTAAGTATATGGTAGCTGTCTTTTTATCAGACATAAGGACAATTCATCAATGTAACCATTAATTATATCTAGCTAACCTCTTGGTGCACAATTTGAGACAGTAGTACAAAATTCAGACCATAATGTGGTGGATGTACAGCATTTACCCGTCTTTTTTCAAGTTAAAATTTATTTCCATTTTCTCCACGTCACCGGTCTCTCCTTTCCCAAAACCATTCTCCTTCAACTCGGGGCTCAGTAGTTCATAGTGTCCTTCCTCCAGTGCTTTCCTCCATTCACTCCTCTCCATCACCTACAATACATGACCAACCAGAGATGTCATCAAATAGTCACCAATGTTTTCATTTCCTGAAAATTACATGTTCATTTTTAAAGTTTGGGAGGAAAATTGGAAAGCATTCAGATTCAATTAATAACTCTGCCTACCACTGTATATAAACATAAACATTTCATAGTCCCTCATAACAGCTCATTCATTGTCATCAAATACCGTGTAAATACCTAATCATTACTAACAATGAAGAACTGATTTTTTGCTGCATCTCATATCAAATTTTGTGTAGACCTTACCGTGAAATGCTTACTTACAAGCCCTTAACCAACACTGCAGTCCAATAAAGTAAAAAATTATAAAAAGTAACAATAACGAGGCTATATACAGGAGGTACCAGTACCGAGTCAATGTGCATGGGTACGGGTTAGTCGAGGTCATTTGTACATGTAGTTAGAGGTAAAGTGACTTTGGATAGATAATAAACAGCAAGTAGCAGCAGTGTAAAACAAGGGGTGGGGGGGTGAAGGGGGGCTGAAGCAACTGGTCAGGATGCCCTCGATGGTGCAGCTTTATTACTATGTGAAATAAAGCAATTCATCAGAAAAAGAGCTATTGACCAACCAGAGCCAGTGTACCATAAAAATGCCCCTTTGCACCATGGTACACAGAGGGTTTTACAGTTCATCAAGAGGATAGGAAGAGGGCTCTCTAGCAAGAACAAAGATGGAAGGGCTCTACTTTATGACCAATAACAAGTGGTGTGACGGGGGAAATCTACAGGAATTTCTGCTCACCCGACTTGGAATACATGGTCATCAAATTTAGTCCTTTTTACCTTCCGAGAGTAATCTCAGGGATTATTGCCACAGCTGTGTATATCACGCCCCACGCAGACACCAAAAATATATAAAAAAATCTTCATTGGACCCTGAACAAGCTGGAGACCACGTACCCGGAGGCAGCATTCATTGTTACGGGGGACTTCAACAAAAGTATAAACGCAACATACAATAATTACAAAAGTTACAGTTCATATAAAGATATCAGTCAATTTAAATAAATTCATTACTCTAATCTATGGATTTCACATGACTGGGAAAAAAGATATGCATCTGTTGGTCAGATACCTTAAAACAAAATGGGCCTCAGGATCTCGTCATAGTATTTCTGTGCATTCAAATTACCATCAATAAAATGCAATTTTGTTGTTCGTCTGTAGCTTATGCATGCCCCTACCACTACCCACCGCCGCCATGGGGCACGCTCTTCACAACGTTGACATCAGCAAACAGCTCACCCACACAACACCATACATGTGGTCTGCAGTTGTGAGGTCGGTGGGACGTACTACCGAATTCTCTCAAACGATGTTGAGGCGGCTTATGGTAGAGAAATTAACATGCAATACTCTGGCAACAGCTCTGGTAGACATTCTGGCAGGCTCCCTCAAAACTTGCGACATCTGTGGCATTGTGTTGTGTGACAAATTGCACATTTTAGAGTGGCCTTTTATTGTCCCCAGCACAAGGTGCACCTGTGTAATGATAGTGCTGTTTCATCAGCTTCTTGATATGCCACACCAGTCAGGTGGATGGATTATCTTGGCAAAGGAGAAATGCTCACTAACAGGGATGTAAACAAATTTGTCCACAAAATGAGAGAAATAAGCTTTTTGTGTGTATGCAACATTTCTGGGATCTTTTATTTCAGCTCATGAAACATGGGACCAACTTCACGTTTTGCGTTTATACACAAAAGTATGTGGGCACCCCTTCAAATTACTGGATTTGGTTATTTCGGCCACACCAGTTGCTTACAGGTGTAGAGAATAGAGCACAGCCATGCAATCTCTATAGACAAACATTGGCAGTAGAATGGCCTTACTGAAGAGGTCAGTAACTTTGAACGTAGAAGTACTGTTATTGTGAAGTGGAAACACCTAGGAGCAACAACGGCTCAGCCGCGAAGTGGTAGGCCACACAAACTCAGAACGGGAACGCCAAGTTCTGAAATGCATAAGAATTGTCTGTCATCTGTTGCAACACTCACTACCAAGTTCCAAACTGCCTTGAAGCAAGGTCAGTACAAGAACTGTTCGTTGGGAGCTTCATGAAATGGGTTTCCATGGCAGAGCAGCCGCACACAAGACTAATATCACCATGCTCAATGCCAAGCGTCGGCTGTAGTGGTGTAAAGCTTGCCTCAATTGGACTCTGGAGCAGTGGAAACTGGTTC
Source organism: Salvelinus namaycush (assembly GCF_016432855.1). Taxonomy (NCBI): domain Eukaryota; kingdom Metazoa; phylum Chordata; class Actinopteri; order Salmoniformes; family Salmonidae; genus Salvelinus; species Salvelinus namaycush. The sequence goes on from NC_052321.1 coordinate 32,711,522, forward strand.
TCTGGAGTGATGAATCACGCTTCACCATCTGGCAATCCGACAGACAAATATGGGTTTGGAGGATGCCAGGAGAACGCTACCTGCCCAAATACAGTGCCAACTGTAAAGTTTGGTGGAAGAGGAATAATGGTCTGGGGCTGTTTTATATGGTTTGGGCTAGGCCCCTTAGTTCCAGTGAAAGGAAATCTTAATGCTACAGCATACAATGACATTCTAGACAACTCTGTGCTTCCAATTTTGTGGCAACAGTTTGGGGAAGGCCCTTTCCTGTTCCAGCATGACAATGCCCCTGTGCCCAAAGCGAGATCCATACAGAAATGGTTTGTCGAGATCGGTGTGGAAGAACTTGACTGGCTTGCACAGGGCCCTGACCTCAACTCCATCGAACATCTTTGGGATGAATTGGAACACTGACTGCGAGCCAGGCCTAATTGCCCAACATCAATGCCCGACCTCAGTAATGCTCTTGTGGTTGAATGGAAGCAAGTCCATGACTTAATTTTGCTCCATCCCAAGTACAAACAAAGACTCAAGAGGGAAGTTCTGGTGGTCAGGTCTGCACAGCGCTGATCTGACCAACCAGAATCCATTCTCCAAGAATGTTTTGATCACATGGAATATGTTCCAGGTCGCCTATGGGGATAACATCAATAAATATGCAGACTCAGTCACCAGACTCATAAAAAAATGCATTGATGTATATGTGGCAGGGCCTTATATGATCACGGATTACAAAAAGAAAGCCAGTGAAGTCACGGATACCAAAGCCGCCCATACCGCACGAGCTAAACACCTTTTTCCTCACGCTTCACGACTGAGCTGCCGAGGAGAGTCCCCTGAGGACTACGTGCTTGTTAAACGCTGCAAGGCTGCGAGCCCTAACGGCATCCCTAACCGCACCCTCAGAGCACATGCAGACCAGCTAGCTGTTGTGTTTTCCAACATTTTCAATCTCAGGCTGTTATCCCCACCTGCTTCAAGATATCCACCATCACCCTCGTGCCCAAGAAAAGGACTATTAACGACCCGTAGCCCTCACCTCCGTCATCATGTAGTGCTTCGAGAGGCTAGTCAAAGACTACATCACCTCAACACACTCGACCCTCTCCAATTCACCTATCGCCCTGACATTCCATAGACATACTACAGGCAGGAGGTATGCACTGACGGTGTGGTGACAGGTAAACAAACTCTCCCACAATGTCAGCAAAACAAAAAAAGGAGTGGATTGTGGTCTTCAGGAGTAACCAGGCTGGGCACGCCACCATCTTCATCAACGGGCATCAAACCACATGGCCACTGGTGAAGGCACGACAGCGACACTAACCTCAGGAGGCTGAATAAATTTGGCTTGTCCCCAAGAAACCCTCAGTGTTCTACAGGAGAGCCATCGAGACCATACGGTCCGGCTGCATCACAGCCTGGTACGGCAACTACACCGCCGCTGACCGCAAGGTACTACAGAGGGTGGTATGCTCAGACGAACGCACCATTGGGAGCACACTACCTGCCCTCCAGAACACCTACAACACCAGGTGTCGCAGGAAGGCCAAGAAGATCAGGGACCTCAGCCACCCGAGCCATAGCCTGTTCTCCCCGCTTCCATCACTCAGACACAGCAGTAAAGGCACATCATGGCTAAAAGTAACAGATTGACCAATAGCTTCTACCCCACAGACCATCAGCCTGCTGAATAGCCACCCCAAGTTAGGTACCTGCCCCCCCCCCCCCCCCCCCCCCCCCCCCCCCCCCCCCCCCCCCCCCAACATTTTCACCCCCTCAGACATCTACCCTGCCCCCACCCTATTGGACATTTATCATGCCGAATAGCCACCACTACTCCTAACCTTGATTTGGCCCAGTGTACCCTGGTAGATGCGGTCCTCTATATCTAGCAGCAGGTCTCTCAGCCTGTTGCCCATGAACTTCTCAGCAGGAGCCGCTGTGCCTTCTAGTAGAGCAGGGGCAGCCTTGGACCTGGCCGAGACCACTTTGCTACCAGCAGCCTCTGCTTTAATATCTGCAACAACAAAAAAATACAGGCAAAACAGTGAATATACCAAACATACAGTAGGAACACTTGAATTGAAAACCATCACTCACTCATTCAGTCAATCAATCATTCACTCCTGAAGTGATTCTCTGCTGAAGTGCAGTGAGACAAACCAGTGAACCAGAGTCCACATGGAGTCAGTGACAACTTGGCTGTGTTTACACAGGCAGCCCAATTCTGATATTTTTCCAACTAAAGCCTTGTTCACATTGGCAGTTTGAAGTGACTCAAATCCCAATTTTTTGCATATCCGATTCGAAACAGTTCTTTTTCATTCAGTCTGAACAGCCAAAAAGGACATAGAATCTGATATTTCAAGCTACATTTCTAACCACCTTCTTAGGTGGTTTAAAAATCAGATATAAAGATTCCTGGAAAAGCGACTGGCCTTGCTAGCTACTCTGTTGACAATATGAGAAGAACATGTGGTAGCTAACTAGCTTACTAATTGCCAGAAAGCTAAACAGCTACTTGACTGCTGTGGCTAGCCTAAAAGGAGTAATTTTGAAAGCTGGATCATCTTATCCTTTGAGGCTTTAAAAAAGTGTTCTTACACTAGGATTTTGAACATTCTAAGCAACTGGGAAGCATTGTCACTAACTTGCTACATAACTCCTGAGTGATAGGAAGCAGAAGCACCACTGCGCACACACCTGTCATCACTATGACAACTACCGTAGCCATGTCAGCAAATGACTGCGGTCTGAAGATAAATCTGATTTGGTCACTTCTAACTTGCCGTTTGGCCAGTCGGTATTCCAAAACAGATTTGAAAAACAAAACTGATTTGATCATGAAGGCCTACAGTGTGAAGGCTTAATTGGTCTTTAGACCAATCACATCAGATCTTTTGCAGATCTGATTGGTCAAAAGAAACATTAAGGGGAAAAAATATCAAAATTGGGCTGCCTGTGTAAACGCAGCCCTGTTGATGTTAGAAAGAGATTGGCCATTTGGATCAAGTTGCTATAGCCAGAGGCCTCTCCTCTATAGTCTGGTAGACTGCAGTAGTCAGTACCTGTGCGGTGGTAGCGATCAGCTGCTGCAGCGGTACCGAGGAGCTGCACAATACGTTCTTTCTCCTGCACCAGGGCCTCCTTCAAGCTGCTCTCCCTGTGGCCCCGTGGGTTCAGGGCCTCAATCAGCATTTCCACCTCCTGGGGACTGCTGTAGAAGGCCCAGTGGTTAGGACGGTTCACTGGGGGAGCAGAGCTGCTCTGGACGGGGGCTGGGAGGACAGGTTTGGAGACAGGGCCTGGAGTACAGCCTGTCTGGGAAAGGTCCTCTGGTTCTCTGGCCTCGTTCAGAGACACCTCCATCCCCTCGGCTGGCTCCTGGGTCGGTTCCTGGGGTTCCAGCATGTCCTCCGTCAGGCCGAAGTAGTCGTCCTCCACGAAGAGGGCTGGTGTGGAGGGGAAGAGCCAGTAGCGGCGGTAGAGGCGGTCGCGCCCCAGGGGGAGGATATAGGTGCAGGCTGCAGCCTTCTGAATCCTCTCCTGGAGCTCCTTCTCCCTCTGCTGCTGCTGAGCAAGCTCCTCTGGGCTCAGGCCTGGGCTCACCTCTTTAGGCTCGTCTTTAGGCTGCTTCTCCTTGGGATTGCACTCTTTCTCTATGGGTGAAATCAAATGTCTATGTTAGAATGGCAATAATGAGACTAACCAGAGGGGAAGATAGTTAACCGCATACAGACCTGGACCACAGAACTATGTTGAACATTCCAGTTCCAAAACATTTCCATTAATTTTACTGTTCACCACAACAATTGATCGAGTCACACTGTGTGAAAGTCTTCTAGGATTGCTAGTAGTATGTACATCTAGGGTAAGAGGACTGAAGGCTATTACTTACGCTTCTTAGTCTTGCTGTTGGTTGTCTGCTCCTCTTCATCCTCGGTCTTCTCTTCCCCATGGCTCTCAGTGCTGGTGTTCATCTCTTCAGTCTTCATGTAGCCATTTCTTCCTTCGTCTTCCATCAGCTTCTCATGTTTCTCTTTTAGCTCTTTCAGTTTCATCTCCTGTTCTTTCAACTTCTCCTCCTTCCTCTTGCGGACTCTGAAGGCAGCCTCCTCCCTCTCTCTGCGGTGCTGCTCAGCCTTCAGTTCCCTGAGCTCCTGCTTGGCCTGTCTCTGCTCGTCAGCGCTGTCCTCTATGAAGTCCCTGGTAGACACCAGAGTCAGCAGCTTACCACACAACGCATGGAGGATCTTCAGCTTCTCACCTGGGACAGAACACCACAGATCCATTAAACTCATGCTACACTCAAGGCGTTAATCCTGTACGATCACTCCAGTGTTACCCCAAGTCATGTGGCTTTAATCGGTGTGTATCTCTGTCTCACCTGGCAGCAGGTCATAGACAGCAGTGCAGGAAAGCCTCTTGATCAGAGCCGGGTTGGCCAGTCTCAGCTCAACACATGGGTCGTCTGTAGAGCCGAAGCCTCCCTGTTTCTGGTAGCGGAACTTGGAGTTTGCGGAGTTACAGTCGGCCCCCGATGCCAGGATGTGCAGCCTCAGTATCTCGGACAGAGTACAGCTGTCCAGGTCCAACTGCTTCAGACTGCAGCCTACAGACACCGACAGAGTCATGTACTGTATAGTTATTGTTTATACTACTGTATATAGTTAAAGACTGCATCCTATGGAAACCGAGTCATGTGCAGTAGAGCAGGGGTTCCCAAACTTTATCACTCGGACCCCCCCTCACAGCATTGGGAAACATCCTGCGCGCGCCACGTCTATTTCTATGGGCACAAACACGTTTCATAACAAACTGTTCACACCCCTCTTTTGGTGGAGAGAATTTTGCAGGTTTCAAGCTTATTTTCATGCAATACATAAAATTCTAAAACGGTAGCTGACATGGGCTAGTTGATCTGGACATTTCTGACAAGTTATAAATAGCTCTAAGACAAGAGGAACTGATACACTACCCAACTGAGAAATTGCACCTTCTGCATTCTACTATTACAATTTTCAAGAGTAAGTTTAAAGCCAGACAGTCCTTCCCCCCGTACCGAACCCCCTCCCCCCCAGGGAGTACGCCCCAGTTTGGGAGCCACTGCAGTAGAGTCAAGCTCTAAGTACAAAAGAAACAAATGCACAAATAGTTGTATATGAACATTGACTATATTAAAGACTGTTGTCCTTCTCTCACCTTGGTGCAGCTGAGGCCAGGCAGCAGCCAGAGAAGCCACAGCACTGATGGCTGACTGGGTGGGGTCCGCATCATCATCCAGGGCCTCACTCAGATCTGCCAAAAAGGAAGATGATTTACCTCAATGAAAACTAAGATTTCACCATGATGCTAAATGTCAGTCAATGAAATGTCGCTATTGATAACATCCAAAGTCTTTTTGGTGACCGGTGAATGCACCAATTTGTAAGTCGCTCTGGATAAGAGCGTCTGCTAAATGACTTAAATGTAAATGTAAATGTGACCAATCACAATGGGTTTACTAGTTGATACTAAACACGCGTTGTCGAGGCCCGTTTCTATCCCTACCTTTGGCGTCCGCCTCCGCCACCTGGTCGCGGGCCACCTCCTCCTGCTCCTCAGCCAGGGCCTGGAATATGGCCGACAGGAAGAAGAAGAGCAGCTCACACAGCGGCCCCTCAGGGTCCGACCCTACCAGGGCCTCCTCCAGCACCTCTGGAACACATAGACAAGGGCCCCACAGTCAGAAAACTCTTCACACACGCAAACACACACAACCAGACGGTCGCTGTACCAGCGTACTTTCACACAAGCAATGACAAACTATACTCAAAAAGCAAACATGGGTGATAAAACTAAAAGGTGCAGGACCAATGATTGTAAAAATACAACGTTTTGCCAGTGTTTCTCACCGAGTGTGATGCCTTCTGGAAACTCATCCTTCAGGTCAAAGAGCTCTCCGAAAGCTTTGAGGAATTCCAGTACCATGAGGGCGTCTCCAAATAGCTCTGCATGCAGACGGGTCTTCACTGGGACTGGGGCTGGGAGATTCTGGACATGAAGCCATAAAGGAGAGTGAGTCAGAAGCCTAAATATTCTTTACTTAACTAGTAATTCATTGAGAACAAGTAATTTAACAATAATGGTTATACCATTCAGTCAATCCCATATACCAATTTAGAGATAACATTTAGGACAATGTGTCCCAACCCCCTAAAAACTAGCATGGTCCCAGACAATGTTCCCTCTAAGCAGTGTGCGTGCGCGTAGCTCCCCGGGACAGCCATGCAGAATAAATATCATCCCGCGCAGAAAAGCACGAGATTGATAATGTTAACTAACGGGGAAAACTCAGTCTCTTTACTGTGGGAATTGTGATCGAATCGGTGCAATATTAGCCACTTTTTATGCAACGTACAGTACTTAGTATGCAAAACTAACTGCGCAAGACATTATTGTAGGCAGAACGAGTCAGAGTAGGATTCTATTGCAATGACATGCAAGACTCAGCCTGTACTCTACACAGACCGGTGCGGCATAACCAATCAGAGCTGTAGTAGGCCTATATGCAAATAGACTATTGCCATTTGGTATTGGTATTTTATTAGGATCCCCATTAGCCGTTGCAAAAGCAGCAGCTACTCTTCCTGGGGTCCACACAAAACAGGTGTTACTTTATCTGTTTCTTGAAACCAGGTATTTATAATCAGCCCTCGGATTACAATGAAGAGCAGAACGTGCCGCTCTGTTCTGGGCCAGCTGCAGCTTAACTAAGTCTTTCCTTGCAGCACTGGACCACACGCCTGGACAATAATCAAGATTAGACAAAACTAGAGCCTGCAGCAATTGCTTTTTGGAGCAGAGAAAAAAAGAAAGAGCTGAGAATCTCTTTATTACAGCCAGACCTCTGTGAAGAGATGACACCAGGATGCTGGCCTTCTAGGCAGAGTTTCAAAGAAAAAGCCATATCTCAGACTGGCCAATAAAAAGAAAAGTTTAAGATGGGCAAAATAACACAGACACTGGACAGAGGAACTCTGCCCAGAAGGCCAGCATCCCAGAGTGGCCTCTTCACTGTTGATGTTGAGACTGGTGTTTTGCGGGTATTATTTAAAGAAGCTGCCAGTTGAGGACTTGTGAGGCATCTGTTTTCTCAAACTAGACACTAATGAACTTGTCCTCTTGCTCAGTTGTGCACTGGGGCCTCCCACTCCTCTTTCTATTCTGGTTAGAGCCAGTTTGAGCTGTTCTGTGAAGGGAGTAGTACACAGCGGTGTACAAGATCTTCAGTTTCTTGACAATTTCTCGCATGGAATAGCCTTCATTTCACAGAACAAGAATAGACTGACGAATTTCAGAAGGTATTTGTTTCTGGTCATTTTGAGCCTGAAATCGAACCCACAAATGCTGATGCTCCAGATACTCAACTAGTCCAAAGGAGGTCAGTTTTATGGCTTCTTTAAAATCAGAACAACAGTTTTCAACTTTTCAACAAGGGTTTTCTAGCCTTTTAAAACAATAAACGTATTAGCTAACACAACGTGCCTTTGGAACAAGGGAGTGATGGTTACTGATAATGGGCCTCTGTACGCCTATGTAGATATTCTATTTGAAATCAGCTGTTTCCAGCTACAATAGTCATTTACAACATTAACAATGTCTACACTGTAAGTCTGATCAATGATGTTATTGTAAATGAAAATAAAAAGTGTTTTCCTTTCAAAAACAAGGACATTTCTAAGTGACCCCAAACCTTTGAACGGTAGTGTACATTCAGCAGTCCATTAATCAATTGGTGTTTGTGTGTGTGTGCGCGTGCTACGGGGATGAAGCTACGAACCCATAGGATTCTAACAAGCAATTTCAACTGGACTGTGTTTAAAGCATGAGTGGTCAGTAGATGCGCTTGGTTTGAGATCAAAGCGAGAGTAGTCACATGTGCACATTTGTTCATATCCTTTGCTAGTTAGTGACTTCTTAGCCCAGTTATATATCTTTTGTAGTCAGCAATGGGGGGAGTGATTGCTTCCTACAAGAGCACAAAACATGTACATTTCTAGCAGTCTTGGAAAAGCGAGTCAGGTAAAGAGCTTTTTGTCTTAAAGGGGCAGTACTGTATTTTGAGACAGGTTTGAATAAGCCAAGTGACCAATATGCAAAGGGTAGCATAATTAGTCTGATTCTCTGTAATAATGCATTGTATTTTGTAAAGTAGTTTCTTACATAAAACATTGTCACCTGCTTGTCTGAAGGACAAGTGGATAAACAGGTCAAGCCCTGCATGTTTTGTTCAAAAGTCTCATGGAATGTAGGCCTACATTGAACATCACACATTGACTGCTACTGTAGGCTGACTGATAGAACAGCGATTTCCATGTTAAAATGTTATGGGATGCATTTTCTCCATTGTTTTTGAAGGCAGGCCACTCTGGTAGGCCTACATTACAATCAAATTGCCACAGTAGCCTACTTGACCACTGTCTGAAACTAACTTAAAGCGGGTACAGCCTCAGTGTTCACAGTAACGGCGCGCTGGAAGTTGCACAAAATTCTGAGTTTGCGCTCAGCAGAACTGAAAATTGCTCAGTGCCGAAAAATTGAGGGAACATTGGTCCCAGGTGCGTTTGTGCTGTATAGCTAACTCATACTGACCATATGAACTGGATACACAGCACAAACAGCTCTGGGCCCAGGAAAACAAAACTTTATTGTATTAAATAGAAAAAGTAAACATGTTTCAACTATGGAGGATGATAGTTCTGGGGCTGCTCACCTTCAGGTCCTCACACTCCAAGTCTTCTCTGGGTTTGCTCCATATCTTCAGTCGCTCTGCATATTGCTTCTTTTCCTCCTTCAGCTTCTCCCTCTCCTGCAATACAGTATAATGATAAACAGTATAATCTATATTAAGTAAAATGAGAAGTTGTATGGTGTACAAATCAAATGTAAATTAAACAATGAAATTGATAAAAAAATAAGTTCCTCATATCAACTCACTTTTTCCTTCTCCACTTTCCTCCTCTGCTTCTCCTCTTCAAACATCTTCTTCATCTCTTCTCTCTTCTTTTCTTTGTCCTCCTTCTCTTTCTTTTTGGCTTCCAGATTATCTTCTTTCTCCCTCTTCAGCTTGGCCTTTTCATGTGCTGAACAAAATAGATATTGTGGTAACTAATACATATTGATTTAATGTGACGGTTCTGGACAATTCTGGATATATAGATACACAGCGCATTCGGAAAGCATTCAGACCCCTTGACATTGTTACATTAGCCTTATTCTAAAACAGATTAAATCTGTTTTTTCCCCCTAATCAAGCTACACACAACACCCAAAAATGACAAAGCAAAAACAGGTTTAGATGTTTTTGTAAATGTATAAAAAAATAAAAAACGGAAATATCACATTTACATAAGTATTCAGACCCTTTACTCAGTACTTTGTTGAAGCACCTTTGACAGCCTCAAGTCTTTGGTATGACGCTACTAACATGTATTTGGGGAGTGTCTCCCATTCTTCTCTGCAGATCCTCTCAAGTTCTGTCAGGTTGTACGGGGAGTGTTGCTGCACAGCTATTTTCAGATCACTCCAGAGATGTTCAAGTCCAGGCTCTGGCTGGGCCACTCAAGGACATTCAGAGACCTGTCCCGAAGCCACTCCTGCGTTGTATTGGCTGTGTGCTTAGGGTCGTTGTCCTGTTGGAAGGTGAATCTTCACCCCAGTCTGATGTCCTGAGTGCTCTCGAGCAGGTTTTCATCAAGGACCTCTGAAATTTGCTCCATTTATTTTTCCCTCGATCCTGACTAGTTTCCTAGTCCCTGCCGCTGAAAAACATTCCCCACAGCATGAAGCTACCAACACAATGCTTAACCGTAGGGATGGTGCCAGGTTACCTCCAGATGTGACGCTTGGCATTCAGGCAAAATACTTCAATCTTGGTTTCATCAGACCAGAGAATATTGTTTCTCATTGTCAGAGTCCTTTAGGTACCTTTCAGTAAACTCCAAGCAGGCTGTCATGTGCCTTTTAATGAGTGGCTTCTGTTTGGCCACTCTACCATAAAGATCTAATTGGTGGAGTGCTGCAGAGATGGTTGTCCTTCTGGAAGGTTCTCCCATCTCCACAGAGGAACACTGGAGCTCTGTCAGAGTGACCATCAGGTTCAACTCCCTGACCAAGGACCTTCTCCCCGATTGCTGAGTTTGGCTGGGCAGCCAGCTCTAGAAAGAGTCTTGGTGGTTCCAAACTTCTTCCATATAAGAAAAATGGAGGCCACTGTTCTTGGGGACCTTTAATGCTGCATAAATGTTTTGGTACCCTTCCCCAGATCTGTTCCTCGACACAATCCTGTCTCGGAGCTCTATGGACAATTCTTTCGACCTCGTGGCTTGGTTGTGCTTTGCCATGCACTGTCAACTGTGGGATCTTAAAAACACAGGTGTGCCTTTCCATATCATGTCGAATCAATTGAATTTACCACAGGTGGATTCCAATCAAGTTGTAGAAACATCTCAATGATGATCAATAGAAACAGCGTGCAACTGAGCTCAAGTTTGAGTCTCATAGCAAAGGGTCTGAATACTTATATAAATACATTTTTTTATATATATATATATATATATTAAATACATTACCAAAAATGTCTAAAAACCTGTCTTCGCTTTGTCATTATGGGTTATTGTGAGTAGATTGATGAGGGATTTTTTTTTTTTTTTTTTTTTTTAATACGTTACAGCTTTATTCTAAAATGTAACAAAATGTGGAAAAAGTCAAGGGGTCTGAATGCACTGTGTGCATGGCAGCCAAATTGTGGGATCATTCATACATATCTTGGGACGGTCTCATTAGAACTTACATGACAACAGTGCACCAGTTTTTGCACTTACATGCTAACTATTATCTACTATAATATATTGGACTCACCCGTAGCCATCATCTCCTCTTTCTGCTGCATCAGACGAAGCTTCTCTGCTGCTTTCAGTAAGTTGTATTCCATCTAAAGGAAATTATGAAAATGCTATTGAGTCTTGAGACGATTTACAATTCATAGAGGTCTTTACTAACAAGTCCACTGGAGAAAACCTTTATGGAAGTCCAAAAATTATAACAGTTATCATTACAATGTAATAAAATGGTTATATCTTCACTGAGTAATGCTTGACAACAGGTCTACATATGGCATGTGTACCAAATGGCACCCTATTCGCTATACAGTGCAGAACTTTTGACCAAGGCCCGCCCATAGGGCCATTTGGGATGAAGACATTGCCAATCCTCACCTCTCTAGGAGAAGAAACATTCTTGGGTTTGCCCCGCCCTTTAGGAGGGGGACTAAAGACAAACACAGGGGGCTCGTCAGGGAAGAACTGGGAGAAGTGCTGTTCTGCCAACTTGTACTTAGAAACAGTTGATGCCTAAGTGTGAATCACAAACAAGAAACAGTTAGCAACACTGGAGAAAAATGACAGTTACTGGATTCAAATGAATGTGACACAAGACAATCCTGTTCTCCACGTTTTAAATGGTTTTTGCTTAAAAAGGAACACCAACTGACATTCCATTAAAACTCCAGCATTAAATCATACCTTGAGCATGATGACTCCATTCTGTGGTTCACAGTGCTGTTTGAGCAGCAACTTTAATCTGTCCCGTGAAAACGTGTTCTTCTTACGGCTAAAATAAGTGCGAAAGAGAGAAGGTATAACGCTTAGTTATATTTAAAAAGAACGAGGGGATTGACTGTCGATTAACAATATAAGCTGCTTAGCAGGAAGGCAAATGTATTGTGAAGTGTACCACAATAGTAACAGTGCATGGTCGGTCAGTCAGTGGACGTAGTTAATAGTCTCACGACTCACCTCATCTGACCAGCCTTTGTGAATATGGCCTCACTGCCTTCCTTGATGGGCTGCACTTTGTACTTGAACACAGAAGGGTTGACAGATTTCTTCTTCTTCCTTTAGACATAAGGGGAGAAGAGCCAAAAAAGGTTTTTAATGAAAGCCAAAATGGACATAGATAAAGACTGTGCATTCGCAATGGCACCCTAATCCCTACATAGCGCACTACTTTTGACCAGGGTCAGAGGTCTCTGGTCAGAAGTAGTGCACTATATAGGGAATAGGGTGACATTTCAGAGGCAGCTTTGAATTGCGAATCTTACGGACTGACCCATTGGCCTTTGATTTGGGGATATCCTCGTCACTGTCACTGATGACTATGGAGTCCCCGTCCATCTGAAGTTTGGCGTGCCCATTGACCGGCTTGTTGGAATGGTGGGGAGACTGAACATCCAGGATTTCACACGGCTGCCTGTAGGAAAGATCCCAAACACATTTTATGGAATGAAAAACAGTAGAGCCGAACCAATATGGGATTTTTGGGTCCGATACCAGCTTTTGGGGAGGCAAAAGTCAGATTACCGATATACAGCACATATTCAGACCCAGACGTTTCCACTTTTTATTTTTTTATTTACACTAGTCTAATTATAAGATAGATAGTTCCCCTCCAATCTACACACAAGACCCCACAATGACAAAGCAAAACCTGTTTTGAATTTAACATATATTCAAAATATAACACTGAAATACATTTACAAAAATATTCAGACCCTTTACTCAGTACTTCGTTGAAGCACCTTTGACAGCTATTACAGCCTCAAATAAAATGTTATTAGTCACATGCGCCAAATACAACAGTGAAATGCTTACTTACAAGCCCCTAACCAACAATGCAGTTTTAAAAAATACAGATAGGAATAAGAGGTAAAAGTAACAAGTAATTAAGGAGAAGCAGTAAAATCACAATAGCGAGACTATATACAGTGGGGGTACCGATACAGTCAATGTGAGGGGGCACCGGTTAATTGAGGTAGTATGTACATGTAGGTAGTTATTGCAGTGACTATGCATAGATTAAAACAGAGAGAAGCAGTGGTGTAAAGAGGGGGTGAGGGGCACTGCAAATAGTCTGGGTAGCCATTTGACTAGATGTTCAGGAGTCTTATGCTTGGGGGTAGAAGCTGTTTAGAAGCCTCTCGGACCTAGACTTGGTGCTACGGTAGCGCTTGCCGCGCGGTAGCAGAGAGAACACTGTCTGGGGCGGCTAGTGTCTTCGACAACTTTTAGGGCCTTCCTCTGACACCGCCTGGTATAGAGGACCTGGATGGCAGGAAGCTTGGCCCCAGTGATGTACTGGGCCGTTCGCACTACCTTCTGTAGTGCCTTGCAGACGGAGGCCGAGCAGTTGCCATACCAGGCAGCGATGCAACCAGTCAGGATGCTCTCGATGGTGCAGCTGTAGAACTTTGAGGATCTGAGGACCCATGCCAAATCTTTTCAGTCTCCTGAGGGGGAAACGGTGTTGTCGTCGGGGCCTCTTCACAACTGTCTTGGTGTGCTTGGACCATGTTAGTTTGTTGGTGATGTGGACACCAAGGAACTTGAAGCTCTCAACCTGCTCCACTGCAGCCCCGTCAATGAGAATGAGGCGTACTCGGTCCTCTTTTTCCTTTAGTCCACAATCACCTCCTTTGTCTTGATCACATTGAGGGAGAGGTTGTTGTCCTGGCACCACACGGCCAGGTCTCTGACCTCCCTATAGGCAGTCTCGTCATTGTTGGTGATCAGGCCTACCAATTGTGAAATCTGCAAAATTAATGATGGTGTTGGAGTCGTGCAGTCATGAGTGAACAGGGAGTACAGCAGGGGACTGATCACGCACCCCTGAGGGGCCCCTGCGTTGAGGATCAGCGTGGCGGATGTGTTGTTACCTACCCTTACCACCTGGGGGCGGCCCGTCAGGAAGTCCAGGATCCAGTTGCATTGGGAGGTGTTAGGTCTCAGGGTCCTTAGCTTAGTGATGAGCTTTGAGGGCACTATGGTGTTGAACGCTGAGCTGTAGTCAATGAATAGCATTCTCACATAGGTGTTCCTTTTGTCCAGGTGGGAAAGGGCAGTGTGGAGTATATATATATATATTTTTTTTTACACCTTTATTTAACTAGGCAAGTCAGTTAAGAACAAATTATTATTTACAATGACGGCCTAGGAACAATGGGTTAACTGCCTTGTTCAGGGGCAGAACGACAGATTTTTACCTTGTCAGCTCGGGGATTCGATCTCGCAACCTTTCGGTTACTGGACCAACACTCTAACCACTAGGCTACCATAGAAACACTATAGTAATCTCGCAAGGAGAGGTTGTTCAGAGATACTTTTGAGGAGCCGGGAAACGTCATTAGAATCGTATTAACACCCATTGTGTACGTTTCCAATGCATCGTCAATGGACCACGCAGTGCATTCTGGGCGACTCTGACAAGGAGAGCTCTTCTTCATGGAGTGTATGGGCGTCAATGGGGCGCTAGCTCAAAAACACAACATTACCATGAATTTCGTTAACAAGTACAACATTACAAATATTTTCAGAAATGTCAGATAATTAGCTTGTTCTGTCATATTGTATAGCTCTGGTATGGCGACAGAGGAAAATGAGCAGGTTTCGACTCATACCATGACTTCAAGAAGAGATTGCATGACGATTACCTTAGCAACCGCATGACGCAACATGACAACGTGAACGCGATTGGTCGACCGTCTGCTGTGTGCGGCATTACACGGTCCTTCATTTCCCAATGGGATTTCCATCTCTTCTCTCTATCTCTGACTTGTGATCACAATGTACTGTCTGCTATGACAAGAACACGCTAGCTGTTAATTACGAAAATGTTCTTACTTAACTTCTTATGGCTGCATCCCGCTAACGGGATCGATATGACAACAGCCAATGAAAGTGCAGGGCGCCAAATTCAAACAATAGAAATAACTTAATTAAAATTCCTCAAAAATACATGTGTCTTATATCATTTTAAAAGGTAATCTTGTTATTAATCCCACCAAAGTGTCCGATTTCAAATATGCTTTTCAGCGAAAGCACCACAAACTATTATTTTAGGTCACCACCAAACCACAATAAGCACAGCCATTTTTCCAGCGAAATATAGCAGTCACAAAAAGCAGAACTAGAGATAAAATGAATCACTAACCTTTGATGATCTTCATCAGATGACACTCATAGGACTTAATGTTACACAATACATGTATGTTTTGTTTGATAAAAGTTCATATTTATATAAAAAAATCTGAGTTTACATTGGCACGTTACATTCACTAGTTCCAAAAACATCAAGTGATTTTGCATAGCCACATCGTTTCAACAGAAATACTCATCATAAATGTAGATGATAATACAAGTTATACACATGGAATTATAGATATACCTCTCCTTAATGCAACCACTGTGTCAGATTTCAAAAAACTTTACGGAAAAATAAACCATGCAATAATCTGAGACGGAGCTCAGAACAATAGCCAAATTAGCCGCCATGTTGGACTCAGAAACCAGAAAATACATGATAAATGTTTCCTTACCTTTGATGAACTTCATCAGAATGCAGTCCTAGGAATCCCAGGTCCACAATAAATGCTTGATTTGTTCGATAATGTCCGTTATTTATGTCCAATTATCTACTTTGGTTAGCGCGTTTGGTAAACAATTCCAAAGTCACAAAGCGCGTCCACTATAACGTGAAGAAATGTCCAAAAGTTCCATAACAGTCAGTAGAAACATGTCAAACGATGTACTGAATCAATCTTTAGAATGTTGTTAACATACATCTTGAATAACGTTCCAACCGGAGAATTAGATTGACTTCAGTTGAGCGATGGAACGGAGCTGCCTATCACGTGAACGCGCGTGGTCAGCTCATGGCAGTGGTGACTAATTCCTGTCTCCTTCGGCCCCCCTTCACATTAGAGTCATCAGACAAAGTTCTATTGACTGTTGACATCTAGTGGAAGCCGTAGGCAGTGAAAACTCATCAATATCTCGCTGTAATTTCAATGAGAGCTTGGTTGAAAATCTGCCACCTCAGAAAAAATCCAAACAGGAAGTGGAACTTCAGGTTTTTGCCTGCCATATGAGTTCTGTTATACTCACAGACATAATTAAAACAGTTTTAGAAACTTCAGAGTGTTTTCTATCTAATACTAATATGCAAGTATTATCAACTATGACTGAGGAGCAGGCCGTTTACTCTGGGCACCTCTGTGCACCTTTCATCCAAGCTACTCAATACTGCCCCTGCAGCCATAAGAAGTTAAACCATAATGTAAATTACACTTACTCAATACAAAATGTATTGGCTATACATTTCAACTGCAAATGGCATGCACCGATGACAAAACATTAAAGTTAAATGCTTGCCGCACTGGTTTTAGTCACACTTTCCAATTTAGCTAATCTTCTCATCATGAATAAAACACAATGGCCCGAACGGTAATATCTGCGTCAACTAAATAAGCCCACTAGCATTATACTGTTACTGTCTGGGCCTATTGTTTGTATGAAGGATGAGTCAGTGTTGACTTTGGCACCAGTCCAGGGTCACACATAAGTAGCACAGATTGCTTGCTAGCTAGCTACGCTAACTACCTTGCTGGCTAAATAGAGCCTAACTACATTGCTGGTTACATTTACATTTAAGTCATTTAGCAGACGCTCTTATCCAGAGCGACTTACATTTAACCTTTATTTTTTTTTATTTAACTAGGCAAGTCAGTTAAGAACAAACTCTTATTTTTTTCAATGACGGCCTAGGAACAGTGGGTTAACTGCCTTGTTCAGGGGCAGAACGACAGATTTGTACCTTGTCAGCTCGGGGATTTGAACTTGCAACCTTTCGGTTACTAGCCCAACGCTCTAACCACTAGGCTACCCTGCCGCCGGTTAGCTAGCCTGCTAACGTTAACCAAGTGAGCATGCGTTGAGGACAGGGCTGCTTGCTTGAGCGTACTTTTGATGACTTACTTATTCAAATATACTGTCGCTGGCAAGCTGCTCACAGTCAACTCACTATGCCCACTCTCTGACTCTCACGTTGTGACTTACAGAAAGAATGATGTTCAATGAAGAGCTCGTTGAGCGCCCTCTTCAGGCAACCATTGAACATTTCTAAAAATGACAATTTAGCACACGTATTTGTTCATTCTATGTACATAATATTGGTGCTTTACCGGTGGAATAAAGCCAGATACAAATATTTCTGTTAGCTTTATTATCGGCCGATAATAAATCTGTCAACCGAGTAATCGGTCGGGCTCTAAAAAAACCCACATCCAATCTTGAATTAAATAAGTGTAGTAACTATTAGTAACTGTACTTGTAACAACAATCATGGTATTAGAATTGAAATAATAGTCATTGGTAGATGCCCGGACTTTAACAAGAGTATTTGTAACTTGAGACATGCCCTCACTAATACCTAATCCACTGGCCTAACCAAAATACTAGGCCAGAAACACTGAACCTGCTTACAGGCATTTAACTTAGGCACATCAGGCTAAGCACTCAAGTCAGAAACAACTGACAAGAGCATGTTGGCTGAGTAAATCCCTCAGAGCCCAGCCCAGCCAGAAGCCACATGGCAATTGTCCCTGCATGCGCCTGCTTCCCCTATGCCTTCTCCCTCCCTCCTCCCCTGCTGTGGGTCCATGTTTCTTCTTGTCTGGCTGGCTGCCTCTCTGCGCTGCCTACCGCCAAGCCGTGATGAGGTGATGTCTGGGACAACTCCTTGTGCTGGCTTAGCCAACCACAGCACTCGCCTTAGCTCCACCCACTCACTACTGTTGTGTTATCTCCAAACAGCAAGGTCAGCTCATGATGGCTGACTGATCTCCTCTCAGAATACAGAAGAGGGCCCTTTATAGTGATTTAATCCATATGCTCAGTAGATTCTATAACCTAAGAGCCAAAGGATTACAGACTGGTGGTATGAGGGTTAATGGTTAGAGTTTTGCTAAATAAGATTGACCTGTGGGTATTGTACAGACAAAGCTGGCAGATATGACGGAGGGACACAGAAGTCATTGGACCACACCCAGTCATCAGTTCTCCTCTGGTGCCCATCTCCAAACAGCTCACGCAAACTCAACCATGTTGACAAAACAATGTATCTGTTTACTACAGAGCACATGATTCCACTGTCAAAGAGCTGGAATCTACTGTCACAGAGGTAATGCTAGCGAACATAAAACATTTAGTGAATTTTCCTTCGGCTAAATAGGGAAACCATCAGTGGCTCATAAGGAGAGACAGTAAAAGGCATTGAACTCTTTCAGGAAGATGATTTAAAACCAAATGGTGAAAAGTGAAACTGATGACACTGGATGAGGTCATACATGTAAAATAAAGTAAAACTGAAGATGCTAGGTGAGGTCATATGGATAAAACCAACAACACTTGTGATGAGGGTAGGTGAGATCATCATAGGGATAAAATTACTACCTGACACTGGTGTGACTAAGAACACCCAGAGTACAGTAAAGTAAAGCTGATGATGCTAGGTGAGGTCATATGGATAAATCAACACTTTACCTGGTACCGGAGCGGTTCACAACATCCACGATCTCCCCAGGAAAAAACCTCTCCCTGGCATAAGAATACACATCATCACAGATCTCGTGGAGCCGGGTACGGTATGTGAGGGCTGTGAGGTGCAGCAAGGGGACCACCAGGGCTGAGGGGAAGCTCTGCAGGCTACGACGGCCCCTCTTCTCACTCTCCAGTGCTTCCAGGTAGGTCAGGCCAGGTTTGCCTGTCACCGCACAGCTCCACACTAGGCTGTTGCACAAGATGGTCCTCTCAAAGAACTCACTGTGGGGAGACAGGGTGGTTCAGGTCATTGCATATTCCCTAATGTGTACTACTGTGGAGGAACTATAGGAGGACAGGCACATTGTAATGGCTGGAATGGTATTACAATGAGCCTGTCCTCTTATAGCTCCTCCAACCAGCCTCCACTGGTGTACTACTTTCAACCAGGGCCCTAATGTGTGACAGCATGAAATGAAAGTGTTCACCAATTTTGCACGTTTTCTGGATAGAGGCAAAATATTGTTGCCCACACAATCACAGGAGGCCAGGAAAACCCATGCTCCCCAGATCACTGTTGAAAACATTGCTGCATACAATTTATGCCTTGCTTATCTCTGTATACTGTAAACTTGAGGCTTTTCCAAGGTCTCTGCACATAGACAGGATCTTGAAAAACCTCGGTCCTGAAGTTTCTTTAGTCATGTTGATAAATCTGTCACGAGTAAATACAATTCCAAAGAAACGTACCTCACAAATAATTAAAAACACAAACAAACATAAAATAGTCCATCTTCTAAATAGTTTTAAAATAATAAACAAAACTAAGTTGTCCATCACTGCACTAAATTTGCAATAAAAACATACCATGGCCAACTTGTGGTTTGTCTGGAATATATGGATCTGGCTGCCATTGTTTACTTTTTTTTGTCAGAGTTTGTTATTCGTTGGTAAGTCAAAAATGTGTCGTTGTCTAATGGGTAACAATTTGCCCCCAAAAATATTCACTATCAACTACATAACACAGTTAGCATTTTTGATTACTAGTTAGCTAGCAACAATAAACAATCACACAACAATAGCCCCGACCACGTTTCTCACGCTAACTGAGACAGAAAAGTTGCGAGGAGCAGATCTGCCCTTATCCTTCAACTTATGTGAGCAGAAAACCGTCCCATAACTTTCAACAAGATTGGTTAACTACACCAAACATGTTATTCGACAGATATTATATTACATTGTGGCAATAACAACCATAACTTTAATTGAAGTCGACTCAAGTTGAATAGTTTGCAGCGCTAGCTTCTAGCTGGCTAGCAGGCCCAACTAAATACTTGGTTAGCTCGGCTGGTAGAGGTAACGTTAGCTACTCGCTTCAACACTAGTAGCCGCTTGGCTAGCTAGTTAGCAATGATTTAGTTAGCTAGCTAACGTTACGCCTAACAAACAACAATGACAACTGAACTGGATATAAATTGCAGTTCTGACCCATTTCATCTGATGGCTAGTTAAGTAGGTGCCAGTCAGACAATACATTAAATATATTCAAACTAGTTTATAATAGTAAGTATTTTGTCGGTCTTCCAACATTGCAGTTGATTTTAGCTAAGTAACGTTTGCTGTCACTTCGGTTTAACTTTTCTCACTCGAGTTGAGACAATATTTGATAGTGATTTTCTATAATGATTCTGACATTGTAATTAAGTTATTTGTTTGGACTTCACGTACTCATAAGTCCTGAAGATTTCATGCGTGACTTTGCAAAGGAATACTTCTTCATCTGGTTTTAGGTCCGCTGGGGGCTTCTGTCTGACGAAAGGCTTTCTGTGGAGAAGCGGCATCTTTCTTTATCTTCGTCTTCTCTTGATCGGTCCTCTGACTTTCAAAAGAAATGAGGGAAAAAGAAGGCCAGAAATACTTATTACATAAAAGTTTTAACAGTAAACATAGCCAATAAACAAAGGGCAATGACCCGAATATTGTAAAAGTTGACGACAATTTAAGAGGAAATCCAGCCTTTGTTAATGACACATGCTTCCCAGTCAGTCTCACACACAAAAGTGAAGCTATTCCAACCAACCACATGAAAATGTGCTCAATGACTGACAATCTATTTCTGATATTATCAATAAAAACGCCGATGTTCAAACCGGATAACAATGTTGCATACTAGAGGAAGAATACAAGAGAGGTTTACCGGTTCGGTTGTGGATCGTTGAAACAATAATACGCGGGAGAAATATACAAAAAGTCCGAGGACTGCCCCACTTCTCCGGCGGACCGACACCGTCTTGACGACAAGTTTGATCAACTCTAGTTGTTCACAGACAAGGAAGCGTTTGGGGTGGGGTGGAGGGGTGGCCTGAGTGAAGAATCTTTTATTGGTTGTTTGTCCCGCCACTCGCATCATTACCACCAATCACGTTTATGTTCATTGAACATCAAAAGAGTGAAGAAGCCATATTTTGTACTACTGAACCAGAGCATACAGCATTTTTACAGATCTAAGTAAAAGTCATCATAATCAGTTCCAACATTATAGCAGATAAACAAAATATTGAGGGTTATTGAAGGCCTATATTCAAGATGGTTTCGACTGCTTGTTTAGCACAACATGATGACTGCATGATGCCTGTCTGATGTAGGTACGGAGCTTTATAACCAAGGTGCCAAATCCTCCAAGGAGGTTGTAATTACAATGGCCACAGAGTCCAAATGAAGCACTATTAAATCTCTGCAAAAATGATGGGTTTCAATGATTGAGAGGCAATGCCATGCTGTTGGAAGGCAAAACAGAATTTCCTTACAGCTGGTGCCAGTTAATAGCCCATTTCTGCACAATTATGCTACCCTCCCATGAAGTCACTGAATTGTAAAGTACATGACATTATCCCAGTGATAGTTTGGATTTCCTGTCACAGATCACTTGGTCATCTTGATAGATTGTTATTCCTTGAACATGATATGATAAGGCCCTATACAAAAGCATATCTGCATTGCAGCAGAAAGTCCATTTCCAAGGGACAGAAAGTCTGAAGGGATGTTTGGTCTTCACTCGGGGTCACAGATCCTATAAAGGTGTATCTCTTTGAATGCGTCCGGGCCACCGTCCTTCCCCAGATAGACGTTGTAATCCAGAGGTACTTTATCTACTCACTGGCTAAGGTTGATCCCTTGCATGGATGACCTGGGGAAATGTGAGACAATGAGAGAAAGCTGTGGAACTTATATATTCTTCAAAAATATAAGACAAAGATAAGTTCAAGAGACAAACTCAAATCAAATTGTATTTATCAAATGCACAGAATACAACAGGTGTAGACCTCACAGTGAAATGCTTACTGAAAAGCGCTTAACCAACAATGCAGTTTTAAGAAAAAAAGTGTTATTAAGTATTTACTAAAATAAACTGCAGTAAACATTTTTTAAATAACATTTTTAAAACGTTGTTGTTGAAAAATAACAAATAATTAAGGAGCAACAGTAAAGTAACAGTTGCGAGGCAATATACAGGGGGTACTAATGATCACTTTATCTGTATTCGGTCACTGAAGTCATACTTCTCCACAGCCATATTTTGAAGCCTGAAAAACTCTGCACTGATCTCTACCCCAGCAAGCCGAGCTGCAGAGCTGTACAGGTACCCCTGAAGCACAAACAGATGACTGGAAGAGTAAATACTTTTGTGCCAAAGCATTCATGAAACTGATTTTCCTGCAATATTGTCCACCACTAGTCTCCCAGTCACTGGTAGGACATGCTGGAACAGGAACTGGAGCTCCAGTATGGAAGAGTGAGAGATTAACTCAGAATAGAAACATAAAAAATAGACATTCATTTTGACACAATGCTGCTATATGAGGTTTATAACCCGACCCTCATCTTACACATCTACTAATTATTGATAGGCCATTGTAACTCAAGTAAGTACAATAGTTGGCCATGCAAGGCAACAAACCTGCTCAGGGGAGCTGTTCTGTGAGAGCCACATTTCAGGCAGTAGTTGCGGCTCATCTTGCCCTCCTCACAGAGTGTATCTACTGTCTCCTCGACATACAGGAAAGCATCCTCATGCAGTATAGGTTGGGGGTTCTGCTGGGTCTGAGTAATCAATTAATGATAAACAGAATTAGGCCTATGCTTTGTTGAAGCCTGTAAGCAGGAAGTCATCCCGCTGTAGTTTGTTTTATTTGATTCCTCACTGAAAATAAAAAGGTACACACACCTTGCACCAAATACAAGAACCCAGCTAGTAAATCTGGTGTAAAAGTGTTTGTTGTATCATGAAAGCAATTACTGTTACACACCTTCTGAATATCCAAGGAGTCCAAAAGAAGACATATCCTGAGATCCTATGAAGTACTTTGAAGTATAACCTTTTGATTGTCAACCAACCCATCATCCACTTTATCTGCAAGAAACAAAACGGACTAGCTAAATTTATACAGTTGAGTCAATATTATCATACATGAACATGGTATGGTTGATTACAGTTGCGGCCCGTCATTCAGGACAGGTGGGGTAGAGCCCCATCTGTTTTGAGTCCCACCTGTTATGCTTAAAATTTTAATTAAATAGAAATCAGAGAATTTGTTTTATTCTGGCATTAATTCGTGTCACATATCAGTTTGTAAACAATCTATAAAAATATCTATATATCCTTGAGTTTATAAAGCTGCATACACACATGGTCTCTTTCGTGAGTGAGTCAGCCTAGCTCAATGCTTTCTGTGGTGGAAGGGCAGCCAGCGAAAGTACAGAGCATAGGCGTTGGTAATGTTCTCTAGTTGCACCGTGATTGGCTCAGTGTTTTGTCACTCATGAGGACACTACGTCACCACAGAATCTACAGGGAGAGCTAGGCAGTTCAAGCCCCTTTGGGTTCTGCCATATATTTACAGCAGAAGTGCCCATCAAAGAAGGCTCAAGGTCCTAGAGTATGCTGTGTTTCGTGTAGGCTTCCCATGGCATGACGTTTTGATATCCATGTAAATCTCTCTCGGACAAGGTGATCTTTATCAATATATTCACCTGTATTTACCCCCCCCCCCCAAAAAAAAAATGAACCGCTAATTAGCTGCTAATGTGGCTATCATAAAGAACTACAAATGCCATGTTGATCTGGACGAGACTGCTGAATCGAGGCAAAGGTAAGAATCTCTGGATTAACTATCTAATGTTAGCTAAATGTAGTAATGCATAAATTGGCAACATTTCTTTAAATTGACAATTCTGTGAACTGTCTTGTGCAAGTTTTAAATTGACACAATACCTGTTAGCAAAGGTGTCAGCAATAGATGACGTGCTGGAGCTTGCAGGGATTTGCAGTTTTGTATGATATCTATTTTGATGCTAATTAGCATTTTCGAATCCGAATCCGTCACGCCAAGGTAAGCTACACGAAACGCAGCAGACTCTATGACCTTGAGAGCCTTCTTGGACGGGCACTTCTGCTGTAATTCTATTTCTAAAATCTGTTTATAAAATTTTCAATGGGAAAAATAAATGGTGGAAAAACCAATGGAACCATTTCCCTGTTTGACCGCTAGGTTTTATGGGTATTATTATGACAGTGGGGCTCTTCTGGCCACAGATAAAATAATGTCAAATCACGTTATGTCTACCATAGCTTTGATTGGACTGATCATGTCAACATTATATGTTCAAAATCTTAGCTAGCAAGCTAGCTAGCTAGACAAGAAGTCCTCATTACGAATCACGTCGACAATCTACAGCAAAATCCTTTTCAATCCTTGTCATATGAAGAGAAATGATAGATAAATCATCTCAGGGGCTCATCTGCCATTGGACATAAACATTACACTACAAGTTGGAAATCGCTAATTCAACAATGAGTGCGTAAATTCAACAAAAAGTGGTTTGGAAGGAATCAGTGGCAAAGCGATCACTATTTTGCTCCCCCTACCTGCTATTAGATGGAGAGGGTTCGTGGTAATGACTGAAGCAGAAAAAGTGGAATCAGAGTCTGGGTTTAAGCGTTTAAAACATCTGTCTGAAAGGGTCTCTTTTCCAGGCTTCAAAACATTCACACGCAACACCTTGGGCTAGAAAAGGTATAATAGATTGGCCATGCTGTCAATCCGGTATGACTCCATCCAGAGAATGCCAGGCTTTGATGACAAAGTTTGATGACAAAGTTTACCCAAAAGAAGGACCGCTGGTCACTTGTTCAAGTGAGCACAACAACTGTGAGTCCAAAAATATTTATTGTATGCTGCTGCATAAATGCTGTAATATGCCAGGGAGATATGTATACTGTAGCTAAGAAAGTAATACTAAGTGTATGTTGTGTAGTAAGCTGTTAGTTGCCAATGTGTGTCACCCAGGGTTGCCAGATATAGCTGAAATGTATAGCCCAGTGACCTCTCAAATCCCGCCTATAAAGTATGCCAAAATGTTTTTTTCAGCAGCAAGAGAGGAGTTGACACATTTATCCAATAAACCCTTTTTCCATAACGTTATCAAGTGAATTATGAAGGAATATCAACGTAATTTGACTGATGACAGAGGATCTCGAAATCTGCAAGAAACACTTTGACGAAATTCAAAAAACAAATGTTAGGCTATTTTCTGGCAACTGTGCAGTTATTATGTGCCAGACTACAAACTGTTATAAATGGCCAATTTGAGAGATTGACTAATTATTTCAATAGCCATAGGCTACTGACAAACATCTGGGTTTATAATCGCAATTCGACTTTGTCATGGTTTGCTGAGCTATAGCCTAAAGCCCCTGATAGGCCAACAACTAATTTCAGGGAAAAGTCCACAATGAAACTGAAATTTGCCTAAATGATACATTTGCGATAGAGCTGTGACCATGACCGCAATTGATAACGTCCAATTTAATTAACTAAACACGGATATTAATAATTGCCTAATAACACAAGTTTCACGTTTCTGACCTTATTTTCCTTTGTTTAGTCTTTATTTAGTTGGTCAGGACGTGAGCTGGGTGGGTATGATCTATGTTGTCTGTTTCTATGTGGGGTTTCTTGTTTGGCCTGATATGGTTCTCAATCAGAGGCAGGTGTTAGTCATTGTCTCTGATTGGGAACCATATTTAGGTAGCCTGTTTTTGTAGTGTGTTTTGGGTGATTGTTCCTGTTCATCTGTTCTGTGTTCACTAGTTCAGGACTGTAGCATCTTCGGTTCTTTCTGTCAGTTTGTTGTTTTTGTTCGTTGTTTAAGTAGCCTATTAAAATATGGATTATCATCACACTGCATTTTGGTCCTCCTCTCTTTCACCCGAAGACAGCCGTTACAACAAGTCTACAAGAACAAACTGAAGTTTGCTATTTATTAAATATTTTTGCCATCTCCAGGAAGGCTAAACAAGTGGCACAAATTAATTTGGGATTTGGAAAAAGGGTTGGAAATAGGTGTCTCCACGACCAATCTGAATAGCCTACCTACCTACAACTGGAACAAAGTTGTCACGATGTAAGCCGGTGCTGCTCTGTCTCCATAACTCAGCTGCCTGCTGCAGCGCTCCCCACAACTCACTCAGCCTGCTCACTCCCTGATAGTCAGCAGCAGGTCACAGTGAAAAATATTCTGAACAAAAATTTAAACGCAACATGCAACAATTTCAAAGATTTTACTGAATTACAGTAAATTAATTAGGCCCTAATCTATGGATTTCACATGACTGGGAATATATGCATCTGGTCACAGATACCTTAAAAATAATTGGCCTCACAATGGTCCTCAGGATCCCGTCACAGTATTTCTTTGCATTCAAATTTCCATCAATAAAAAAACTGTGTTGGTTGTCCGTAGGTTATGCCTGTCCATACCATAACCCAACCACCACCATGGGGCACTCTGTTCACAACGTTGACATCAGGAAACTGCTCGCCCACACGACGCCATACACGTGGTCTGCGGTTGTGAGGCCAGTTGGATGTACTGCCAAATTCTCTAAAACGAAGTTGGTCGCTTATGGTAGAGAAATGAACATTAATTAAATTCTCTGGCAACAGCTCTGGTGGACATTCCTGCAGTCAGCATACCAACTGCACGCACCCTCAAAACTTGAGACATCTGTGGCATTGTGTTGTGTGACAAAACCCCACATTTTAGAGTGGCCTTTTATTGTCCCTGGCACAAGGTGCACCTGTGTAATGATCAGACTGTTTAATCGGCTTCTTGATATGCCACAACTGTCAAGTGGATGGATTATCTTGGTAATAAGAAATGCTCACTAACATGGACGTAAACAGATTTGTTCACAAAATTTGAGAGAAATAAGCTTTTTGTGCGTATAGAACATTTCTGGGACCAACACTTTACATGTTGCGTTTATATTTTTGTTCAGTATACAGTTGAAGTCGGAAGTTTACATACCCTTTAGCCAAATACATGTAAACTCAGTTTTCACGATTTCTGACACTTAATCCTAATAAAAATTCCCTGTTTTAGGTCAGTTAGGATCACCACTTTATTTTAAGAATGTGAAATGTCAGAATAATAGTAGAGAGAATGATTTATTTCAGCTATTATTTCTTTCATCACATTCCCAGTGGGTCAGAAGTTTGCATACACTCAATTAGTATTTGGTAGCATTGCCTTTAAATTGTTTAACTTGGGTCAAACGTTTCAGGTAGCCTTCCACAAGCTTCCCACATCAGAGCTGATGTAAGTGAGTCAGGTTTGTAGGCCTCCTTGCTCGCGCACACTTTTTCAGTTCTTCCCACAAATGTTCTATGGGATTGAGGTCAGGGCTTTGTGATGGCCACTCCAATACCTTGACTTTGTTGTCCTTAAGCCATTTTGCCACAACTTGGGAAGTATGCTTGGCGTCATTGTCCATTTGGAAGACCCATTTGCAACCAAGCTTTAACTTCCTGACTGATGTCTTGAGATGTTGCTTCAATATATCCACATAATTTTCCTGCCTCATGATGCCATCTATTTTGTGAAGTGCACCAGTCCCTCCTGCAGCAAAGCATCCCCACCACATGATGCTGCCACCCCCGTGCTTCACGGTTGGGATGGTGTTCTTCGGCTTGCAAGCCTCCCCCTTTTTCCTCCAAACATAACAATGGTCATTATGGGCAAACAGTTCTATTTTTGTTTCATTAGACCAGAGGACATTATCCAAAAAGTATTATCTTTGTCCCCATGTGCAGTTGCAAACCATTGTCTGGCTTTTTTATGGCAGTTTTGAAGCAGTGGATTCTTCCTTGCTGAGCGGCCTTTCAGGTTATGTTGATAAAGGACTCGTTTTA
Organism: Salvelinus namaycush; assembly: GCF_016432855.1. Classification (NCBI taxonomy): domain Eukaryota; kingdom Metazoa; phylum Chordata; class Actinopteri; order Salmoniformes; family Salmonidae; genus Salvelinus; species Salvelinus namaycush. The sequence goes on from NC_052321.1 coordinate 32,739,192, forward strand.
CTGTGGATATAGATACTTTTGTACTTGTTTCCTCCAGCATCTTCACAACGTCCTTGGCTGTTATTCTGGGATTGATTAGCACTTTTCGCACCAAAGTACGTTCATCTCTAGGAGACAGAACGCGTCTCCTTCCTGAGCGGTATGACAGCTGCGTGGGTCCATGGTGTTTATACTTGCGTACTATTGTTTGTACAGATGAACGTGGTACCTTCAGGCGTTTGGAAATTGCTCCCAATGATGAACCAGACTTGTGGAGTTCTACCATTTTTTTTCTGAGGTCTTGGCTGATTTCTTTTGATTTTCCCATGATGTCAAGCAAAGAGGCACTGGGTTTGAAGGTAGGCCTTGAAATACATCCACAGGTACACCTCCAACTGACTCAAATTACGTTAATTAGCCTATCAGAAACTTCAAAAGCCATGACAAAATTTTCTGGAATTATCCAAGCTGTTTAAAGGCACAGTCAACTTAGTGTATGTAAACTTCTGACCCACTTGAGTTGTGATATAGTGAATTATAAGTGAAATAATCTGTCTGTAAACAATTGTTGGAACAATTACTTGTGTCATGCACAAAGTAGATGTCCTAACCGACTTGCCAAAACTAAAGTTTGTTAACAAGAAATTTGTGGTGGTTGAAAAACAAGTTTTAATGACTCCAACCTAAGTGTATGTAAACTTCTGACTTCAACTGTATATATACAGTACCAGTCAAAAGTTTGGACAAACCTACTCATTCAAGGGTTTTTCTTTATTTTTACAAATTTCTACATCGTAGAATAATAGTGAAGACATCAAAACTATGAAATAACACATATGGAATCATGTAGTAACCAAAAAAAGTTTTAAACAAATATTATATTTGAGATTTGAGATTCTTCAAAGTAGCCACCCTTTGCCTTGATGACAGCTTTGCACTCTTGGCATTCTTCCGACCAACTTCACCTGGAATGCTTTTCCAACAGTCTTTCCCACATATGCTGAGCACTTGTGGGCTGCTTTTCCTCCGCTTTGCGGTCCAACACATCCCAAACCATCTCAATTGCGTTGAGGTCAGGTGATTGTGGAGGCCAGGTCATCTGATGCAGCACTTCATCACTCTCCTTTTTGGTCAAATAGCCCTTACACAACCTGGAGGTGTTTTGGGTCATTGTCCTGTTGAAAAACAAATGATAGTCCCACTAAGAGCAAACCTGATGGGATGGCGTATCGCTGCAGAATGCTGTGGTAGCCATGCTGGTTATTAAGTGTGCCTTGAATTCTCAATAAATGACAGACAATGTCACCAGCAAAGCACCCCCACACCATCCATGCTTCAAGGTGGAAACCACACGTGGAGATCATCCATTCACCTACTCTGCGTCTCACAAAGACACGGCGGTTGAACCAAAAATCTCAAATTTGGACTCATTAGACCACCAGTCTCTTATTTTTATTGGTTTCCTTTAGTAGTGGTTTCTTAGCAGCAATTCGACCATGAAGGCCTGATTTACGCAGTCTCCTCTGAACAGTTGATGTTGAGATGTGTCTGTTACTTGATATGTGAAGCATTTATCTGGGCTGCAATTTCTGAGGCTGGTAACTCTAATGAACTTATCCTCTGCAGCAGAGGTAACTCTGGGTCTTCCTTTCCTGTGGCGGTCCTCATGAGAGCCAGTTCCATCATAGCGCTTGATGGTTTTTGCGACTGCACTTGAAGAAACTTTCAAAGTTTTTGAAATATTCCAGATTGACTTTCATCTCTAAAAGTAATGATGGACTGTCATTTCTCTTTGCTTATTTGAGCTGTTTTTGCCATAATATGGACTTGGTCTTTTACCAAATAGAGCTATCTTCTCTATACCACCCCTACCTTGTCACAACACAACTGATTGGCTCTAACGCATTAAGAAGGAAATAAATTCCACAAATTAACTTTTAACAAGGCACACCTGTTAATTGAAATGCATTCCAGGTGACTACCTCATGCAGCTGGTTGAGAGAATGCCAAAAGTGTGCAAAGCTGTCAAGGGAAAGGGTGGCTACTTTGAAGAAACTCAAATATATTTGGATTTTTTAAACACTTTTTTTGGTTACTATTTAATAGTTTGTCTTCACTCTTATTCTACAATGTAGAAAAGAATCAAAAAAAATAAAGAAAAACCCTTGGTGTGAGTTGGTGTGTTCAAACTTTTGACTGGTACTGTATGTAGAAGACCGTCAGTATACTCAGGTGAACTGTAGTTGCCCTCCAGTGGGTGGAGCACGTACAACCTGTTAAGAGTTATAGTATGCTCAGATTCGATGTCTATATTAAATAGTTTATCTGGTAAATCTAATAGGAGTGATATACTATTGGAGTTATGGAGAATTTAGATGCTGGGTGTAGCAGTGAGATGCACATTCGGGTGTGTTAGGGAATGAAATTGTAGTCCAGTTAGCCAAAAGAGCTTAAAAACGAGAGATAATTGATGTTCCACTGGGTGGAGTTGAGGCCAAATGTAAGAGCAGAGCCATTTTGATATATGTGTGGCAGAAGAGATGAGACTCTGAGCCCAAGGGCCGGCATTTATATGCCCTCCAAAGAAAGGTCAGTGGACCAGATTAGGAAGGAAGAGGTGGCGTTTGGTCGATTGCGTTTAGGACATTGAACTAATTACACCTGGTGGCAAGCATGTGAATGGTTTGTGTCTGCAGTGTACGGTTGAGGAAACGGTGGAGCATGTGTTGTATGTTGAGGTGAGGGAAAGAGTGAAGTGTAGGGTCATTGAAGTTAGGAAAGATTTGTGGGAGGGGGGTATATTACTAGTTAGTAGGGCTCTTTTTCCCCCTCAGAAGTACGTAGGATTTAGAAAACCGTGAGTGCCCACACTCCAGCACAGTTGGTAGCAGCATGCACCTTTAACGTTTGCGGACCGCCATCATGTCAAAGAGGAAGAAAAACCCGCAGACACTGCCTCCCTTGGAATGAGTGACAAATCTGTGGGCACCGTTTGTCACCATTATAGTGCAATTTATGTATTGTGGCTTCGCTGGCATGCATGATGCATCAGAAACAAAGAAAAAAAAATAGTTTGCCCCATTAAGACTTACATGCTAAAATCGCTTTTGGTTGATTTAGGCTCAATTTAGCCCATTCATAGACGGTAACGCTAGTGTTTTAGTGTCTATTCACTTACATCTGCTGTGTAAGGGAAATGCCCCGACATCACACAAACACGCTGTCTAAATGTTAATACACCTCGATTGGGATACGGTTTTGAACTTTCAAATCTGAGAAAAAAACATTGTTTAAATACAAAAGAGACACTTACTGTACGCAGTTCAGCACAGTTGCACGAGAATGTTTTGAATACCACATGTTCCCATATGGAAATGTCAAACGGCTCATTAGAAATGGGAGCGCAAGGTGAAAGTATGTGTAATACCTTGGCTGGAGGCTGCGTTGTTGAAAACACAGGTTGTAACTTTGCTAATGTGTCCAGTTACATTAGTGTCCGTGCTTCTACACCTGCATTACTAGCTGTTTGGGGTTTTAGGCTGGGTTTCTGTACAGCACTTCGAGATATTAGCTGATGTACGAAGGGCTATATAAAATAAACTTGATTGATTGAGTTAGTGTATCTTTTGTATTTGCAAAGGATATCTGACTAACCTGGTAAAATAAAACTCTTTGGACAAGGATTATTAAACATTTCTAAACCATAACGTCAAGATTGTAGTTCACATTGAGGCAGCTGCAGTTCACTTTCAAACGAGTGGCCTACAGCAGTTGCCCGACCAGCATGGTCTGAGCAAAGTGCAAAAAGAAAAATGTAAAGCTAATGTCATGCTACTTTTACCATGAGGCTGAGAAAACATTGCTGTTGAAGCCAATTTCCAGCAACTGTACACACACTGCATTCAGAAAGTATCCAAACCCCTCGACTTCTTCCACATTGTTAGCCTTATTCTAAAATGTATACATTTTATAAAGTGTCAATCCACACAATGACAATGCAAAAACAGGTTTAGAAATGTCAAATGTGTTTAAAATAACTGAAATATCACATTTACATACAGTAAGTATTCAGACCCTTTACTCAGTACTTTGTTGAAGCACCTTTGGCAGCAATTACAGCCGCGAGTCTTCTTGGGTATGAAGCTACAAGCTTGGCACACCTGTATAAGGGGGGTTTCTCCCATTCTTCTCTGCAGAGGATCAAGCTCTGTCAGGTTGGATGGGGAGCGTCGCTGCACAGCTATTTTCAGGTCTCTCCAGAGATGTGCGATTGGTTTCAAGTCCGGGTTCTGGCTGGGCCACTCAAGGAAATTCTGAGACTGCGTTGCCGTGGCTGTGTGCTTAGGGTCATTGTCCTGATGGAAGGTGAACCTTTACCACAATCTGAGGTCCTGAGCACGCTGGAACAGGTTTTCATCAAGGATCTGTACTTTGCTCAGTTTCTTTCCCTCAATCCTGACTAGTTTCATAGTCCCTGCTGCTGAAAACCATCCCCACAGCATGTTGCTGCCAGGTTTCTTCCAGAAGGTAAGCTTTGCATTCAGGTCAAAGAGTTCAAACTTGGTTTCATCTGACCAGAGAATTTTGTTTCTCATGGTCTGAGAGTGGGCTGTCTTGTGCCTTTTAATGAGGAGTGGCTTCTGTCTGACCACTCTACCATAAAGGCCTAATTGGTGGAGTGCTTCAGAGATGGTTGTCCTTCTGGAAGGTTCTCCCAGCTCCACAGAGGAACTCTAGAGCTCTGTCAGAGTGACAATACGGTTCTTGGTCACCTCACTGACCAAGGCCCTTCTCCCCCGATTGCTCAATTTGGCTGGGCAGCCAGTTCTAGTAAGAGTCTTGGTGGTTTCAAACTTCCATTTAAGAAAAATGCAGGCCACTGTGTTCTTGGGGACGTTCAACGCTGCCAAAATGTTTTGGTACCCTTCCCCCAGAGCTCTGTCTCGGCGCTCTACAGCCAATTCCTTTGACCTCATGGCTTGGTTTTTGCTCTGACATGCACTGTCAACTGTGGGACCTTATATAGACAGGTGTGTGCTTTTCCAAATCATGTCCAATCAATTGAATTTATCACAGGTGGACTCCAATCAAACCGTAGAAACGTCTCAAGGATGATAAATGGAAACAGGATGCACCTGAGCTCAATTGCGAGTCACATAGCAAAGGGTCTGAAGACTTGTGTAAATAAGGTAATTCTGTTTTTTATTTATTTGAGAGAAATGGGCAATTGTATAGCAAATCTCATGCTATTCTACATATTTTACAATGAGGCTGAGATAATTTTGCATTTTTAAAGCAAATTTCCTGCTATTCTTTTTTTTTGTTGCCATGGCTTATGACCTGTTCATATGCTATCTGGGGAGGGGGACCGCCTTGCAGGGCGTGTTGTACACCAGTGATTGAGAACCCAAGGGATGACTAAATGCCCCCTTGGGTTCTCGAGAGCTAGACTCAATAATCTATCTAATGTTGGGGTTAAATCAGAGGAGGCTGATGGGAGGAGCTATAGGAGGACACGCTCATTGTAATGGCTGGAATGGAATCAATGGAACGGTTCCAAACATATGGAAACCATGTTTGACTTCGTTCCATTTACCATGATTTCCCAAACCTGTCCTCAAGACCCCAAGGGGTGCACTTTTTGTTTTTTTGCCCTAGCACTATACAGCTGATTCAAATAATAAACTAATCATCAGCCTTTAATCATTTTTATCAGCTGTATATTGTTAGGGGGAAAAAACAAAACACGCACCTCTTGGGATCCCGAGGATCAACTTTGAGAAATGCTGAATGCAATTCCATTCGTCCTTCTATAGCGCCTCCAACCAGCCCTTAAATACCAATTTTTGCATCCAGTCAATCAACTTCGGCAGGTCCTTGGAATTAACTGTGGAGAGTAATTGTAGGATTTCATTAAAAAAAAAATTCGTCTAAAAAGTTATTCAACAAATAATTTCCCACATACAATTGCTCATGACTAAATAGTTGCTCACGCTTACATTTTCGTAACGCATGTGTCGAAAATTACAGATACGTATTTGAAGAGGTACGAGAATTTTCTAACTATTATTATTTGTGAAAATTTAGTGGGTTTTCATATGTTATTTAGTTCATGTAACTTATTGTAGAAAATACAGAATTAAAAAAAAATTATAATAATTTGACAAAGGAAATTAACGCGTGTTGAATAAAACAACAGTTTACTCCACGTAGGGATTTTTTAAAACATTTGCACTACTTTAAAATCCAGGGGTCACAAAGAAGTAAACATGAACCCGGAACTAGATAGGAACGGTGTTATTTTGGAATTTAGATTGTAGATGACGCTGTTTTAGGTTTTTTTTCGGCTTAGTTATCTCAAGCCAGTTAGTAAACCTGATGTAACGATCTTTATAAGAATTCTAATGTAGTAGTCAACTACTGTTTTGTAAATGTTTAAATGCTATATATCGAGTGAAATTAAAATGCTGTCGGGATCCAGATGCACGGCGAATCCCTGCCTCATCACCGCAGTTGTCGATGCGAACGTTAGCTAGTTAACTAGCAATTTAACTAGCTTTACAAGCGGTGTCAATGCTATCGCTCAATAAATGTCTACTTGCAAGTGTTGTATTTTGGTAGTTAATTGTGTGACTTAAGATCCTGCCATCTGTTTACTAACGTTAGCTAGGTAACGGAGTTAGTTTGTCACACATTGTTTTCGTTCTCTGCTCAGTTTAGGAAGTCAACCACGGACGTTTGATCACAAGAGGCAGTGAAAGAAAGGTGTGGAGACAAGGGGGTTCACCCTCAGTATTGAGGCCGTATTTCTCAACTGAATTTGTAAGGCCCTTTCCCCGAAAACATTATTATCCAGTGGTTGTAGTAGTTGGCAGTATGACAGAACAAGCTTGCTATTCCAAATATTTTTTCCAGGTTACACAAGAACTGCCAATATGGTGTTAGCCGACTTGGGAAGAAAAATAACCTCGGCGTTGCGATCACTGAGCAATGCCACCATCATCAATGAGGAGGTATATCATATCAGAAATCTTGTTTTTTTGGTTAAACTTTTGGCAATTGATTATTATTTTTTTTTAAAGACAGGTTTCACCCACGCCAGACCGTATGTATTCCCCATAGATTGTGTTATTTTTCTCTAGGTATTAAATGCAATGCTGAAAGAAGTATGTGCTGCCCTCCTAGAAGCTGATGTCAACATCAAATTGGTGAAGCAGCTCAGAGAAAATGTCAAGTGAGTAACAATATTCAGGCACACACTTATGTAGTAGATAAAGCTGAATTCTGTGTTTTTTAAAACTTAGATTCAAAATGTTTCCCACTAATGTAATTCTTCTGACCACAGGTCAGCCATTGACCTGGAGGAGATGGCCTCTGGGCTGAACAAGAGGCGAATGATCCAGCATTCTGTGTTCAAGGAACTGGTCAAGGTCTGTCTCATTCGGACAATTATTAATTCAATGTTTGTCATTTAGTGTTGTGTGAAACTTAGAATAACTCTGTACATTATTGGTTCAATGATGGTCCAGTGTGAAGTAACTGAACGAGTTAAGGTTTGATAGAAAACTTGGGTAGATGTCTGACTGACGGCTGTTGGTGGGACTTCATGGATATTTCCATAGTGGTGGTTTTCAAGTCATGTGGTCTATTGCTATTCTGAGGTGTTTTGAATGAGTCAACTATAACATAAGTAATCGGTTTTGGCTATTTACTGTACAGTCAAACCAGTCATTCCTCCTCAAACAATTAGCTTAATTCAACAAAGTACCCAAATAGCTGTATTTTAACTTTTTGATGACTTAGCTATAGATCCTTAGTTAGGGAAGGCCTACTCTTGGATATAGATACTATCAGTTTATGTTTCATATGGGTCACAGATCAGATGGCTTGTTTACACTTTATTTTATTTTATGAAGCTTATGTGGTTGGGTGAGACGCACCCCTACATTCTCACTTCACATATTTGACAAAGATGCAATGCTTATGTGTTAGTCACATTTGTTGGGATTGGTTGGGAGTGTTTGTTTATTGGTCTAAGATTTTGCTCTTGTCTCTCAGCTGGTGGATCCAGGTGTCAAGGCTTGGACACCCACAAAGGGAAAGAACAATGTTATCATGTTTGTGGGTCTTCAGGGCAGTGGGAAAACCACAACATGTTCCAAGGTGAGCCATTCCTGGATATCAGCCTAAAGATAAGGTAATTCAGTTGGCCATTTGTCCAAAATATATTATACCTTTTGATAATTTCACTAATGTATTGAAAACCGCTTTCACAGCTGGCGTACTACTACCAAAGAAAAGGGTGGAAAACCTGTTTGATATGCGCTGACACTTTTAGAGCTGGTGAAGTTTCATTATCTTAATCTATCTGTTTGATAGTCCATCTGGAAAGAAATGAGCAATAGCAACTAAGTCTACAGCCTTTGTGTGTGTGCAGGTGCCTTTGATCAGTTGAAGCAAAATGCAACAAAAGCCAGAATTCCATTCTATGGAAGGTATGACATGCTTTGGATTTGGTTGCTTTTCAGCTGTGTGTGATCCATCTCAAGTAATTTTTTATGTTGTGATATTAGATTTTCATGCTAATGCTTGCATATACAGTACACTAACTTTGTTATATCCAGTTACACAGAGATGGACCCTGTCGTCATAGCTGCGGAAGGTGTGGAAAAGTTTAAGAATGAGAGCTTTGAAATAATTATTGTTGATACCAGTGGTCGACACAAGCAAGAAGATTCCCTTTTTGAGGAGATGTTGCAGGTTTCCAATGCAGTGGTAGGTAACAATCTGCTAACTATCCAGAGCCCTTCAATGTCATCAATACAGTAAACTAATGCAAAACTTAATCTCTGGGGACATTTTGTTTTCTCTGCCAGCCTAAGCTTTTGTGTTGTCATTATAAAAAGTAATGCTCCAAAGAAAATGTACTAATGCATGGTGTCACCCCAAGCATGCATCTCTTTCCTCCAGCAACCCGAAAACATTGTGTACGTGATGGATGCCTCCATTGGTCAAGCTTGCGAAGCACAGGCTAAAGCCTTCAAAGACAAAGTAGAAGTTGCCTCAGTTATAGTGACAAAGCTAGATGGCCACGCCAAAGGTGGTGGTGCTCTCAGTGCGTACGTAAATAGTGATCTTTGCTTTAACAATTTATCCATGTTATGGTGAACCGAGTTTCCTTTACTACTGCAGAATTCATATACTCAATGCTAAGTCGTACATTTCGTGCTCATGTTGCCTTTTATAGAGTGGCTGCTACTAAGAGTCCCATCATTTTCATTGGTACTGGTGAACACATTGATGACTTGGAGCCATTTAAGACCCAACCCTTCATCAGCAAGCTACTGGGTAAGCTGTGAACCCTTTTGAATAAAGTGTCATCATGGCATGTCGTTTTTTTACCTGTTTTGTATAACCTCTTGAGTTGTGTATTTTTGTCCTCAGGCATGGGAGACATTGAAGGTTTGATAGACAAAGTCAACGAACTCAAGCTGGATGACAACGAGGAGTTGATTGACAAGCTGAAACATGGTGAGAATGAGATCAGCTGACATGTAATACAGGCTCCATTTTATAACTGACATAGGGTATGCTTATGCTCTGCAGTCCATAACAGTTACACATTGTCATGTGGTATGGTTGTTGGGTCACATTGTTTATAAGCATCTTCTAATCACCATTTGTGCCATAGGTCAGTTCACTCTTAGAGACATGTACGAGCAGTTTCAGAACATCATGAAGATGGGACCGTTTGGCCAGATCATGGTAAATAAACGGCAACCTGAATCCCTATTTAAATAATGATCAGCGTTACACTCTAAAGCTTATTTCTTATAGGGCTTCATGCTATAGATAAAACCAGACTGTCAATGTTTCAGCACAAAGGCCTTTCGAAACGGTCAACTGTATCCCTTGTTTTTCATTTGCCCTGATTATGGTAAATAATGGCTACCTAAATGTTTTGGTGCCTTCAGAAAGTATTGATAACCCCTTGACTTATTCCACATTTTGCATTATAGCCTGATTTCAAAATGGATTCAAATTTTTTTTTTAACCATCTACAAACGATACCCCATAATGACAGTGAAAACAGTTTATTTATTTTTTGCTGAAAATCTATTGAAAAGTCTAAGACCTTTCCACACCTGGATTGTGTAACATTTTCTCTATTCTTCAAGCTCTGTCAAATTGGTTGTTCCTCATTGCTAGACAACCGTTTTCAGGTCTTGCCATAGCTTTTTAAGTAGATTTAAGTCAAAACTGTAACTTGGCCACTGAGGAACATTCACTGTCTTCTTGGTAAGCAACTTCAGTGTAGATTTGGCCTTGTTTTAGGTTATTGTCCTGCTGAATGGTGAATTAATCTCCCAGTGTCTGGTGGAAAGCAGACTGAACCCGGTTATCCTCTAGGATTTAGCCTGTGCTTAGCTCATCCTGTTTTATTTTTTTATCCTGAAACTCTCCCCAGTCGTAGCATAACCATTACATTATGCAGCCACCACTGCTTGAAAATATGGAGAGCGGTACTCAGTTGTATTGGATTTGCCTCAAACATAACACTTTGCATTCCGGACAAAAAGTGAATTGCTTAGCCAATTTTTTTGAAGTTTTACTTTTGTGCCTCGTTGCAAACAGGATGCATGTTTTGGAATATTTTTTATTCTGTACATGCTGCTTTTCATTCTGTCAATTAGGTTGGTGTTGAGTTACTACAATGTTGCTCCGTCCTTTTTTCCTATCACAGCCAATGTGCATATTTGTCAACGGCTGGTGCACGAAATCTAAGGAAGTCTCTAGATTTTGCTCACATGAATTAGTGTGGTCTACAGTTTAAGATATTCTATCTGCCAAGAGAGTTCTCAGCAAAACTTTTTGTGGCTGTTTATTTACCAAAAAGTCACCAGTGGCCTCATGGAGAAATCCCTGAGTGGTTTCCTTCCTCTCCGGCAACTGAGTTAGGAAGGATGGCTGTATCTTTGTATTGATACACCATCCAAAGCGTAATTAATAACTTCACCATGCTCAAAGGGATATTCAATGTCTTTTTTTTTTCTTTTTTTTTACCCATCTACCAATAGGTGCCCTTTGCGAGCCATTGGAAAACCTCCCTGGTCTTTGCTTGAATCTGTTTGAAATACACTGCTCGACTGGGGGACCTTACAGATAATTGTATGTGTAGGGTACAGATATTCAGTAGTCATGTTAAACACTATTGCTCACACTGAACCCATGCAACTTATTTTGTGACTTAAGCAAATCTTTACTCCTGAACTTATTTTGGCTTGCCATAACAAAGGGGTTGAATACTTATTGACTTTTTTTCGTTTATAAATTTGTATTTATAAAAAAAAAAAAAAAGAATTCCACTGACATTATGGGGTAGGCCAGTGAAAAATCTCAATTTAAAGTTCAGGCTGTAACAACAATGTGGAAACTAAGTGTGTGAATACTTTCTGAAGGCACTGTATATTCTAATCACATAAGATGCTAATCTTACTTCTGTTATTGTCACAAGGGTATGATCCCAGGTTTCGGAACGGAATTCATGAGCAAAGGTAACGAGCAGGAGTCCATGGCCAGGTTGAAGAAACTCATGACAATTATGGACAGCATGAATGACCAAGGTAAATACACTGAGTGTACAAAACATTAGGAACCTGCTCTTTTCATGACAGACTGACCTGGTGTATCCAGGTGAAAGCTATGATCCTGTTAAATCCACTTCAATCAGTTTAGATGAAGGGGAGGAGACGGGTCAAAGAAGGCTTTTTAAGCCTTGAGACAATTGTAACATTGAATGGCACACATACACAATCCGAGGGTGAATAGGCAGGACAAAATATTTAAAGTGGCACTGGCAGCGTTTTAACTACTTTGCAGATATGAAACAATCTGTCAAATGTAAAATTACCAGTTTATACTTCAAAATTTACTTAAGAGGTTTTAAGAATAGGTTATATTTGACTACATTACTTACAATAAGGTATTGTTGACAGAGTAGATGAATGCATGATTCATATAATTCACCAATACATTTCTTGGTATTGCATCAGGTTGTAAATCACAGCTGGCCTGGTACATTGTTTGCTACTGCCACCCATTCGGGATGCCCCATTTCAGTTTCAATGACTCAATATTTTGAACAAGAACTGATGACTAAGGCTGGAAATGTCAATACAATCAAATTAGAAAGGGCAATGATCACAAGTCATAATGTGGCTAATAGGCTAGCACACACAAGTGACTCTAAATTTGTTGAGTCATTTAGTATATTAAATTACAGCCTGATGCGGTCACTTTGGTGAATTCCACTTCAATTGCGCTGCTTTCGCGTGTCCCATTTTGCAGCGCGCAGCGGAGGGAAAATGTAAAGACTCATGCCACAGTCTTAGCTAGGCTGCTAAAATATTGTGGTCTGGCTTTGGTTTTTAAAGCTTGACAATGAATAACCAAAAAACACAATGCAAAAGAGAAACATATAGACCTATTACAGCAACATTTTGTTGGCTACTCCACTACAATATACAGTGCATTCTGAAAGTTTTCAGACCCATTTTTCCACATTTATGTTATGTTACAGCCTTATTCTAAAATTGATAATTTATTTCCCTTATCAATCCACACACTATACCCCATAATGACAAAGTGAAAACAGGTTTTTAGAAATGTTTTACAAATAAACATACTTTATTTACATAAGTATTCAGAACCTTTGCTATGAGACTCTAAATTGAGCTCAGGTGCATCATGTTTCCATTGATCCTCCTTAAGATGTTTTTACAACTTGATTGGAGTCCACCTGTGGTAAATTGATTGGACATGATTTGGAAAGGCACACACCTGTCTATATAAGGTCCCACAGTTGACAGTGCATGTCATTGCAAAGAGCAAGCCATGAGGTCGACGGAATTGTCGGTAGAGCTCCGAGACAGGATTGTGTTGAGGCGTAGCTCTGGGGAAGGCTACCAAAAAAATGTCTACAAGATCACAGTGGCCTCCGTCAGCCTTAAATGGAACTTTGGAACCATCAAGACTCTTCCAAGAGCTGGCAATCAAGGGAGAAGGTCCTTGGTCAGGAAGGTGACCAAGAACCCAATGGTCACTGACAGAGCTCCGGAGTTCCTTTTGTAGAGATGGGAGAACCTTCCAGAAGGACAACAATGTCTGTAGCACTCCACCAATAAGGCCTTTTATGGTAGTGTGGCCAGACGGAAGCCACTCCTCAGTAAAAGGCACATGACAACCCGCTTGGAGTTTGCCAAAAGGCACCTAAAGGACTCTCAAATCAAAGTTTATTTGGCACGTGCGCCGAATACAACAGGTACCTTACAGTGAAATGCATACTTACAGGCCCTAACAACAGTGTAAATTTAAGTGAAAATGGGTATTAGGTGAACAATACATAAGGTAATAAAACAAGGGTGAAATGAGTGGCGAGGCTATATACAGGCACCGGTTAGTCGGGCTAATTGAAGTAGTATGTACATGAATGTATAGTTAAAGTGACTATGCATATGTGAAACAGAGTAGCAGCCGTGTAAAAGAGGGGTTGGGGGGAACACACACAATGCAAATAGTCCAGGTAGCCATTTGATTACCTGTTCAGGTGTCTTATGGCTTGGTTTAAAGCTGAAGCCTTTTGGTTCTGGACTTGGCGCTCCGGTGCCCAAGAACACTAGGGTGGTCTGCTTGAAACATGTTGGTATTAGACTCAAATCAGGGACATGTTGAACATGTCAGTGACGACACCTGCCAGTTGGTGAGCACACGTCCTGATACTCCGTCTAGCCCCGCAGCCTTGTGAATGTTGACCTGTTTAAAGGTCTTACTCACGTCGGCTACGGAGAGCGTGATCACACAGTCGTCCGGAACAGCTGACGCTGTCATGCATGCCTCAGTGTTGCTTGCTTTGAAGCGAGCATAGAAGTGATTCAGCTTGTCTGGTTTGCTTGTGTCACTGGGTAGCTCGCGGCTGTGCTTCCCTTTGTAGTCTGTAATAGTTTGCGAGCTCTGCCACAAGATGAGCTTTGGAGCCGGTGTAGTATGATTCGATCTTAGCCCTATATTGGCGCTTTGCCTATTTGATAATTCGTCGGAGGGCATAGCAGGATTTCTTACGTGTCCTGTTCAGAGTCCCGCACCTTGAAAGCGGCAGCTCTACCCTTTAGCTCATTGCGAATGTTGCCTGTAATCCATTGCTTCTGGTTGGTATGTATGTACAGTCACTGTGGGGACGACGTCCTTGATGCTCTTATTGATGAAGCCAATGGCTGATGTGGTGTACTCCTCAATGCCATCGGAGGAATCCCGGAACATATTCCGGTCTGTGGTAGATAAACAGTCCTGTAGTTTAGCATCTGCTTCACCTGACCACTTTTTTTTATTGACTGCGTCACTGGTGCTTCCTGCTTTAGTTTCTGCTTGTAAACAGGAATCGGGAGGATAGAGTTGTGGTCGGCTTTACCAAATGGAGGGCGAGGGAGCGCTTTGTACGCTTCTCTGTGTGGAGTACAGGTGATCTAGAATAAAAAAAAATAAAAAATATTCCCCGCTGGTTGCACATTTTAACAGAGATGATGTAAAACGGATTCAAGTTTCCCTGCATTAAAGTCTCTGGCCACTAGGAGCGCCGCCTCTGGGTGAGCAGGTTCCTGTTTGCTTATTTCCTTTGTGCCAGCATCCGTCTGGTGGTAAATAAACAGCCACAAAAAGTTTTGCTGAGAAATCTCTAGGCAGATAGTGTGGTCTACAGTTTAAGATATTCTAATTCATGTGAGCAAAATCTAGAGACTTCCTTAGATTTCGTGCACCAGCCGTTGACAAATATGCAGACCACCCCCCCCCCCCCCCCCCATCTTACCAGTGTGCTGTTCTATCTAGCCAGTGCAGTGGATATCCCACTAGCTGAATATCCATGTCATCATTCAGCCACGATTCCTTGAAACGTAAGATGTTACAGTTTGATATCCCGTTGGTAGAATATTCGTGATTGTACCTCGTCTAATGATTGTACATTGGCGAGTAATATTGCTGTAACGGCACCTTTCCCACTCACCTTCTGTGTATGCTTATGAGGCACCCCGCTCTGTGTCCTCTGTACCTGCGTTGCTTTCTCTTGCCAATAACAGGGATGTTGGCCTTGTCGGGTGTTGGCAGTATATCCTCTGCTGTTCTGCTTGTTGAAGAGAAAATCTTTATCTAATCCGAGGTGAGTGATTGCTGTCCTGATATCCAGAAGCTCTTTTTTGCCATAAGCTATGGTGGCAGAAACATTATGTACAAAATAAGTTACAAATAATGCGAAAACACACTTGCACAATTGGCTAGGCGCCTGTAAAACTGCTGCCATTTCTTCCGGCTCCAAGATTCTCTGGTCTGATTTAAACCAACATTGAACTCTTTGGCCTGAATGCCAAGCGTCACGTCTGGAGGGAACATGGTACCATCCCTACGGTGAAGCATGGTGGCAGCATCATGCTGTGTTTTTCTTTCTTTTTTAGCAGCAGGGACTGGGAGACTAGTCAGGATTGAGGGAAAGATATAACGGGGTGAAGTACAGCGTGATCCTTGACGACAAACCTGCTCAGGACCTCAAACTGGGGCGAAGGTTCAACTTCTAACAGGACGTTGACCCTCGGCACACAGCCAAAACAACGCAGGAGTTGCTTCGGGACAAGTCCTTGAGTGGCCCAGCCGGAGCCCGGACTTGAACCCAATCAAACCTCTCTGGAGAGACCTGAAAATAGCTATGCAGCGACGCTCCCCATCCAACCTGACATAGCTTGAGGCTCTGCAGCGAAGAATGGGAGAAACTCCCCAAATACAGGTGCGCTAAGCTTGTCGCATCATACCCAAGAAGACTCGATGCTGTAATCACTGCCAAAGGTGCTTCAACTAAGTACTGAGTAAAGGGTCTGAACCTGCTCCAGAGTGTCGCTACACTGCTATTTTCAGGTCTCTTCAGATATATTTGATCGGGTTCAAGACCGGGGCTCTGGTTGAGCCACTCAAGGACATTCAGAGACTTGTCCTGAAGCCACTCCTGCATTGTCTTTGCTGGGTGCTTAGGGTCATTGTCCTGTTGGAAGGTGAACCTTCGCCCCAGTCTGAGGTCCTGAGCGCTCTGGAGCAGATTTTCATCAAGGATCCCTGTACTTTGCTCTGTTCTGGCATTGTTGTCCTTCTGGAAGGTTCTCCCATCTCCACAGAGGAACTCTAGAGCTCTGTCAGTGACCACTGGGCGGCCAGCTCTTGGAACAATCTTGGTGGTTCCAAACTTCTTCCATTTTAAGAATGATGGAGGCTGCTGTGGTCTTGGGGGACCTTCAATGCTGCATTAATGTTTTGGTACCCTTCCCCAGATCTGTGCCTCAACACAAACCTGTCTTGGAGCTCTACGGACAATTCCTTCGACCTCCATGGCTTAGTTTTTGCTCTGACATGCACTGTCAACTGTGGGACCTTTTTATATAGACCGGTGCGTGCCTTTCCAAATCATGTCCAATTAGTTGAATTTACCACAGGTGGACTCAAATCAAGTTGTTGAATCATCTTATGGATGATCAATGGAAACGTGATGAACCTGAGCTCAATTTCGAGTCTCATAGCAAAGGGTCTGAATACTTATGTAAATAAGGTATTTTTAATATGCCAACATTTGTAAACCTGTTTTTGCTTTGTCATTATTGGGTGTAGATTGCTGAGGATTATTTATTTAATCCATTTTTAAAATAATGCTGTAGTTGTGGGAAAAGTCAAGGGGTCTGAATACTTTCCGAAGGCACTGTAGTGCTGATTGGCTATGGTGCACCGGTCTGCGTAGACTATGGTTTTGGTCAATTTTATTTCCTGCAGTGTCTAATAATTGTCCAAACACATGGCCGCTTTCCCACTCTATTGCTATAGAATTTTCACAAATGCCTTACTTTACGTCATTCCCAAACATTGTATGAAAATGTGAACATGACCATATCTAAGTGCTTGCTTGTCAGAAAATGCTACAAAAATTGTCATTCTTCTTGTAGATGTTTACGAACAGATTTGAATAAGATTTGATGTTGCTGAAATGGTGTTAGTTCCATTTTAATTGCCTTTCGAACGGGCTATGGCTGTAAGTGCCAGGCACACGGGTTTGTCAAGAACTGCAACGCTGCTGGGTTTTTCACGCTAAACAGTTTCTCATGTGTTTCAAGAATGGTCCACCACCCAAAGGACATCCTGCCAACTTGATGCAACTGTGGGAATGATTGGAGTCAACATGGGCCAGCATCCCTGTGGAACGATTTTGACACCTTGAGTCCATACCCTGATGAATTCAGGCTGTTCTGAGGACAAAGGAGGGTGCAACTCAGTGTATCTAACCCTCTCGTCAATAAACAGTAAATTACAAACAAAAGGGTCATACAAGATGTGTAATTGTTTTCCTAACCATGGATTCTTTCTTTGTTCTTTGCAGAACTTGACAACAAAGATGGTGCAAAGCTCTTCACCAAGCAGCCGAACCGAATTGCCCGAGTTGCGCGGGGTTCTGGGGTTGCCACCAGGGACGTCCAGGAGCTGCTCACCCAGTACACAAAGTTCGCCCAGATGGTGAAGAAGATGGGTGGCATTAAGGGCCTGTTCAAAGGTATGCACTTCTTGGATGCATATTAACATTACTAGCTGTCAAATCCTTGCTTCCTCCATTTTCCCCCTTCCCTTCTCAAAGCACATTGGAAGAGGTCTGAGGGAAGGGCCTTGGATCTTCCCAACTGCACTTTGTGAGCGGAGGAAACGAGAACAGACGAAGCAAGGATTTCATGGCTAGTCAAGTTTTCAGACACAGCCCTGAAACTGAAGCACTGGTCCACTAACACAATTTTGCTTACTTCAAGAAGTAGGCTATGTCTCAAAATAATTTTTTACACCTTTACAGGTGGTGACATGTCCAAGAATGTCAACCCCTCTCAGATGGCTAAGTTAAACCAACAGATGGCAAAGATGATGGACCCAAGGGTTCTCCACCATATGGGTAGGCATGACTTTCACTTCCATTTTTATGTCATGTCCCTTTTCCCAAACTATTCCTTTGTTACTTAGATTAGTTCAATGATTTGAATACAACCATGTAATGACATGGTTGTTATATAATGCTTATTTGACATAGACTGCATGGATTCCCTGATCTACAAATCACCTTGCACCCCAAATAATCATTTGATTTAAGATTAGCTATTCTCATCCTCGCCACCTTGCTGTCGAGTTTAACTGATCCCCCCCCCCACTGAGACATGCTGACTTTTTGCTCATCTTCAGGTGGGATGGCTGGTCTCCAGTCCATGATGAGACAGTTCCAACAGGGTGCGGCTGGCAACATGAAAGGGATGATGGGATTCAACAACATGTGAACCACTGAGCCTTAAAACAGTAAAATCAAAAGATTGTCATTTTGATTCAGCAAGGTGTGGCGACGCTTTAGCAAGAAGGAGAGCAGTGTTATTTTTGCCTCAGTAATATAATTCATGAACACGTTTGTGTATAAAATGATGCAGAAAGCATATTTACATGTCAGGATAAATAAAACAAGTTCTCTGATTTTTTTTTTTTTTTACAGTAATTGTAAATGAGGCCCACAAGATACAGAAATGGTAGGATCATGAAGCTTGTCCTGGGTCATATTCATTAGGAACCAAATGGAAGAAATTGGAATGAAACCAGGAGGCACTGAAACCTGGACTTGTCCAATAAGATACGCAGTTTTTTGTTGCAAAATATTTTTTTATGTTTTGTTGTGCCATAAACACAACCCTTATTTGGAGAGCTGGTGAAGGGTATGCTGATATTAGTTTGTGAAAATTATTTTTGTCAATGTTATAATAAAATTTGTATTGCAATGTTTTAAAAAGCCAGTCTTTCGCTCATATTTGATCAATGACTGTCAGTTATTGCCCTATCAATTAAACTCTGCATGACTATTGAAAAATGTGTAATTGTTGGGCCACTGCATTTCAAGGATATTGAGCAGAAAGGATAATTTTACATTAGACGTTACTGATTGATATGTTTATCACATCCTTTACTTGGGCAAGAGCTCACTGGAACTAAGTACCAGGCACCTCACATTTTCTATTGTTTGAGTTTCTGCACCATAGAATATTAGCCAGTGGTGTAAAGTACTTAAGTAGTTTTTTGGGGGGTATCTTTACTATTTTTATTTTTGACAACTTTTACTTCACTACATTCCTAAAGAAAATGATGTACTTTTTTACTCTATACATTTTCCCTGACACCCAAAAGTACTTGTTACATTTTGAATGCTTAGCAGGACCAAAATGGTCCAATTCACACACTTATCAAGAGAACATCCCTGGTCATTTTACTGGGGAATTTTTACTTGAGTCATTTCCTATCAAGGGATCTTTACTTTTACTCAAGTATGACAGGTGAGTACTTTTTCCACCACTGATATTAGCTCAAAGGTTTTGCAGAGTTGTTGCATCTACGTATAAACCCTATCGGCACTCAAAATGAGTACATAACCTTTTTCAGTAAAAGTCGAGCACTTTACATATTGAATTAATTCAAAAATAAATATTGAACCAAGAGGCTCACTCTTATCGGTCCAACAAGCAGGACAACTGTTTCATATAGATAATTCTCTGTTGGAATGAAGCCAGACACGTCCAAAAAAAAATCACTGTTGAATAAACATGAATATGTCACCTGATAATTCATCTATTTGGGGTAAGGGCCTATATGATTGGACACGCTTCTTGACAGGTCTTGGCTAGAAGGGATACAGTTTATGTCACATTGGCGTGAACAATTATTTGTTTTGCTTTTTAGCTACCCCTAATCATTTTCCTAACATTTATCTAATTCTCCTAACCTGCTACGTTACTTATCCATACATGCTGCGTAAGTTCTAACCTGCTACAAAAAGTTAATTCTGACAAACTGTATCCCTTCTAACCAAAACCCTCTTGACGTGGCATTGCTTCCCGCAGCCATGTTTTGTTTGCTACGTTGTCATCCTACGTTGTGTGCGGGGCGCTGTACACTCACTGTCACCAGTAGCAGTGTAGAACTCGTCTGAGGATATCAGGTAGCTAAATATTCTGCTATTTGCTTTAACTGTTGACTTAGCAATATCTTTAATGTATGTGTTTTCACAATTTATTCGTATTTTGAATCTAATTCTTCTTAGCTGACAAAGTGTAGTTTGGCTGTTAGTTGAAGCAGGGTGAAAACAGGTTTGACACATTGCATTGGCATTCGCGGGTGCCGGTGGTTTAGTTAACGGCGTAACGTTAGCTAGTTAACGTACTGCTTGCTAACATGCCATGGTGAAAGCACTTTTGACTTTGGCACATTTTTTGTTGTTGTTATAACTAGGATATCCACCCCGAAACATTAAACATTTGGTTTTGGCGTTCCCGTGTTATGTAGTTAGCTAGCCAGTCAGCTACCTACCACGCTAGCTAACTTTAACGTTAACAGTATTTAGCTAGCTACAGTAATGTTGTTGTAGGTGGAGTGACTTGCTGTGTATATTCAATCAAAACAGCTTTGCTTGTAATCCAGCATCAGTTTGTAAAGCCTGTTGATTGATTCACCATTGATTTCATTTGATTCAGGTCAGCTTGCTAGTTAGATAAAAGCCCAATACAGTCAGTGTTAGAATTTTGAAATACCTTTTTGTTAGCCTAACTACATAAGGATTTGTGATCATTTCCATCTCTGATAATCTCATCTGGTCAAATATTGTGTCTGGAGAAAGCAAAGGTAAGTGATGGTTCAGTACAATGAGTTTACTTGCCAACTAAACTAACGTTATGTATGCCCTTCTATTTATTCAGATTCAGAGTGTGTTTTCAAAGTAAGTTATTTTAAACAGATTTGATCAGTGAGTGAAAAAGTGGGTCACAGTCAGGATCATATTCTGGTCTTTAGTTCTAGCCATGGTTTAGCCCCAGTTAGACGTAAGCCAGAATTTCCCATAGGTTCATATTTGGCTGCATTTTCTCTGCCCCCTTGATATGACACATTCAAATTGGTAGTGTGCTGGAGTGTAACGTTATGCTCAAAGTCCTAAAGGATATCTCAAGACTCAGAACAGATAACTAGGCTAATAAAAACAGCCAAGTCAGGCAATTAAAATAATTTATTACATTTGTAAAGTGATTTTCATTTGACAGAATAATCTCAAAGTGCATAAAAAACACATAAATAATAATAAATAACAAAAAGGAATGGGGGAAAAATAGATTTAAAAAATTGATCATATCATAAGACTCATTGCAGTGCAGTGGACTATTATATAATTCATGCTATGTTGAAATATCCAATGCAATCATGACCATAAAATGTATAGCCTATTGCAATAACACGCAGACACACCTTTCCCTCCCTCTGTCTGCAGTTCTCGGAGGGTGCTATGGCGACCTTCCCGGAGTTTATTGCACAGAATGAAGAGCGTGATGGGGTGCGCTTCAGCTGGAATGTCTGGCCCTCTAGTCGTCTGGAGGCCACCCGCATGGTGGTCCCCGTTGCCTCTCTGTTCACCCCCCTGAAAGAGCGTCCAGAACTGCCCCCCATCCAGTATGAGCCTGTGCTGTGTAGCAGGGTGACCTGCCGCGCTGTCCTCAACCCCCTCTGGTAAGTGAGGCAACAATCCTCATTCCCTTACTTATACATAGGGTTGCAAAATCTGGGTAACTTCCTGGAAAAACAGGGAATTGGGGGAAAGTTAAAGCAAATTATTCGCTGTTCTCTCTTTTCCTCATTCACTTATACTTATGAATTTATAACTGTCATCGTCAGGTGATTTGTACTGAACATATCCTTGGTCAATCTTCAAAAGGTTCACATGTAACCCACTGATAAAATAATTGTAGCCTAAACTGTTTGGTCCTTCTCTCTTTGAACTCTATCAATTGGTCTCTCAACCTAGCCAAGTGGATTACAGAGCCAAACTGTGGGCTTGCAACTTCTGCTATCAGAGAAATCAGTTTCCTCCTACCTATGCTGGGATATCAGATGTCAACCAGCCAGCCGAGCTGCTGCCACAGTTCTCCACCATTGAATATGTGGTCCAGGTAAGGTTTCCATTTGATCACAGCTATCTAGATAACCAGCCATCACTCAAAATAAGGACATTTTATTATATATTTTTTTTTAACAAATACAGTATTTTGATTGAATCTAAATTAGATATAGGCCTTCATTTTGATACGTTTTAGTAAAGATTCAACAACAGATAATTGCATACCTACCTCTGTTATCTCTCCTACAGAGATTCATTAGTTCTCATTTAGAACATAAAATCAAGCATGCAATGCCATGGCTCTGAGTTTGCCTTCCCTGGCCCCCACAGAGAGGTCCCCTGATGCCGCTTGTCTTCCTATATGTGGTGGACACCTGCATGGAGGACGAGGACCTGCAGGCTCTGAAAGAGTCCTTACAGATGTCCCTGTCCCTGCTGCCTCCTACGGCCCTGGTGGGCCTCATCACCTTTGGACGCATGATCCAAGTCCACGAGCTGGGCTGCGAGGGCATCTCCAAGAGCTACGTCTTCAGGGGAACCAAAGACCTCAATGCCAAACAATTGCAGGAGATGCTGGGGTTGACCAAGCCCACTGCTGCACAGGCAGGACGGGGACCACAAGCTCCACAGGCCCCCCTCTCCAACAGGCAAACCACTCTACATAGCTACAGCATTGTTTTGACTTGGCAGTACATATACTAAAATAATTTGGTGACACAAAAAAGTCTTACTTTAGAACTTATTTCCATTTTGTTGTTGCTTAGATTCCTCCAGCCAGTCCAGAAGATTGACATGAACCTGACAGACCTGCTTGGAGAGCTGCAGAGAGATCCCTGGCCTGTCACTCAGGGAAAACGGCCCCTCCGCTCGTTAGGATCAGCCATGTCCATCGCTGTTGGCTTGCTGGAGGTAAGACCTGGACAGAAATATAACTTACCTCACTGCAGACCTGGGTTCAAATACTATTTTAAATATTTCAAACACTTTGGCTTGATTGATTTTGCATGGCACAATTGCACCAATGGCAGCCTCCCGAGTGGCGCAGTGGTCTAAGGCAGTGCCACTAGAGATTCTGGGTTCGAGTCCAGGCTCTGTCGCAGCCGGCTGCGACCGGGAGACCCATGGGGCAGCAGGTAGCCTAGTGGTTAGAGCATTGGCCAGTAACCGAAAGGTGCTATATCGAATCCCCGAGCTGACAAGGTAAAAATCTGTCGTTCTGCCCCTGAACAAGGCAGTTAACCCACTGTTCCTAGGCCGTCATTGTAAATAAGAATTTGTTCTTAACTGACTTGCCTAGTTAAATAAAGGTTAAATAAAATAGAAACTGTCCCAGTGTCGTTCGGGGAAGGTTTGACCGGCAGGGATGTCCTCGTCCCATCGCGCTCTAGTGACTCCTGTGGCGGGCCGGGCGCAGTGCTTGCTGACACAGTCGCCAGGTGTACGGTGTTTCCTCCGACACATTGGTGCGACTGGCTTCCGGGTTAAGTGGGCATTGTGTCAAGAAGCAGTGCGGCTTGGTTGTGTTTCGGAGGATGCACGGCTCTCAACCTTCGCCTCGGGAGTTGCAGCGATGAGACAAGACTGTAGCTACCAATTGGATACCACGAAATTGGGGGGGGGAAATATATATATATAAACTACACCAATGGAAAAAGTTGTGAAAGTGCGAACTCTGTCCAACTGGCATCCCAGGCAGACTCAAGTAAGCACTTTCAAAGTGTTTTAAAGGTTTAGAAAACTATATGATTTGTGATTAAAATACTATGTTCCATATTTCAATGACACCATTTTCAATATTACTGTTTGTCAAATCAGCCTCCCCATACTATTTCAAATTCATATTTCCCTGTGTTCCGCTGTATGAAGTGGGATTTGTAAGATTTAAAACTATTACGCTGTGGTAATGGGGTCATGATTACAGGCTTTAGTCATTGTTTGGTTGATTGTTTACTTAGCTTCATAGAAATGTTTTGTAATAGTGTCCCTTTTTTCCACCATCCATTCCCCTTCTAGTGCACCTTCCCTAACACTGGGGCACGCATCATGACCTTTATCGGTGGGCCAGCCACTCAGGGCCCAGGCATGGTGGTAGGAGATGAGCTGAAGGCCCCTATTCGCTCCTGGCATGACATTGAGAAGGACAATGCCAAGTTCATGAAGAAGGGGACCAAAGTAAGTTTGTCTCAACCTTTTGACTTTGCCTGTTATTTAGATGGGTTTACCATGATCTGAACTTTTTTCAGGTCTGTTGCCACTGTCTGTAAATGATGATTAAATGCTCAAGTAGTCTTTTACAGCACATTAAAGTGAGACAACCAGTTAATGGCTAGGTGTGTTTTTTTGTTGTTGCATAAATTACAAACAGGCATTTCTTAATTCTCTATATTATATTGGATCCTCTTTGTCCTGCTCCTGTATAAAGTTTGGATATGTGTAAAAACCCTTTCCTTAATTTTCAGCATTACGAGGCGTTGGCGAGCCGTGCTTCCACCAATGGCCACATCATAGACATCTATGCATGCGCTCTGGACCAGACTGGACTGCTGGAAATGAAGTGTTGTTCCAATCACACTGGGTGAGAACTCTTTTTCTGTTTGGTGAACTTCCGTCTGAAATGGCACCCTATTCCCTATATAGTGCACTACATTTGACCAGGGCTCTGGTCAAAAGTAGCCCACTATATAGGGAATAGAATGCCATTTGGTACGCAGACACACGTCAATCACTGGCTTCTCCCATAGTGAGAGGAGAGTTTGACCTCAGATCTTCTCCTCCAGTGCTCTCCTCTGATGCTTTGAGGAGGAAGGAATCAACGAAAAGCTTCTGAGATTCACCCTATGTATCGTTGAACTCGTTCGCGTATATATGTTTTTGCAGAGGCTACATGGTGATGGCGGACTCTTTCACCACCTCACTATTCAAACAAACCTTCCAGAGGGTTTTTACCAAAGATGTGTCTGGAGCCTTCAAGATGGCCTTTGCAGGCACTCTGGAGATAAAGGTAGAACCATTGCACCGACTGGCTCTATCTGAAATGGTACCCTGCTTATAGAGTGTACTACTTAGTAGTGCACTATACAAATCCTTCAGAAAGTTTTCATACCCCTTGACTTGTTCCACATTTTGTTACAGCCTGAATTCAAAATATATAAAAAAATAAATAATAATAATTCTCACCCAGCTACACACAATACCCTGTAATGACAAACTGAAAACATGTTTAGATATTTTTGCAAATGTATTGAAAATAAATACATAAGTATTCACAACCCTGAGTCAATACTTTGTAGACACACCTTTTGCGGCGATTACAGCTTTGAGTTGTCTTGGGTATGTCTATCAGCATTTGCAAAAATACATTTGAAAAAATGTCTAAACATGCTTTCACTTTGTCATTATAGGGTATTGTGTGTAGATGGGAGAGAGAAAATATCTATTTAATAGATTTTGAATTCAGGCTGTGATGAGCTATGCCTGGTTTTCTCCAGACATAGCGCGTTGCATTCAGGCCAAAGAGTTTTAGTAGTGTGTAAATCTGGATATTGGAACAGAGCCACATTGATAGGTGATTTGATCCATTAAACATTATGGAAAATATCATATTTCTTAACCTTTTCACCAAATAGAATTGTACGCAAAATGCAAATACAGTTGAAGTCGGAAGTTTACATATACCTTAGCCAAATACATTTAATCTCAGTTTTTCACAATTCCTGACATTTAATCCTAGTAAAAATTCTCTGTTTTAGGTCAATTAGGATCACCAGTTTATTTTAAGAATGTGAAAATTTCAGAATAATAGTAGAGAGAATTATTTATTTAAGCTTTTATTTCTTTCATCACATTCCCAGTGGGTCAGCAGTTTACATACACTCAATTAGTATTTGGTAGCATTGCCTTTAAATTGTTTAACTTGGGTCAAATGTTTCGGGTAGCCTTCCACAAGCTTCCCACAATAAGTTGGGTGAATTTTGACCCATACCTCCTGACAGAGCGGTGTAACTGTGTCAGGTTTGTAGGCCTCCATGCTCGCATACGCTTTTTCAGTTCTGCCCACAAATTTTCTATGGGATTGAGGTCAGGGCTTTGTGATGGCCATTCCAATACCTTGACGTTGTTGTCCTTAAGACATTTTGCCACAACTTTGGAAGTATGCTTGGGGTCATTGTCCATTTGGAAGACCCATTTTCGACCAAGCTTTAAAGTCCTGACTAATGTTTTGAGATGTTGCTTCAATATATCCACATCATTTTCCGTCTTCATGATGCCATCTATTTTGTGAAGTGCACCAGTCCCTCCTGCAGCAAAGCACCCCCACAGCATGATGCTGCCACCCCCGTGCTTCACGGTTGGGATGGTGTTCTTCGGCTTGCAAGCCTCCCCTTTTCCTCCGAACATAACGATGGTCATTATGGCCGAACAGTTCTATTTTTGTTTCATCAGACCAGAGGACATTTCTCCAAGAAGTACAATCTTTGTCCACATGTGCAGTTGCAAACCGTAGTCTGGCTTTTTTAATGGCGGTTTTGGAGCGGTGGCTTTTTCGTTGCTGAGCAGCCTTTCAGGTTATGTCTATATAGGACTCGTTTTACGGTGGATATAGATACTTTTGTACCGGTTTCCTCCAGCATCTTCACAAGGTCTTTTGCTGTTGTTCTGGGATTGATTTGCACTTTTCGCACCAAAGTACATTCATCTCTAGGAGACAGAACGCGTCTCCTTCCTGAGCGGTATGACGGCTGCGTGGTCCCATGGTGTTTATACTTGCGTACTATTGTTTGTACAGATGAACGTGGTACCTTCAGGCGTTTGGAAATTGCTCCCAAGGATGAACCAGACTTGTGGAGGTCTACAATAGTTTTTCTGAGGTCTTGGCTGATTTCTTTTGATTTTCCCATGATGTCAAGCAAAGAGGCACTGAGTTTGAGGGTAGGCCTTGAAATGCATCCACAGGTACAACTCCAATTGACTCAAATGATGTCAATTAGCCTAGCAGAAGCTTCTAAAGCCATGACATAATTTTCTGGAATTTTCCAAGCTGTTTAAAGGCACAGTCAACTTGGTGTATGTAAACTTCTGACCCACTGGAATTGTGATATAGTGAAATAATCAGTCTGTAAACAATTGTTGGAAAAATAACTTGCATCATGCACAAAGTAGATGTGTTAACTGACTTGCCAAAACTATAGTTTGTTAACAAGAAATTTGTGGAGTGGTTGAAAAATGAGTTTTAATGACTCCAACCTAAGTGCATGTAAACTTCCGAATTCAACTGTATGTTGTAATATCATCGGTCCTTCTTAATTTCAGACATCTCGAGAGATCAAGATTTCAGGAGCCATCGGGCCATGTGTGTCATTAAATGCCAAAGGACCGTGTGTATCTGAAAATGTGAGTCCACTTCAAATACATGGACCAGTGCCCTAATACTCTACAGGGCAATTCCATGTTAACGGTACTCAAAGTGTATGCCAAACAAAAATCATTGATTTTCAAAAGTAAAAAAAAATCTATGCAGAAGGACTACTTTTATCAATTTACACTGAAAATGGTACAAAAACATTTACTGGAAGAACTGTACAGATGCAAAGTTTAACAGAATTTCTGTAAAATCTCCCTTAGTTTGTGACCACGTTTCCCCAAAACTATGTTAAATATCTGCTCTGAATTAAGATGTCTGCAGAAAGAATGTGGTGTCAGCTGACACCTTGACTTTGAAAACCATCTATTTTGGTTATTGAACTTCACTGAACAAAAATATAAACACAACATGTAAAGTGTTGGTCCCATGTTTCATGAGCTGAAATAAAAGATACCAGAAATTTTCCATATGCACAAAAAGCTCATTTATCTCAAATGTTGTGCACAAATTTGTTTACATCCCTATTAGGGAGCATTTGTCCTTTGCCAAGATAATCCATCCACCTGACAAGTGTGGCATATCAACAAGCTGACTAAGCAGCATGATCATGACACAGGTACAACTTGTGCTGGGGACAATAAAAAGCCACTCTAAAATTTGCAGTTGTCACACAGCACAATGCCACTGATGTCTCAAGTTTTGAGGTAGCGTGAAATTGACATGCTGAGTGCAGGAATGTCCACCAGAACTGTTGCCAGAGATTTGAATGTTTAAATTCTCTACCATAAGCCGCCTCCAATGTTGTTTTAGAGAATTTGGCAGTACGTTCAACCGACCTCACAACCTCAGACCAAGTGTATGGCGTAGTGTAGGCGAGCGGTTTGCTGATGGTATAAGCTACGGACAACGAGCACAATTTGTATTTTATCAATGACAATTTGAATGCACAGAGATACTATGATGAGATCCTGAGGCCTATTGTCGGGCTATTCATCCGCAGCCATCACCTCATGTTTCAGCATGATAATGTCGCAAGGATCTGTACACAATTCTTGGAAGCTGAAAATGTCCCAGTTCTTCCCATGGGCTGCACACTCACCAGACATGTCACCCATTGAGCATATTTGGGATGCTCTGGATTGGCATGACAACAGCGTGTTCTAGTTCCCGACAATATCCAGCAACTAATGCACAACCGTTGAAGAGGAGTGGGACAACATTCCACAGGACACAATCAACAGCCTGATCAACTCTATGCGAAGGAGATGTCACACTGCATGAGGCAAATGGTGGTCACACCAGATACTGACAGTTTTTTTTGTTTTTAGGGTTTCTGTGACCAACAAATGCTTATCTGTATTCCCAGTCATGTGAAATGCATAGATTAGGGCCTAATGAATTTATTTCAATTGACTCATTTCGGTATATGAACTGTAACTCAGTAAAATCTTTGAAATTGTTGCATTTTATATTTTTGTTCAGTATACATTAAGTGAAGTGGATTTACACCCCTGGTAATGGAATTTCATCATGGGTCCCTGATCTGTACTAGACAGAAATGCTTAATTATGGATATGAATGTCATTCTCTTCACGGTGATGTGTCCTAAATAGTCCAAGGGCCACCCACTAAAAATCTGTTGTTCCGTGACCCAGGAAACCAAACTGAAACGTTTCAACATCATTATCTATAGATAATGTTATGAATATGAACACTATGATTCAAAACTTGTAAAAGTTGCATATTCATTTATTTTTCCTAGAAGTTCAGATTTTTAGCATCGAAATCATAGCACATCTTTGGGTAATTTCCCAAGCAACGTTTTGACGTTACTATGTTTCACCTTGGTTTTACATTTGTATAACACTGGCGCACAAAACACAGAACTATTTGTTTGTTCAGTGTTCGTCCTTGCATAAGCAACATATGTTGCCAGTCCTTTACTGATCCAGATGTACCCCTAAATGTTTTAACCATGTACAGTGGTTTTCTTAGTTAATATAAGATGTTTTGGCAGCTGTTTTTAGCCTAAAAGGGCCGTCATTGATTTTGCCTGCAAGCCAAACTAAAGACAGCACAAAGTTTACTAGCCAACACAGCTCTCGAAACATTCAAGGCCCCAATAGCTACATAAAGCGCTGTTCTGCCATCTGAGAAAAATACATTTAGTATCTTTCAACAGCTTCTTATCTCGTAATATTTCACGGCACAAGGCAATGTTTCTTAAACTTACAGAAAGCAGAAAAAATAATCCTAAATATAAATGTTGATATTCGTTGTCAGCGGTCTTTACTCCAACATTAATGTGTTTTGATGTATTTATAATACCTTTTATTAAGTCTTTTTATGATGTTTTCTAAGACCCCTTTTCCATCTATTGACAAGAAATCAAAGCCTTTGCTTATTCTAATTTTTTTTAAAGATGGAAATGGTGAAAACATATATTCCTTAATTTCTCAAATATACTCTTATCTTACATTTGACATGCTGCTATGAACTTCACATGTTGGTGCTCATGGGTCCTTTTCAATGGAAATGTACATCCCATGACCTACATCCATGAGCAGATATGCAGAACAGTACAGTAATCTTTTTTGGGATAATACTTTTATCCGGTTGAACCTTTTTTGTAATTGAAGTTGTCCAGAATGTTGTGTCCTGAATTTCTACTGAAGGAGATCCCTTTCTGATCCCTTCTAGAACAATGTCATTCTGATTATGAAAACTTCTGTCTGTTTCCAAACAGGAAATTGGAACAGGGGGCACCTCTCAATGGAAGATCTGTGGTCTTGATCGTAACACCACTCTGGCAGTGTACTTTGAGGTGGTCAATCAGGTATGCGTTCATATTACACACTCTGAATTCTGATCACTAAGCTACTTGTCAAGTGCCATGTTTTGCATTCTGTTGTGATCAGGAGTGAGAAGGAAGGATCCTGAGTAGTCGTTTTATATCACACAAATCTGAGATTAGGCGGCCCACGGAGCCATGTTTGCCAAGAGCATCTGCTAAATGACTAAAATGCAAATGTTACACTTGTACCAAAGATTTAGATAATTGAATTGCACCACCAGATGGCATACTAGCTATTCTATTACTATGATATTCTACTGCTGTACTGGCCAGTTGCATCACTATGCCACCAGATGGTGTGCTCGTATATGAAACCACTATGGCCTCTTTATAAAGCGTACCAACAGTAGCTAGCACAAGATGGTTCTGAAATGTTATTGAGATGATCACATTCACTCTAACCCAATATTTTCAGTTTTGCTAATCTGGTAGATTTAATCTGGTAGCTAGATGTCAATGATTTTAGACTCAGTGTTGCCCAAGGTATATTCATTAAGGAAGAACACAATTGACATTTTATGAATCAGTATTATTTGTTTTGATGAATATTTATTGACTGTAAACGGATTGACTTAATCTCTGACAGTGTTGTTTGTCTATAAACAGTTTAGCACAGTCGGCTGTGTAATTCAAATATTGTAGTTTAACATTGTAGTTCAAACAGACAGTGTAAGTTGTAAGCAAACTTTTTTCATCTGAAACTGAACAGATAGGATAGCTATGTCAGTCTTGGTGTATGGCCACTAAGGACCACAATGATCTCACATTCGTCAAACAGGAGACTGTTGCCTCTTGTCGCCACAGTGATCCTTGGTATAGTCCTCCCTTGTTCATTAGTCCCAACCTTTCATTTAATTCATTAATTTGTATTTATTTAGCCAGGATAGTAACAATTGCCACTGTTTTCCAGAGAGTCCTGGGATCCATAAAATCAAGTATGTAGTTAGTCTAGTAATTTTAACAGATGGTTCCGCAGTGACAGACCTGGTCCAGTGTAATGCCCTTACTGTCCCCAGTGTCTTTACTATCCTCCATGGTCACCTCCGACATGGATCTAGTCTCTGGTGAACCTGGCTTGGAGTCGTCTGACCAGAGTGAAGGCTTGGCGATGTGGTGGTGGTGATTATGGCTCACTATCTCCAGTTGGATGGCGGTGCTCTGTGGGTGGGAGTTCTTCAGCCGGTGCTGAAGCAGCTGGCGTATTCTATTCAAGCTTTTCCGCAGAGCCGCTCTGTACCGCCTGAGAGGGATAGAGAGAAATGGGGAGAGCAAGATGTAGAGGGGGGGAAGAGAAAGAAATAGATGGAGATGGAGATTGAATCAGAGAGAGAGAAAATAAGCCACCATTAACCATAACATCTGTAGTGCAGCCAGAAACAACTCTGCTCCCACACTGAGAAGCTCATTTCATCATCTCAAGCTCTCAGCTATTTCACCTCTCAGCAGCCCTCATTTAGAAATGTATTGGAGCTAGCTTCTCAATTCGCTCTGACTTTGGTTTCAAGTGGCTATTGAGGGGCCTTCATATTATTACGTTATATCATCTGCACAAGATTGAGCCTTATTCTTGAGATATGGAGATATGGGGGGAAATTGGACTAGTCTTCATATTTTTTGAATAAGGGAGAATGACAGTATATTATTGAATGACTGTTTGGGCTATTGGCTATTCCCTACATCTGGCTCATGGAGTTGATCATTAATCAATTCCCTCTGATTTTGGTTTCATGTGGCAATTGATGGGCCACAAGGATATTGAGGGGCTTTATATTGAGGTGTAACAGCTTCATAAGATTGAGCCTTATTCTTCTTGGCATTGAAATTACTCTTTATATTTCTGTGACTGTTTGTTTGGGGCTATTGCTCTATTACTTACATCTGCGTCATGGAGTTGATCCATGGGTTGAGTGCGGAGGTGAAGAGGACGAGCCAGGTGGCTACGGCTGAGGTTGCTGCTGGAGGTTCATGGCCACTAAACGTCTCATAGAAACAGGTGGCGATGTAAGGCAGCCAGCACACCAGCAGGAACACTGACAATGGAGAGAATTAAGACGGGAGATTATTAGAGTAATTACGTAAAAAATATATATTAGAAGAGCGAGTAATCTTATTGAAATGCGTTATTAGATTAATTCCGGTAACATTACATGTTGATATGAAGAAGTCTATTTAGTGTGTGGTATATATTTATTTATTTATTTATTTTCAAAAATAACTGACCTTATTGTAGTGTGTCATGTTTTTATAAACTGGGTTGTTTGAGCCCTGAATGCTGATTGGTAGACAGCCATGGTATATCAGACTGTATACCACGGGTATGACAAGATGTATTTTTAATCTTCTAATTACGTTGGTAACCAGTTTATAATAGCAAGGCACCTCGGGGGGTTGTGATATATGGCCAATATACCACGGTTAAGGGCTGTGTCCAGGCACTCAGCGTTGCGTCGTGCTTAAGAACAGCACTTAGCCGTGGTATATTGGCCATATACCACACCCCCTCGGGCCTTATTGTTTACTTATAGCACATTGACAATTTCAAAAAGACTGATTTTGACCAGTTACAAATGTAGCCTACAGAAAAATGTCAATAATAACAGCCACTGATGGACCTTGAAATGTTATCTGCTTTTGTTCCGTACATAAAGGGCTTTTAATCTGTGTATCTGCTCAGTGCTCAGAATGACCATATATCTCAAATGCCTTGCTTTGTCTGAATACAGCACCAAACCGAGAGTTTCACTATACTATTCACAAGGTTAGAACTGGTATGTAACCACCAATGAGACTCACCCACAGTTGCCACCATCACTATGGAGCTCCTGAAGTAGTTTTTAGCAGGGACATAAAAACAGTGCTGGTCGTTGCAAACAAACGTCCCTCGGCGCACCTGTTTCCTCGCAATATACACAATGTACGCATACATGGAGCACATGATGAGTATGGGTGCTATGATCCCGACCACGATGAAGAGCAGACTGAAGCCCCTGTAGTCTGGCTGGAAGCTGGGGGCACACAGGAACCTGGTGCTGCTGTAGGTGTAGCGGCCGAAGCCCAGCAGTGGCAAGGCTGCGTTGATCAGGCCGTAGAGCCACACCAGGACCAGCACCACCCTGGTCCTCCTGGCCGTGCAGATGGTGCTGTAGCTCAGGGCGAAGCAGATCTCTGTGAACTTGTCGACGGTGGCCCAGGTCAGGGAGTGGATAGAGCCCAGCTGAAGGAGCAGGTAGAGGAAGGCGCTGCCCTGGCAGAGGTACCCGTCGCTGGGGTAGCCCTGCGGCCTGAGCAGGCTGTTGTGGGCTCCGAAGGGGATGGTTGAGAGACCCAGGGCGAGGTCACTCAGGCAGAAGCTCAGGGTCAGGGCCCAGGTTTCGGTATGGAGCTCCTTGTTGAGAAAAACCACCAGAAGTAGAACCACGTTACCACACACAGAGAACAGACTGGACACCACCATCAGAGCTGCATATACCAGGGCCACCGGCTGCATCCTCCCGACCTCCTGGTGGAAGAGAAGTCCTTTCTGGGCTGCCTGGCTGCTCGTTCTCCTCCCGCCTGGTTCAGGCCATGAGCTCCCACTGACCCGACTGGCTGGCTGACTGACTGAGGTTGAAGTGTGAAGTCATGTTATCCTGTGTGTGTCGTGGGCTGGTCCTCGGGGGGGACTCTAGGGAACTGGTTGTTGTGTCAGTCTCCCGCTGTGCTCTGGGAGGGGAGGCTCCTCTCCAAGTCCTCTAGCTGTCCTTCGAAGGGCTGAGCTAGCTCCTCTCTGCCTCGCTGTACACCATCTCTACCTCAGATTGAGGCAGGGAGGGTGAAACAGCCCGGCACACCCCCCTCTCAAGCAGCAGAACTATGAGAACCGAAATATTCAGCCCTAATGGTGTAAGTACGGAGGCAAACAGTCAAGGAGCTGGTGTGTGGATACGCAGCCTTGTGAGGGAGAGAGAGGATGTAGAGGAGTTGTGCTGCCTGTGTAAACAGAAGCTTGAGATCCAATATCCTCTCCTCCACTGTAATGGCTGCCGCACAGTTAATGAGCCATTTGACTCTGGAGTGTTTTTGGGATAATTGGCAAGAAGTGTGCCTCTAATTCAATTTAAGTGCCCAATCATTCATTATTGCCTTTCTGCTTTAAGCCCCCTCATATAACCGAATTATTTAAATTCTTCTGGAAGTTGTTTTTCCTCTCTGGCTGTCCATAAGGCCGTAGCAGTTGTGTGTGTTTGTACACGGCAAATTATTTGAATAAAACTCACCGGCAAGAACCACGTATATTTGCTTATATAGATGGGTAATTTACATTTATGATCATCACAGCATTTTTATAGAATGTGCACTTCTAATGGGATGACTTTCTAATGATTCTTTCCTAACTGTTTTTGTGTCTGTAGCATAATGCACCTATTCCCCAGGGGGGCCGAGGGGCGGTCCAGTACGTCACACAGTACCAACACTCCAGTGGACAGAAACGCATCCGAGTTACCACCACCGCCAGAAAGTAAACATATATATATATATATATATATATATATATACACACACACACACACATTACAGATTTGTCTCACTTCAGATCAAAACTTACACAAACATATGGATTTGATTCATCATTAAGAGCACATCTTCTTTTCAAGTAAATCCTGGACTTAAGGTTTATCTGCCACTTTTTTCATTCCACTATGGAGCTGCATCTGCAAGCTCACCTTGTTTCCATAGCAACACGGTAGGGGTAAAGTGTTTGTTGTGTTGTCTTCTCCCCTGATCAGAGGAGGAGATGGTCTTGGTTGTTAGTGTCAAACGTGTATTTAGAAGACACTGACTGAGCCTTGTCGGTCATGTGACTACTGTAAAGACTCTCAATGGGTTACGATCAATGTTGCACTTCATGTTTGTTAGCATGAGACGTGTTTTATTTGTTTTATTTAACCTTTATTTAGCTACAATGCTTAACATGTGACAGGGCAGTAGCGAGAGGAAATGTGTGTAGATAAAGTCATTCCCAGGCTGTTTTAAAAGATCAGTTCAATTTATCTAGACTTAAATTACAGTATGGGATTTCATTTACCAGCTTTATTATGGCAAGGGGCTTTTCAATGCCAAGGTAACCAGAACTGTAACATCTGACGTACTGTCCCTGAACTAATTTATCCATAAAATCTATGGTATAGATTGTGTTGGTATTACTTTTTCATTGTGGAGGAGAACCTTACAAACAAACATAAGTGTGTCAAATGATCGACAATGCTTATGTAGGTTGTTTCTCTCTTGAGCTCTCTCCTCACTCTTTCTCTCCCCCCCATCTCAGCTGGGCAGATGCAGGGACCCAGATCCAGAGTATTGCAGCATCATTTGACCAGGAGGCTTCAGCCATCCTGATGGCTAGACTGGCTGTGTACCGCGCTGAGACCGAGGAGGGCCCTGACGTGCTTCGCTGGCTGGACAGGCAGCTCATCCGGCTGGTAAGACCGAGACAGGGCAAAGTAGCAATTTCCAGGCTAGCAGGCACAGGGAAATTGTGGGATTAAGTGTGACATTTTGAAGTGTGGACTCAGTGGCAGGCAGGGTTTATAATGGGTTTGAATTGCCTTTTTTCCTCTCCGTTCTAGTGTCAGAAGTTTGGAGATTATCATAAGGATGATCCCAACTCTTTCCGCTTCTCAGAAACCTTTTCTCTCTACCCCCAGGTAAGTGATCATGGGCTGAGAGGCTGGTTGGCTCTTTAGTGGAACGACAGTTGTAGCTAGTACAGTCTTGTCCAAAAGTTTTGAGAATGACACAAATATACAGTTTCACAGTCTGCTGCCTCAGTTTGTATGATGGCAATTTGCATATACTCCAGAATGTTATGAAGAGTGATCAGATTAATTGCAAAGTCCCTCTTTGCCATGCAAATGAACTGAATCCCCCAAAAACATTTCCACTGCATTTCAGCCCTGCCACAAAAGGACCAGCTGAGATCATGTCAGTGATTCTCTCGTTAACACAGGTGTGAGTGTTGATGAGGACAAGGCTGGAGATCACTCTGTCATGCTGATTGAGTTCGAATAACAGACTGGAAGCTTCAAAAGGAGGGTGGTGCTTGGAATCATTGTTCTTCTTCTGTCAATCATGGTTACCTGCAAGGAAACACGTGCCGTCATCATTGCTTTGCACAAAAAGGGCTTCACAGGCAAGGATATTGCTGCCAGTAAGATTGCACCTAAATCAACCATTTATCGGATCATCAAGAACTTCAAGGAGAGCGGTTCAATTGTTGTGAAGAAGGCTTCAGGGCGCCCAAGAAAGTCCAGCAAGCGCCAGGACCGTCTCCTAAAGTTGATTCAGCTGCGGGATCGGGGCACCACCAGTACAGAGCTTGCTCAGGAATGGCAGCAGGCAGGTGTGAGTGCATCTGCACGCACAGTGAGGCGAAGACTTTTGGAGGATGGCCTGGTGTCAAGAAGGGCAGCAAAGAAGCCACTTCTCTCCAGGAAAAACATCAGGGACAGACTGATATTCTGCAAAAGGTACAGGGATTGGACTGCTGAGGACTGGGGTAAAGTCATTTTCTCTGACGAATACCCTTTCCTATTGTTTGGGGTATCTGGAGAAAAGCTTGTCCGGAGAAGACAAGGTGAGCGCTACCATCAGTCCTGTGTCATGCCAACAGTAAAGCATCCTGAGACCATTCATGTGTGGGGGTTTTTCTCAGCCAAGGGAGTGGGCCCACTCACAATTTTGCCTAAGAACACAGCCATGAATAAAGAATGGTACCAACACATCCTCCGAGAGCAGCTTCTTCCACCCATCCAGGAACAGTTTGGTGACGAACAATGCCTTTTCCAGCATGATGGAGCACCTTGCCAAAGGCAAAAGTGATAACTAAGTGGCTCGGGGAACAAAACCATAGATATTTTGGGTCCATGGCCAGGAAACTCCACAGACCTTAATCCCATTGAGAACTTGTGGTCAATCCTCAAGAGGCAGGTGGACAAACAAAAACCCACAAATTCTGACAAACTCCAAGCATTGATTATGCAAGAATGGGCTGCCATCAGTCAGGATGTGGCCCAGAAGTTAATTGACACCATGCCAGGGCAGATTGCAGAGGTCTTGAAAAAGAAGGGTCAACACTGCAAATATTGACTCTTTGCATCAACTTCATGTAATTGTCTATAAAAGTCTTTGCTTGTAATTATACTTCAGTATTCCATAGTAACATCTGACAAAAATATCTAAAGACACTGAAGCAGCAAACTTTGAAAATTAATATTTGTGTCATTCTCAAAACTTTTGCCCACGACTGTACACAGATGTATGATAAATATCTATGAGCTAACATCTTTATTTTAAAGTAATGTTTCGGGCTTAATATAAAGATTTTATTTTTTTTAAGCAGATTATAGCTTTTCCTTTGTCCCTCAGTTTATGTTCCACCTAAGAAGATCTCCTTTCCTGCAAGTGTTCAACAACAGCCCAGATGAGAGCTCATACTACAGACACCAGTTCATGCGTCAGGACCTGACCCAGTCTCTCATCATGATACAACCCATTCTCTACGCCTACTCCTTCAACGGGCCCCCAGAGGTAAGACCTGACGGACGGACGGACGGGGACGCACAACAGACGGAACGCACGGACTAACGGACGGACGGGGCTCACGGGCGGGGGGGGGTCCACGGCGACACTGGGACGGGGGGGAGACACTGACACACAAACACACACACGGGGGAGACACGGGGACGGGGACACACACACACACACGGGGGGGGGGGCACACAGACACACACATTTTTATTTCTATTGAAAAATGAAATTTGCTTTCCTTCCTCTTTATAAACATAAATCATGGATGCTTTGGCTTACTGTACGAGCTAGTCTTATGTATTAAATGTCAAGACCTCAATCTCTGACTTTCTCACCTCCTTCCCACTCACATTCTGCAGGCTTAGCTGTGTTGCCTAGGTCAACAGAGAGAGAGCACTAATACCTTGGTCCTTTTCTTACAGATAAGCTTGAGGTTATGTTGTTAATGATGTGAGTGTAGTGTGTGAGTACAGTAGTGTGTTCCGGACCAGCGCTCCTTTCAGTGCAATTATCAACAGTGTGGATTTTAACACCTTACAGAGTGACAGCGTAGTACACACCTCTCTGAAAAGGGTAAGTTATTTAACAGTGCTTAATCCTTAAGAGTCTAAGCCGGGGGAGAGATCATTTAGCTATTACCAAGGATCACTTAGCTATTTGATTTAGAATTTTAGGACCCCTTAAGGTATATAAAAAATATATATATACACTACCAATCAAAAGTTTAAGAACACCTACTCATCCAAGGGTCTTTCTTTATTTTTACTATTTTCTACATTATAGAATAATAGTGAAGACATCAAAACTATGAAATAACACCTATGGAATCATCGCTGCAGAATGCTGTGGTAGCTATGCTGGTTAAGTGTGCCTTGAATTATTAATTAATCACAGATGGTGTCACCAGCAAAACACCATCACACCTCCTCCATGCTTCATGGTGGGAACCACACATGCAGAGATCATCCGTTCATCTACTCTGCGTCTCACAAAGACACGGCAGTTGGAACCAAAAATCTCACATTTGGACTCATCAGACCAAAAGGACAGATTTCCACCGGTCTAATGTCCATTGCTTGTGTTTCTTGGCCCAAGCAAGTCTTCTCTTCTTATTGGTGTCCTTGAATCTGTCGTTCTGCCCCATAGCAAGGCAGTTAACCCACTGTTCCCCGGGCGCCGAAGACATGGATGTCGATTATGGAGGGTTGGGTTAAATGCAGAAGACTCATTCAGTTGTACAACTTACTAGGTATCCCCCTTTCCTTTTCCTAGTAGTGTTTTTTTTTTGTTTTTTTTTAGCAATTTGACCATGAAGGCCTGATTCACGCAGTCTCCTCTGAACAGTTGATGTTGAGATGTGTCTGTTACTCTGAAGCATTTATTTGAGCTGCAATTTCTGAGGCTGGTAACTCTAATGAATTTATCCTCTGTAGCAGAGGTAACTCTGGGTCTTCCTTTCCTGTGGCGGTCCTCATGAGAGACAGTTTCATCATAGCGCTTGATGGTTTTTGCGACTGCACTTGAAGAAACTATCAAAGTTCTTGAAATTTTCCAGATTGACTGACCTTCATGTCTTTAAAGTAACGATGGACTGTCGTTTCTCTTTGCTTATTTGAGCTGTTCTTGCCATAATATGGACTTGGTCTTTTACCAAATAGGCCTATCTTCTGTATACAACCCCTACCTTGTCACAACACAACTGATTGTCTCAAATGCATTAAGAAGGAAAGAAATTCCACAAATTAACTTTTAACAAGATACACCTGAATGAAAAAGGAAACCGCACACTGCTCTTGATAGTATCACTGATCTTTAATAAGCTTACATACCAGAGTTCTGACGAAGGCCGTGAGGCCGATACGTAAGCTTATTAAAGATCAGTGGTACTATCAAGAGCAGTGTGCGGTTTCCTTTTTCATTCATCTTGTTCAACTGTTGCTATGCACCTGCAAAAAGTTTGCTCAGATGTGCGAGTGCCTTTTGAATTTTGAACAAGGTACACCTGGTAATTGAAATGCATTCCAGGTGACTACCTCATGCAGCTGGTTGAGAGAATGCCAATAGTGTGCAAAGCTGTCATCAAGGCAAAGGGTGGCTACTTTGAAGAATATCAAATATAAAGTATATTTAGATTTGTTTAAAACTTTTTGGGTTATTACGTGATTCCATGTGTGTTATTTAATAGTTTTGATGTCTTCACTATTATTCTACAATGTAGAACATAGTAAAAATAAAGGAAAAACCCTTGAATGAGTAGGTGTGTCCAAACCTTTGACTCGCACTGCTTGTTGGGGTTGCAGTGTAAAACGGAGAACACCTTCGTGAGAGTCTTATCTTTCCATAGAGGGGTCATAATAGTTCTGACGGTACAGACGTTTTCATGAGAATACCGATTTTTGGGATCTATCATGGTCAGACAAACCCAGCAACAAAAACAAGATTTCTCTAGCTTAAGCTGACAGATTTTTTCATTATGCTAATTAGATTTTGCCGTGGGAGCAGACATCGACTCTAGGGGTTAAGTCCCAAATGGCAACCTAATATCTGTAGTCCACTACTTTTGACCTGGGCCAATGGTCCTCTAGTCAAAGATGGTGCACTTCGTTGGAAATAGGGTGCCATTTGGGACTCAGCCTTGTCATCTGGCTCTGTATCAGATGTAATGCATGTAACCAGGAGACACAGCGCTTCAGCTGTTTATTTTTTTTTGATTAACAGAGACGTAAGTGCCTCTCAAATGGCACCTAGTCCCTATGCAGTGCACTACTTTTGACCAGGGCTTACCATATAAGGAATAGGGTGCCATTTGGGATGCAATGCTAATGTTTTCCGTCTTGACTCTGTCCGCTCCTGCCTGTTAAACATTGAAAGAGTAATATTCTTCTCCGTGTCTTTGCCCCTTGTCAAGCAGATGGCGTTAAGTATAAACAGAGCCACTGTTTCTTTCTGCGCTGTTTCTGTGTCCTTTAAAACGGCAACCACACTATAAAAGATAGGTAGCAGTATAACTTCTGTCTATCAAGATCATCCATCTTTGTATTTTTTGTACCTGAGTTTGGGGTTGGTGTGTTGTGATCTTGAGAGCTTGTTTTGGAAGGAAAAATGCCAGTATTGTGACGTTCCTATCAGTGTCTGGGATTAAACCCCCACCCCTCTAATCCTCAACAAACCTGGTTTAATCTTGAAACGGCATTATTGATTGGAGCTGAATTAGAATGATACCATACAGTTTGGAGGGTAGTGGTTTAAAATAGTATCTCCTTTCTCGCCTTTTAGCCTGTGTTCAGCATCCTTCTTATTGTATCATTTCAAGGTGGTGTAAAATTGTAAACGTTTTTTTCTTTTCTCCTAGCCTGTGTTGCTGGACAGCAGCAGTATTCTTCCTGATCGCATCCTTCTCATGGACACCTTCTTCCAGATCCTCATCTACCATGGAGAGGTACATTCATCAGTCATCCAATCATAATCAACATGCCCATTCACAGACTACTTCAAAACTGTCCTCATCAGTGACAGGACACGACCCTCCATGTCCTCCTCATGGTCT
The DNA here is from genome assembly GCF_016432855.1 of Salvelinus namaycush. NCBI lineage: Eukaryota > Metazoa > Chordata > Actinopteri > Salmoniformes > Salmonidae > Salvelinus > Salvelinus namaycush. The sequence goes on from NC_052321.1 coordinate 32,780,524, forward strand.
CACCACTCACACAGCTACGATCTATACACGTGGAGAGAGGTGGCTCTCTATCAAGTGATTCTATCGTAACACTAGACTGATTTCCTTTCTGGTTGCAGCCAGATACTTTTGTACTTATTTGACATTTGTGAATAGATGGGTGAGCAGCGGGTGAGCGATCAATACAGACAGATCTTCAATGTAATGTCAGAGTGGGGTTCAATGGCCAAGAGTCCAGTGAGACGCACTGTTATGAAGAGAGCGACTGTGTTTCCTATTGAAATCAAATCCTATGTCAGGTATTGCTATTGAAGTCAAGCAAAACCAATCTGCTCCTTTAGACTTGTCTCTAATTTCTCAGCTCTGTAAATGTCTAAATGTAACTCTTCATGTCTTCAGGACCGCACTGACTGTTCCCGTTCCCTCTCTCGTTCTTTCTCTCCCGCTCTTCTCTCTCTCGCCTCCCCGTCTCTCTGTAACCCTCTCTGTCTATCCATCAGACTGTGTCTCAGTGGCGTAAGGCAGGCTACCAGGAGTTGCCAGAGTACGAGAACTTCCGCCATCTGCTGCAGGCTCCTGTGGACGACGCCCAGGAGATCCTCCACAGCCGCTTCCCTATGCCCCGCTACATAGACACAGAGCACGGCGGATCACAGGTGTGTGTGTGTGTGTGTGTGTACACACACACACACAAACATTTCTTAGAATGTCAACTGTGAAGTCTATTGAACCTCCTGTAATGATGTTCTTGTTGTGTTCTAGGCTCGTTTCCTGCTATCTAAAGTAAACCCATCACAAACCCACAATAATATGTATGCATGGGGCCAGGTAAGACTTAATTTTCTACTGTCATTTGCCCAGGAACTAGAATATACTGTAAATAAAAAGTACACATTTCTAAGGATGGTGTTATTTGTATGGTTTTGTTAAGGCAGAGCATGTTGCTATTTTGAATGGCGTGTATTGTATGTGTGTAATTATGTGTGTGTTAGCACTAATGAGAGGAAAGAGTCCCTGCAATTGGTTTTCAAGGCTTACAGCTGCTACTACTGCTTGTTAGAGGAGACACACAGAAAGTAGTGGACATGTGGAACCTTCTGGATTGTTACATGGACACAGTAACACGCACTATTGAGAGACACACAATTCTTCTCTTGTTCTTGACTCATCATTTTTCTACAACTCCTACTTGTTGTCAGTTTAAAGTCTGAACAAATGAGGTGTAGTCCTCCCACTTTTTTTGTGTGTGTGTGGAGAAAGGTGTAACTAGTTTCCAAGATTATATAAGGGAAATTCCAAACCAATGATTGCTGTGGAATTGCCCATAACTGAATCCCACTCTCCTCCTGTCTGTGTGTAGGAGTCAGGTGCTCCGATCCTGACGGATGACGTCAGTCTCCAGGTGTTCATGGACCACCTGAAGAAGCTGGCTGTGTCCAGCGCAGCCTGAGACTCAGACTGACGCCATGGTAACCACTGAGCATCATCAACCCGAGTACTATATGAACCCAGTTTTGCTCAACAGTAGTCAACTGATGCTATTAGACATGGGAGTGAACAACCAAAAGAGAATACCTCTTTCTCCTTTTTATATTGAAAACCAACAGCTTTGTACAGGAAAGGGACTATGTACAGAGAATGATCTGCAGTATAGCCTTTTTATGACACTAGTTGGTCAATTATTGTAAAAACAAAAGAAAACATCAGTTGTTGCCTACTAGCTAAATGTTTGGTCCCAGATCAGTATGAATCGTAAGATGAGTCTGGTATTCATGTACTTTTCCTCCAGAACACTAATTAACCCAGCATCCAGTCAGTTATTTTATTGTGATGCCCAATGGAGTTACTTTATATTACATTTTCTGTTTGTTTCTATTTAAAAAATGATATATGTATCTTGTATCAGAGAAATATATAATATTATCATCCAGTCAGTCAGAGACGTCATCGTTGTAGGCTACAGAAAGAGAACAAGTGGGTGTCGTATCGTCGGTTGGTACAGATTGGAGAATCCAATACAATGGTATCTAATTAGAGCTAAGTGTTTTTTGTTCTTCTCCCTGCGTACGCCACAGCATAATGGGTTATTTCAGACCTTTTAGTGTGTGCTGTCTAATTCATGTTAGTCATTCATATCAAACACTCATTGTGGTTAAAAAAAAACTAAGAAACATGATAGTATACTATACAGACTGGTACTAACATGCTCCACCCTACATAGTATAGCAGGGTATGAAAGCTGCCTTCCCTTTTCTCTGGATCTGATATAATTTCTGAAACAGTGTTGTTTCTGACATTTCTAATAAAATACCTTGTTAAAATATATTTTTGTTTGTGTTTTAACATTTGTTATCTGATTTACTGTGAGTTGTTTAACTAGTAGTCGTATCTGTTTTTATTAACTTGTATGTTTGTACATGCCACTGTCCTTGAAATTGTAAGTAACAATCACAAACTGAACTGAAGAGAGAACCACCAAAGTACATGGAAAAATGTTATTTTGTGAAAAGTTAAGTCGATTTGAGATTCAGTCATTCAAGGAAAGCATAATAGAACATTGAATCAAAGAAAGCAGGCTAGAACATCCATAGCACTGCTATAGATACAAAGCTAGTCTCTGAGATAACCAACAGAGCACAGCATACCTCACTGAACTCTCAGAGGTTATCTATTTACAGAGGGAGTGCATTCACTGTGTGGCCTTTCAGTTGTACAATAACACCACAGCCATTTTGCTTCAGCTTTTCACTGGAGCAGACCAAAATGTATCTATTGTTACTCAATAAAGTCTGGTTTACAAACGCTCAATTACACAACCTGAAATTACATTTGAAAAGATGAGTAGGCTTTTGCATTAAGCGCATATTCTCTTGTAAACCTACATAAATCATTGTCTGTCTCCTAGAGATGAACGTACTTTGGTGCGAGAAGTGCAAATCAATCCCAGAACAGCAGCAAAGGACCTTGTGAAGATTCTGGAGGAAACGGGTACAAAAGTATCTGTATCCACAGTAAAACGAGTCCTATATAGACATAACCTGAAAGGCTGCTCAGCAAGGAAGAAGCCACTGCTCCAAAACCGCCATAAAAAAGCCAGACTACGGTTTGCAACTACACATGGGGACAAAGATTGTACTTTTTGGAGAAATGTCCTCTGGTCAAAAATATAACTGTTTGGCCATAATGACCATCGTTATGTTTGGAGGGAAAAGGGAGAGGCTTGCAAGCCGAAGAACACCATCCCAACTGTGAAGCACGGGGGTGGCAGCATCATGTTGTGGGGGTGCTTTGCTGCAGGAGGGACTGGTGCACTTCACAAAATAGATGGCATCATGAGGCAGGAAAATTATGTGGATATATTGAAGCAACATCTCATGACATCAGTCAGGAAGTTAAAGCTTGGTCGCAAATGGGTCTTCCAAATGGACAATGACCCCAAGCATCAAATCAAAGTTTATTTGAGACGTGCGCCGAATACAACAGGTGTAGACCTTACAGTGAAATGCTTACTTACAGGCTCTAACCAACAGTGCAATAAAGGTATTAGGTGAGCAATAGGTAAGTAAAGAAATAAAAACAACAGTAAAAAAAGACTGAAAAATAACAGTAGCGAGGCTATATACAGTAGCGAGGCTATAACAGTAGCGAGGCTATATACAGGCACCGGTTAGTTGTGCTGATTGAGGTAATATGTACATGTAGATATGGTTAAAGTGACTATGCATATGATAAACAGAGTAGCAGTAGCGTAAAAGAAGGGTTGGTGGGTGGCGGGACACAGTGCAGACAGCCCGGTTAGCCAATGTTCGGGGGCACTGGTTGGTCGGGCCAATTGAGGTAGTATTCTACATGAATGTATAGTTAAAGTGACACCACTCTTGTGTCGTCTGCAAACTTAATGATGGTGTTGGAGTCATGCCTGGCCATGCAGTTGTGGGTGAACAGGGAGTACAGGTGGGGACTGAGCACGCACCCCTGAGGGGCTCCAGTGTTGAGTATCAGCGTGGCAGATGTGTTGCTACCTACCCTCACCACCTGGGGGCGGCCCGTCAGGAAGTCCAGGATCCAGTTGCAGAGGGAGGTGTTTAGTTCCAGGATCCTAAGCTTAGTGATGAGCTTTGAGGGTACTATGGTGTTGAACGCTGAGCTGTAGTCAATGAATAGCATTCTCACGTAGGTGTTCCTTTTGTCCAGGTGGGAAAGAGCAGTGTGGAGTGCAATAGAGATTGCATCATCTGTGGATCTGTTTGGGCGGTATGCAAATTGGAGTGGGTCTAGGGTTTCTGGGATAATGGTGTTGATGTGAGCCAATACCAGCCTTTCAAAGCACTTCATGGCTACGGACGTGAGTGCTACGGGTCTGTAGTCATTTAGGCAGGTTGCCTTCGTGTTCTTGGGCACAGGGACTATGGTGGTCTGCTTGAAACATGTTGGTATTACAGACTCAAATCAGGGACATGTTGAAAATGTTAGTGAAGACACCTGCCAGTTGGTCAACACATGCCCGGAGCACACGTCCTGGTAATCCGTCTGGCCCCGCAGCCTTGTGAGTGTTGACCTGTTTAAAGGTCTTATTCACGTCTGCTACGGAGAGCGTGATCACACAGTGTTGCTTGCCTCGAAGCGAGCATAGAAGTGATTTAGGTCGTCTGGTAGGCTCGTGTCACTGGGAAGATCGTGGCTGTGCTTCCTTTGTAGTCTGTAATAGTTTGCAAGCCCTGCCACATAAGATGAGCATCGGAGCCAGTGTAGTATGACTCAATCTTAGCCCTGTATTGACGCTTTGCCTGTTTGATGGTTCGTCGGAGGGCATAGCAGGATATCTTATAAGCTTCCGGTTTAGAGTCCCGCACCTTGAAAGCGGCAGCTCTACCCTTTAGCTCAGTGTGAATGTTTCCTGTAATCCATGGCTTCTGGTTGGGGTATGTACGTACAGTTACTGTGGGGACAACGTCCTCGATGCACTTATTGATAAAGCCAGTGACTGATGTGGTGTACTCCTCAATGCCATCGGAAGAATCCCGGAACATGTTCCAGTCTGTGATAGCAAAACAGTCCTGTAGTTTAGCATCTGCTTCACCTGACCACTTTTTTATAGACCGAGTCACTGGTGCTTCCTGCTTTAATTTTTACTTGTAAGCGGGAATCAGGAGGATAGAATTGTGGTCAGATTTACCAAATGGAGGGCGAGGGAGAGCTTCATACGCGTCTCTGTTTGTGGAGTAAAGGTGATCTAGATTTTTTTCCCTCTGTTTGCACATTTAACATGTTGATAGAGATTTGGTAGAACTGATTTAAGTTTCCCTGCATTAAAGTCTCCGGCCACTAGGAGCGCCGCCTCTGGGTGAGCGGTTTCCTGTTTGCTTATTTCCTTATACAGCTGACTGAGTGCGGTCTTAGTGCCAGCATCCATCTGTGGTGGTAAATAAACAGCCACGAAAAGTATAGCTGAAAACTCTCTAGGCAAATAGTGTGGTCTGAATTTTATCACAAGATACTCTACTACAGGCGAGCAAAATCTAGAGACTACCTTAGATTTCGTGCACCAGCTGTTGTTTACAAATATGCACAGACCTACCCCCCCCCCCCCCCCCCCCCCCCCCCTCGTCTTGCTGGAGTGTGCTGTTCTATCTTGCCGGTGCAGCGTATATCCCGCTAGCTGAATATCCATGTCATCATTCAGCCACGATTCTGTGAAACATAAGATATTACAGTTTTGATGTCCCGTTTGTAGGATATTCGTGATCGTACCTCATCTAATTTATTGTCCAATGATTGCACGTTGGTGAGTAATATTGACGGTAACAGCAGCTTTCCCACTCGCCTTCTGCAAATCCTTACGAGGCATCCCGCTCTGTGTCCTCTGTACCTGCGTCTCTTCCTCTTGCCAGTAACTGGGATGTTGGCCTTGTCAGATGTTAGGAGAATCAAATCAAAATCAAACCAAATCAAATTTATATATATAGCCCTTCTTACATCAGCTGATATCTCAAAGTGCTGTACAGAACCCAGCCTAAAACCCCAAACAGCAAGCAATGCAGGTGTAGAAGCACGGTGGCTAGGAAAAACTCCCTAGAAAGGCCAAAACCTAGGAAGAAACCTAGAGAGGAACCAGGCTATGAGGGGTGGCCAGTCCTCTTCTGGCTGTGCCGGGTGGAGATTATAACAGAATGTCCTGTGCGTCCTGCTTGTTGAAGAAAAAATCTTTGTCTAATCCGAGGTGAGTGATCGCTGTCCTGATATTCAGAAGCTCATTTTTGCCGTAAGATACGGTTGCAGAAACATGATGTACAAAATTAGTTACAAATAATACGAAAAAACCCACATAATAGCACAATTGGTTGGGTGCCCGTAAAACTGCTGCCATTTCTTCCAGCGCAATTTTAATAATCAAGCATACAAGCATACTTCCAAAGTTGTGGCAAAATGCCTTAAGGACAACAAAGTCAAGGTCTTGGAGTGGCCATCACAAAGCCCTGACCTCAATCTCATAGAAAATATTTGGGCAGAATGGAAAAAGCGTATGCAAGCAAGGCCTACAAAGCTAACTCAGTTACACCAGCTCTGTCTGGAGGATTGGGCCAAAATTCACCCAACTTATTGTGAGAAGCTTGTGGAAGGCTACTTGAAACGTTTGACCCAAGTTAAACAATTTTAAGGCAATGCTACCAAATACTAATTGAGTGTATGTAAACTGCTGACCCACTGGGAATGTGATGAAAGAAATAAAAGCTGAAATAAATCATTCTCTCGACTATTATTCTGACATTTCACATTCTTAAAATAAAGTGGTGATCCTAACTGACCTAAGACAGGGAATTTTTACTAGGATTAAATGTCAGGAATTGTGAAAAACGGAGTTTAAATGTATTTGGCTAAGGGGTATGTAATCTTCCGACTTCAACTGTATATGGTGGATGCAATTAAGCCTGGAATGTACTGAGTGCAGGGAAGACGATCACATTTTGGCAGGCACTGATGAGGGTGGAGAGCTGCTGATTAGTGATAAAGGGGGTCCAGGTCAGGTCACATTAAGGGAGAAGGAACAGTTTAATGCCTGTGTCACTTAACTTCCTGCCGAGCAATAAAGATGTAATGTTTAGAGAGAAGGAGGAGACCACCCAGATTTGGGTGTATATGTATTACCACTGATGGAAATATGTTTTTGTCTCATGCAGCTGTATCGACCCAATGGGTGAAAACTTGGTTTGAGCTTTATTAAGTATCCGTGAGTTTTAATAGGTTCATTTAGAACCTAACGCAGGTTATATAGGGCAAATGACTCATAATTCCCTAATAAGCTCTTTGTGTACTATTTGTTCAAAGTAAGTAAACGCCACAAAAAACAATTGAAGGACAAATCATCAGACAGACAGGTCGAGTGGCAAATGAGGGAGCCCTTCCCCAAATACTAAATAGCCAGTTGCCTGCCCTCTGATCATTCTCACCGCTTTTCCTCACAGACTTGATTTGTTTTCCTGTTTAACTCTTCACAGGTGTGCCATTAATCCTGCACTCGGCGGCGTAACCTTATCAGTTCTCGTCTTTTGTATTGGATGACTTTACCGAAAGGAAAGTTTTCGCTTCGGGTAAGGATTTGCTTCACTGCTTGGAATATACGGCAGGTAGCCTAGTGGTTAGAGCATTGGACCAGTAACCGAAAGGTTGTTAGATCGAATCCCTGAGCTGACAAGGTTCTGCCCCTGAATAAGGCATTTAACCCACTGTTCCTAGGCTGTCATTGTAAAATAAGAATAAGACATGCATAGTTAAATAAAACAAATAAACTGCTTTTCTTCCTTTGTCTCCTGTTGTAGCTAGCGTCACACAGCTAGCTGCGAAGACTTGGCTAACATGGCTAGATCGCTGCAAGGCTAGCTACCCTACCGACTAGCTTTTCTACCGACGGGTAGAATTACTAGACTGACAGTCCTAGCACTGCTGCTTATTGGTTGAGAGCCAGGCTTTTGTTCAATGCAAGACCAACATAGCGCTAGCTTGCTTTGGCTAACTTTGTGCTAACTTGTCCACGTGGCAAACACTAGCTACGTTGACATTATTTGTATTTTTTTTTTAAACTTTTAGCCCTTTTTCTCCCCAATTGGTAGGTACAGTCTTGTCCATCGCTGCAACTCCCCTACAGACTCAGGAGAGGCGAAGGTCGAGAGCCATGCGTACTCCGAAACACGACCCTGCCAAGCCGCACTGCTCACTTAACCCGGAAGCAAGCGTTTGTTTGTGGTAACATTTGTTTTTTCTTGGATTAGCTGTTTCTTGGAGCCATGGAACCTGCTAGCTCTGCCCAGGGGGTACCAAGCAGTGGATGTGAGCGGAGTGGATTTGAAAAATGCTGGAGAGTCTGCCTTCTCTCGCTCCAATTTCGCTCTGGTACTGCTCATCCACGAGCTCTGGGGCATGCATTTTTAATTTCCTTCCTTGTTGTTCTTTTATTAGGCCTATTCTGTTGTATTTATTTATCCTATTCCACCACTAATGTGCAGAGACGTTATGAGTCGACCAAGAAATAGGTCACACAGCCTGTAACAGTGCTAAAGTTGTCTATCAACTGTAAAATGTGAGCGCAACAGATCCACAGGTGCAACTGAAGTATCTGATCATCAATAGATTAGAGAAAAAGCAAGTTGTTTTTTTAACAGTGGCCGCATATCATCAGGTAGGTCCTTGTTTAATAGCCTACTGTTTAATAGCCTGCTTCATAGTCACAAAAGTAGATGGGGTGTTTGTTTAAATTATATTTTTAAACATAAAAGAATGGAGCAGATTTGCAAGGCAGTTTCTTTTCCTGTAAGGGCAGAACTTTCTTTGTTTAAGAAAGAAGCGATTAGTGGAATATCCGACAGCAAGGCCCCGGCCCCAGCCCCAGCACACCGGTTACTATGCGGGACGACCATTTCGGGCAAGGACACACACTCCCCGTGTGTCATCTGCCTGGGTGTCAAACACAGGAAAGCAGAGTTCAACGACCCCCGGTCAAGCATCCATTGTGTTTTTTTTGCTGCTAACACCTTCCACCAGAGAGTGCAGAGAGCTGCCCAACATGGTTCGTCTCCCACTCTTAACTCGAGCGGGTAGACTGCCTTGCTCACCCAGCCCTCATGGGCCGACGTCTTGGATGGCTACCCCTAGGACCTTCACCCACTTTTTCAGGGCTTGGCCCCAGAAGAGGGGGGAAAGGGACCTCGTCATCAACAATGGCGAGGGTATGACCAACATCCTCCAGGCAGCAGAGAAAGAGGACGAGGAGATGCAAGCCGCTCGGCCCTCTTCTGCCATTTGTGGGGTACAACGGGAGAACTACCCTCTCGCACCGTCCCAGGCAAACAACTTCTCCAAACTTGCGTGGCAGAAGCCAAACTCAATTGGGATAAACTGGCATGCTCCGAACCTGACTATCCGTAAATAAAAAAACAAGAAAATTATGTCGCCTGGTTTAGCCTAAGAAAGGCTAAGAAACCAGTGGCTGAGAGTCTCTGCCTAAATAAACGATTACCTGCTTTGCTCCCCGACCCGCGAGCATGTTTGTAACCCACCTCTCTGAGCTAGGGTTCAAGATCAATCAGAAAAAGAGCTGTTTGGTGCCAACACAGAACAGAATGTGATGCTGGATTCTCACACTTATCAGTCCCCTCTTTGCTGCTGTAACAGCCTCCACTCTTCTGGTAAGGCTTTCCACTAGATGTGGGAACATTGCTGTGGGGACTTGCTTCCATTCAGCCACGAGCATTAGTGAGGTTGGGCACTGATGTTGGGCGATTAAGCCTCACTTGCAGTTGGCGTTCATCCCAAAGGTGTTCGATAGAGTTGAGGTCAGGGCTCTGTGCAGGCCAGTCAAGTTCTTCCACAGCGATCTCATCAAACCATTTCTGTATGTACCTCGCTTTGTGCATGGGGGCATTGTCATGCTGAAACAGGAAAGGGCCTTCCCCAAACTGTTGCCACAAAATTGGAAGCACAGAATTGTCTAGAATGTCATTGTATGCTGTAGCTTTAAGCTTTCCCTGAGCTGGAACTAAGGGGCCTAGCCCGAACTATGAAAAACAGCCACAGTCCATTATTCCTCTTCCAACAAACTTTACAGTTGGCACTAAGCATTGGGGCAGGTAGATGTTCTCCTGGCATCCGCCAAATCCAAATTTGCCAGATGGTGAAGTATGATTCATTACTCCAGAGAACACGTTTCCACTTCTCCAGTGTCCAATTGCGGCGAGCTTTACACCACTCCAGCCAAGGCTTGGCATTGCGCATGGTGATCTTAGGCTTGTGGGCGGCTGCACGGCCATGGCAACCCATTTCATGAAGCTCCCGACGAACAGTTCTTGTGCTGACGTTGCTTCCAGAGGCAGTTTGGAACTCGGTAGTGAGTGTAGCAACCGAGGACAGAGGATGTATATGCGCTACACGCTTAAGCACTCGGCGGTCCCGTTCTGTGAGCTTGTGTGGCCTACCACTTTGCGGCTGAGCTGTTGTTGCTCCTAGATGTTTTCACTTCACAATAACAGCACATACAGTTGACCAAGGCAGCTCAAGGAGGGCAGAAATGTAATAAACTGACTTGTTGGAAAGGTGGCATCCTATGACGGTGCCACGTTGAAAGTCACTGAGCTCTTCAGTAAGGACCTTCTACTGCCAATGTTTGTCTATGGAGATTGCATGGCCGTATGCTCGATTTTATACACCTGTCAGCAACGGATATAGCCGAATCAACTAATTTGAAGGGTTGTCCACATACATTTGTGTATACATAGTGTATATAAGGTAATTGAACGCTGGTCATACTGTTGTTTAGTCACTGTGAGTATATATACAGTGCATTCGGAAAGTATTCAGACCTTTTTCCACATTTTGTTATGTTACAGCCTTATTCTAAAATTGACTAAATTGTTTTTTTCCTCATCAATCTACACACAATACCCCATAATGACAAAGCAAAAACAGGTTTTTAGAAATTTGAGCAATTTATAAATAAAAAACTTAAATCACATTTACCTAAGTATTCAAACCCTTTACTCAGTACTTTGTTGAAGCACCTTGGGCAGCAATTACAGCCTTGAGTCTTCTTGGGTATGATGCTAGAAGTTTGGCACACATGTATTTTGGGAGTTTCTCCCATTCTTCTCTATGGGAGAAACTTTTCTCCCATCCTCTCAAGCTCTATCAGGTTGGATGGGGAGCATTGCTGCATGGCTATTTTCAGGTTCGGGCTCTGGCTGGGCCACTCAGAGACTTGTCCCGAAGCCACTTCTGCGTTATCTTGGCTGTAGGCTTAAGGTTGTTGTCCTGTTGGAAGGTGAACCTTCGCCCCAGTAAGATGTCCTGAGCAGATTTTCATCAAGGATCTCTCTGTACTTTGCTCCGTTCATCTTTCCCTTGATCCTGACTAGTCTCTTAGAAAAACATCCCCACAGCATGATTCTGCCACTACCAAGCTTCACTGTAGGGATGGTATTGTCTAAGTGATGAGCGGTGCCAGGTTTCCTCCAGACGTGGCGCTTGGTATTCAGGCCAAAGAGTTCAATCTTGGTTTCATCAGACCAGAGAATCTTGTTTTTCATGGTCTGAGAGTCTTTAGGTGCCTTTTGGCAAACTCCAAGCGGACTGTCGTGTGCCTTTTACTGAGTTGTGGCTTCTGGAATGTTCTCCCATCTCCACAGAGGAACTCTGGAGCTCTGTCAGAGTGACCATCGGGTTCTTGGTAACCTCCCTGACCAAGGCCCTTCTCCCCCGATTGCTCAGTTTGGCTGTGCGGCCAGCTCTAGGAAGAGTCTTGGGGGTTCCAAACTTCTGCCATTTAAGGATGATGTAGGCCACTGTGTTCTTGGGGACCATCAATGCTGCAGAAATGTTTTGGTACCCTTGCCCAGATCTGTGCCTCAACACAATCCTGTCTCGGAGGTCTACGGGCAATTCCTTTGACATCATGGCTTGGTTTTTGTTCTGACATGCACTGTCAACTGTGGGACCTTAAATAGACAGGTGTGTGCCTTTCCAAATCATCTCCAATCAATTGAATTTACCCCAGGTGGACTCCAATCAAGTTGTAGAAACATCTCAAGGATGATCAATGGAAACAGGATGCACCTGAGCTCAATTTCAAGTCTCATTGCAAAGGGTCTGAATACTTATGTAAATAAGGTATTTCTGTTTTTTACATTTTTCTAAAATCCTGTTTTCTCTGTGTTATTATGGGATATTCTGTGTAGATTGCTGAGGATTTTTTTTGTATTTAATCCATTTTAGAATAAAGCTATAACGTAACAAAATGTGGGATAAATCAAGGGGGCTGAATGCTTTCCGAAAGCGCTGTACATGATTGACATCGGGAAAAGAGGGTGGGCACTGATCATTGATATTGATGTAAACCTGCTATTTAGCTAGCTCGATTTCTTTTACTCATTGTGATTTCGGTCTTTCTGACTGACTCTGCTACGAGTGTCAGCCAACCAGACTGAATGTTGATGATGTAGGCTAAATCAAGTGTTACTCAGATATTATGCCTCTGTGTTAATATTTAAACTAGGAAGCTATAGCTACACACACTCGACCGGTGACTGCATCTCTCAAGTCATGCATGTTTGGATACCGGGCGCGACTAAGGAAAAAGGTGTAACCGGGCGCACACTAGCCGACTGCAATTAGGGGCGTTTTCAGATTTTGGCGGTTCTTGATGTCAAGATACACCCATTGATGCACGTCATTGGTCCGTGGTCGTTTCTTTTGAGTCGGGGACAACAGTTGTTGACAACTGTAGCATTTTAGTTAAGCCTAACCCTAACACTTTTCCTAACCTTAACCTGCCACGCCAATTCACCTAACCTGCCACGCCAATTCACCTAACTTGCCACGCCAATTCACCTAACTTGCCACGTTAATTATCCTAACCTGCAACGTTAGTTATCCTAGCCTGCTAAACAAATAATTTGTGTTGAGAAACCAACAGTCTCATAACACCGGAACTGATCAGTGGCAGGTATCAATGTTCGTTTCCTGATATCAGGGAACACCTACATCAAGAAATGCCTCGAATTGCAGTCTGCAATTACACCATATTCCGCGAGCTCCTTACAGGGCAGATCAACAGGGGCAACCAACCACATGATTACTCACGAGCACTGGGTTCCGAACAACAATGACAAAAAAAATATATAACAAAAAAAAGGAAATTGGGGAATTATACCAACCAGCCAAAATGGTACTTTGGAGATTGGAAAGGCAAAGGGACATGTGCTCTCCACAGGTAGAGCCCTATCTGTGCATGTGCCTGCTTACCAATCCTCTGTATCTGAGGTTTTATGCTTCTTGCTGAAGGAAGGCGTTCTCCACTGTTAAGGTCTATCTAGTCGCTATCTCGGTCTGTCATATTTGAAAAGTGGCACTTCGCTTACATCCAGTTCCCAAGCCTGGGATTTGTCTATTGTGCTTGAGGCTATTTCACAGCAGCCTTTTGAGCCGGAGATGAAATATCTCTCCTTTCAGATACACTATATATACAAAAGTATGTGGACACCCCTTCAAATTAGTGGATTTAGCTATTTCAGCCACATTCGTTGCTGACAGGTGTATAAAATTGAGCACAGAACCATGAAATCTCCATAGACAAACATTGGCAGTAGAATGGCCTTAATGCCACCTTTCCAGCAAGTCAGTTCATCAAACATCTGCCTTACTAGAGCTGCCCCGGTCAACTGTAAGTGCTGTGAAGCGGAAACGTCTAGGAACAACAACGGCTCAGCCGCGAAGTGGTTGGCCACACAAGCTCACAGAACGGGACCACTGAAGCGCGTAGAGCGTATAAATTGTCTGTCCTCGATTGCAACACTCACTACCGAGTTCCAAACTGCCTCTGGAAGCAACTAAAGCACAAGAACTGTTCATTGGGAGCTTCATGAAATGAATTTCCATGGCCGAGCAGCCACACCCAAGCCTAAGGTCACCTTACGCAATGCCATGCGTCGGCTAGAGTGGTGTAAAGCCCGCCGCCATTGGACTCTGGAGCGTGGAAATGCATTCTCTGGAGTGATGAATAAAGCTTCACCATCTGGCAGTCCGATGGACGAATCTGGGTTTGGCGGATGCCAGGAGAACATCTACCTGCCCAAATGCATAGTGCCAACTGTAAAGTTTGGTGGATGAGGAATAATGGTCTGGGGCTGTTTTTCATGGTTCGGGCTAGGCCCCTTAGTTCCATCGAAGGGAAATCCTAACGCTAATACATACAATGACATTCTAGATGATTCTGTGCTTTCAGTTTTGTGGCAACAGTTTGGGGAAGGCCCTTTCCTGTTTCAGCATGACAATGCCCCATGAACAAAGCGAGGTCCATACAGAAATGGTTTGTCGAGATTGTTGTGGAAGAACTCGACTGTCCTGCACAGAGCCCTGACCTCAACTCTATCGAACACCTTTGGGATGAACGCCAACTGCAAGTGAGGCCTAATCGGCCAACATCAGTGCCCAACCTTACTAATGCTCGTGGCTGAATGGAAGCAAGTCCCCGCAACAATGTTCCAACATCTAGTGGAAAGCCTCCACCAGAAGAGTGGAGGCTGTTATAGCCGCAAAATGATGTTTTTAGCAGCAAAATGGGGGCTAACTCCCTTTTAATACCCATGATTTTGGAATGAGATGTTCAATGAGCAGGTGTCCACATACTTTTGATTAGAGGCTGACCGATTATGATTTTTCAACGCCGATACCAATTATCGGAGGACCAAAAAAGCCGATACCGATTAATCGGCCGATTTATTATTTTTAATTATTATTTATTTATTTATTTGTAATAATGACAATTACAACAATACTGAATGAACACTTTTATTTTAACTTAATATAATACATCAATAAAATCAATTTAGCCTCAAATAAATAATGAAACATGTTCAATATGGTTTAAATAATGCAAAAACAAAGTGTTGGAGAAGAAAGTAAAAGTGCAATATGTGCCAATTTAAAAAAGCTAACGTTTAAGTTCCTTGCTCAGAACATGAGATCATATGAAAGCTGGTGGTTCCTTTTAACATGAGTCTTCAATATTCCCAGGTAAGAAGTTTTAGGTTGTAGTTATTATAGGAATTAAAGGACTATTTCTCTCTATACCATTTGTATTTCATATACCTTTGACTATTGGATATTCTTATAGGCACTTTAGTATTGCCAGTGTAACAGTATAGCTTCCGTCCCTCTCCTCGCCCCTACCTGGGCTCGAACCAGGAACACATCGACAACAGCCACCCTCGAAGCATCGTTACCCATTGCTCCACAAAAGCTGCAGACCTTGCAGAGCAAGGGGAAACAACTACTTCAAGGTCTCAGAGCGAGTGACGTCACCGATTGAAACGCTATTAGCGCGCACCACTGCTAACTAGCTAGCCATTTCACATCGGTTACACCAGCCTAATATCGGGAGTTGATAGGCTGGAAGTCATAAACAGCTCAATGCTTGAAGCACAGCGAAGAGCTGCTGGCAAATGCACGAGTGTGCTGTTCGAATGAATGCTTACGAGCCTGCTGCTGCCTACTACCGCTCAGTCAGACTGCTCTATCAAATATCAAATCATAGACTTAATTATAACATAATAACACACAGAAATACGAGCCTTAGGTCATTAATATGGTCAAATCCAAAAACGATCATTTCGAAAACAAAAACGTTTATTCTTTCAGTGAAATACGGAACCGTTCCGTATTTTATCTAACAGGTGGCATCCATAAGTCTAAATATTCCTGTTACATTGCACAACCTTCAATGTTATGTCATAATTACGTAAAATTCTGGCAAATTAGTTCGCAACGAGCCCGGTGGCCCAAACTGTTGCATATACCCTGACTCTGTGTGCAATGAACGCAAGAGACGTAACACAATTTCCGTAGTTTAATATTGCCTGCTAACCTGGATTTATTTTAGCTAAATATGCAGGTTTAAAAATATATACTTCTGTGTATTGATATTAACATTTAAGTCATTTAGCAGACACTCTTATCCAGAGCGACTTACAAGTACATAAATTTTTTTGTATTGGCCCCCCATGGGAATCGAACCCACAACCCTGGCGTTGCAAGCACCATGCTCTACCAACTGAGCCACACGGGGCCCATTAAGAAAGGCATTGATGTTTATGGTTAGGTACATTCGTGCAACGATTGTGCTTTTTTCGCAAATGCGCTTTTGTTAAATCATCCCACGTTTGGCGAAGTTAGCTGTCTTTGTTAGGAAAAAATAGTCTTCACACAGTTGGCAACGAGCCAGGCGGCCCAAACTGCTGCATATACCCTGACTCTGTTGCACAGACGCAAGAGAAGTGACACAATTTACCTAGTTAAAATAAATTCATGTTAGCAGGCAATATTAACTAAATATGTAGGTTTAAAAATATATACTTGTGTATTGATTTTAAGAAAGGCGTTGATGTTTATGGTTAGGTACACATTGGTGCAACGACAGTGCTTTTTTCACGAATGCGCTTGTTAAATCACCTGTTTGGCGAAGTAGGCTATGATTCAATGATAAATTAACAGGCACTGCATCGATTATATGCAACGCAGGACAAGCTAGATAAACTAGTAATATCATCAACCATGTGTAGTTAACTAGTGATTATGTTAAGATAGATTGTTTTTTACAAGATACGTTTAATGCTAGCTAGCACCTTACCTTGGCTCCTTGCTGCACTCGCATACCAGGTAGTCAGCCTGCCACGCAGTGTCCGCGTGGAGTGCAATGTAATCGGCCATGATCGGTGTCCAAAAATGCCGATTACCGATTGTGAAAACTTAAAATCAGCCCTGATTAATCGGCCATTCCGATTAATCGACCTAATTAGTCGACCTCTACTTTTGATCATGTAGTGTATCTCTCCTTTAAGACTGCTTTACTAGTCACCCGTATGTCCGCAAAGTGAGTGAGTGAGCTACAGTACATTCGCAGTTTGCCCGGGGCTTTTCCAAGGTCACCTTCTTGCCCAACCCGCCTTTATACCCAAGACAATTACAATTGTCTCGCTATGGAGCTTGTGGCTTTCCACCCGCCCATCTTCCCCTTCTATGGAAGATGAGCGGCTACATTGTTTGTGTCCAGTACACACATTGCTCATATACTTGGATAGGATGAAAGCTTTTCCCAAGCGCAATCAACCTTTTAGGTCCTGGGCACCTCCCTGCAAGGGGAGTCCCCTCTCTCGTCAACGATTGTCTTATATTGGATTGTGGAAACTATTATATTTGCCTATAATAGCAAGGGGTTACATCTTCCGGAAGGCCTAAGGGCTCACTTCACCAGAGGTATAGCTACCTCTTTGGGCACTGTTCAAGGGCATCTCTTTGCAGGAGATTTTCAATACAGCTTGTTGGGCATCCCCTCATACTTTTAAAGTTCTACCGACTAGACGTCACTGCGCCTTCATTGGCACACACTGTCCTCAGTGTCGGAGCCTCTGAGGGTTGATATTGAGACTGCCTGGCTTCAGAAAGCATGTGTGATAGTGGAGTTGGTCATATCCCACAGTGAGACGTCGAAGCAAATAATTGAAAGAGAACTTAAGGTTACTTGCGTAACCCCGGTTCTCTGATATTATGAGTGAGACATCTCACCACATTCCCCTACTCGCCAAAGTGTGAGGAAGTTCGGATCGCAAATGATCAGAGGGCAGGTGAGTGGCTCTTTAGTATGGGGGGAGGGGCTCTCTCATTCGCCACTCAGCCTGTTTGTCTCCGACAGAAGTGTATGATTGGTCCTTCGAATCCCAACAGTGAGATGTCTCACTCATAATATCAGAGAACCGGGTTTAAGCAAGTAATCTTAAGTTGACAAGAGCATGCAAGAAAAGATTCTAACAACAGAATAGACTAACAGCAGCAGATAGAATGGGTAGTCTGTAGATGAAAAAGGCACTGAATTAGATTAACCTTTCCTATGTATTGTGTATGTATGCTGGCCGTGGAGACAACACGTGAGCAGACATCCTAAGTAAGGATGGTCAAATGTAGTGCACTATAATGGAAATAGGGTGCCATTTAGGATGCTACCAAATACATTAATCATACATGAATCAATAATTCCAATACATGCCATGCATCTAAGATGTACGTGTAGGTAGGTGCTCAATATTTTCGGATGGTGATCTGATATAACATGTATATGGAAGTTGGTAATGTTGGAGAGGAAGGTGGAGTAAACTGGACAGTTTGGACATGCCCGGCCGCAGTACATTAAAAGACTCAGTGCTGGAGAAGATAATACCGCTATTCAGGTATGGTTGAATGATGTCCTGTCTGGACCCGTGGTAATCAGTTGACACGCCGAGGTTACAACTACAGTGTTTAAATCATAAGGCTTTCATAAAGTATGCTCTCAATTGAAATGACAAGCAAACTTGCAATACAAAACATTATGTCAATGAACGATTCCACACACAACCTGTTTTGATCTAGGTATCTATATTTCATGTAGTCATATTACGGATAAGATTTGAATCATTGCAGTTAAATCCTAGAAATATATTGATTAAATGAGATAGCCTTTGGCATAGCAGGGGATATTTAAAAGTTCCAGATAAAATGCTCCCGTTGGATCAATACTATGGATCCAATGGGATAGGTGAGTAATAATAAATGCATGACGTGCAGGTGTTTGTACACATGCATATACACACACTCACATTCAAATAAACACATACAAGAACACACACATACATGTAATAGTGCCAGACATGCACACAAACATATAAAGAAGGCATTGCTGTTATGATTTCAGTTGTCCTTGATGTCCTTTGTTTTACATTTATTATTTTTTTAACATCTTTTTTTGCATTGTTGTTTGCTGTTTTCTTCTGTCTTTTCCTTTTTTCTCTTTCGTTCATTCTCTTGGTTGTTGGTGCATTGGGGGGTTCTTGGGGTGGGGAATGGAATCAATTGTATTTTCTATTTTTTTTCTTCCGGGGGGTGGACTGTGGGAGGGGTCTCGAATGGTTGAGGGACAGCTATTGGGGAACTGTGGGGGGATCTTGGAGGGTTCGGGTTTCACAAGATTGTGATCATGAAAAAGGAAACTATGACATATATTTTATATCACTATCATGCACATGCACCCTCACACATAAGGATGGCTCTGTTGCGGAAAGACTGATACATGTTTGATAGTGTCTTGATGCTGTATTGTTTGTCCTTCATGTTCTAATACTTTAATGTTACCCCTTCCTTGTGTTTTTTGTAATAAATAATTATTTAAAAAATAACAATAAATAAATAAATGCATGACTGCTCTGATGAAGATGTCTGAGTGAGATGCTCACACGCAGACTTCCTCATACAATCATATGTACTGTATTTTTATTTGACCTTTATTTAACCAGGAAATACCCTTGAGGTTAGAACCCTCTTTTGCGACGGGGACCTGGCAGCCCTCACATATATACTGAACAAAAATATAAACGCAACATGCAACAACTTCAACAATTTGACTGAGTTACAGTTCATAGGAAATTAGTCAATTGAAAAAATGCATTAGGCCCTAATCTATGCTATTCACATGACTGGGAATACAGATATGCATCTGTTGGTCACAGATACCTTAAAAAAAGCTATGTTTGTGTATCAGAAAACCAGTCCGTATCTAGTGTGACCAACATTTGCCTCATGCAGCGGGACACATCTCCTGATCAGGCTGTTGATTGTGGCCTGTGGAATGTTGTCCCACTCCTCTTCAATGGCTGTGCGAAGTTGCTGGATATTGGCAGGAACTGGAACACGCTGTCAATCCAGAGCATCCCAAACATGCTCAATGGGTGACATGTCTGGTGAGTATGCAGGCCATGGAGGAACTGGGACATTTTCAGCATCCAATAATTGTGTACAGATCCTTGCGACATGGGGCAGCGCATTATCATGCTGAAACATCAGGTGATAGAGGCGGATGAATGGCAAGACAATGGGCCTCAGGATCTCGTCACGGTATCGCTGTGCATTCAAATTGCCATCAATAAAATGCAGTTGTGTTCGTTGTCTGTATGCCTGCCCATACCATAACCCCACCTCCAGCATGGAGCACTCTGTTCAAAACTTTGAGAACAGCAAACCGCTTGCCCACACAATGCCATACAACGTGGTCTGCTGTTGTGAGGCCGGTTGTACGTACTGCGAAATTCGCTAAAGCGACGTTGGAGGCGGCTTATGGTATAGAAATTAACATTCAATTACAGTGGCTTGCGATAGTATTCGCCCCCTTGGCATTTTTCCTATTTTTCTGCCTTACAACCTGGAATTGAGGTCTGGGCTTTGACTAGGCCATTCCAGTACATTTAAATGTTTCCCCTTAAACCACTCGAGTATTGCTTTAGCAGTATGCTTAGGGTCATTGTCCTGCTGGAAGGTGAACCTCCGTTGCAGTCTCAAATCTCTGGAAGACTGAAACAGGTTTCCTTCAAGACTTTCCCTGTATTCAGCGCCATCCATAGGTTCTGACCAGTTTCCCAGTCCCTGCCAATGAAAAACATCTCCACAGCATGATGCTGCCACCACCATGCTTCACTGTGGGATGATGTTCTCGGGGTGATGAGAGGTGTTGGGTTTGCGCCAGACATAGCATTTTCCTTGATGGCCAAAAAGCTAAATTTTTGTCTCATCTGATCAGACTACCTTCTTCCATATGTTTGGGGAGTCTCCCACATGCCTTTTGGCGAACACCAAATGTTTTTGCTTATTTTTTTCTTTAAGCAATGGCTTTTTTCTGGCCACTCTTCCGTAAAGTCCAGCTCTGTGGAGTGCACGGCTTAAAGTGGTCCTATGGACAGATACTCCAATCTCCGATGTGGAGCTTTGCAGCTCCTTCAGGGTTATCTTTGGTCTCTTTGTTGCCTCTCTGATTAATGCCCTCCTTGCCTGGTCTGTGAGTTAGGGTGGGTGGCCCTCTCTTGGCAGGTTTGTTGTGGTGCCGTATTCTTTCCATTTTTTAATAATGGATTTAATGGTGCTCCATGGGATGTTCAAAGTTCCTGATATTTTTTTATCACCCAATCCTAATCTGTACTTCTCCACAATTTTGTCCCTGATCTGTTTGGAGAGCTCCTTGGTCTTCATGGTGTTGCTTGGTGGTGCCAGTTGCTTAGTGGTGTTGCAGACTCTGGGGCCTTTCGGAACAGGTGTATATATACTGAGATCATGTGACAGATCATGTGATACTTAGATTGCACACGGGTGGACTTTATTTAACTAATTATGTGACTTCTGAAGGTAACTGGTTGCACCAGATATTATTTAGGGGCTTCATAGCAAAGGGGGTAAATACATATGCACGCACCACTTTTCTGTAAATAAACATTTAGAATTCTTTGAAATAAGTAATTTTTTTCGTTTCACTTCACCAATTTGGACTATTTTGTGTATGTCCATTACATGAACTCCAAATAAAAATCAATTTAAATTACAGGTTGTAATGCAACAAAATAGGAAAAATGCCAAGGGGGATGAATACTTTTGCAAGGCACTGTATCTGGCATTCAATTGTGTGGCCTTTTATTGTCCCCAGCACAAGGTGCACCTGTGTAATGATCATGCTGTTTTTTTCAAGTTTTTTTTTAACCTTTATTTAACTAGGCAAGTCCGTTAAGAACAAATTCTTATTTTCAATAACGGCCTAGGAACAGTGGGTTAACTGCCTTGTTCAGGGGCAGAACAACATATTTTTACCTTGTTACCTTGTTGTTTAATCAGCTTCTTGAAATGCCACACAGGTGGATGGATTATCTTGGCAAAGGAGAAATGCTCACTAACAAGGATGTAAACAAATTTGTGCACATCATTTGAGAGAAATAAGATGTTTGTGTGCCTATGGGACATTTCTGTGATCTTTATATTTATATTTTTGTTCAGTATACATCATCACACGATGATATCCGTGCATGCACTCAACATGCATATGATTGCTATTCTATGTAGATA
The DNA here is from genome assembly GCF_016432855.1 of Salvelinus namaycush. NCBI lineage: Eukaryota > Metazoa > Chordata > Actinopteri > Salmoniformes > Salmonidae > Salvelinus > Salvelinus namaycush. The sequence goes on from NC_052321.1 coordinate 32,802,451, forward strand.
GCACACTTCTTTATTGATAATAATAATACCAAGAGTTTGAGAAGAGTTATGAGGCCATGCTGTACATATTTCATCATCTGACCATACATAATGAATGAGCCATTCACAAACATTCATCACAACTAACATAGGTCTGGAGAGAAATAATATATACTGTATTTGATATTCATACTCATTTGTACACATTTTTTTGTGCTTCATTGGCCATGCTATTTTACAGGCTTATCACAGCAGGCTGGGAGTAAATCCACAGTTTTGGTGGAACAACACACCACTGATGTAGGAATAGGACTCAGTGTGTAGACTGAAGTCTTAGCCTTCTGTAGTTAGAGAGATCTCTGACCATTTAGCTGTAAACAGGCATTTTAGCTTGATGTTCTGTAGTGCCAATCTGTAGTGTTCATGATTTAACTCAATTGCCCAAGCTGTCAAATTATTTATCTGGAGTTCAATCAATCCAATATGAGAAATCAATCACACTGAAACTGAGAACAATTATCAAAAACAATGTGCCTCACTTTGCACAAATTAAGTGGTTGATTTAGATCTACTTCCAAAAGATTCTATCTCTTCAATAGGCCCCATGTATGACAACGTAATGATAACACTCAATTCCCCTTGGACAGAAAAGAGCAGACGCTCTGAGCAAGCTACTACTACTACAGCTCCAATCCCATAGGATCATAGGACCATGTGTTTCAGTGTCCCTCATGCATTTCTTCTGTTATTAATTCAGCAGTTTCAGCAGATGTTTGGGCTGACATGCATGATACTCTCCTGTGTGTTCTTGACATTTCCTCCTGAGAAAGCGTAACAAGAAAAACTTCAAGAAAAACTTTTATGTAAAATTAAAATAAAAATCTACCAATGTGAGTGCCAGCTGAATTAAGCAATCACTAACTTGGCTTCACCTCCTCATATGTAATGGCAATTTTCATGGCTGGAACCATTTCCTGTGAGCTAATTAACAGTAGATTAGACGTGGTGTTGCTTTGGACCGGAGCAGGAAGGCTTATCCTCTGTTTGTCTGTTACTCCATCCTCCAAGCCCTTGATTGCAATGACAGCAGAGGACAGTTGCCTAAGTAATTTGACTGCATAAATAATACTGCTATAATACATGGCCAGGCAGCCACATTTCAGAATAGAAGAGAACATTGTGTAAGTGTGTTGTGTTTACACTTTTGTCAACTCGTATCCTTGTCAGTAATTTATAGTGGCATCTGTATGTGTCCTCTATCTTCCTGGAAAGAAGCCCTCATCTCCCTTCCTCTCTCCTGTCAAGTCTTGCTGCATGCCTGTCATTCTGCCCTAGACACGGTCAGAAAGTCCCTTCACTGAGCTGCTAGCTGTCACTATTCTGAGAGGAGGGGATTCATCAAAAGGCACTTTTCCTGACAGAATGACTTTGAAATTCATGGGATGTCCCTGATGGTTAGAAAGGTCAAAGGCATATCAAAACAGACACATTGTTTTCCTTATTCCTCACATCAAAGAATGGATTTTGTTGAGGGAGGAAGTGCTCTCCTTGCTTTCCTTTCTTTACCTATTTATTTCCATATTCCACAACATATTGAACATGTGCTGTAGCCTATACTTTCACCTTTAGATACACAGCAGATACACATGGGGAGAAAATGCTAATTTAATTGACTGCTCTACTATAATCCTGACGGGTAATCCTGAGATTAGTTCCTGTGGTGGGCTGGTGCCAAGTGGAGGTCTGGACACAAGGCCCTAATGAGATGGTAGGGACTCTAGCCACAATCCATGGGTCTGTCCTACATAGCATCCTATTGCCTACATAGTGCACTACCTTTGAGCAGAGCCCTATGGGGCTATGTAGGGAATAGGGTGCCATTTTTGACACAATGGCCACCACCATGGCCTATTTATTGCCTTACCTCCCTTATCTTACCTCATTTGCACACAATGTATATATACTTTTTTTCCTACTGTATTATTAACTGTATGGATGTTTATTCTATGTGTAACTCTGTGTTGTTGTATGTGTCGAACTGCTCTGCTTTATCTTGGCCAGGTCGCTGTTGTAAATGAGAACTTGTTCTCAACTAGCCTACCTGGTTAAATAAAGGTGAAATAAAAAAAGATATAAAATAAAATAAAAAACAATCAACAGATATCCGGTGACTCTCCTCTGTCTCAGTACTGGATTGTATAACAATTAGAAAGGATGGTGTTACAATGAAAAAGACTGGATGAGAAGATGTCAGCCCAGCTCTAGTCCTTATATATATATATATATATATTCCCATATATACAGAAAGGGAGGGGTTTATGATAAGTTTAATTAAAGGTAGACAGTGCTTGTTCACATTGATCTCTGTCACTCTCTACAGGTAGAAAAGACATCCAAAAAGGCAACCATAAACACCACCAGTTTGTAGTTCTTTGATTCTGCTGTCCTCTGTCTCAGCCCCGAGAATGCTGTTCCGCATCCAGCCTGAGATCCAGGCAGGAGCCTTGACCACAAAGGAATGACTTTGGTCTGAGGTTGCAAAGGGAGTGTTTATTACTGAACATTTTTTAAGTTTACGTGTAAACTACCATAATTTTGTTATCGTTCAAGGATTTTATGTAATCTATCACAAGACATTTAGTGGCCCTTTTGGCTACTTCAGATTATCACAGGTGTCTAATTATATTTGGCCTCTGGCCTCATCACATGTAAAATACTCTATCAAATAATGAAATAAGATGATTTTAAAATACAAAATATAATGAAAACGATTTAAAACATTATCCTAAATATAAACCATCAACTTAGTGAATACCATTGGTGTTTAATATGAGGGTTTCAGCATTAAATATCCTTTATATTTCATTTTGTCTATGTATTTGTTGTCAACGTTTTGGCATCACACTGGTGGCAGTTGTGAAAAAAGGCAATAGTTGGACGAGTTGCAGAGGTAACGTAAACTCACGTAAACTCGTACATCGCCTTGGACCGTACAATTGCCCTTATTTTAGCGCCCCAAAAACGTAATACTTCCAGATCAACTGTAATGTCAATACCATTGTAAAGCACAATTTCTCCCCTTTCCAACAGAATCAATTACATGACCTAAACGCTGCCCGTTTCTGCATAATTCAAGCAGGCAATGAGCCCCGTCGGGTCTTTTTAAAAATGGCGGGTGGGGAAGCGAAACAAATGCGTGATAGTGAGAAGGAGAGATGTTGTGTGGGAAAATTGCTTTTTTTCACTCGATCTGTCCAACTTATCACCTTATCGCCTCTAAAATGTAAATAAAACACTATAAAGAGTTTATATAATGTGTCATTACATACCTATTTGAAGGTTTGTGTCGAATTTGAATCGAGTTTTTAGGGCGGTGCTAAAGTGATCTTAGAAGTAAACAGCGGCTTTGAGAATGATGATCGCATGCAATGATGACGCAAAAAATGACTAGGTATCCCCCCTACCCCCGTCACTGTCCATTTCTTGTTTTTAAACAATGAGAGAAGTGCTACACCTGGTGGAGAGAGATTGTAAGACAGAAATAGTAGCTTTATGCGTGCTGTACGTTACGACATGACACGTCACGATGTAACGGAGGGTCAGTTTTTTCAACTTTTCTCCAATACTATAGATTACCATGTCGATCAACGCTTGAATAGAAACCCAGTTCACACCCCCGATTTTGAAGTCAACACAGTCGCTACAGTCCCATTAGTTTTCTTTGTAGCCTCGTTTGAATGTTGTGGTTGCGCACATTTGTACGGAATGGGGTGAGTTTACGTTAATTGAAAATAATGCCATTGTTGATTTGATTATTTTTTCATTAATTAGGCTATTTTCTCTTGAACCATATGGTCTATCTATTCAATGTGGTCTCAGAGCATTTTATATTATTCTGTATGTAAATCCGACATTCCATTTAGTATGATATGTTACGTTTCGTATGTTATGTATTAATTTGTGATGTCCATCATTCATTTCCTATGATGTGTTATGAATTACAATTAGTATGATATATTACGAATAGCAATTCGTACAATATGTTATCAATTGCAATTTGTACAATATGTTACGAATTTGCAAATCTACAGTATGTTACGAATTCCAATTTGTTGCGGCTAACGCTAGCTAGGGATGGCTAGGTGGCTAACGCTAACGTTAGCTAGCTGGGTAACGTTAGCTAGGCTATGGGTTAGGAGTTAGCTTAAAGGGGAGGGCTAGCTAACATGCTAAAAAGTATGCTAAAGTTGTCCGTGATGAAATTCGAACACATAACCTATGGGTTGCTAGACGTTTGAACTATACGCCCAACTAGTAAGTAGTTGCGAAGTTGCTAAAATTGTCCGTGATGCGATTCGAACACGCAACCTTTGGGTTGCTAGACATCTGTCTTATGTAACCATACCAAACGTAACATATTGTATCCTATTCATTTGAGTGTCCACGATTAAAGTTTACTATGTTACTTCTAGTCTATGATACCAGTCTGATCTATTAGAAACTCATGGACAAAAATTCTACTATATATGAGTAAATTTTTTAAAAATTATTCAAGTATACATGACCAAAGATTGCCATCATTTTTCTATTAATTTACCAAAATTACTGAAAATTTCGGTAACTTTGGTAAATTATCGGTAGCTGTGCAACCCTTCTCTGGTCCACTTCTATACTTCTAGCGGTTTGATGCAGCCTTTCAAAATAAGTTTTACCACATGGTCATGTGTGCATCCCAAATGGCACCCTATTCCCTATATCAGGACTATTCAAATATTACCCTACGAGGTCCAGAGTACTGCTGGATTTCTGTCCTAACTGATAATTGATTGCTGGTGTCTCAGGTCTATAAATCAGTCCTTGATTAGAGGGGAATAAAAAAAATTTAAGTAGTGGAAGTATGGCTTCAAGGTCCATGTTTGAATTTGAGGGCAGTATATATTGTACTCCTTTTGACCAGAGGCTCTTCTCAAAAGTAGTAGACTAAATAGGGATTAAGGTTCCATTTGAGACGCAGACAATGAGTTACAGGATATTTTCTCACAATTTCTTTGGCTGGGTTTGAGGAGTTCTGGAAGAGGTGCCACTGCAGACCTTTATTTTCCTCAAGTGCCAAACTATTTGCGCATTCTGTTTTTTGGGCATTCATATTGTAGAGATGAGATGAACTCAACAACCTTGTCTCAGATTTGTATAGCATCTCATGCAATGGGTGTCAGAATCACAGCAGATTCAATGCACGACTTAACAGGTTTCTGGGGCTTTCGGGGGGGCTTTCGGTGTGCGGGTGTGCATGGTTGAGACTTCCACTGTTTATGTGAATAGTCGTGATTTCCACATTGACTTTTAATTTCCGCACTCTTCAAGTAGCCTAACCACAATAATGAAATGTTATACTGTATATAGAAATAATTATAAGACAGGATGATCTCCATGAATTTATGACTTTAATTTATTTTATTACGACCTGCTTTGGATTCAATTTTCTATTCCTGTATAAGTCATTAATTGTTGGGGGCACATTGTGAGCATTAAAATACGGTTCACTGCAATGCATAAGATATAAAGCTACTCCTAAAGGGAATGACATTGACCATGGGTGACATGACATTCAACTGAAATAATGAGGTTGACATTCATGACCACTGGAACGTCCCAAATGGATCACTTCTGCTATTTCCTGGATATAAACATAGTATAAATGGATGTTGTCGGAAGATATTCTTCTGAAAATATTCAGACCCCTTGACTTTTTCCACTTTGTTACGATACAGCCTTATTCTAAAATGGATTAAATCGTTTTTTCCCTTCATCAATCTACACACCCCATAATGACAGAGCAAAAACTGTTTTTCGAAATTTTTGCTAATTTATAATAAAAAAAACTGAAATATAACATTTACATAAGTATTCAGACCCTTTACACAGTACTTTGTTGAAGCACCTTTGGCAGCGACTACAGCTTCAAGTCTTCTTGGGTATGAAGCTTGGCACATCTGTATTTGGGTAGTTTCTCCCATTCTTCTCTGCAGATCCTCTCAAGCTTTGTCAGTTTGGATGGGTAGCGTTGCTGCACAGCTATTTTCAGGTCTCTCCAGAGATATTAGATCGGGTTCAAGTCCAGGCTCTGGCTGAGCCACTCAAGGACACTCCTGCTTTGTCTTGGCTGTGTGCTTAGGGTCGTTGTCCTGTTGGAAAGGGAATCTTCACCCCAGTCTGAGGTTCTGAGTGCTCTCGAGCAGGTTTTCATCAAGGATCTTTTTAAATAATTTAATCCATTTTAGAATAAGGCTGTAATGTCTAAAGGGGTCTGAATACTTTCTGAAGGCACAGTATTTTCAATGATAATAAGCATCTCCACAGATACAGTAGCTTCAACCATCCATCTTCTTAAAGATTGTTTTACCTGAAGGACAACCTTTATTTTTCAAGAGGAAAGCACCTCTCAATGGCTACCATTTCTGAACAGTGGTGTATACAGGCCCACAGTATAAAGATGTTTTGTGGGGTTACAAATGAAAGTTATGTTAAAAGAAAATAAGTTTATTCATACACTGTGAGAGTATACTGTGAGAGAGTGAGTGAGAGTGTGTCCGTTAAGACAGAAAGGGAATATTATGCATGAGTTATTTCTCTCATATACTAATATGCCACCTTCACCTCCATCAGTGTCTGTTGCCATAGTGAAACTGATCCTCCATCATCCAAAATGCAGAGAAAAACAAAACATTCTCCAGTTTTATCGCAGGGCCTCGCTGTCTCTATGGCAATGGCCATGTGTTTTGAGAAACCTTTGATACCTTGAGTAATGAGCAGTAACTGCACAAAACAAAGGCTGTGTTTAATGTTCACATCGCTGAAAGCCTGCTGGTGATTATACCCACAAAAGCTAGTGCCCATATCACCCCTTGACAAAATGCCTAAACAAACAACAAATGCAGTCATTCTCCAGTTTACATACTGACACTTTTATATTCTGCGGCTCCATTGATTACGCAGCGGAGTCTAATAGACTAGACGTAACATAGTAAACGTAAATCCGAGACATTCAAATTAGTATGATATGTTACGTTTGGTATGGTTACATATGCAGAATGCTACTTACAGCAAAAACAAAAGGAGGGTGGTTGGGCTTCTAACGCAAACGTTTAGCAACCCAAAGGTTGCGTGTTCGAATATCATCACGGACTTTAGCATTTTAGCTAATTAGCAAATGTTCAACTACTTACTACTTTTTAGCTACTTTGCAACCACTTAGCATGTTAGCGAACCTTAACCCTTTTAGCTAACCCTTCGCCTAACCCTAACCTTAACCCTTTAACCTAACCTTAACCTTAACCCTAACCCCTATCCTTTCTAACGTTAGCCAGCTAGCTCATTTATTGTTAGCCACCTAGCTAACGTTAGCCGCAACAAATTGTAATTCATAACTTATCATATGTTTTGCAAATTTGTAACATATTGTACGTTTTGCAAATTTGTAATATATTGTACTTTTTGCAAGTTTGTAACATATCATACAAAATAGATGATGGACATCCACAAATGAATACATACTATACGAAAAGCAACATATCATACTAAATGGAGTGTCACAGATTTATGCAAAGAATAATACGAAATTCTCTGAGACCAGGTTGGATTACGATGCATGTGTACGCCACCCCCAAGGTTCGCCAAAGTATATGTTGTCTGGTCTTTGGCACCCCAACACAAATAGCGTTCTTGAGCCTGGCCGTCTACGTGGGCGCACATCTATGCATGAGAACTAGCCTACAACTGATTTAACAGACAGACACCTGAAAACAGAACATCTCAAAGCACTTCAGGGGAAAATTATGTCACATGTCTTTTGAGTTCTGCTGCATCTCATTTACACCGAAGGGACTCTTCTGTGTATTTTACTGTTAGGCCTACTCAGCTTAGCAAAGGCCTGGCTGTCGCCTGTCACCAGACCTAGGTTCAAATAACATTGGCAATCTTTCAAATGCTTTGAGCATTTGCTTGAGCTTGCTTGGAGTGCCAGATGGATGGGGTTTGCACTTTTGAGACTATTCTTTTAGTTCCATTGTGCCAGGTATAGCTCAATCAAGCACAGCTAAAAATATTTGAAATGGTTACATACTTTTTAAAAACACTGCATTGTTGGTAAGTAAGAAAAATGTACTAAATAAACTAAAGGAAAACTAGTAACAATAAAATAACAGTAATGAGGCTATATACAAGGGGTACCGGTAACAAGTCAATGTGCAGGGGTACGGGTTAGTCGAGGTAATTGAGGTAATATGTACATATAGGTAGGGGTAAAGTGACTATGCATAGATAATAAACAGAGAGTAGCAGCAGTGTGTGTGTGTGTGTGTGTGTGTGTGTGTGGTGTGTGTGTGTGTGTGTGGCGTCAATATGCATGTGTGTGTGTGTGTGTTTGTGTTGGAGTGTCAGTGTAGTATGTGTGAGTGTGTGGTTAGAGTCCAGTGAGTGTACATAGAGCCTGTGAAAGAGAATCAGTGCAAAACATAATAAGAAAATAAGGGGGTCTTTGATGAACTGTTCAGCATTCTTATGACTTGGGGGTAGAAGCTGTTATTAAGGAACCTTTTGGTCCCAGACTTGGCATTCCGGTACCGCTTGCCGTGCGGTAGCAGAGAGAACAGTCTTTGACTTGGGTGGCTGGAGTCTTTGACAATTATTTGTGCCTTCCTCTGAAATCGCCTGGTATAGAGGTCCTGGATGGCAGGAAGCTTGACCCCAGTGATGTACTTGGCCATAAGCACTGGGCCATACGCAACCTTTTTGAGTATCTGAGGACCTATGCCAAATATTTTCAGTCTCCTGAGGGGAATAGGCTTTGTCGTGCCCTCTTCACGACTGTCTTAGTGTGTTTGGACCATGATAGTTTGTTGGTGATGTGGACGCCAAGGAACTTGAAGCTCTCAACCTGTTCCACGGCAGCCCCGTTGATGAGGATGGGGGCTTTTCCTGTAGTCCACAATCATCTCCTTTGTCTTGATCACGTTGAAGGAGAGGTTGTTGTCCTGGCACCACACGACCAGGTCTCTGACCTCCTCCATATAGGCTGTCTCATCGTTGTCGGTAATCAGGCCTACCACTGTTGTGTCATCTGCAAACTTGATGACGGAGTTGTAGTCATGCGTGGCCACGCTGTCATGGGTGAACAGGGAGTACAGTAGTGGACTAAGCACACACCCCTGAGGGGCCCCCATGTTGAGGCTTTGCCTGTTTGATGTTTTGTCAGAGGGAATAGCAGGATTTCTTATAAGCGTCCGGATTAGTGTCCCGCTCCTTGAAAGCGGCATCTCTAGCCTTTAGCTCAGTGCGGATGTTGCCTGTACTCCATGGCTTCTGGTTGGGATATGTACGTACGGTCACTGTGGGGACGACATCATCAAAGCACTTATTAATGAAGCCGTTGACTGATGTGGTATACCCCTCAATGCCATCGGATGAATCCCGGAACATATTCCAGTCCTGTAGCTTAGCATCCGCTTCATCTGACCACTTCCGTCACTGCTACTGGTTGTTTGAGTTTTTCTTGTAAGCAGGAATCAGGAGGATAGAGTTATGGTCAGATTTTCCAAATGGAGGGCAGGGGAGAGCTTTGTATGTGCCTCTGTGTGTGGAGTAAAGGTGATCTAGAGATTTTTTTCTCTCGAGTTGCACATCAATTTTCCTGCGCTTAAAGTCCCCGGCCACTAGGAGCCGGGGGCATACTAACCCCACTAACCGTACTATTTGTGACGTAAATTCAGGATATAGTATGCCTACTAGTCATAGTATGGATATAGTTAGTATGCCAAAAGTTCCCGGATGTCGTACTACATTCGCCAAAATACGAAGTATACAAGCAGTGGACACTATTTCCGTGCTTTTAGGGCCCATAATGCAATTCTTCAGAAAATGGGCGTTGTTTCACAACGTTTTCAGATTTGAAGAAAATGGCAAAAAAAAAAAATCAACAAGAGCTGATACAAATTCAGTGCTTTAACTAATAATAACAAATGTTAAGAAAATGTTCAGCAATGTAATAAAGTAATGACTTTTCAAATAAGTTACCTTACACGTTATGTTGGCTGACAATTTGTTAGCTACGCTATCCTTACGAACCGCATAGCATACCATTACAGCAGTATGTACTGGTATGTTAGCTAGCTACCTAATGTTAGTTGGCTACTAATATATCAAACTTGCCAGTATATTAACTACATGCTATCTAACTAACTACCCAACATTTATTGACTTGATTATTCCCGTCCTTCTTAGTTTAGCTAAGTGGTGTAGTCGTTGTGGGTTCTCAATGTGGGCATTTGGGTGCGTTCGGAATTTCACTCTGGCTATCTACTCCGATTTCAGAGATCTCTCGTCTGACGTACCTGTGCCAGAGCGCAGAATAACTGATGAATACACGAACACTCCTCACAAGTTGAATATTTTTTTATTTTATTTTGATGTAACCTTTATTTAACTAGGAAAGTCAGTTAAGAACAAATTCTTATTTACAATGATGGCCTACCCCGGCCAAACCCTAAGCCGGACGATGCTGGGCCAATTGTGCGCCACCCTGTGGGACTCACAATCCTGGCCGGTTGTGATACAGCCTGGAATCGAACCACTACTGCAAAACACCAGTCTCAACGTCAACAGTGAAGAGCGACTCTGGGATGCTGGCCTTCTTGGAAGAGCTGCAATGAAAAAGCCATATTTCAGACTGGCAAATAAAAAGAAAAGATTAAGATGGGCAAAAGAACACAGACACTGGACAGAGGAACTCTGCCTAGAAGGCCAGCATCTCGGAGTCGCCTCTTCACTGTTGACGTTGAGACTGGTGTTTTGCGTGTACTATTTAATGAAGCTGCCAGTTGAGGACTTGTGAGGCGTCTGTTTCTCTAACTAGACACTCTAATGTACTTGTCCTCTTGCTCATTTGTGCACCGGGGCCTCCCACTCCTCTTTCTATTCTGGTTAGCATTAGTTTGCGCTGTTCTGTGAAGGGAGTAGTACACAGCGTTGTACGAGATCTTCAGTTTCTTTGCAATTTCTCGCATGGAATAGCCTTCATTTCACAGAACAAGAATAGACTGACGAGTTTCAGAAGAAAGTCTATGTTTCTGGCCATTTTGAGCCTGTAATCGAACCCACAAATGCTGATGCTCCAGATACTCAACTAGTCCAAAAGAAGGCCAGTTTTAATGCTTCTTTAATCAGAACAAATTTTTCAGCTTTGCTAACATAATTGCAAAAGGGTTTTCTAATGATCAATTAGCCTGTTAAAATGATAAACCTGGGCCTCTGTATGCCTATGTAGATATTCCATTAAAAATCTGCCATTTCCAGCTACAATAGTCATTTACAACATTAACAATGTCTACAATGTATTTCTGATGAATTTGATGTTATTTTAATGGACAAAAAATGTGCTTTTCTTTCAAAAATCAGGACATTTCTAAGTGGCCCCAAACTTTTGACCGGTAGTGTAGGTGTCATAATGAGATGAAGTGAGGAGGCTTTGTAGAGAGCTGGTGCATACTTGTCCTATAAGAATCAATCATTAGTAAGCCAATATATTCACGTTACCGGCACAGCAGTGTTTTGCATTCATATATGAATATTCAAATTCATGGTGTTATTCATATCTAAATGTTTACAAGCATTTACTCAACCACCAAGGTAGTCATTACAGTGCTCACCTGAAAACACACTGATGAATCAGGATAGTTTGACGTCTATAAAGTCTCCTCATTTATCCTCGGTAATAACCAATACAGACATATTGCATTTATCCTCAGCACTACTAGCCAAAACAGACATTAAACCTGATTGTATATTATGCTGTATGATTGATGTGTTTTGATGTGTTCCTGCCTTGTTGTGGTTGATGATGAAGCCAACTGCTGTGTAAACCGCTCATTGCCATGGTTAATGTGCATTAGGTTTGCCTGGATGGCTTACTTGCTTAGACACCCCCACCCTAACCTGAGCTACATATACAACAGTCAGCACAATGCCGTTGCATTCAACATTAGTAACACTATGGGTGAATATACACTGAGTATACCTAACATTATGAACAACTTCCCAATATTGATCTTGTCTGGCCCGTTCACCCTCTGAATGGCACACATACACAATCCATGTTTCAAGGTTTAAAAATCCTTCTTTAACCTGTCTCCTCCCCTTCATCTACATTGATTGACGTGAATTTAACAAGTGACATCAATACGAGATCATAGCTTTCACCTGGATTCACCTGGTCAGTCTGTCATGGAAAGACCAGGTGTCCTTAATGTTTGTGTACTCCACACCAGATACCCTGAGGCTTTGACTTTCATGTTATCTTTTATCTGCAATTGTCTTTTCATGCCAGCCAGCCTAGCTATGAGCCATCGAAATCATTGGCCCCTGAAGGTCAGATGATAAATAGAATGAGGTACTCCAAATTGGAAACGCAGGCAATGGTGAAACTGTATCAGATTGAATGGGTCATAAATAGACAATGAGGCCCTATCTGATAATGCGATACGTAGTGATGAGTCTCGCTCTCACTGTTGCCTGCCCAGCACCTAAGCTTCTGAGTTTGCATTCTGTCTGTCTCTAGAAATGAATTGGTATAGGTGAACCTATATCTATCCTACCCTGCCTTTCTAAGGTCTTCGAAAGCCAAGTTAACAAACAGATCACCGACCATTTAGAATCCCACCGTACCTTCTCCGCTCCGCTTTTTCAGAGCTGGTCATGGGTGCACCTCAGCCACGCTCAAGGTCCTAAACGATATAACTGCCATCGATTAGAGACAATACTGTGCAGCTGTATTCATCAACCTGGCCAAGGCTTTCGACTCTGTCAATCACCACATTCTTATCGGCAGACTCAACAGCCTTGGTTCCTCAAATGATTGCCTCGCCTGGTTCACCAACTACTTCTCTGATAGAGTTCCGTGTGTCAAATCGGAGGGCCTCCTGTCCGGACCTCTGGCAGTCTCTATGGGGGTGCCACAGGGTTCAATTCTCGTGCCGACTCTCTTCTCTGTATACATCAATGATGTCGCTCTTCTCTGATCCACCTCTACGCAGACGACACCATTCGGTATACTTCTGGCCCTTCTTTGGACACTGTGCTAACTAACCTCCAGACGAGCTTCAATGCCATACAACTCTCCTTCCGTGGCCTCCAACTGCTCTTAAATGCAAGTAAAACTAAATACATGCTCTTCAACCGATCGCTGCCCACACCTGCCCGCCTGTCCAGCATCACTACTCTGGACGGTTCTGACCTAGAATATGTAGACAACTACAAATACCTAGGTGTCTGGTTAGACTGTAAACTCCTTCCAGACCCACATTAAGCATCTCCAATCCCAAATTAAATCAAGAATCGGCTTCCTATTTCGCAACAAAGCATTCTTCACTCATGCTGCCAAACATACCCTCGTAAAATTGACTATCCTACCGATCCTCGACTTCGGCGATGTCATTTACAAAATAGCCTCCAACACTCTACTCAACAAATTGGATGCAGTCTATCACAGTGCCATCCGTTTTGTCACCAAAGCCCCATATACTACCCACCACTGCAACCTGTACGCTCTCGTTGGCTGGCCCTCGCTTCATACTCGTCGCCAAACCCACTAGCTCCAGGTCATCTACAAGTCTTTGCTAGGTAAAGCCTCGCCTTATCTCAGATCACTGGTCACCATAGCAGCACCCACCCGCAGCACGCGCTCCAGCAGGTATATTTCACTGGTCACCCCCAAAGCCAATTCCTCCTTTGGCCTCCTTTCCTTCCAGTTCTCTGCTGCCAATGACTGGAACGAACTGCAAAAATCGCTGAAGCTGGAGACTCTTATCTCCCTCACTAACTTCAAGCTCCAGCTGTCAGAGCAGCTCACAGATCATTGCACCTGTACATAGCCCATCTGTAAATAGCCCATCCAACTACCTCATCCCCATACTTTATTTATTTATTTATTTTGCTCCTTTGCACCCCAGTATCTCAACTTGCACATTCATCTTCTGCACATCTATCACTCCAGTTTCTAATTGCTATATCGTAATTACCTTGCCACTATGGCCTATTTATTGCCTTACCTCCCTTATCTTACCTCATTTGCACACACTGTATATATACTTTTTTTTCTACTGTATTATTGATTGTATGTTTGTTTATTCCATGTGTAACTCTGTTGTTGTATGTGTCGAACTGTTTTGCTTTATCTTGGCCAGGTCGCAGTTGTAAATGAGAACTTGTTCTCAACTAGCCTACCTGGTTAAATAAAGGTGAAATAAATAAATACATTTAAAAAAGGTTGGCTGCTGCCAGTGTTGTGTGTAGTCACTGAGGCTGCTTCCCAAATGGCACACTGTTCCCTTTATAGTGAATAGGGTGCCGTTTGGGACGCATCCCTGAGTGACTCTGGGCTGCGATGTAAAGGGGGTATAACAGGGCACAGAGAGCCAGGCTGGGATGGCAGCAGCCTGCTGAGTCCGTCACCATTAAGGCTGACCTTGGGCGCACAGGACACAGGGAGGACTGACTGAGGGAAGGGGAAGCACTGGGGAAGGCAGATGCTGTGTCCGCAATGGCACCCTATTCCTTATATAGCGCACTACATTTAATGGGGCCCTGGTCAAAATTAGTGCCATTTGGGACAACGCCATAGTGTGAGGGGAATAGACTTAGGCTTTACAACAGACTTTACTGTACTTCTGGAGAAAAGGGTTACAACAGAAGGGTCTTCGTCTTTGTAAGTATGATTATGAATAGCAATGATTTAAACTGAAATGACCGTGATGCTCTCCAGAGGGAAGGGGAATTTACCCCAGCAGCAGCAGAGAGACATGGTTCCTTCTTCCTTCCTCTGTGGAATAATATGACCAATGGGCCATTCTTGTTTTTGCTATTTGGAGAAATGTTTTATGAAATCCAAAAATTGAAATGAGTTGTCTCGACTGGTTGATAACAGAATTTTGTAAATGCCTTTCTCTTTTGACGTTATAACCGTTTTATAGTGTTTGCCATTGGCTGTTGGTAAGTGTTAATGTGCTTAGTGTGACTCATTATTTAGAGTGTGAATAAGTAGGAGGTTGACCAGGCAACTGAAATTTCACACATGCCTACACTGATTTCAATCAAATGTGATTATGCCAGTAAGTGTGATATTAATCCACGTAATAGTGAATTCCCTCTTTGAAAACAAGGAAGTATATTTATAAAGCAGCTCTATTACATTGAGATTTTGAGGTTTGATTAGGCCTGAGTCAAGGAGAGCATCATTAATTCTGCTGTATCCTATAACCCACTTGGATGAGTATTACAGGAAGAAGGCATTCGGTGACTTTATTCATATGCTTTATAC
The DNA here is from genome assembly GCF_016432855.1 of Salvelinus namaycush. Taxonomy (NCBI): domain Eukaryota; kingdom Metazoa; phylum Chordata; class Actinopteri; order Salmoniformes; family Salmonidae; genus Salvelinus; species Salvelinus namaycush. The sequence continues at coordinate 32,817,797 of NC_052321.1, forward strand.
CATTTTCTGCAGCAATTTGAAGTGATTTCTTTCAGTTGAAGTATGAGGAGCAGATGAGGACTGAATCATTCACTCTCAGAAAGAGAGTGAATCATAGGAGATGATGCATTACGTTTAATCTTGATCTACTCCTCATACTGAAAGAAATCACTTCACATTGCTCCAAATGATGTAGATCAAGATTGTCATTAAGAAAACCCACAGAAATCACATCACGAACATGGTTAGATTTTAAAAACGATGAAAGAAAATCAAACTCAGATGGTTTGTTGATTTTGTTTTGACTCCCTTTGAACACATTGCTCAAGAAGAAAGATATGCGATTGGGCTTTGATGCAAACCCAATTGGCCAAGGAAAACTATGCTATAACTGTCAGTTAGTGCTGAACTATCACACCCCAAATATAGCAGCAGGTTAATGGACTAATGCCATAACTACCAATTTATGGAGACTTCGGCTGTATCCCAAATGGCACCTTATTCCCTATATAGTGCACTACTCTTAACCAGGGCTCATAGAGCTCTGGTTAAAAGTAGTGCACTCTGTAGTGAATATGGTGCTATTTGGGAAACAAGTTTCATTTAATTGACTGCAATATAATAGCAAAGTTCCACACAAACAAAACAAACCATCACAGTAACCACAGTTGTGTGGTGCCCTTCGTGGAATTAGTGAGTAAGAGACAATAGTCTGTTGTCAATCACATCTAGTGGGTAGTAATTTAATTGACATTTCCGCAGAAAATCTACCACTATAGTGGTGCCTTTGATAGTAAACGGTGAAGTGGTACACAGACAGCCTAAGTTACACCACCTTTTAGACAGCGCCATCTTTCCACAGAATTATTCTGAACAAAAATATAAACGCAACATCTGAAGTGTTGGTCCCATGTTTCATGAGCTGAAATAAAAGATCCCAGAATCATTCCAGAAGCAAAAAAAGCTTATTTATCTTAAATGTAAACACATTTGTTTGCAAAAATGAAATGTCCACCAGAGCTGTTGACAGATAATTGAATGTTAATTTCTCTACCATAAGCCACCTCCAACTTCGTTTTAGAGAATTTGGCAGTACGTCCAACCGGCCTCACAACCGCAGACCACGTGTAACCATGCCAGCCCAGGACCTCCACATCTGGCTTCTTCACCTGTGGAATCGTCTGAGACCATCCACCTGGACTGCTGATGAAACTGAGGAGAATTTCTCTCTGTAATAAAACCTTGTTAAAAGTTCATTTGTGGAATTTCTTTCCTTCTTAATGCATCAGTTGTGTTGTGACAAGGTAGGGTTGGTATACAGAAGATAGACCTATTTGGTAAAAGACCAAGTCCATTTTATGTCAAGAACAGCTCAAATAAGCATTTGCAAAAACCATCAAGCGCTATGATGAAACTGGCTCTCATGAGGACCGCCATAGGAAAGGAAGACCCAGAGTTATCTCTGCTGCAGAGGCTAAGTTCATTAGAGTTACCATACCAGCCTCAAAAATTGCAGCCCAAATAAATGCTTCACAGAGTTCAAGTAACAGACACATCTCAACTGTTCGGAGAAGACAGGCCTTCATGGTCAAATTGCTGCAAAGAAACCACTACTAAAGGACACCAATAATAAGAAGAGACTTGATTGGGCCAAGAAACATGAGCAATGGACATTAAACCGATGGAAATCTGTCCTTTGGTCTGATGGGTCCAAATTTGAGATTTTTGGTTCCAACCGCTGTGTCTTTGGGATGATTTCTGCATGTGTCGTTCCCACCATGAAGCATGGAGGAGGAGGTGTGATGGTGTTTTGCTGGTGACACTGTCTATGATTTATTAAGAATTCAAGACACGCTTAACCAGCATGGCTACCACAGCATTCTGCAGTGATACGCCATCCCATCTGGTTTGCGCTTAGTAGGACTATAATTTGTTTTTCAATAGGACAATGACCCAAGACACCTCCAGAGAGAGAACAAATCCAATATGCATTGTACGGATACCTACTGTATCAACACAAAACTCTTCTGGCAAGACCCACGCAATTTAATAAATGGGAGGTGGGAGTCTCCCAAAAAGCTATGATTCAGATTCTGCTGACTGCATTATCTAATGACACAATATACCTTCCTCTTAGACAGTCAGGCCTAGCTTAAATCAGAATAGCCGACATGGACCGTATGGCATTCTGTCATGGATTACTGCCACAACAGGGCCAAGAGTTTTAAATATAAGCAGATGAATGAATGGCAGTAGAATAGTGGCTATGTCCCAAAATGGTATCACATTCCCTTTATAGTGCACAACTTTTAACAAGGGCCCATAGGGTTCTGGCCAAAATAGTGCACTATAAAGGGAATAGGGTGACATTTGGGATATACAACATGAGTCTTTCTTTGCTCCAGCAGGCTCTGAGAAGAGACGTCACCGGCAAGGCCCTCTACAAATCCTCTCTGTTTAACATAATGTTTACAAAGCTTGTTCCCATTCTCTTGGAACCTATAAGGCCACATTCCTGGAAAGCAATCATATTCATGGATTGTCATCTCTGATTTAACGTCCTGCCACCAAAGAAACAACTAAAACTCTAAACCAAGCGGCGAGATTTTGCAGCTCTGACATCAGCATGGGTGTCAGGTGTGGTTTGGAGAGGTGGTGTGGAAGGTGAGGCCAAAGCACGGGTCGTGCAGCCCCAATCTAACAGGGCAGGATATAGAGATCCTGATTATCACTGCACTGTGGTTTGGAGAGGTGGTGGGGATGTTGATCCAAGAGACAAGTCAGGTTGCATGTTGGAGTCTTTTCTGGCCCCGCAAGACTAATGCAAACCCATAGCCATTTTGTGCTTCTCAAAAGAGACACTCATATTGCTACTATGTACTTACGTTGATTCAGAATAGTTTGATGTTGAAGTCTCGGGAGAAGGAGATGTGAGCGTCAGAGGGCGGTCTAGGGACTCTCTTAAGCAGGGGGAACAGCTGTTACATTTTGCATTCCTGCTAGAACTGCTCACCAAACTCCCCGGAAAGCTTAAAAGAAAAAAATCCTAAAAGCATTGTGTGAATTGAGATGCTCCAAGGATCCAGTTTACACCATTCTTTGTGTTCATGTGTATGTACAATTGGTCTCTCGAGGCTACAGGGAAATGTGCAACATTCAGCATGCAGTCACAAACAGCAGCAGCATACCAGCTCCAGCAAAGTGGGAGAAAACTAGCAGAACTGAAGTGAAATCAGACCCGCTTTCATAGATCTCGATTTCCCATGTACTTTATGTGCAGAATCTATTATTTAAAGATAATGTCCTTGAACCAGACCTTATACAGCCGTATTGATAAATCAACACAGCATCAATAGTTACCATAAATATTGGACCTTTCTGTTGTAGCCCTGTATTGATGTGTTCCTGTTTAATGAGGAACATTCATCAGGTTCTTTCATAGCTAGCTAGCTTTAATTGTTCTACTACTGCCTCCAAAAGACTGCTGCACTTAGCAGAACCGTATGTTTAGGAAAGCTATCTTCCGCTCGACAAAGAAGATGCCAAGAAAGATGATTATGATGAATAGTGTACTATTGGATTCAATGCTTTTTGAGTTGTTTACAATGAAATAGAGTGGCAAGAAAAAGACTGGAACACTATGTAGGGGCCATCAAAGACATTAGCGGTAGATCAACAACTGTAACTACTTTAGTATTTCAGTGAAAATAAGCTTTTACCAGACCATAGTGAACCCATTATGGGACAGATAGTTAGATTGATATTATGGGACAGATAGTTAGATTGATATTATGGGACAGATAGTTAGATTGATATTATGGGACAGATAGTTAGGTTGATATTATGAGACAGATAGTCAGATTGATATTATGGGACAGATAGTTAGGTTGATATTATGGGACAGATAGTCAGGTTGATATTATGGGACAGATAGTTAGGTTGATATTATGAGACAGATAGTCAGATTGATATTATGGGACAGATAGTTAGATTGATATTATGGGACAGATAGTCAGATTGATATTATGGGACAGATAGTTAGATTGATATTATGGGACAGATAGTCAGATTGATGTTATGGGACAGATAGTCAGATTGATGTTATGGGACAGATAGTCAGATTGATATTATGGGACAGATAGTCAGATTGATGTTATGGGACAGATAGTCAGATTGATATTATGGGACAGATAGTCAGATTGATGTTATGGGACAGATAGTCAAGCAGCAGCAGCTGAAAAGATGAGCTCCTACAAATATTGAAATTTAAATGTTTTTTTTTTTAGAGTAAAGTACATCGAAAAAAATCAAAAGAAAACTGCAAACTGAATAGGAGACCAAACAAGCAGCTAACAAAGAAGAAAGGCTTTTGAAAAAGTAACAATTTTTCATAAAATTATACCGTTTTCTTAGCTAGCTAAGTTGTTTACCTATTGCTAGGCAGTTGCTAGGGACATTCCTGGAAGAAGCTAGCTAGCTAACAAGGAGTGTCTAGTTGGCAGAAGAGAAGAAGGGACAAAGAAGGGACAAAGTGGGACAAAATAAGGACAGAAGAAAAGGGAAAGGGGACATTAAGGTGAAGCAGTCCTCTAAAGACACAAAAGACAATAATACAAGAAACAACACTTCTATTGCCTCTCCCTCTATGATACGCACTTCCGGGTTGGAGCGAGTAGTTGCATTCCGCTTCGCTCCTCAGGTAGTATTACATTTCATTTCATTACAGTACAACAGTTTGATTTGTTTGATCTTAGCTGGCTACATAGCCGTCTTTGTATCCAAGATAATTGTGTAGTCTAGAGTAATTGTCGAGGTTACCTAGCCAGCTACACTTTCAAACAAAGTCAACAACGCAGCCACTGCTAGCTAGCCTATTTCACCAGCCAGCAGTACTATATCATTTTAGTCAATAAGATTTTTTTGCAACGTAAGCTTAAACTTTCTGAACATTCGAGACGTGTAGTCCACTTGTCATTCCAATCTCCTTTGCATTAGCGTAGCCTCTTCTGTAGCCTGTCAACTATGTGTCTGTCTATCCCTGTTCTCTCCTCTCTGCATAGACCATACAAACGCTTCACACCGCGTGGCCGCTGCTACTCTAACCTGGTGGTACCAGCGCGCACGACCCACGTGGAGTTCCAGGTCTCAGGCAGCCTCTGGAACTGCCGATCTGCGGCCAACAAGGCAGAGTTCATCTCAGCCTATGCTTCCCTCCAGTCCCTCGACTTCTTGGCACTGACGGAAACATGGATTACCAATGATAACACTGCTACTCCTACTGCTCTCTCCTCGTCTGCCCACGTGTTCTCGCACACCCCGAGAGCTTCTGGTCAGCGGGGTGGTGGCACTGGGATCCTCATCTCTCCCAAGTGGACATTTTCTCTTTCTCCCCTGACCCATCTGTCTATCGCCTCCTTTGAATTCCATGCTGTCACAGTTACCAGCCCTTTCAAGCTTAACATCCTTATCATTTATCGCCCTCCAGGTTCCCTTGGAGAGTTCATCAATGAGCTTGACGCCCTGATAAGTTCCTTTCCTGAGGATGGCTCACCTCTCACAGTTCTGGGTGACTTTAATCTCCCCACGTCTACCTTTGACTCATTCCTCTCTGCCTCCTTCTTTCCACTCCTCTCCTCTTTTGACCTCACCCTCTCACCTTCCCCCCCTACTCACAAGGCAGGCAATACGCTTGACCTCATCTTTACTAGATGCTGTTCTTCCACTAATCTCATTGCAACTCCCCTCCAAGTCTCCGACCACTACCTTGTATCCTTTTCCCTCTCGCTCTCATCCAACACTTCCCACACTGCCCCTACTCGGATGGTATCGCGCCGTCCCAACCTTCGCTCTCTCTCCCCCGCTACTCTCTCCTCTTCCATCCTATCATCTCTTCCCTCTGCTCAAACCTTCTCCAACCTATCTCCTGATTCTGCCTCCTCAACCCTCCTCTCCTCCCTTTCTGCATCCTTTGACTCTCTATGTCCCCTATCCTCCAGGCCGGCTCGGTCCTCCCCTCCTGCTCCGTGGCTTGACGACTCATTGCGAGCTCACAGAACAGGGCTCCGGGCAGCCGAGCGGAAATGGAGGAAAACTCGCCTCCCTGCGGACCTGGCATCCTTTCACTCCCTCCTCTCTACATTCTCCTCTTCTGTCTCTGCTGCTAAAGCCAATTTCTACCACTCTAAATTCCAAGCATCTGCCTCTAACCCTAGGAAGCTCTTTGCCACCTTCTCCTCCCTCCTGAATCCTCCTCCCCCTCCTCCCCCCTCCTCCCTCTCTGCGGATGACTTCGTCAACCATTTTGAAAAGAAGGTCGACGACATCCGATCCTCGTTTGCTAAGTCAAACGACACCGCTGGTTCTGCTCACACTGCCCTACCCTGTGCTTTGACCTCTTTCTCCCCTCTCTCTCCAGATGAAATCTCGCGTCTTGTGACGGCCGGCCGCCCAACAACCTGCCCGCTTGACCCTATCCCCTCCTCTCTTCTCCAGACCATTTCCGGAGACCTTCTCCCTTACCTCAACTCGCTCATCAACTCATCCTTGACCGCTGGCTACGTCCCTTCCGTCTTCAAGAGAGCGAGAGTTGCACCCCTTCTGAAAAAATCTACACTCGATCCCTCTGATGTCAATAACTACAGACCAGTATCCCTTCTTTCTTTTCTCTCCAAAACTCTTGAACGTGCCGTCCTTGGCCAGCTCTCCTGCTATCTCTCTCAGAATGACCTTCTTGATCCAAATCAGTCAGGTTTCAAGACTAGTCATTCAACTGAGACTGCTCTTCTCTGTGTCACGGAGGCGCTCCGCACTGCTAAAGCTAACTCTCTCTCCTCTGCTCTCATCCTTCTAGACCTATCGGCTGCCTTTGATACTGTGAACCATCAGATCCTCCTCTCCACCCTCTCCGAGCTGGGCATCTCCGGCAAGGTCCACGCTTGGATTGCGTCCTACCTGACAGGTCGCTCCTACCAGGTGGCGTGGCGAGAATCTGTCTCCGCACCACGTGCTCTCACCACTGGTGTCCCCCAGGGCTCTGTTCTAGGCCCTCTCCTATTCTCGCTATACACCAAGTCACTTGGCTCTGTCATATCCTCACATGGTCTCTCCTATCATTGCTATGCAGACGACACACAATTAATCTTCTCCTTTCCCCCCTCTGATAACCAGGTGGTGAATCGCATCTCTGCATGTCTGGCAGACATATCAGTGTGGATGACGGATCACCACCTCAAGCTGAACCTCGGCAAGACGGAGCTGCTCTTCCTCCCGGGGAAGGACTGCCCGTTCCATGATCTCGCCATCACGGTTGACAACTCCATTGTGTCCTCCTCCCAGAGTGCTAAGAACCTTGGCGTGATCCTGGACAACACCCTGTCGTTCTCAACTAACATCAAGGCGGTGACCCGTTCCTGTAGGTTCATGCTCTACAACATTCGCAGAGTACGACCCTGCCTCACGCAGGAAGCGGCGCAGGTCCTAATCCAGGCACTTGTCATCTCCCGTCTGGATTACTGCAACTCGCTGTTGGCTGGGCTCCCTGCCTGTGCCATTAAACCCCTACAACTCATCCAGAACGCCGCAGCCCGTCTGGTGTTCAACTTTCCCAAGTTCTCTCACGTCACCCCGCTCCTCCGCTCTCTCCACTGGCTTCCAGTTGAAGCTCGCATCCGCTACAAGACCATGGTGCTTGCCTACGGAGCTGTGAGGGGAACGGCACCTCCGTACCTTCAGGCTCTGATCAGGCCCTACACCCAAACAAGGGCACTGCGTTCATCCACCTCTGGCCTGCTCGCCTCCCTACCTCTGAGGAAGTACAGTTCCCGCTCAGCCCAGTCAAAACTGTTCGCTGCTCTGGCACCCCAATGGTGGAACAAACTCCCTCACGACGCCAGGTCAGCGGAGTCAATCACCACCTTCCGGAGACACCTGAAACCCCACCTCTTTAAGGAATACCTAGGATAGGATAAAGTAATCCTTCTAACCCCCCCCTCCCCCCCCTTAAAAGAGTTAGATGCACTATTGTAAAGTGGTTGTTCCACTGGATATCATAAGGTGAATGCACCAATTTGTAAGTCGCTCTGGATAAGAGCGTCTGCTAAATGACTTAAATGTAAATGTAAAATAGTCAGATTGATATTATGGGACAGATAGTCAGGTTGATATTATGGGACAGATAGTCAGATTGATATTATGGGACAGATAGTTAGATTGATATTATGGGACAGATAGTCAGATTGATGTTATGGGACAGATAGTCAGATTGATGTTATGGGACAGATAGTCAGATTGATGTTATGGGACAGATAGTCAGATTGATATTATGGGACAGATAGTCAGATTGATATTATGGGACAGATAGTTAGATTGATATTATGGGACAGATAGTCAGATTGATGTTATGGGACAGATAGTCAGATTGATGTTATGGGACAGATAGTTAGATTGATGTTATGGGACAGATAGTTAGATTGATATTATGGGACAGATAGTCAGATTGATATTATGGGACAGATAGTTAGATTGATATAATGGGACAGATAGTTAGATTGACTGTCGACAGTACAACATTATTTTCAATCGCTGAGATTAGTGTGCACAATTTTCCAACAGTTGTCAGTTTCAAGGAACAATGTAGAAAAGAAAGCCTGATGGCTGTTGAAAATATAACAATATAACAGTGTAACAATTTCTCCTGTAGGGCGTTTTTCCTGTTAACTACCCCCCAAAAAAATATCCAGAAAAAAAGAATTAGTTGATAACACTTGCAGTCAATGATTAAATAATTTTTTCACTCTCAATGAAAACCCATTCGCTCACTAGCGGGTCTGGGGGGAGCCAGTGCCCCTGTGACAACAATTTTGGACCCCCTTGTGGCCCCCCTAAATGTGGAGTATGAAATAATTTTTACATAACTCATTTTTGCTATCTTTTTAAAAAATCCGTTATTAGACAGTGGCAACGATGATGATTATGAACATGGTCTTTTGCCTGCTAATGCCTGCAATGCAGTGAAGAAAACGATGACAACAATAACGTCTAATGTAACTGGCCCCTCTAACAGTACAACTGGCCCCAGCTTGGCCCCCCCAGTTGAAATGGTCTAGAACCGCCACTGCCTTCGCTGCCTTAATTAAGCTATCTACTAATGAAACTATTGCTCATTATGGCTCATTCAAATACACAACAGGATCCACCTTGTGGTTGTAATGCCACACCAATACCATTGTTGTATTTGTATTATCAGAACAAATCAAGTGATGAATGTCTTTGACACAAGTTGACAGATAAGTTGTATCGTGTAGTACGTGTAGATAGATGTGTTGTTCTATACTGTTTTAAACCATTATGTTAGTAATGGTACTTGTATTTTGTATTTATTAAGGATCCCCATTACTCTTCCTGGGGTCCAAACATATTAAGGCACTTACATTCCAAAAGATAAAACAGTACATCATATAACATTGTCACACCACTACATATCTCCAACACAAAATGTATAATACCACCATACAACAATATTACAACGTACGTGTGTGTAGAGTGCGTGTGCTAGCGTCCGTGTGTGTGTCTCTTCACAGTCCCCGCTGTTTCATAAGGTGTATTTTTATCTGTTTTTTAAATCTTGCATCAGTTACCTGATGTGGAATAGAGTTCCATGTAGTCATGGCTCTATGTAGTACTGTGCACCTCCCATAGTCTGTTCTGGACTTGGGGATTGTGAAGAGACCTCTGGTGACATGTCTTGTGGGTTATGCATGGGTGTCTGAGCTGTGTGCTAGTAGTTTAAACAAACAGCTTGGTGCATTCAGCTTGTCAACACTTCTTACAAAAACAAGTAGTGATGAAGTCAATCTCTCCTCCACTTTGAGCCATGAGAGATTGACATGCATATCATTAATGTTAGCTCCCCATGTACATTTAAGGGCCAGCAGTGCTGCCCTGTTCTGAGCCAACTGTAATTTTCCTAAGTCCCTCTTCGTGGCGCCTGACCACGCGACTGAACAGTAGTCCAGGTGCGACAAAACTAGGCAGGCACGTGCACAGACAAGGTCTACCAGTGCCCGAGCACATGCCCCTTTGCCCCTTTAGGCCGGTGTTATAAATGACACATTTCAAATGTTGTGTATTATGTTTTTTCTGTCGATGTTGTTCAGAACCCATGGCCCGCAAGTCTTTGAGCATCTACCTCTGTCTGTGCACAGCCCTGTATAAGGAACAAAGCACAAACATCTTCTCTGCTGCTGATGGGGATTTCCCTGTGTTGATATTGACTTTGTTGACCTACTTAGAAATGGTGGATCAGATCTGGGATTTCAATTCAACCCCCCTTTTCAAGACAATAGGAGAAAAGAACCAGGAAACACCTAACTCCATCACACTGTATACCAAGGTCCTTCTGCATATCAATGGTCTGCTTTAACCTGGCTGGCATTACTAGTCTATGAAATGACCTTCAATAATTTGTACCTTTCATTTACCATTTACTTTCCCCCAATCCGCTCTGCTGTCAAATCACACTGCAGCAACATCTGTGGCTTTGATTTACACCATTGTGCGACTGTCTGTCAGAGAAACTGTTACGCCTGGGACTAAAAGGTGCGTGTCACTTCTCTATAAATAGAGTACGTTTTACATATCCCTGTCACGCTGTATGACAACGCATCCTCTCCTTGAACTGCTACTTCAGCTCCTTTTCCTGGCTGATCTGCATCTTTGTGTTCTCCATGTACCCTTTCAGAGCTCTGTTGTTTATCTCCGGCTTTTCACCCACCTACAATCTCTGCATTGATATGGAATCAATGAAGAATTCCCCATCTGATCGTGATCTTCTCTTTGGCAATGCTCCAGCAAAACCACTAAGGCAGAATAATCCTCTTTGGGTCAGTGTTTCTAGAAGCCCACAGGAGGTGCAGGGTTTTGTTGCATAGCACTAATGCATGATTGCTGGCTAGTTGAATCAGGTATGTTAGTACTAAGCTGGAAGAAAGGGTCCCCAGGACCAGGATTGAAGAAGAAATGCTCTTAGGTTATTTTCCTATATTCAGTACAAGGCATATAGTTGTTAAATGACCATCCCAATTGTATTGGGATAACAGAGCTAACAATAAACAGGTCTTCAACAGGTTTTAAACTTCTCTAAATACCTTACTTTTATACGCAGGCAATTAGCATATGCCTGTAAAAAGAGAGGGGAAGCAAACACATCTGTTTCACCTCAGCAGCGTATTCAATATTGCATCTGTGACATTCATTTCCCATTTGAATGATTCCCTAAAGATGAAATCAAGAGATATTTTCAGCTAAGAGAAATCGCTCCCTCTTGGGATTTGGAAGGGAGAATGTTAATCAAAGTAAATATCAGGGTCCTCTGTGCCAATGATAACGGTTTATAGTTACAGCTCCTCTCGCTCTTTCCCTCCCACTTTCTTTTCTTTCTTTCTCTCTTTCTCTTCCCCTCTCTCTGTTGCTCTCCTTACCTTTCCATCTCTTTCTCTCTCCATCTCGTTCTCTCTCTCTCTCCCTCTACCCAACAACTCACAAAGCAGGTAGTGAGACAGAGGACAACAGGGAGAGGCGGTAAACTGTAATTAAATATCCAGGGCTAATCCGCATGAGATTGATGTGCCACACCTATAAATAGTCCTTATAGTCATCCTGTCGCCTAGAAATTATGGGTAACTTTTGCTGTCTCGCTCCCTGGGCTGTTTCACAATAGGAAAGAATGGGGGTTGGCCGGGATTTGGCTGCCTGTGGTCTGTGGTGATAACACTACTGCAATAATGGAGCCTCCTGGGGAAAGATGAAACATTTCCTCTCTTTACAAAAATGAAAGGATGTGGCTTTATTGAGAGAGGAGCTGAGAGACGAGTCCCTTTATCACTTCCTTTACAATTACAGACCTGATTTAAAAGAAGAGCCGTTTAGAGATGAGAGAAAGGAGTGTCAAACGGCTGTCTGGTCTAACTATTACCGTGTCAATTCATTTCCTGGATACTCACCAAGTATCCAATCCTTTCAAGTACTATGTCGAGGACAAAGGATCAATATCTGCTTCAAAATGAAAGCATTTCCCACAGCACTTACCTGTATTGGATACATGTGGTTGGACAGAGATTTCAGTTAATCCCAGGTCATACTGTGAACAATACAGTGGCAAAAGCAAAGCACTGTGTTCTAACAAACGGAATACTATTTGTACTGCTCAATTGTGATTCAGCAGTAATGTCAGAAAGAAGGTCAGTTGCCATTACCAGTTAGGTTGAAATGTCTCAGAGGTTCTAAAAAATATGATGTCCATTTTCTTGTAGATATCTGAGGTCATCCTCAGGTCATACGGTGAACAATACAGTGGAAAAAGCAAGCAAGCTTTCTGATGGACTGAATACTGCACAATCGGAATCCATGCTTTAAGATTGTGTTGATCACGTGGACTGGGATGTGTTCCGGGTAGCCTCTGAGAATAACATAGACAAATACACGGATATGGTGACTGAGTTCATCAGGAAGTGTATAGGAGATGTTGTACCCACTTTGACTATTAAACCCTACCCAACCAGAAACTGTGGATAGATGGCAGCATTCTCGCAAAACTGAAAGCGCAAACCACCGCATTTAACCATGGCAAGGTGACTGGGAATATGGCCGAATACAAACAGTGTAGTTATTCCCTCCATAAGGCAATCAAACAGGCAAAACGTCAGTACAGAGACACAGTGGAGTCGCAATTCAACGGCTCAGACACGAGACGTATGTGGCAGGGTCTACAGACAATCATGGATAACAAAGGGAAAACCAGCCACGTCGCGGACACCGACGTCTTGCTTCCGGACAAGCTAAACACCTCTTCGCCCGCTTTGAGGATAGCACAGTGCCACAGACGTGGCCCGCTACCAAGGACTGTGGGCTCTCCTTCTCCGTGGCCGACGTGAGTAAGACATTTAAGCGTGTTAACCCTCGCAGGGCTGCCTGCCCAGACGGCATCCCTAGCTGCGTCCTCAGAGCATGCGCAGACCAGCTGGCTGGAATGTTTACGGACATATTTAATCTCTCCCTATCCTAGTCTGCTGTCCCCACTTGCTTCAAGATGTCCACCATTGTTCCTGTATCCAAGAAAGCAAAGGTAACTGAACTAAAAGACTATCGCCTCATAGCACTCACTTCTGTCATCATGAAGTGCTTTGAGAGACTAGTCAAGGATCATATCACCTCTACCTTACCTGACACCCTAGACCCAATTCAATTTGCATACAGCCCCAATAGGGCCACATACGACGCCATTGCCATCACACTGCACACTGCCGTATCCCATCTGGACAAGAGGAATACCTATGTAAGAATGCTGTTCATTGACTATAGCTCAGCATTCAATACCATAGTACCCTCCAAGCTCATCATTAAGCTCGGGGCCCTGGGTCTGAACCCCGCCCTGTGCAACTGGGTCCTGGACTTCCTGATGAGCTGCCCCTAGGTGGTGAAGGTAGGAACAACACCTCCACTTCGCTGATCCTCAACACAGGGGCCCCACAAGGGTGCGTGTTCAGCCACCTCCTGTACTACCTGTTTACCCATGACTGCGTGGCCACGCACGCATCCAACTAAATCATCAAGTTTGCAGACGACACAACAGTAGTAGGCCTGATTACCAACAATGACGAGACAGCCTACAGGGAGGAGGTGAGGGCCCTGGGAGAGTGGTGCCATGAAAATAATCTCTCACTCAACATCAACAAAACAAAGGAGCTGATCGTGGACTTCAGGAAACAGCAGAGGAAACACTCCCCTATCCACATCGACGGGACCGCAGTGGAGAAGGTGGAAAGCTTCAAGTTCCTCGGCATACACATCACTGATGATCTGAAATGGTCCACCCACACAGACAGTGTGGTGAAGAAGGCGCAACAACAGTGCCTCTTCAACGTCAGGAGGCTGGAGAAATTTGGCTTGGCCCCTAAAACCCTCACAAACATTTACAGATGCACAATTGAGAGCATCCTGTCGGGCTGTATCAGTACAGGTGCATCAAGGCTGGGACCGAGAGACTGAAAAACAGCTTCTATCTCAAGGTCATCAGACTGGCCACTTCAATAATGGAACACTAGTCACTTTAATAATGTTTACATACTGCTTTACTCATCTCATATGTATATACTGTATTCTATTCTACTGTATTCTAGTCAATGCCACTCCGACATTTCTCATTCTAATATTTATATATTTCTTAATTACATTATTTTACTTTTAGATTTGTGTATTGTTAGATACTACTGCACTGTTGGAGCTAGGAACACAAGCATTTCGCTACACCCGCAATAACATCTGCTAAATATGTGTATGTGACCAATAAAATTTTCTTTGATTTGAGTACTAGATACATGGGAATAAAATTAATTTTAAAGTACAAGGAAAACTTTCTACAGCCTTCTGAAACAAAAACACCTATTATTGCAGGTCATGTAGAGCTGTGTCAACTAACATAATTAGTGTTACGTTCCCCAGTTTCTGTGTTGTTGTGGGTTTGTATGTGTGTGTGCATTTCAGGAAATGGATTCCTCAAGCAGCTGATTGGTCGGCCCCATCGATGATTGGAGCTCTGAACTCTCCCTCTCGTCAGGGGAAACAGCTGTCTTCAATTACCAACTCCTTCTACAGCTGGATAAAAGCCAGTGTTCCTTTGTCAAGAGGAGAGAGCTTCTAGGATGTCCTGTGTTGGTTGTTAGGCCATGAAAGTGTTTGTTGAAAGTATTTTGTAGCCGCTACTCCTGAGGTATGTGTGTGCCAATAGGACTTGGTGTTTTTGATTATTGAAATTGTTCACTTTAAGTTAGTAATTATTCTGTTTTATTTGTTCCCGGGGGGAAGGGGAACACACCTTGGAAGTGTTTAGGCAAGAGGCCTGCAGACCTACATAACCCGTAGTATTTACTGTCTATGCACACTAGGTAAGACCTGGGCGGACCACCCCCTGTATTTTGGTTAGCGCACTAGTGGGTAGTAGTGGGTAGGCAGGTAAGGTAGGAGTGGGGGCTCTTTAACTTTTACTTTCTTTGCTTTGGTTCCATCCAGACCATTTCCCCCACAATACCGTGTTAGGAATAATAAATCAAACGGTAATTTTCTCCACCTCTGTCGTCCTTCCCCTCCACCTACGATCACATACCTTTTTCACTCCACGGGGAGTTTAGTTGTAGCAGGGTGTTGCGTTCCCTCCGCCAAGAGGCGTACGTAACAATTGGCTACAGTAAAGCGTGAACAACACTTCTATAGATAAATGTGTTGTCAGAAAGCATTTGCGTTGACTTGCTGTCACTACTGAATATCATTCCTCATTAACATTTTACTGCAGTGGGCTAAATCAGGGTCACATAGTGTTCCTTGGTAGTCTTAAACAAATCTACTAAAAGTATGCACCTCACACACATGGTTATGGGCTTTAAAAAAGAAGACATCTGTACTATGTCAGATATAGAGATGAAATGTATTACATGTTGAGTTTGCAACACAATATTACACTTTATATACATAACAGAAGACTGCAATATAACAAAACGGTTTGACATAGAAACACCAGCTCTTTTAATTTATCTTTATATGATGAATTTATGAAAAATATTAATAACATTCCACCCATGAGGCCAAAGAGGGTGCTTTTGGTGATTGACTGCAGGAAAGGGCTATGTCAATATTAGCACATCTGTTTACCCACAGGTATCATTGTCATTTGTGTACTGATTCAGTAAATGTCATATTTTATTAATGTGTTGAGAGGTTGCATAAACGCCAGTGTTCTGTCCAATTTTAATTGGATCCAGGAGATACTGGACTGTCCTTAACCTGGTAAATGTACTAATAGACAGCTTTGTCAAGTTACACACACACACAGCTAACTATGTCATGTTACCAACGAGTACATTATTTCTCTCTATCGGTATAACATTGTTCATATTTGCAGGGACTTATTGAGAGTAAATTCCAGGGTTCTTGGGACCACATGGTATTTATGGGCTCAGTGTGGATTAATCTCTATGTGTCATGACTGGGCTGCCTCCCACCCTCCCACACAGTATATCAGTCTTCATGTATCACTGCAGATCCATTCAGAGAGAGAGAGAGACCCTGCTGGAGCCCAGTACAATTACCCAGCATATTGTTAGACTGTCCTATTATAAACTCAAGTGTCGGAGAAAAAATATACTCTATTTGCCATAAAACCTTAAATGAGAGGCTCAGTTGGCCATGATATTCAAACATTGCTATACGTTAGGCAGATGGCATAATGCTTCATATTCATTCTGAATAAAAAGCTGCTTTTGATGGACATGGACATTAAAAGCTCATAGTCGGTCAAAAGAATGGCATCAACATATCAGTTTTCCAACAGGTAGCTTAGAACCACTAGAGATAATTTCATCAGATCACAAGCTATCGTCTGTATCAGTCCGTGCTGTTTGTGGGAGAGATGCATACAGCCACCGTGTAACTGAAATGTGTTGGTACTGTAATACACACCACCCACCCAGCACACCACAGCAATGTTTCACTTGTTGTTACATAATGAGGGCTAAACACTTCATTTAGGATTCAGGACATGCAGATGGGTAATTCAAATAGAAAAAGGAACCGTGTTAAAACACTGTGTTATAATATCGTAATATATCATTGGGAATCAGAGCAATGGAAAATGGATGACAGGGTAGAGGACATAACAGAGTTGGTGCAGTCAGAACTGTTGTGTTTACATTGATGAGGTACAACAGCAAACTGAAAGGGGAGGCACGGTAGTTTAAGAACAAACTAAGCAGTCTAGATCACTTAGAGGGGGGTGAGGGGCTATCAAAAAGTGGGATGACCGTGAGGAGCATCCTTGAAGTCATCTGCTCATAGTGTATGTTTTCTTGACTATACTAATTGATACTGGATGGTTTAACCACTCATTGTATTGCTACATGAATTGGTGTACACTAAAAATGGCAATAACTGAGTATTCAGAAATATTGTAGTATAATATAATTTTCGACATTTGGAATCCTGATTCCCACAGTGAGTAGAATGACTATGTGCTGTTAATCATTGACTGATGTGACCTAATTCGTTAATCCAGAGGGAGCTAACAGTCTGGAGGTCCTGGGGCTCTATGTATCAAGCGTCTCAGAGTAGGAGTGCTGATCTAGGATCAGTTTTGCCCTTTAGATCACAATGAATAAGATTACATAGACCGGGGTAATAGATCAGGAATCTTACATTACTCTAAGGTACTTGATACATACAGGCCCTGAAGTACTTTATTAGAAGGATAAGATGCACATTGCTCTGACACTGCTCTCAGCGCTCCAAGGGGTGTTAAGTATATACGATGCAAATGATGATACAAATCCTCTACCCACAATACTTTGCAATTCACACTGAAACCATAAAGTCTGTGGTACAAGACAGGGTTGTTTCTTTTTTTGGTCTTAAATTGAAGGTATTAAACAGTTTTGTGGTAACAACAATTAGATTTAAACCTAAGTGGAGTTCCCATACATTTTTACAGTAAGTAGGCAAATGGAAAAGTGACTTCACTTGATTGTTCTCGCTCTCTGATGGCTTTTGGGGTGACTTCTTTTCCTGTCACTAATAATTCAATTTCCTCTGGTTCCCCAGCCCCTCCCGTATTTGTGTCCCTCTGACTGCTCCTGTCTGAGTAGTGCTGTGGACAAAGCCCTCTCATATTTGGGTTGTGCTACAGTGAGGTCCTCAATCTCAGCCTCTCTTCCTGCCATTCTCTGGCACTTCCTTCAGGAAGCATCTGCTTATTTCTGACAATGAAACTCTGCAGCATAACCTAAATAATAGTCATTTACTTAGGGAACATGGAATAATCTGTGTATCCCAAGTGGGGGACCCCCTGAATGCCTCACAACGTGTAGTTGTTATTCAATGACACCATTCTGAGTTTCCTGTTTCAGGGTTGATAAAAACCAAACCACACGAGGGGTCTATTCCCTGAGGGAATTAATCATACAAAGTCCACTTTTTATCATCACATCCTGATACCAGGACCGTTCATCAGCAGGCTGGCATATCCTCTCTCAAGTTCTGTTTTTCCAGTTGGATGTGTGCACCCCTCTGGTTCTCTTTTCTGTGAAGTAAAACGTCCTGCAGCTCCGACAAAACAAAAGTGAAGCTGGCCTAGTGATCTCATAGGGAAATATTATCAAAGAGTCAAAGGATGTCAGTTACTGGAGTTAGGCTGATAGCACCTGGACTACATTACTGTATTTTTCTCACAACTCACTCAGGCATTGGACCTTAGGCTACTGTGTACTTTAATGAATGGGTAATTAGATTCTAAGTTGCTATTGTTTGGCTGTGCCACCACCCTCTCCGCAGAGGAAGTGGATGGCTGTATCAAGTCTAAGCACACTTCCTGTGCTTGTTGTCTTGGGAGGACCTATTAGGGGCAGCTAAGAAAGCAGCAGCAAAATGAATATTGTCAGCCAGTCCATTACAGGAGCGGCTAGCAGGAGGACCATTGTCAGTCTGAATGAGAACCCCTACCGTCAGATCGATGGTGCAAGCAGGGAGAATGGAGTACTATTGGATATGCCTGTGGAGTGTCTTGGGGGTAGGTTTGTGTGTTCCTGTTGCTAAACCCTATTACATTCATCCTTATCCTCTCAACTTTGACAAAGCTTCAGAAGCCTGTCAGCCTGGCAGTTTCCTAACTAAAGTGGCCAGTATGGAGGAAGCCTTGAAGATTTTGAAAGTAATCTCGGACATACCATCCAAAGAACGTACATTTCAGTTCTGGGTGGGCTTGATGAAAGGAAAGGGGTCTTGCGTGAAACATGACGCACCTCTGAATGGTTTCAAGTGGACGGTGGATAACAGTAGCGACACAGAACTGGATCAGTGGAAGTATTTGCCCAATCCAACCTGCACGGGTATATACTGTGTATTTCTCTCTGGTGAGTTTAATGGAACTGAGATTGTGAACTGGGGATTTGTTTCCAGTACCTGTAAGACAGAGTATCCATTCATTTGTAAACAACGTAATGGAGAGGTACCTATCATGAAGCAGTGTCCTATCCCACACATACCAGAGGCCCGAATACTCAGGCCAGACCCAAAGGATCATCATAAACTGAATCTGGATTGTGGGTTTGGGAAAATGTTTGAACTGACTTGCTCTGCAACGACTCTAACATGGGAACGTGATGATGGATCGGATATACGTGGAATTTGTGCTTCATGCAAAGCAGGTTATATGACAGATGGGTCTGGAAGCTGTGTGGACATTGACGAATGCAGAGATCGGCCCTGTAAAGACCAGTGTGTCAACACTGAGGGTTCTTTCCTCTGTAAATGCTATGATAAAAATGGAAATCTTCAAGATGAGGGCTCAATGGCATGCAACGAACTACCAGCAGCTACCATTGCTCCTGAAGGTAGTGACAACCATTTGGTCCAAGACTATACCCCAACTTCTAAGCCAGCAATTCAGGAGAAGCCTTTTCTCGCCTCTCTGCCAGACCAACACACTCCAACTTCCCCTACAGATGACATTGAGATAGTGGACAAGAGTGGAGACCAAACCTACATTTTCATACCTGTGCTGATAGCAGTGATGGCCTTGGTCGTTCTGTTAGTCGTGGTGTTATCTATTGTTAAGTGCTGCCTCAGGAGGCGATCACAGAAACTGGCCATGAAAAATGCAGAGAAAATGGCAATGAAGAGGGCGGAGTCCTCCAAGGAAAAATACTCCCTTGAAAACGCAAATGAGAAGGAGGTAAGATAAGACTCAGGCAACCTGAAGGTTTTAACGGGACAATGTATAAGATCTCTCATCACTTCCTTACATCAAATAGCACTGGAATGAAATGTTTTATTGAAAGGATTTTTATCTGCAGTAGGTCACTGTACAGACTTTGGATATTATCATTTTATTTTGAGGATTTGTATATGGGCTGAGGGCTCACATTTCTTCATAATTTGCTAGGCCTTTATGTTGCATTTACTGATTTTATTGCTGTACTGTATATATGTGATTTGTATATAAGTCATCGTGTAACATATGAAGATGAATTGGATGCTTCAGTATTTTGGAAGTTTCTAGTCCGATATAAAGGATCATAGCCTCTGCCCATGGTGTAAAATGTTCAGCCCATAAACCTAGGTCTGTCTCATTTCAAAAGAAAGACACTATCTTGTCAATAAATCAACTGTTTATAAAGCAATAGATTGTATTATCATTGAAAATAAAGGATTAATACATTCTGAGCAAACAGACACTGAGGGCAGGTTTACCCACTGGGCAAAAACTGGTTGAATCAACGTTGTTTCCATATAAAAAAACGTTGTTTCCGTGTCGTATTATTACAAATCTAATGACATGAGGACATTTTTGGTTGATTGCACGTTTCATTCAGCAACCAATTGAAAACTAGACGTTGAACTGACGTCCGTGCCCAGTGGCTATCTTCTACAAAGAGCTGAGTAAATCTGCACCAAAGATAAGAGGACAGCGGATAAGAGATAGCTGGGCTGCTCTTTCTGGACCAGGATGTGGTTGTTTTGCTAGGGTGAACAAGTGTTCATGTTGCTCTCTGCCTGAGAGATTTAAAAGCGAAGATCACTGATGCTGTTTTAACTTGAATTTGCGCAATTAATAATTCATCATAGAGTCTGAGTATGAATCTGAACTTAAACTGCACATCTTGGTATACTCTCCAAGATATCTGCAATAGATTAATCATAAGCAGCACTGTTTAACACTTTTTTTGTATGTGCTCACACAGTGGAAATAATATCACTCCGGAAGCCTCTAGTAGTGCCAGTCAGTTTCAGCTCTGTAGGCGACTTGTCCTAATTGGAGGACTATTACGCACAGTGCCACCTGAATCCACATTGTAATACTACGAACAATAATAAGACATTTGGATTATTTAACATTTTAATTGCGTTCAAATAGTTGCAAGTAAACAACATGAATACATATCGAAGTAACCGCCTAGTTATGAGCGAAACACTCAGTGGTCACGTTAATGATTTTGTTCATTTCATCATGTCCATATGCTGCTACAGTGTCGTTGTCCTAGAAGTACAGGTTCCATTTCTATACGTGCTATCACATTCCATATTGTCCGGTTGAAATTCATCCACACTGTAACCACGACTTTTCAGAGACGTGGCATAGTAATCTATTGGTTCTTCCGTTGCATTGTCCATCCACCGCAGGCACAAAATTCTTTGGAACGAACGTTTGAAATTGTCTGATAAAAATCCGTACAGTATAGGGTTGGCGCAGCTATTTGCGTATCCCAGAATCACTGCGAGTTGCATGAGTGTTGCGTTATGGTGCTCCACAAAGACATTGACGAGCTGCATAATGTGAAAGGGCATCCAACAGATGACAAACACGGTCACCACCATCATCACCATCAGAGTGATCTTTCTCTCCGACTTCTTACGCTGTTGCCAGCCTGCCTTCAGTGCCACCACTCTCATCTTGGCGATGATGAGGATGTAACACATACAGATAGCAATGACTGGGAACAGAAAGCCCATGAGAAAGGCATAGATCACAAACACAGCCATCCACTGGTTAACTGGCTTTGGCATCTGAATGTTGCAAGCGACCGAACCGTCCAAGTTTGGAACGGTCGTGGAAAATATAATAATGGGCAAAATGACCAGGATAGAAAACATCCAAACCCCAAAGTTGACTATTTTAGCTATTGTGGGTCTCCTGTACCGGGAGGCTTTGATGGGGTGCACAACCGCGATATATCGGTCTATGCTAAGTACAGTTAAGCAGTAAATACTCGTAAACATATTAATAGCATCAACACTTAGAACAAGGCGGCAGAGAAGGGAGCCGAAAGGCCAGTGATGAAGGAGTGAAGATGTCACCAAGAAAGGGACACTCAGCATAAGTAACTCGTCCGCTATGGCCAGATTCAGAATGTAAATATTTGTTGCAGTTTTCATTTTGGCATATCTGAAAATGACATAGATAACCATAGAGTTCCCGCACAGTCCGACCAAACAGACAACCGAGTAAATGAAGGAGATGAGGATAGCGCTGCCTTGAGACTCGCTGTACGTTTCGTTCCCAGACGAGTTGTTCATTAGGAAAAAACCGTCCTCCAGGGTTAGATTCCTGAAAGAGCTGTTGGGGAGCATTTTGGCTGTGTTTTTCCAGAAGAATCCTCAAAAAAGTAGGCCTATGTCTTCTGTTAAATAATACATTTCAATCAGTGCGACTGTCCAGGGAACCCATCTCCTCACGGGAGTTCTGTGCTGTGGCGCGCAGACGGTGCGTTGTTTCAGGACCATGGATAGCTACCGATGATCTAGTCATTTCAGAGACGCAACGTCAGACGTTGTAAAATGACGTTGTGTTGGGGTCATAGTCTAGGTCCTAATCGATATAAACCACTATAACCTAGAATAGGAATCTGTTATCGAGCGTCATAACACCCACATTCAAGTTCAACTGATTGATTGGTAAATTGCTGCAGTCTTGTGTCTTTTGATGACGATGCACAATAGTTACATGTTTCCCAGGTTGTTTTCGTCGTATCAGCAATTTCACAGTTGAATCAAACACACACTCAGCACTACTGAACATTTATGAGACTAATACAATTGCATAAATTGTGGACTGACATACAGTGCCATCAGAAAGTATTCACACCCCTTGACTTTTTTCACATTGTGTTACAACCTGAATTTAAAATGGGTTAAATGTTGTTGTTTTTTTGGTCACTGACCTACACACAACACCCAATAAGTCAAAGTGGAATTGGATGTATGTTTTTAGAAATTAATAAAAAATGAAAAGCTGAAATGTCTAGAGTCAATAAGTATTCAACCCCTTTGTTATGGCAAGCCTAAATAAGGCTAGAGCTTGAAGAATTTTGAAAAGAATAATGGGCAAATGTTGCACAATCCAGGTGTGCAAAGCTCTTAGAGACTTACCCAGACAGATTCACAGCTGTAATCGCTGCCAAAGGTCTTTTCAGTTTGTCCTTATGGAGTATTGTGTGTAGATGAGTGAGAAAAAAATTGCTTTAATACATTTTTAGCCCAGGCTTTAACACAACAAAATGTGGAATAAGTCAAGGGGTATGAATACTTTCTAAAGGCACTGCATATTGTGATATTTAACAAAAGCGATGTGTCATCTTCCTTGGGATTTTCATCTAAAAATTAGAATCAAAAAGAATACCTGGCAAGTGTAGGCTACAGAGGATAAAGATAAAGTCTTCATTTTGAAATAGGTGGGCTGTCATCCCAACTGTAACTGGATTATTACAGATGACCAAATCACAAACAATATCCACATCACAGGTGAACGTCATATCATTCATTTATGATGAATGAAGAAAATCAATCAAAGTGCGTCATACTCAGATCACCGTATGTGGCCCTCTGGTACACAAACAGATTAGAGAATCACTGAAAATCTAAGTAAGTAAATAGAGTTTCATTAGGAAATCCAAATGCAATATCTGTGTTGACAAAGTTGGATAATGGAGCAGTTGCTGGCTCTAATGTGACAGCTTGATGTTTAATCTTGCACAACTGACCAAATGTCCAAGAGACATTAGATGCCACCCACCGGTGGCATTTTTCACCCAACTTGTAATTTAAATCCAATGACATGGTTCTAATGGTTGTTGAATTCATGTTAGTTGATAACGCAGTCAAATGTATATTGAACAAAAATATAAACGCAACATGCAACAATTTCAAAGATTTTACTGAGTTACAATTCATATAAGGAAATCAATCAATTGAAATAAATTCATTAGGCCCTTATCTATGGATTTCACATGACTGGGAATACAGATATGCACCTGTTGGTCGCAGAAAGCTTTAAAAAACGTGGGACGTAGATCAGAAATCCAGTCAGTATCTGGTGTGACCACAATTTGTATCATGCAGCGTGATACATCTCCTTCATGAAGAGTTGATCAGGGTGTTGATTGTGGCTTGTGGAATGTTGTCCCACTCCTCTTCAATGGCTGTGCGAAGTTGCTGGATATTGGCGGGAACTAGAACGCAGTGTCGTACACATCCCAAAAATTCTCAGTGGATGACATGTCTGGTGAGTATGCAGGCCATGGAAGAACTGAGACATTTTCAGCTTCCAGGAATTGTGTACAGATCATTGTAAAACGGGGCCGTGCATTATCATGCTGAAATATGAGGTGGTAGCAGCGGATGAATGGCACAACAATGGACCTCAGGATCTTGTCACGGTATCTCTGTGCATTCAAATTGCCATCGATAAAATGCGATAGTGTTCGTTTTTCCGTAGCGTATGCCTGCCCATACCATAACCCCACCGTCACCATGGGGCACTCTGTTCACAACGTTGACATCAGCAAACCGCTCACCCACACAACACCATACACGTGGTCTGCAGTTGGCAACAGCTCTGGTGGACATTCCTGGAGTCAGCATGCCAATTGCACGCTCCCTCAAAACTTGAGACATCTGTGGCATTGTGTTGTGTAACAAAACCAACACTTTACATGTTGCATGTATATTTTTGTTCAGTGTAAATCAAAACTAGACGTTGAACTGCCGTCAGTGCCCAGTGGGCAGTAAACAGAGTAAATTGTAGAAAACATGCAGCGTTTTTATGAGCAATAACTAACAAGGTTTAGATTTTCTCAGCTCAAGACAGTATTTGAATTAATTGTGAAATTGTAAGAGCTCAATATGGAAGTAAAAGAAACATGTTCCATTAGAATGCAACAAACAATGTTGGATTTGTAAAAGGTTGCGTCAATCGAATCTGGTATCAGGATAAAATGTGATTCAGAGTCACCGAATATACTTTAAGTATTTTTATTTAACATAAGCGATAAATGGTAAATGCAATTTTCGTATATACGGGTTTACTGTATCACCACGCAGGGTAAAGCAGAGAACTGACTGAAATAGTACAGACATCTTCTTTTATACTGTGACAGAGGTAGTTCCAACTTTAGAGTTGGCCTGTCACAGTAGAGGCTTAGCGTGGTTTAAACTTGCTAGCCTATCGGTGGTGCCCAGGCTGGTCCCAGCCTCACAGCACACAGGATCCAGATATCCGGAAGTGTTTGTTGTGAAGTTTGAGCTGAGTTGTCGGTGGCTACACATTCCTCAGTTCCTGTTTTCTTGTTATTCAGCATTTTTCCATCTTGTCTCAACCTTCTGGTTTGCACAGTCGACACCCTAGATTAACAACAGCTTTTCTGCAGTCACGCTATGTTTTGTGATTAACATGTCCTATTTCTATAAGGCATATATTTATGTTAAAAAGAGAACAAAACCATCCTTCACAGATTGGAAAACAAAAGATCCTCCTCTTTAAGAAACACAATGCATTCAGTTGGGTCAGCCATATAATTTTTCCTAGCATTGTTTTCAGAGAATGACTGCATGATTGCCCTTGAAATGCAACAAGCTGCATACACACACACACCGTCTCAGTACACCGTCTCAGTGTGTAAGTGGAACAGATGGTTGTGTTCATTCTCCTCTCTCCTTCATTACTCCTCTCTCCTTCATTACTCCTCTCCTTCATTACTCCTCTCCTTCATTACTCCTCTCTCCTTCATTACTCCTCTCTCCTTCATTACTCCTCTCTCCTTCATTACTCCTCTCCTTCATTACTCCTCTCCTTCATTACTCCTCTCCTTCATTACTCCTCTCTCCTTCATTACTCCT
This sequence comes from Salvelinus namaycush, assembly GCF_016432855.1. Taxonomy (NCBI): domain Eukaryota; kingdom Metazoa; phylum Chordata; class Actinopteri; order Salmoniformes; family Salmonidae; genus Salvelinus; species Salvelinus namaycush. The sequence continues at coordinate 32,843,483 of NC_052321.1, forward strand.
CTCTCCTTCATTACTCCTCTCCTTCATTACTCCTCTCCTTCATTACTCCTCTCTCCTTCATTACTCCTCCCTCTCCCTCTCCTCCCACCCCACCCCCCCAATACCCTCCCTCCCTCCCCTGGAGGCACGCCAGTTCATTTGGCAGGTGTTTTTTATACTCCACAGGCCTCCTTCTCTTTCCTCTCTCTATATAGCTCCTGTTTTATGGAGACTGACTCAGCTGATTTGGATGGGCAAGAAATAACCCAGGTCCTTAACTGGGAAAGAGCGCCAAAGCCAAGGAAATACTACCGCTGTGTTTGTTTGTTGGGATACTGTGTATGCGGAGACAAAATGGTCTCTCTCTGATTCAATCACTGGCACTGCAAGCAGTTAATAACCTCTCAGGGGAATTCATGAAGGGAGATATTGAACTTGGCACAAAGCAATTCAAACAACCTCAAAAATGTTATTTTCCTGTGTTTTATTTATACTGTATTTCCACACTGTGAAATTGTGAACATTTTGATAATACCCTTTTAGTGTAAAAGCTGTATGAAAAGACCGCCTTTTCAGGGTGTTTTGCATGGGTGGAGTTTTGGCCTGCCTGGCGACATCACCAGTGTAAGTTAATAGACCATTAACAAAGAGAGTTTCAAACCTCTCTGCCAATAACAGCTAGTTTTCAGGTTACATATGTAACAGAGTTAAGAACGTGCCCGTAAGCTCACTTCACAGCCTGCTTGAAATGTTGCTGATGGAGCAATCCAATTGGTACCTTTTGTATAGCTCAAACAGTTGGTACGTTGTCAAGGAGGACGTTCACGTGTGTTTGCGAGAAGAGGATCACTGGTTGGAGCACGGTATGGGGACAGGAACAGTGGAGAAAGATATACCGTGAGCTGCAAACTGATGTCGGTTTCACTGGTGCCGTAACCCGGATTGTGTGTGACTAACGTACTAACGGACATACAAACAGATGGAGACAGATCCATGTGGTCCAACCCCCCCTCCCCCCATTTCATTGTGGAGGACAACTTAAAGACGCATTAAAGGTTTCGTGACACCAATCACAGTAAGATACTTAAAGATGCTTTTTAAAGGTTTTATATCATTTCAGTCAGTAGTAGTGCTCACAAGCCAAAAAGTAGTGCTCACGAGCCAAAACGGGTCCCTGAAAATTGTGCACAATTGTGTAGAACGTCATCAATTGCATATGATATGTTACGTCCTGATTATATATATATATTTTAATAAGTCAAATTCCAATTCATACAATACGTTACAAATTTCAACGTGCTAAAGATTCCGTTCAATCTCTTTAATTGTTACCCAGAAACTATTTGACATTGAGATAAAAATGTCTGCATTGGACCTTTAAGACAGGATTGCACATTAAAGACTACTCATAAAACACTCACGTGAGTGTCATGGAAGTTTTATTAAACATATAACAACAAATATAACAAATATTGAAGATTCTGATGCCAAATATATCACAAAGTATACATTTTGATGAACAGCATCTGTTTCCTCAGTCAACCATAACCATGACCAGTAGGTCTGAACCTGTAGAGTAGCATCATAAGGAAACAGATGGTATAGTATCGCTAATATGGGGTTGGCTCATCTCAGCCCTCCAGTGCCTCTTGGAGCTCCACTGCTGTTTTATAGTCCTGCATCGCTTGGTCAGTCAAGCCCAGGTGGCCTCTGACATCAGCACGGAGCTTGTAGACCAGGGCATCGTTGGGCTGGAGGAGAAGAGCTAGGGAATACATGTACTTTAAAGACCAAGACCAGAAAGTTTGAGGGTGTCTATTTATAGCTAGCTATAGTATTTCTAGTCATGACACATGAATCCTCCACTTCTCCACGTACACTTTATGAATCGAACTGTCTTGGTCTCAGCTAAAACTACTAATCAAATTAAGATTTGATTCAGTTCCATGCAATTACTCTTTTAACAATACATTCAAGTCTGCTACAACACCTAAAAAAAAACATTCATTCACTGAATCAGTGGAACTGAACTAATTTAACTGATTTTCTCTAAATCATAAGCACGACAGAGTTGGTTCCATCAACACCCACAATGATTCCATTTGTTGGATGAATCCTCATGCTCATTCTGTCCTGCTGAAAATCTATTATTATAGGTTTGTATCATCACCATGGAAACTCAAGCTGCCTCTTGTCTCATGAAAAATAAGTGGCCTTCTTCTTGGTCTTGGGGTTGTCTGTCTGCCAGTGAGGGGTGTCACTGCACTGTGTCCTTTGCTTTGTTTAATTGGGTGTTTTTATTTCCAACTATTGGCCAGTTATTTTGACACCCAAAACAAAAAGAGAGAAGATTTTCTCTCGGAGTAACGGCAGCAGGGGGACGTAATCTGTAGACGGTGGTGCATATTGTGAGCGAGTGAGTGATTGAGAGAGAGAGAATATGCCTTGTCTGTACAGAGGTAAGATGGTAGGCTAGCTTGTGCCTAAAATTGACAGTTTGCAACACCAGACATGACAATGTTGTCCTATATACAATACAAGTGTGTAATAATGGTACCAGAAAGAGTCCCATCAGCAGTGGGTAAAACATAACAGCCCTGCTGACTAGTGCTGAGTGATTCGTGCTTTTTGAGGTCGGTTCGGTTTTGGTTCGATTATAAAATTTAAAAAAGTAGACATAACATTTTTTAGACATTAAATGCACTATGCATTATGTGGGTTGAATGATGTAACAACACAGAATAAAATGAATAAAAGTCCCACGATGGTAGTGACTGCCCACTACTACATTTATTCACATTACTTTATGAAAATAGTTGTTTTATTTGAGGACTTTATTTAACTCCAAGTCATCATCTCATATAGAGCTGTTGTCTAACAGAAACACAATTTTAGTACTTCTTCAAAGTAAATAAGGCATACTTTTATGCCCGCCGAATACCAACTATCAATCACTTAGATCATGTATTTTCAGACTCGCAAAGTAACTGCTTTCTCTACCCTTTCGATTACGAGTTCTCTCTTCTCTCAGCCTCGGTGTCTTCTCCGCACAGACCAGACATGTTTAAGTGGCCGCGCAATGGATTATGGTAATTGTAGTTAATAACTACGTTTTCTGTGCTAAACTATGTATAATATTGGCCTGTTGGAAACTACAACATCACACAGTTCAGGCTGGATCTGATTTATCTCTACAGAAACTGCACATCAAGCTCACAGTAAAGAAAACGAACTAAATGGAATTCAAATAACTGAAACAACGTCGGTCTTTTAGCTGTATAAAAAAAGAAGAAAAATAACTTAACATTTCGGTTAATCGCTCTGCACTACTGCTGACAGAACAACAGAGATGCTGTCCTAGCCCCCTGCCGGGTCACCCGTTCATCACCCAGGGTAAATGAAAACCCTATCATTGTCTACAGTTACTGAATCTTATCTGGGAATCAACTCAATACAGAAAAAAAACTTATTGGCTCAGTTGTCTGGAGCCTGCAATGGTTGTAGGTTTGATTCATTACCACATAGCCTACAACACAACGCAATACAACAACACAATGCACTGAATCAAATATCCTTGAGACAGACTGATTTAAACACATTAAGTGCTTAATACAACAACAAAATGACACTACAGTAAGATTCAACCATCTGACCTCGGAACGTGTTACAAGTCTCTGTACAATACCTAGCACACATTGGACTGAGAAACTCTATCCAGCAGGAAACACATTGAGACACACACAAGGGCAGCCATCCAGGAACAAAAGAGCGAGTGGTAAAAGGCTGTTGATTGCTGCTCACTGCTCACCTTGACTGAGGTCCTTCTCTGCATTCCTGTACTGGCGCAGGGAGCTGTAGAGATTGGCTCGGTTGAAGAACACGTGTGAGGAATAAGGGTTGAGTCTCAGGGCCTCAGAGAAGTCCTCGAGGGCCTCTGGAACCTTCCTCAGCAGAGCCCTGGTGATGGCCCGGTTCAGCACCGCAGACTCATCCGCTGGGTCCAGCTCAAATGCTCGACTGTAGTGCTCACAGGCCTGGAGGATCACCAGCCAGGAGCACACAGAACCACCGTCACACAGGAGCACACAGGAAGGAGAAGAGCGACGAGAGTGTATGCATACAGTGAGACCCATCCTATAGGATGTGAATGACCCTTAAGTGTAAAACATTTCACCGCTCCGTGGATGTGAACTAGGTTTTACACTTGACACTGACAGCACATCAGAATAAAATCCATTAGAGTGAATTATTTTACCTGTTCAAACTGCCTGTTGTAGAAGTAGAGGTTAGCAGCATTGAAGAAGGCCAGGGCGTACCTGGGGTTGAGTGAGATGGCTCTCTGGTAGTCTTTCATGGCATTGGCTTTGTCCCCCATGAACTGGTTGATGACCCCTCGGTTAGTCAGCAGCTGATCTGACACAGGATGGTGCTACAGAAAGGCCAGGCCAGGGTCACAGTTAATAACACAGTGAATACAATTAAAGTCGGAAGTTTACATTTACAGTCATTAAAACTCGTTTTTCAACCACTCCACACATTTCTTGTTAACAAACTATAGTTTTGGCAAGTCGGTTAGGACATCTACTTTGTGTATGACAAGTCATTTTTCCAACAATTGTTTACAGACAGATTATTTCACTTATAAATTCACTGTATCACAATTCCGTGGGTCAGAAGTTTACATACACTAAGGTGACTGTGCCTTTAAACAGCTTGGAAAATTCCAGAAAATTATGTAATGTCTTTAGAAGTTTCTGATAGGCTAATTGACATCATTTGAGTCAATTGAAGGTTTACCTGTGGATGTATTTCAAGGCCTACCTTCAAACTCAGTGCCTCTTTGCTTGACATCACGGGAAAATCAAAAGAAATCAGCCAAGACCTCAGAAAAACAATTGTAGACCTCCACAAGTCTGGTTCATCCTTGGGAGCAATTTCCAAACGCCTGAAGGTACCACGTTCATCTATACAAACAATAGTACGCAAGTATAAACACCATGGGACCACGCAGCCGTCATACCGTTCAGGAAGGAGATGAGTTCTGTCTCTTAGAGATGAACGTACTTTGGTGTGAAAAGTGCAAATCAATCCCAGAACAGCAAAGGACCTTGTGAAGATGCTGGAGGAAACAGGTACAAAAGTATCTATATCCACAGTAAAACGAGTCCTATATCGACATAACCGGAAAGGCCGCTCAGCAAGGAAGAAGCCACTGATCCAAAACCGCCATAAAAAAAGCCAGACTATGGTTTACAACTGCACATGGGGACAAAGATTGTACTTTTTGGAGAAATGTCCTCTGGTCTGATGAAACAAAAATAGAACTGTTTGGCCATAATGACCATCGTTATGTTTGAGGAAAAAGGGGGAAGCTTGCAAGCCGAAGAACACCATCCCAACCGTGAAGCACGGGGTTGGCAGCATCATGTTGTGGGGGTGCTTTGCTGCAGGAGGGACTGGTGCACTTCACAAAATAGATGGCATCTTGAACCAGGAAAATTATGTGGATATATTGAAGCAACATCTCAAGAGATCTGTCAGGAAGTTAAAGCTTGGTCGCAAATGGGTCTTCCAAATGGACAACGACCCCAAGCATACTTCCAACGTTGTGGCAAAATGGCTTAAGGACAACAAAGTCAACGTATTGGAGTGGCCATCACAAGCCCTGACCTCAATCCCATAGAAAATTTGTGGGCAGAACTGAAAAAGCGTATGCGAGCAAGGAGGCCTACAAACCTGATTCAGTTACACCAGCTCTGTCAGGAGGAATGGGCCAAAATTCACCCAACTTATTGTGAGAAGCTTGTGGAAGGCTACCCGAAACGTTTGACCCAAGTTAAACAATTTAAGGGCAATGCTACCAAACACTAATTGAGTGTATGTAAACTGCTGACCCACTGGGAATGTGATGAAAGAAATAAAAGCTGAAATAAATCATTCTCTCTACTATTATTCTGACATTTCACATTCTTAAAATAAAGTGGTGATGCTAACTGACCTAAGACAGGGTATTTTTACTAGGATTAAATGTCAGGAATTGTGAAACTGAGTTTAAATGTATTTGGCTAAGGTGTATGTAAACTTCAACTGTATATAGCTACGATACAACATCTCCAAGTTATTATTATAAGGCATAACCAACGCATCATCAAGCTTGGATTATTATAATCAGCTGCGTAGTGCTATGGCAAAAAACAAAACGTGCGTCCAGTAAGGGCCCCAGGACCGAGTTTGGGAAACCCTGCTATAAGGGATGAAACACTGAATACAGCAACACTGGCAGTCTTACTCCAACAACCTGCATTCTATCTCCTGATTGACCGGAAACAAAACACCAACCACATAGCTATAATACATCATGTCCAAGTAATTTGCTGAAACGCTGAATAATGGCAGTATACACCGGCAGTATGTCTTCCCTCAGTGTACTCAACAGCTTGCATTTTATAAACATGGACTAAACACGCTCTCCTGACTGAGTGGAGGACATTCAGCCAATTATCTCTCTTCACAGTGGCCATCCATTACTGAAACAGGAAACTGCAATTCCTCACAGGATCCACATTACATACCAGGTCCAAACAATCACAGAAAAATGTGACTTTTATCTCATTACTAACCAGCCTGCTTAGAACTAACATCAATGGGTTTGATGCTGTATGTAGCCAAGGTGATACCTTCAGAGCCATGTTAATGTCTTGGAAAGCAGCATAGGGGTTTCCCATCTGCAGGTTGATGACAGCTCTCCCCTCAAATGCCTTCCAGCATTTGGAGTCAATCTCTGCTGCCACTGTGAACTGGTTCCAGGCTCTTTGGAAGCAACCGAAAACCTGGAAAAGCACACGGACAGATTGGAGTTATGTACCAAGTTTGAAATTGCCAACTGCTAAAGCATGAATTTAAACAGTGAAAATCAATTTACATTTAACAAAATGCTGGGATTGGTTTGCTATTTTTAAACAATGGCAGTTAAACAAAATGACATGTTGACAGCTGTCTTCTTATTAAAAACATTATAGAAAGTTGCCTGTTTTCTTTTTGCCTAAATGCGGCAAATGCAAATCTTAGCAACACGATTGGAGTGAGTACAAGAATAGATATTGGTCACAAAATGGAGACACAAGAAGGCTATTTTATGTACATAAGTATGTCTGACCAGGTTGAATTGATGTAAATCCACCCCCTCTTCATCCTATCATAAATAGCGCAACAAGAGCCAGAAGTGGTCTGCTCTTCAACACTCAGCAATATGGCAATTAACATGAATTAATTTACAATGTACAGTAAATGTATAATACGTGAGGGTACACACATTGCACAATACACTTGGCTTTTAAGGACTATTCACATTGACAAAAATAACGTCAACTGCTCTCCAAGTAGATTCTACTTTGAATAATACGTCTGCAGAGCTGTGTATACCCATGTGACAAGTTGAGGTTCAGGGTTAGGGTAGTGTTTGAGGCTAAGGTTAGGGTTGAACCGGGATGTGGACATGAAGCTATGGTTAGAGTTAGGGTTGAGGTTAAGGCTAGGGTTGGGGTTGAACCGGGATGTGGACATGAAGCTATGGTTAGAGTTAGGGTTGAGGCTAAGGTTAGGGTTAAGGTTGAACCAGGATGTGGATGATGGACATGAAGCTAGGGTTAGGGTTTGGGGTTAGGAGGTTAGGGTTACCTGGAAGTTGTAGGCCAGGCAGATGCGTGCGTTGGAGCAGAGGGGGTTGAGGTGCAGGGCGGAAAGGAAGTCCCTCTGAGCCTGTTTGGTAGCCTGGGCGTGGCCGTAGTCCATGCAGGCGTTGCCCCGCCCCACGTAGGCATCTAGGAAGAACGGGCTGATCTGCATGGCCTGGCTGTAGGCTTCTACTGACTCCTGGAGCTGACCCAGCCTAGAGGACACACCCAAGCACGCACGCACGGACACACACACACACAGGTCATAGAGTTCATTATAAGATGTTGTTAAAGCAGTATGCTCTTAAAATCCATTCCCGTAGAAAATAAACTTCACCACCCATCTAACTGGGCACATTAAAGATCCTGTGAAAAACAGTACTTGTTCAGGCTAGCGGATGAGCAATAACCACTACTCTACTCCACGTCCATTAACACTCTCCAAATGACCACAGTTCCCAAAGGAGTTGGTGCACCCCAGTATAGGTGCTCTGGGTCAATACCATTACCTATAATACCCCCATTCTAAAACATGTCTCATAAGAAGGGGGAACGACACTGTCAGGAAGATCACACCTTTCAACAGAGCATGTCTGAATGACCTCGCTGAGTGCTGCTCCTCTACGCGTCTCTTTTTCTCAGAAACACTCTCGGTTTCTTTTTCTCTCCCCCCAACTCACTGAGAGCCATGTTTCAGCTCGGCGTGAACAACCTGCTTTCAATACGGTTTTGAACATTCCCTCAGCAATTTGAAAGATGTTAACAGGCCCAATGGGATTTCTCTGTGAGAACCTCTCTAAATAGATATTCTGTTTTATTCTTCTATGTTCTGTACACAGGGAGAGTAGAGAGACAGTCTGGATGATTTCTGCTGTTCCCAACACTGGTAGCCTGACTACAACGTGTCCAACAGTAAGATGAGAGACTGTCTTACACATTCAGTGTGTTTCAAGGATTTGCCCTGTGGGTCAATGTTGCAACACTACATTGATTTCCCCATCTTCTTCACACATCATGACCACTTTAGAACAATAACCATTAAAGTTATTAATTGAAATCATAAATCATTCTTCATAAAAGGTCATGCAGTGTTTATGGTCTCTTCAGGCAACACACAAATATTAATTCACTATTAACGGCAGCATAAGTTGGATTTCCGACTGGAGGCCTAACTGGAAATGATGAATAACAAGGAAAAAAAGGAAATGAATAGCATGGTTTGGATAACAATTTGAGATACTGCATGGACTATACTATCAAACCCTGAAAGTAGAGATGCTTGGGAAGAATAACATGTCCTTGGGTGGGGATAGGGTGTTAGGGTGTCTATACTGAGTGTGTGAGGGGAGAGACCTGTGATGGTAGACTCCTAGGGCATGATAGATGGTGGCGTCCTCTGGACTTCTCAAGGAGGCAGCTTTGAAATCCTGCAGGACAAAGACAGTACACCACAATAACAAGTTAAGTGAAGACACCATGGATGAACAGATGAACAGGTAGATGATGATTGTGGTGCTACCTAACACATTACTATGTGATATTGCTATGTACACTCCAATGGTATCATGGCATGAATAGGAATAAAGAAACAGAGATATGCAATCAACGCTAACCCTGCTTGTGATGAATGATTGAACAATGTGAGATAACTCATCGCCTATGGCGAATGCATACAATCTATCTATCATGTCCTAGCATATACAACCTATCTACCACGTCTAGTAATACTTACAACCTATGTCCCATAGTCTCTTTGTCTAATTCATACAACCATTCTACAGATGCAGAATCTTAATTTGAGACAATTCGCTCCACCAGGAAAATAATCTTGCAGCAACAGGAAATGTGAAATATTATGTGGATTATAATGGACATTTTTGTAGGGGTTGATACATTTTTCGTAAGCGGAAATAAAGTCTGACATTTCTAAGTGGAAAGTGAATTGCAGGAGAGTTGTCCTGCAACAGGGTGATCAAATTAAGATCCTACACCTGTACCATGACCCAAAGTCTCTCTGTCTAATATATCTGTCCGGCCTGGGCTCAGTGAGTTTGAGTGTTTGCACAGTGAACAATGCCTGTTGACGATGCTAGCTACAGGACACTACCTGTAAGGCATTGTGATGGTCACTCAGCTCCACGTAGAGAAGGGCACGATTGATCAAGACCTTCAGCTCAATCTCCTTCTTGCTGGGAAGGAGGAGGACAATCCCATAGTCTCTAAGAGCCTGAGAGATCAATAGGAAACAACAGCTATGACAATAAAGAACTGATGTACTAGCAGCAAGGGACATAAACACATGTATGTAACATAGGAGCATGGACAGGAGCATAACCAAGATGTTGGCTGACACACAGATTACGAATTAAAACACATTAATTATAGATGGTTGGAGCACTTCTTTCCTAACACAAACCTGTCCCTTACAGAAAAAACACACACAAAATCTTAAAAGGTGTTATTTCTATGAAGTGACAGTATACTGCTGTATTCTGATTTCAATTACTGTAAAAGCTTGTACTGTGACCACAATTGGGACTGAGCCTTAAATGGGATTTGAACTCACAACCTCTCCGTCGCTGTGCAACTATACCATCAGATCTGTGAGTGTGGAAAAGATACAGTCCACAGACTTATTGACAAGAATGCATTTCTGCCCTTTCTTAAAAGCTGCCAAGAATAACGTAAATAATTGTCCAATTATCACCACCAATGTAAAACTATCAGTGCTCAAGGACACTTGACATAGTATAGTGTACATTCATTATTTGGGGATTTGAACTTGCAACCTCTTGGTGGAAGTGGAGCGATGTTTCTGCAGTGCCACCAGCTTCATACTTATAGCTTAGAACATACACTGAGTAAACCAAACATTAGGAACATCTTCATAATATTGAGTTGCACCATGGCCTTTTGCTCTCAGAACAGTCTCAATTCGTCGGGGCATGGACTCTACAAGGTGTATAAAGCGTTCCACAGGCATGCTGGCCCATTTTGACTCCAATCCCTCACACAGTTGTGTCAAGTTGACTGGATGTCAATTGGGTAGTGGACCATTCTTGATGCAGACGGGAAACTGTTGAGCGTGAAAAACCCAACAGCGTTGCAGTTCTTGACACACTCAAACCGGTGCGCCTGGCACCTACTACCATACTCCGATCAAAGGCACTTAAATATTTTGTCTTGCCCATTAACCTTCTGAATGGCACACATACACAATCCACGTCTCAATTGTCTCAAAACTTAAAAATCCTTCTTTAACCTGTCTCCTCTCCTTTATCTACACGGTTTGAAGTGGATTTAACAATTACATCAATAAGGGATCATAGCTTTTACCTGGATTCACCTGGTCAGTCTGTCATGGAAAGAGCAGGCGTTCTTAATGTTTTGTATACTCAGTATTACCACACTAAATAAATAATGGTACGGTTAATGTACACTACAGTGTTGTACCCTGGGGTACAAAAAGGTCAAAGGTACACTTCACAGGTACATATGTGAACACACATGGTACAGTTCGGTACCTTGTAGGTATAATGGGACATTTTTCTACCCAATATTTTGTAGGTTAGATGGTGTTTTGGCAGTGTCAGAGATGTAACTGCAGTGTTGCTCCCTGTTGTACAGAAAAGTCAAAAGTATACATAAGGTACCTTCAGATGTACACATAGGAACTTATGGTACTGGTCAGTACCTTTTAGGGTACATGTGTGGATAATTTAGTAGAAAAAAAAATGGTGTGCTTTTTACAAAAGTTTTTTTTAAATCTGACACAGCGGTTGCATTAAGAACCAGTGTATCTTTAATTATATGTAAAACATGTATCTTTCATCAAAGTTTATGATGAGTATTTCTGTTATTTGACATAGCTCTCTGTAATTACTCCGGATATTTTGGAGGCATTTCTGAACATAGCGCCAATGTAAATCGAGATTTGTGGATATAAATATGCACATTATCGAACAAAACATAAATGTATTGTGTAACATGATGTCATATGAGTGTCATTTGATGAAGATGTTCAAAGGTTAGTGATTCATTTTATCTCTATTTCTGGGTTTTGTGAAAGCTATCTTTGCTGGGAAAAATGGCTGTGTGTTTTTTGGATATGGTGATGAGCTAACATAAATATATGTTGTGTTTTCGCTGTAAAACATTTTAAAAATCGGACATGTTGGCTGGATTCACAACAAGTGTATCTTTAATTATATGTAAAACATGTATCTTTCATCAAAGTTTATGATGAGTATTTCTGTTTTTGACATGGCTCTCTGTAATTACTCCGGATATTTTGGAGGCATTTCTGAACATGGCGCCAATGTAAACCAAGATTTGTGGCTATAAATATGCACATTATCGAACAAAACATAAATGTATTGTGTAACATGATGTCATATGAGTGTCATCTGATGAAGATGTTCAAAGGTTAGTGATTCATTTTATCTCTATTTCTGGGTTTTGTGAAAGCTATCTTTGCTGGGAAAAATGGCTGTGTTTTTTGGATATGGTGGTGAGCTAACATAAATATATGTTGTGTTTTCGCTGTAAAACATTTAAAAAATCAGACACGATGGGTAGATTAACAAGATGTTTATCTTTCATTTGCTGTATTGGACTTGTTAATGTGTGAAAGTTAAATATTTCAAAAAAATATTTTTGAATTTCGCGCGCTGCCTTTTCAGAGGAATGTTGGGGGGGGGGGGGGTTCCGCTAGTGGAACGCGTGTCCTAGAAAGGTTAAAAAAAACAATTATCTGTAACCAACAGATGCATATTTGTATTTCCAGTCATGAAATCCATAGATTCGGGCCTAATGCATTTATTTCAATTGACTGACTTCCTTATATGAACTGTATCTCAGTAAAATCTTAGAAATTGTTGAATGTTGCATTTATGTTTTTGTTCAGTATAATAAGCGCATCTAAAGTATCCTATAACTTTAAATGCAATTGCAACTGAGGCATGCTAAGTGTATTTGCAGGCCAAAAAGTAGCCTAACAAAGTGCATCACGATTGACAGAAAATATATAGCAAAACACTATGTCACATGTGAAGTGTTCCATAAACACGGTTTCATATGATTTCACATGTGAAAATCCACATCATCACATGTGAATTGTTCCAAAAACACATGGTTTCACATGTACAAAACATGTGGACATGTCACATGTGAAATCATGTGATTTTCCACATGTGAAATCATGTGGTTTTCCCATAAGGGCGCTTTAGAAACAACAAACGTGAAAAGAAAAAGAGAAAACCCAAACCGACCAATTCATATTCCTTGAGTTGCTGATAACACACTCCACGGTTGTAGTGTGCAAATGAGCAGGTTTTGTCTATCCTCAGGGCCATGGTCAGGTCCTCCACGGCCCCTTTGTACACCTGAAACAAAAGCATTCTAAATTTAAACACAAAGAACACTACTGAACATTGCACACAGTCATGCAGCTCTGCTCACTCTCTAATGGCTGAGCGCCAGAGGCATAGAGAGAAGTAGGTCTCAACTGAACTGACAAGAGTTTAAAAAAAAGTGTGGTGGAAAGACAGAAAGTACAAACACATAATAAAAAAATAAAATGTTTATCACAGAGCCTTGGGACAATACAGTTGGTTGAGGTTTCTCACTGAGGCCAATATGACACATTATCTCAGTTGGTAGAGCATGGCACAATGCCAGGACAGTGGGCTCGAACCCAGGACCTCCCATACGTAAAATGTATGCACGCTTGACTGTAAGTCGCTTTGGATAAAAGTGTCTGCTAAATCCCATAATTATATTATTATCAACCTTCTCTCCTCACACAACTCTTTATATCCTGTTTCAATAACCGGATGAAAAGACAACGGTCCTCTCAAAGGTAATAACCACCCTAGAAATTAATAAAAAAATACTGATAAAACTGTTTATTTATACCTCACAAAATGAAAATAAGAAAATGACTGGCAATGGCAATATTGATAACTCTTAATCTAGCCATGAACAATAAGAGCTTTCATCACAGGACCCTATCTGCCCTCATTGGACTCTATGACCACTCTTTCACAACAGTAAATGGTGAGTAAAAGACCCTAGAAGAGATATAATCTCTCAGCCACTTTCAAGTGGTGAGGTGAATCATCCTACTCTGCATTGCAATCATAGACAACATTACATTCATAGAGGTGGTGTATTGGAAACGTTATTATTCAGAATAACCAATCAAATTCATTCCAAAGAGGGTTATCGCTTGAATGAACAAATAGTAATTGGGTTACTGCCCTCTAAAGAATGTCATTGGCTAATGAGAGGCAAGGCTGAAGAAGCAAAGAGTGATGGCTAGCTGTGTTGCCTGTGTGAATGTGAAATAAACGTCACACCCTGATCTGTTTCACCTGTCTTTGTGATTGTCTCCACCCCCCTCCATGTGTCGCCCATCTTACCCTTTATCCCCTGTGTTTATACCTGTGTTCTCTGTTGGTCTGTTGCCATTTCGTCTTGTTTGTCAATTAAACTATTGTTTATATTCGACGTGGTCTGCATCTGGGTCTTACCTTCATACCTGATAATAAACATATTCCGTTGTTAAACAAATTAACAACTTCTCGGAGTCATCGGTAAAGAACCCAGCATCTAAGATGCAACAATAGACAACAAAGGAAGGCATCCCATTTATCTCACCTTCAGGTAGAATTTAAGTGCTCCTCTATACAGGTAGACCCTGACACTCTTGGGCTGGATCTTAATGGCTTCGTTGCAGTTCAGGATGGCCTTTGAATAGCGCCCTTTAGCGCCATAGAAGGCTGCACGGCTCAGATACACCTTGAAATTCAGACACAATGTACTCCATTCACAACAATTCCACACAATGTGTTCCATTGCACTGCTTCTGTATAATGTGGTTTCAGATACATTTAGGCTTTACAGTACATTTAGCCTGCATCCCAAATGACACCCTATTCCCTATGGGCCCTGGTCAAAAGTAGCGCACTGTGTAGGGAATAAGGTGCAATTTAGGATTCAGCCTTATACTGTACATGGGTGGACAGTGAGTTCCAGAGAACCAGTGGTTACGGAGCCTCTACCTGGAACAGGTTGGGGTTGATGAAGAGGGCTCTGTTGAAGTCCTGAACACTCTTGGACTGCTGCAGGCGCATACGACAGAGCCCACGCTGGTGGTACGCATCTGCATAGTCAGGGTTCATCTTCACTGCGTTGCTGAACGCATCAAAAGCCTGTCAGAAAACATTACAGTATCTTCAAATGGGGGTGTTAGTTTGGTGAAGGAGGCCGTTGCCATGTCAGTATGTACTGTACCATAGACTATTTCAAAATCACAGCATGTACCTAGTTAATGTGTTATGTAACATGAACAACAGGTGTTTCACTGCATGAAAAAAGAGAGAGAAAAAAAAGCCTTGCAAAAGAGAAACAGCTTGAGATTTGACGGTTAGAAGACACAGTGGATTCAAAAACGTTGTGTTGGAGTAGCCAGTCTGTTTGTGCTGTCATGCCAAGCACTGTTGGCAAGAGCACAAACAGATCTGGGACCAGGCTAGTGTTGGGGGGCCATGCAGCCAAATAACATGGATATCTCAACAGACACCGCCTAGTTAGTGTACCTGCAACAGGAGAGCCAGTGCCATGTAGCAGAGTCCAGTCAGATAGAAGACCTCTGCAGCTTCAGAGACGTTGTACAGGTTGGTTTCGTTGGGGCTCAGTAGAATCAGGGCTTTCCTGAAGCTCTCTACTGCCTCCTACAGCACAGTCACCACACACACACACACACCACAGAAGGCTGCTGAGGGGAGGACGGCTCAAAATAATGGCTGGAATGGAGTAAATGGAATGGCATCAAACACATGGAAACCATGTGTTTGATGTGTTCGATACCATTCCATTAATTCCGTTCCAGCCATTACTATGAGCATGTCCTCCCCAAATAAGGTGTCACCGGCCGCCTGTGATACACACACGTCACCAACTCCCCCAAGACACTTACTCTCCCCTGATGACAGGGCATGTTAGGCCATGGTTATTGCTATAAAAATGTCATGCTGAGAAAAGTAGGCCAGTTGTATTGATAAGCTGCCCGACGCCATTATGTTAGCTTCAGAACATCTTCACTAGGACACAACCCGGATGTTACACAGAGCATTATGGGTACTGTAGTACATCAAGCTACAGGCCTAATGATTGGAATGAGGAAGACAAACAAGCAAAATCACTGGAGGAAACAGGGCAGTATTGATCATTCAGCTTTAGCCAATACATGACAAGGCATGGTAACCCAGAACGTAACAACCCACCATGAACTTGCGTGCCTTCATCTGTGTCTTGCCCAGGAGAATGAGGATGGGAGGTGAAGGCCGGTTGTTGGTGGCTGCCTCCAGACAGGCAATGGCTTTGGCATCATTCCCCAGGAAAGACTGGACAGCAGCCTGCTGGATGGGAGATGACCCTAGTGCTGGTGGTGGGGAAGGGTCACTGGTCAGTATTAGCCTGGTCCCAGATTTGTTTGTGCTCTTGCCAACAGCATTGCTCATTGTGAAGCCATGATTCTTACTCCGTAATCAGTAAGTTCCTGCCATATAGTGTCAGTCTGTGAGATAACAAGGACTTGTCAGTCAGGGTCAGGGAAATCATTTTATGCTTCCTGGATCCTGATTAGAATCGCTGTACCTTTGTTCATCTCTGCAGCGTACTGGATACAGAACGTGGCCAGGTCAAACTGTTCCATGTCACACAAATACTGGCCCCTGAAACACAGAGAGGGCATTGTGGATATGTCAATATACACTGAGTATACAACATGTTCCATGACATAGACTGACAAGGTGAAACCAGGTGAAAGCTATGAGCCCTTATTGATGTCACTTGCTAAATCCACTTCAGTCAGTGTAGATGAAGGGGAGGAGACAGTTTAAATAAAGATTTTTAAGCCTTGAGACAATTGCGACATGGATTGTGTATGTGTTCTATTCAGAGGGTGAATTGGCAAGACAAAAGATTGAAGTGCCTTTGAATGGGTTATGGTAGTAGATGACAGGGCACACCGGTTTGTGTCAAAAACTGCAACGCTGCTGGGTTTTACACGCTTAACAGTTTCCTGTGTGTATCAAGAATGGTCCACCACCCAAAGGACATCCAGCCAACTGGACACAACTGTGGGAAGCACTGGAGTCAACATGGGCCAGCATCCCTGTGGAACGCTTTCGACATTTTGTAGAGTCCATGGTGCTGATGAGTAAGGCGGGGGGAGGCCCGGAGGGGGATCAAGAGATGTTTGTGAACACCTGTAACTACCATTTCCTGCAATCTAGAGCCTTTATTGACAACAAATAAAGGATTTTTTACAATTCTAGCTACATAGTGGTGCAGCCAGTCCACAAGGTGGCACAGCACTCCTCTTATATTCTTTGGGGAGAATCCTGTACTACTTTTGTATTCTTAACTAAAGAATAGTTTAGGTCCCTTTTACAGACATAAAACTCAAGCCTGATATCCTTCCTCTGATATAGAACATTTATACAAGGAAAGGCCCACTCTAAATCTAAGACACTAGCTTGTTTGTGACAGAAAAGTTCTGTAAGAACCTTTACCTCATGATATACAATTGTTGAGCGTCTGGCTTCATATGTGTGGCTCGTGTCAGATCTTTCAGCGCTCTCTTCAGATCATTGACCTTTTTGGTGAAGAATAAGGTTCATGATTTATACATCATAAAGTGAAAACCTGAAAATCCTGGTGACCGCATCGTGACATTTGAAATGCTTACATTACGATAGGCTTGGGCCCGGCAGATGTATCCTCTGATGTAGGTGGGATCCACCCTCAAAGCGTTGCTGAACATTCGGATGGCTTCATAGTTCTGGCCCATATTCAACATGAAGATCAAGCCCAGGTTCACATGGGCCAGTGCTACAGACCTAACAGGAACAAGAAATCATCACAAAGTGGGGAAAAACATTAAAGGAAATCATTCAAAATGTTCATACATCTCAAGTCTTATTTAATATTTAGCGTCGAAATGTCCTCCCTCTCTCCTTCTCTCCCCCTCTCTCCTTCTCTCCTTCTCTTCTTTCTCACTCAAAGCCCTGTTGCTCTTTTCAGAAGAAAGGATCCACTCTGTGAAAGCGAGAGGCCCAGTGGTATTACCTGTCAAGTTTGATCACAGCTTCAAAGTCGAACACGGCTTGTTGCCACTGCCGTCGCTCCGTATAGAGCAGGCCCCTGTGCAGGAAGGCACTCAGGTTCTCTTGGCTATCATTAATGAGTACTGGTGGCACAGAAATAAATATAACAATAAGTTGTATCTCTGTGGTACTCACAGGACTGTATAACACAACACCTCCTCAATCCAGCACACAATGGAAAGATATTAATAGCCTAAAAAACTCTGATTGGGGGTTAATGTAAACTGAAAGCTACCACTCTTCGAGTCAGAACACATTGGATTGAAGATATTAATAGCATGAAATGGGGGTTAGGTGAGGTTTTGTTGATGATGTTGTTTGTAACTAATGGACTGTGGAAATGATTTTCCTCTCTGAGGACATCCGTACAATTAAGTGTATATTTATCTATTGTCTAATACCTGAGGTGCTGAGGTCTTGGAGGGCAATATCAGGCATCCTCTTCCTGAGCAGACAGCCTCGGTGGTAGAAGGCCAGCCAGTCATTGGGGTCCAGGTGAACTGCCAGGGAGAAGTCCTCGATGGCTTCCTGGTACTGACCCACCTTAGCATAGATCCTGCCCCTGTACGTCCTGTGGTATGTCCAGATTATAAAGAGACATTATGTGTTATAATGGGTTATAACTGGTGGAGGGTAACACCACTGACATTATGGAGGGTAACACAACTGACTGTCAATCGACATTTCAGTGTGTGTGTGTGTGTGTGTGTGTGTGTGTGTGTGTGTGTGTGTGTGTGTGTGTGTGTGTGTGTGTGTGTGTGTGTGTGTGTGTGTGTGTGTTTTGAGAGAGAGGGAGAGAGACAGAACCTGTGTGTGCGTGATTGTGAGCTAAACTCCAGCCTAACGCTGGCATTATCTGTGTCCCAAGTGACAGCCTATTCCCTATATCAGGGATGGGCAACTCGCAGCCCCCCTTTCGTAGGCCCGCAGACTAATATCACACCAAACAAATACAATCATTTGAATAATAGAATACACAAGCTGCAATTTTTAAAAATGTGGTTGTGCATCAGCAGTCACTCAATTAGCCCATGTCAGCAAAACATTTTAGATTGGTAAGTTAGTCTAGCGGCCAGCTATCTAAACGTGTAGTAATCATTGTCAAACTACTAACCGGGGTAGGGCCCATTGATCATCAGTTATCACATTAAAAACTGCAAATGTTTGCCTCCTATGGCAAAATGTGTAGAATTTCAGGTAATTAGCTGTAAAACTGCTAATTTTTCTCTTCGCCCCATGGCAAGATGAGGAGAATTACATTAAATGAGTTATAAAATTGCTAAATCTTCTCTCCGCCACATGGCAAAATATGTAGAATTGCAGCAAACTTGCATTAAAACAACATTTTCTCTACGCCCCATGGCAAAATGTGCAGAATTGCAGGAAATTTACTTTCAAATTTAAAAAAAAATCTTCGCTGTCACGAGGAGGGGGGGGGGGGGGGGTATGGATGTGAGTACGCAGACCCACTAGCTACTGCAGCCCCTCATGATGAGTTCCGTTTTTTGGTGGGCCACACCCCCATCAAAGTTGCTCATTCCTGTCCTATAGAGTGCACTACTACCTATGGGCCCTGGTCAATAGTTGTGCACTATATAGGGAATAGGGTGTCATTTGAGACACACCCATTGATTACCTGGCGATGGCATGGCTGGGATCACGCTGGAGCAGCAGAGTAAAGTCAGACAGAGCCACCATCCAGTTACAGCTGTGGAAGTACTGCAGGCCGTGGGTCAACAGAGCGTCCGTTCTCCCTGGGTTGATGGAAAACGTCTGGAAGACAAAGATTACAGACATACACCCCAGTCACAGCAGTCTCCTGTTAAGCCCTTGTTCTGTGGCTTATGTTGGCAAAATAATCCAGAGGTCAGCCCTGGAGTGAGGTGGAATCTCTTCTCAATCAATACACAATATCACGTTGTTGGTTTTCTACCTTAGATGACTGTATTAAACCCAGACTACATCCTAAGAGTGCTTTGAGACCCAGTGATGTCAGTGGCAACGTGACTTACTTTGGCATAGTCCTCCATGGCCAGTAGAATCTCATTCCTCTTCTCGTACATCTCAGCCCTCTTGAAATAGTTGTCATCGTCTTCAGGTCTGCATTTGATGGCCTGAGTGTAGTTTATAATAGCCAGGGTGGTCTCTCCTCTCACTCTGTAGATTTCTGCTTTGGACTTGAAGGCATCTGGTAAACACATATAAAAGGTTGGTAATGTATTGTACTGTACAGTAGTCTAGAAAGGAGGAAGAGCTATAGCTGTACAGTCATGAACCATAATCAAATCACATATAAGTCCAGTTGCATCCTTAACCGTGGGTACATCACCAGAATTTCCTTAATAAATCGAGCAGCAGTGTAATGCCACAGAATGTACAATAACTATAGTCAACAAAAATGTGTTCCTATTGGCAAAAAGGAACTAACATTTAAATCAATGGAGCACTCACTAACTTGAAAATACAGATGGAACGTGCCAGAGCGAAAAAACTAAAAGGCTCATGAAATGAGGAATTTAAATTCATTCAAGTGAGAGATTCAGCAGAAGTGCAATCACTTTCACCTTGGCAGAGTCAGTCAGTGCATCATCACGCTGTATGTACCGTGAATCACTTGTATCTACAGTAACTAATAAAACACACAGGGTTTTGGGCTGTGGTGGGCTTACCTGCATGTTTCTTGGTGTGCTTGATGATAAAGTTCAGGTCATCCAAAGCACTATTCTGGTTGTTTCTGAGCAGATAAATGCTGTGCCTGTGCCAGTAAGCATCCAGCAGGTAGGGCTCTAGGGAAATGGCCTAGCGTGGAAACAACAACACATTAACCATTTATCATCAGAAGCTAGGCCTAGAGGAGGAAAATGAAGCTAGTAGGGAAATCAGGTCAAACCTATTAGCTAGCTTATATACTTATAAATAAATGTCTAAATCAAGTTACTTTGACTAGCTTCCAACTGCAATTACAGTATTCCGACCTAACACACTCCTCCATTGCTGTCCTATTTCAGAACCAAACCTCTGCTAGCCTACTGAAAATGTGTACTAAACTTACGGCATTGAGATCCTCCAGAGCCTGGTTAAGCCGGCCCAGTTTCTTCTGCAGCGCCCCCCTGCGACACAGGTCAAAGGCGCTGGGTCTGTCCTGCTGGGCAATAGCCTGGGACAACTTGGCCACCTCTCCCTCCAGGTCCCCTGTGGTCAGGCCCTGGTCCAGGGTCAGAGACAGGTCCACCCAGTCCAGAGGCTGTATCTCATCCAGCATCAGGACCTTCTCCCCAGGCTTCTTCAGGGCCCCGCTCTGGAGGCTGCTGCTGGGGGCCCTCTTAGAGGAGTCTGATTCTTTCTTGGTGCTGCTGCTCTCCTCCAGTGGGGGGAAGAGCTGGTCAAACCAGGCATCCCAGATATCCCTCACCCACTCCCGGGGAGGGAGCACGTCGGGGATGCCACCCTGGTCAGCGGCAAAGCTCTCAAAGTCCAGCACCAGGGGTAGGCTCGGGTAGCGGGGCAAGGGGAGAGGGAGGGGAGGCTCCTCTGAAAGGCATGTGGTGGGTTTGATGGGTAGTAGCTGGCACACAGACTCACTCCTGGGAACACAGGAGGCAGGCAACACAGACAGGGTGGTTAGATGTAAAGAAGAAATGTATACATTCTGTAAATACAGCAATAACATGGGTCTACTGTATATCCAAATGAAAGCACATTCGTCTGGAAGTTCTATAACTGCTTTGTTAGCCAAATGAATTGCAGTACTGTAAGCCTGCCTACCTGATGAGAGTACGTGGTGGCTCCTGCAGTTTTTCATGGATGTAGGCCAGCTTGGCAGGGCACAGCTTCTTCCCACCCTTGGCGACCTTCTTCTTGGAGTGGGATATGCTGCCTCTCCTGACTGTTTCCCCCATCATCACCCTGCCTCGGTCCCTCCTGTACTGGAGTTGACTCTGGCTGAGGGCTGGGGTAAGCTCCTCTGTGTTGGGGCCTGCTGCGGGGGCTTGGTGGTCGGCCTCCTGCTGGACAGTGGGAGTAACCTGGGGTTGGATCTCCTCAGCCAGCACAGTGGAGAACAGCTGCTGCCGAACCACCTCCAGCTCTCTGGTGACGGTGGCAAAGTCACATGATACCTTGAGGAAGGCCTCTGGCTCAGGGTTGAGGTGTGGGGCAGAGAAGGGCCTCTTCAACTGGGTCAAGATGGTGAATAGTGAGACCATGGTCAGAACCTCTGCTTAGGTGGTGAGATAGTGGTTTATCGTGTTATTGAATGACATGCCATTTTTCATATACACTCACCTGTTCTTTGTCAATGGAGGGTTGAAGTGACTGCTCAGTTACTCTGAGGTCTATCATAGACTTGAACTTTCTGGACAGCACATTTTCCTGTAGGAAGATCCAACACGTTCGTAAGGGCATGCTAGAGGGGATTTGTTTAGTTTAGTTTCGGCGGGGGGGTAACTAAAGCACACACTGACCACTGAGGTGTATGGCTCCATCTCTGTCAGGTCACAGGCTGATTCCACCAGGTCCTGCAGATCACCATAGAGCTCCTCTCTGGAGAGATCGTTCTGCGTTGCCTGAGTAACAAACACCATAGAAACACAGCAGGGTGAGATCACATTGGCGAGGTTTGGTTAACTGGTTCACGTGCAATTTGATATTCTAATATATCAAAGCTATTATTCACATATATCAAAGATATTTGATATTCAAAGATATTATATTTCACCAGGACATCTTTGGTTAAAAAGGCATGATCAATGTGGCCTTGCTAATGTTATCTAACTTTCAGAGTAGTAGGGCATCTTGTAATGTAATGATCAAAGAGCATCTCCAATGTTCCCCCATCAAGTCTCAACTAAAACACAGCCAGGAACAAATAGAGTAGAGTTAAGTCCTCCGTTAACAGTCCATGTGGACTGACTGTCTGGGAGGGAAGTAGCCTACAAGTCCGTCGGTAAACATCAGAGGCTCAGTACTACACTACCTGGTACTTGGGAAAGAGTTTGTGTTTGACGAATGCAGGAGAGCAGCTGAACTTAGGAGGCGCTGGGTGCCAGAACATCTTCAGCTCGTTGGAACACAGAGAGGTCTGGGAGGAAGGAGAGAGATACTGTATAAGACACACAGAGAACTGGGAGGATAGACACTTCAAGACAGGTGACTCATCTAGACCAAGGAAAAAGCCCCTTGAATAAAACAAACTCACACATGACATTAAAAAGATAATGCGGAACTGGAACTGAAACATTTGACATTCTTAAACAATCCCAGATAGCTACAGTGTTAGTATCATGTTATAAGCAGTCCCTTTAAAAACCTCCTGTTTCTAATGAGTTACAAATATGTCTGGTGCCACCTAGTGCATCATCTTGTTGGATGATGAAACACTTTCTAGACAAAATGTTTGGGGGGAAAAGTTGTATAAACATAGTGCTGATCCTCCTCACCGCCTGTCCATGAAGCATCATCCTGGGCTTCTCTACGTAAAACTCAGCGATCCTCTGCCAGTCAGCCAAGCTGGCTGAAGTCTGGGGAGGCAGGTGACTCACACAGTCCTTTCCATCAGACTCAGTCGCCTCCACGCAGGGCACGCCTTCATTTACTATCCTGCAAAGAGATTCAATAGTTTTACATGATATGAGGTTGTTGTAATGATACTCCTGACATGTAAAGTTTCCCCACGTGGAGTGCAGAAGGTAGTGAGAGAGAAAGTGGAGAGAACGACCAAATCATATTTACTAAATAATTTAATGCAACCCTGTATCCCAGCACTTCAATTCCAAATGTTGCTATAAAGTCTAGATTTTGGTCAGAAAACAACTTATGAAGCAGAGCCTGGGAGAGATAGATAAATAAAGGTTAAATAAAAAATGTAATAAAAGCGTTTTACCTGTGTCTGTCAGGCTGGGCAGCGATGTGTTGTAGTGCTGCCCTCTGTTGGTGAAACTGTGGTGGTGCACTGAGTTGGCTAGAGGTGTGACAGACCCGGGAAGCCAGCTGCAGCTCCAGAGGTAGGGCCTGGCTGACTGGGGTTGTACAGAGGTGGTGAATGGTCTTGTACCCATCTGCACTGTGGGAGAGAATTAGAACAGTAATGACTACAATGTTGTGATACTCTTACTTCGCCAGTCCGTTTGCGCCATCATGCCAACTCCTTGTCACTGGCTTGACAATGATAGCAATAGAGTTGGTGAGAACACAAACAGATCTAGGACCAAGGTAATGCTTACTTTCAATTGTATCTAAATGTAACAGAATTTCTGACTTCTTTCCCTTGTCTGTAATAACACAGGGTATATATAAAACCCAACATGTATGGTAAAGGGAGAAGTCAACTGACATTTTGCTTTGAACCAAAACCCCACTGGTTTGTTATATTGAAGAATGTCAACGATTCAACAACAATCCACATATTTGAAACGTCTACAAGCAATACAGTGGTCTTGGGGCTTGTCCTAACAGATGAACTATTCTCTGTGGCGTAAGCAGATGAGGTGGTGGTTTATTTGCTCAGATCATCCATGCCATAACTTCTCACCACTCTTTGAACTGGAGACTCTGTGTGTGGCCTCTCTGTGCTAGGAGGGAAAGGCCCGGCCTCCCTTCACCACCCACCACCCACCTCCTGTCCTGACAGACACTGGACAATTTATTGGAGCCCAACATGTTCACTATGGCCTGCCACTCCTGAGATTGATCATCTCTCTGGCACTCTGGGTTAGGTAGGCATGCCCCAGCTCAGCTAGCGGAGCGGCAAACCTGTAAGGTCACCCTGGAGTCATTCGCCTTGTTTTCAATGAAATGAGCATTCCATAACTGTGGAGTGGAGCTGACCTGAGCACTGCCTTCAGCCTGGCTCCTTATCTAATCCATGTACCATCAGCAGACAGGCTGGCAGCCTGGCCCGCTTATAAAGCCTCTTATCCATACCCAACAGAAACCTTTCAGTGAACCAAAGCTCTGAAAAACACCCCTAATTAAATGGCACTTGTTTTGGTTCCATTTTTTCGTCAATGGGGTTGGAGGGGAGTGGAAGGAGTGGGAGGGTGTGGCACAACTCCAACTCAGCACTTGCAGCAGGAGGAGGCAGTAAATCTGGTCTCTTTAGGTGAGTAAGGAGTCAGTTATAAGGAAGTGTGTGGTTGCACCAGGCTCCAGACAGAGAGAGAGCAGTCTAAAGAGTGTGTTAGGCTAGGAGCATAATTACTCTCTGTGTCAATGGGTCTCCGAGAATCAGGTGGGGAGTTTTGATGATAGCTTAGAAGTCACTTTATTTACAGGGAGACTCCCTGGAACTGAGCTCATCTCCGTCCAATGCCACCCCCGCCCAATCCATTAAAGTCAAGGTCGGAGATGGTTACTAATGATAGTGAGTTGAAGAGGTTGTTAGAAAACAACTTTGTTCAAAACAAGCAGGGATAACACAGTGACGACCATGATTATACAGGGTTTAAGCAACATGTCTTCATGTTTTAGGAGAAAACCACTATTTATTTGACAGTGCAGTGTTGTATGTGGTATCCATTTAATACCCAAGTTTGTAATAGAAGTAGTATTTTAACCTCCAATAATGATCACAACTCAAAATCAGTTCGATACAACAACTCACAACTCTCATGATCAACCAGACTGACCGCGAATACAAGACGCTTACTGTGCTTTGGGGGCCCATGTTGCTAGAGGGGAGAGGCCTTGAATGGTTTTGTTTTGTAAAGACACCCTCGCTGGTCTCTGAGAAGGAGCTATGGTATCTCCTCGAGCTGTCATTACATCTGCATAAGTCACCTTTGATGGAGGGAGAAAAAAAAACACAAAAACAAACGTTTGTCTTCTAATTGTGGGAGGCGTGAACAAGATAAACTGATAGTACAGTTACAACTATTGAACTTCACACAATGACAACCACATAAATCCAAGTATTACCTTCTGTGGAAGAGCAGAGACCATAGAGTCATCGCCGTCTGTCTCTCGTTCAGACAGTGAGTGAGCGATCTTGTAGACCCCCGATGTGACTTTAGGGGACTCAGCAGGTCTTGGAGGGGTAGGTGTCTCCCTCTTAACCCACAACATCCTCTGTGGAACCGGGGACCTCTGAGGAGTACCCTGGGAAAATGTGGATAAGACATTTGTTAATGTTAACTATCATACTAACAGAATTCCTTATCAAGGTTGAATTTAGTTTAAACTTTATACAACCTTAATAACAGAAACCTCTACACTTGAAAATGTTCTCAAATGCTCTGAAAACCTATTTTTCAATGAACTGTGAAAAATCTAAATACACTCTAGTCTCTGCATTACCTCTGTTTGTACATGGCTAATATTCTCTTCTCTCTCCTCTGATTCCACTGTTTTTTCTTCCTTTAAAAATGATTAAATGTTATAAAAAAAACAAAGATTGTCATTAATCAATACAAGTGCAATTGCTATGAGCATTGAATACCTGTTTATATAACTAATATAAATTGACTATCCCCGTGCTTATTTAAAATCTCTACCAAAAGTATAAAGGTCAAAATGTTTGTGACCATTCAGCATATTATATGTTGTTGTCCTTTTGTTATGGTGTTGTCACCTCGTTGTCAGCATTGTAGCTGTCCCCCAGCACTCTTTCCATCAGCTCCTTGATCATCTGGTCCGAGGCAGATGGCATATCACTGTCCCCTCTCTGTAAGGAGGCAATGATCTCATCCACCGTCCTCCCTCTGCCTCTGACAAGCCCCATAGTCATGGCCACTGACTCCTCTGGGTGTCTCTGCTGGGGGTCCGCGTCCTCCTGGCTCTCTGCACCCTCGGCCCCTACAATGCCCCGTGCCTCCTCCAGCAGCTCTGTGGTGGACTTGACACTGTGGATACTGTTAGGGGCCATGGTACTCCTCTGGCTCTTTGAGCTTCTGTCGTCAGTGGGCGTCCTTGGTGCATGCGTAGACCTATCTTTCTGTTTCCTCCTTTTCTTTTTCTTGACCTTCTGTGGGGCTTTCCCGTGGGATTGCTCGGAGCCCGAGTCCTCACTGTTCCTGCTGTCGTCGGTGTTCTCCGAGCTCAGAGCCAGACATCTGCTGAAGAAGTTGGATCTCCGGATGCGCCTCTCCGCCGCTTCCTTCTCCGACACCTGCTCTGACTGCTTCTTGCTCTTGTATATAAACATCCTGGTCCCTGTTGCTGGCCTCTCTGACCTGGGCTTAGAGGGAGGCTGTGGCCTCATGGACATAGACACCACTTTGGTCGTCCCTGCTAGCTGAGCTATGGCCGGCTTCTGGGAAGGTTTCAGGCCTGGAGAAGACAGGATCAAATTAACTGAATTTCTCCCTTCACTGATTCCTTTGATACGTGTGGTTCCTTGACTCCTGCTCACCTCAGACTTTGTTTTATGGATGTCTAGTAGCAGTGCACTTTGTGGTAAGGAGGCAGGTGGTGATTGTAGCAGATCTGCATGGAACTCCAACAGGCTGACTGACCCTGCAGACATCTGTGAGGTCCTATTTTGGGGTGTGTCCGATGTGCCACAGGGTCCCTCTGTAGCCTCTTCCATCAGTCCTGATGACTCCAGTGTGTGGAGAGAGTCTGGTGGTTGGGCCTGTGTGCTGGTGGTTGTGTGGGAGTTGAAAAACAGCTGCTTCATTTGTAGGAATTCACACTGGGACTCATTGCGTAGCACCCCTAACTCCTTCTTCAGCTTTAGCTCCTCGCTGCGCCTCAGAACCTTATTTCTCAGCATGTTGCTCCATGTCTATCAACGTGACCAAATGTTGGAAAGTGAAACATGCAAAAAAGTAAAGGACTGAGGATGGAAGTTGGTGAGTAGTAAGAGGTATTCTTTTTCAATGGGTGATTATGAAACATCAATTAAAATGATTAATACACACAGCAATAAAAACAAATGGTAGCCTAAAACGTGATATATGACATGATTGATGCTTATTCTATGTAGGATTACGCGGCCTATGCAATAACTGATGATGATCAAACTGTTGATACTAAGATTTGTGTTACTGTGTTACAAAAAGTAGCAGCACTGTCAGTATAACAGCTTCACAGTGTGTATTTTGTTGCTAGTGAAGTTTGAAAGATGTCATACGCCCCGTTTAACGAGCTACAATGTTGCCAGCAGTGAACCACTCCAATGCTACGAGAATAACGTTAGATTAGCTAACGTTAGCAAATTCCAACGCTTACCTTTTCCAAAACTATTGAAGTGACAAGACACCGCTCTTTGCTGAAATTGACGTTACTTTAAATATCTGAATATCATCTCATAAACACGTTGGCAGGTAAAATGTTTACAAACTTTTGGGAAGATTTGACATCCACCATTTCTTCGTGGTGGCTGGGAGGATCTCCTAGCAACCAAACCAGACAACTAGGCTGGACAAAACAGACACCACGTGGGTGCAGAACTGAGACTGCCTAAGACCGGACAAGCACTGGAAACTGAACTAAATAAAAAGTTACAAAATGCGAACGTGTTCAAAGCTCAAAGGCTTTTCTAATCGACAGAAGAAGTATAGTTTCAATTCGGCATAGGCCTATGCCTTTTTCTATTGGCTCTGTAGTTTTCATTCTGGATGTGTAGGCCTTCAGGAAATATTATTGTCATAAAATCCAATATTGTCTAGTAAGTTTATCAAATGTGGAATGTAATTAATCCCTTCTAATTTCCTTGGGACAATTCATCTTCTGATTCTATTTTCCTTTTTTTTTCTGTGCCATAATAAACATGTGATCATAAAGACTCATGTCATAGAATAAAGCAATCTATTAGCGTAAATATCTGTAAAACAACCGTGTTCATCTGTAGGGCTTTGTGGGGCTGGCTATATCTACCGTGTCAGATTTCAAATCCAGCAGTAAACCTAATTTACCATGCTTTGTGGGAGGTTTTAATCCGGCCTTAACAAATCGATTTTCTCTCCCTAATGGCGTTAGAGATCACCCTGAGATAATCTCATGTAAAGGGATAATTATCGCTGTTATTCCCTCATTAACGGGTTTAGAATCGAAGGACCTGGCTGCAACTGCTTGTAGGGCTACCGTCCAGTTAACAGAGCAGAGGAATATTGGGAAGCTTTTTTCACGCATATTAAGATGTTGACACTTATCTTCTCCATTGTCCAGAGGCCATAACATTAAACATGAAACACAGGCCTACGTTGGCTACAATTAAATCCTATATATGGGCATAGTCTGCACATAAATTAAATTATTATAAAGAAATAAACCTTCATTGCTTATAAATTAATATTTTTGATAAGAATATCCAATATCCTCAATGCTAACGCCTTCTCAATTCTCGCAGAATTTAACATTTTGATACCTATAGACAACTTTCTGTGAGCCAGAGCAAATATTATCATGAATTTGTAGGGCGCGCGCGCCCTTGTGTTGGTAATGGATCATTTGAAATTATAGGCATAAACAGTGACGGTTCTGTTACATGTTATTTCATTAAAATTCCCTTCATGATTAATCATAAAGACCTAAAATACTAGGTTGTAATGCTAGTTTCCTGTCTATTTGGTTTATGCCAGGCTTTCTCCATGGCATATGAAATACCTTAATTTATGGATATAATTCCAAGTGCGTAATTGTACAACAACAAATGCCATGCTCGGCTGTTTTTCAAACCCTGCTTTCTGACTGATGGAATGTTTACACACCTTATTAGGGAGGGGAAAACATTATTTTTGACTGGGCTATTTTTCTCTGTAAAGACGCAGAATAACTGTGGGCACCGGAGGAGTGACTTCAGTAAGCGAAAAAGAGCCAGGCAAATGAACACTGAAAAAGTGGGTGGGTTGTACCGCCTACGTATTAGGGGAAGATCTAAACTCACAGGTCACACTGCATTCAACATCTATCTCCTCACTTCTTTACTCTAACCCTCCTGCAACATCCCACCAGTTACAGCGCACCGTTTCCTAGGATACATTTCTCCAAAACTCCAGTCTGAGGAACTGCATGTTTACGATTTGTGGATATCAACCATAATGTTGGGTACAGTGAAAATGGAAGGTCACGAAACGCCAGATTGGAGCAGCTATTACAATGACGCACAAGAGGTAGGCTATGTGTATTTCAGTTTTATTCGATTTGTGTATTAGAATAACAATTATAACTGATTTCCACGTCTTCGTTTTTGCGATGCATGTTTTCAAGCAAACTGCACTGAGTGTACTTCAAAAAAGAAAACTAAAGGCACAGTGTTGTTGTTGTTGTTTATGGAATATTGGGCTGTTTTGGGCATAGACTTCACTATATGCAACCTGGTGATGTATCCTAAAGAACGAGAGACGGCCAAGCACGCCGGGTGGCAGCAGTGCACATTGCAGTCACAGCAGGCCGAATGCTGACTTGAGATATTGGCACTTTAACAATAAATAAAATCCCATTATACAAGTGCGTAAAAATGGGATTTGGCACTGAATATTTACCAGCCATCATGCAGCGAGATCATGGCATATGTTTATCAATGCATGCTATTCGAAAAGAAAGTTGCAGTCAGTGGAATGTTTCAAATCAATCTTAATTCGTTTGTTCCATGCCAATAATAAGATGAATACACTTTGCTTGACCTTCTGTTTGTGCACAATAGGCCTACATAAAATGTTCATCTAAATTATTGCATTGCTTGAAAAGCAGCACAAAATCGCATTATATGCCCTAACACAATGAAACAATATTGTTTGAGTTTGAGATATATCATATAAATGGACCAGGCTGCACTGTTTTGATGCTGCTGTTTAAAAGCTCTCAAAATGAATCTCGTGTTTTTTAGTCAAATCGAATTAATTAAATTCGTTAAGTTTTGAAATATTTTGTATTTAACAGCCTAATATGAATCATTATTCATTATTATTGGCTAAACATTATTACACAGTCGATTTCAGCAGAGAAAAAAAACAATAATAAAAAACGTAAGCACTTTGAGTGTGTGGAAGACCAATGCATTGTTGTGATCACATTTCTCTCATGTTATTCCAGGTATATTCGCCCATGGTGAACAACGGCATGAATGCAGGATTGAGTTCCATGAACAGTATGAACAGTTACATGAGTATGTCTACTAATGGAAATATGACCTCAGGTTCTTTCAACATGTCTTACGCCAACCCCGGCCTGGGAGCCGGACTAAGCCCCGGGACAATGACAGGGATGCCCCCGAGCGCGTCCAGTGCGATGAACGGAATGGGTGGAGGGGTACAGTCAATGGGCACTGCCCTTAGCCCCTCGAACATGGGCGCGATGTCGGCTCAGCAGGCTTCCATGAACGCTATGAATCCATACGCGAGCATGAGCCCTACTATGAGCCCAATGTCCTATACTCAGCCCAACCTGAACCGAGCAAGGGACAACAAGTCGTTCAGGAGAAGCTACCCGCACGCAAAGCCTCCGTATTCGTACATATCCCTCATAACCATGGCCATTCAGCAAGCACCAAGCAAGATGCTCACGCTTAGCGAAATCTATCAGTGGATAATGGACCTATTTCCATACTACAGACAGAACCAACAGAGATGGCAGAACTCTATTCGCCATTCCTTGTCTTTTAATGATTGCTTCATCAAAGTGTCTAGGTCACCGGATAAGCCAGGCAAAGGTTCGTACTGGGCCCTGCACCCAGATTCAGGAAATATGTTCGAGAACGGTTGTTACCTACGCAGACAAAAGCGCTTCAAATGCGAAAATAGAAAGATATCTTCAAGTAAAGGGGACGGAATGAAAGACCAGTCCGGTTCTGGGTCGCCTTCGAGCGAGAACACCAACAGCAAGACTGGGAATGTGGACTCCAACTCCCTCTCCACCTCCAACCAGTCCTCCAGCCCTCACAGCATGGACCACAGGAGCAGTAGCAGCGCCTCTGAACTAAAGAGCAGCGGGCCACCTCTCCACCCCGTGGCCAGCTCGGCCACGTCCCTGTCCTCTCTCCCTTTACCTCCGCACTCGATGGCGCACGAGTCCCATCTGCACCTAAAAGGGGATCCCCATTACTCATTCAACCACCCGTTTTCAATAAATAATTTAATGTCATCCTCAGAGCAACAGCACAAACTGGATTTGAAAGCCTACGAGCAAGCTTTGCAATACTCCTCCTACGGCTCAAGTATGTCTTCCAGTCTACCCCTCGGCAGCGCGTCCATGGCTGGCAGAGCTATGGACCCATCCGCAATAGAGGCGTCATACTATCAAGGTGTGTATTCCAGACCAGTCCTCAACACTTCTTAGTATCTTCTCATTTTTATAGTGCTCGATAAAAGGATGACAGAAAACATTGATCATATTTTTTGCATGCACCTGGTGCATAAGGACTGTTACTTTAATGTATAAGAATGTGTATGAGTAATAATACAATAGGCCTATACTGTAAAGTGTTCCCATTGAATGATTGTATATCCAGTCGTAAATCATTGCTAGTGTATTTAAAACAATTTTGAGCTTGTAAAATAATGTTGTATTCCCCAAACTTGTAGTACCCACGATGAATATGTCCATGTGTTACAATGTGCATGAATGAAGGTCAATAAGGTCTCGTGGAACGCGTGACACAGGTGAAGCGAAAAACACCCGTCTGTTCCAGATATCTTACTTTTTAAATGGATGTTGTCATTTTACGCATTGCTTTGGTTATTTGCTAAATATCTGACAAACATATTTACAACCCAATCTTGTATAACAATCTTAAATTCCACGTGGAAATGCATTATAAATAAAATGTGTATTTCTTTATACATGACAATTGTATGTCTTTTGTGGTATTTTTCAAACCAGAAAATGTGTGATTTTTATGTGCAGCCTAATGTCAGCGTTTTATCTTTCTCTGTTTGTTTTGATGTCTCTGCATGTGCTTAACTTATTTCTTGTTAATTTTCAAATAAAACAAATACGATTTATTCACTGATTGTTGGTATTTCTGATGTTAATTTTGAAGAAGCTATTCTGTGCATGAGGCGTAAAAAAGTACTATTCAATTACGCAACTGTTCCAACTTTTACGCATATCCAAATAATTCAGGAACAATATGAATTTTAACGTTTTGAGTTTAAATTAAGCCTTACAAAACATTTTCATTACCATTGTAAAGAGAGTGTATTAATTATATGGTCTAAAGCTTCTGTCAGAGTGACATATAGCCAGCTTTGTTGTTCAGACTATTGCGTAAAATATTATATCATGAATGTAACTCCATATGAAATTAGGTTATGAAACATTGATAGACACATCTAAAGTGTATTCAATATAATTGTAGTATCCCTGTAAAGTTCATAAATGCTAACTGTATTGATGCTCGCTTGGGTTGACGCACCGCAAGTTTTTGATCAATGAGCAAGGCTAAAGCCAAATCTAACAGAAATACAGCCGCAGAGCTTTACCTCATAAAGGATTCGGGCGTGTTGTAAATGGATTTTTAACAATATCATGGAAAGGCCAAAGCATCTTTTTGTGAATCGTAACCCTACATGATGCGGCTCGTGAACCTGAACAGATTTGACTTTGATCATGGTATTTTGTAGACACACATTTTGGCTGAGTAACCGTGAAATGTGTTTAATTATCATGTAATTGCCCCCCGATGCGCAAATAACATGGAGAATTGAATTGAGTGTGGTGAAAATATCGCGGAGAATTGAGGCTTTATAGGCTTATGCCATAGGCCTGTGGTCTGCGCTTTGTTTTTCAGATTATATTTCCACAGATGAATTCAAGTTTACTTGTTTTAAATAAATAAAATACAATTTTAAGAAGCTATGTTTATTTAGATAATATATTAACTGTGTTTGGAACAACTGAGAAGCTTGTCTGCGCATGAGTTTCATATGCTCGAGGCGTACCATTAGCCTACTCCAGATGAATTGACATTAATATTAACAATATCTAAAAACCAAATTTTGTATGCTTTCAATTCTATCTTTTTCAAATAAATTTTGGACTATAATATCCTAAATAGTGACAAATAAAATGTTTCTTGTTGGTCACTTTAAATATGGATAACATTTGGCCTATTTTCCTGCAACGATTGGATATTTTTCCCGGAAGAATTTAGGCTAACGTTAATATTGCATTTTTGTTATTTTCACCTCAGGATGATACATGATTATGTCAATAAAATGATTGCGATATATGCTATTTCAGTCATTTTGCCATAATGACAGTGTTCATTAATGAACGACAAGACTATCAAAGAGGGCATGAACCACAAATTGACACATTTAACGGAGAAACACGCTTACTCCAGATATGATCTAGAATATTTGTGAAGTCGTTTGGATCAAGGTCCCCACCGACATTATTTGATGGGCCCATTATAACCTACTTCATAGACCTACTGTATTTGAAGGTGTACAATGTTGGAGGCAAATAATATGGTATTGACCAGTATATGCCTGGCAATAAAGGTAGGTACCTTAAAATTGTAAAATCAACCCCAGCAGATCATCCAAAATGCACCGAGTAATTCATGTATTTATTCTCCTATATTAAAACTCTCTTGCAAAGTGTTCTTTGCAGATTCCAATTACATAAACCTCAATTTGTGGAGAAAAGGACTCCACGTTTCCATGATAAATCTTTGAACTTTGGACAGATCTGATTCATTAGTTTGCCCAGCTGTTGAAAAAAGACTTTGCAGTGTGAGATCCAGTATGGAAACCACCTTGTGTCGAACGTGAAACAGCAAATAAAAACAGAGAGCAAACCTGTCAGTGACTTGTGCTTGACTCTGATTGAAATCTTTGCTATTAGGGCATACCCCAACGTTCAAATAAGAGATAAATATTAATTTATATAGAATATCATGCATTATGTTCGACATTTCACCTGAAAAAGGCAATGAGGTGTTTTTTTCCTAGGCTACTCCGTGTATAATTTAGTGTAAGAGCATATCACATTGAAACCCATAATAGCTGTTCACTTTAGTATTTAATAGTCTACACCAACATATCAACGCCTTTATGCCCTCATATAAGATAATATGAATTAATAACTTATGAAGGTACATTTAGTAGTAATTATATAGACCTATTCTTACCCCGAAAGGGTTTATTATATACACCTCGATAATTACAATAATAAACATGTAATTATTATTATGATTAGGCTATTATTATTATTTATATGCCTAGTTTTCAATTGCCTTGGCGTATAGGTTATACGTGTTTTTCTACACATTAAATTTGAACTACATTATTCAAGTCGTCCAACCTTTAGTAATGTGTGACATATGTTATCAGCAGGCAGTGTCCAGCATGGAGATTTCAGCAGCGCCTTGTTTTCCAACTTATGTGGCATTTCACGTTTCCCCATCAAAAGCCCTGGCGCTTTCTTCACCCTTATGGACAAAAATTTCGACAACAATGCGCAGACCCCTTTACTTCAAAAGCGACCATCAGCGAGCCTACCCGTAGACCTTTCTTCTCCGTCTTTTCATTCTGAGTTGAGAAAGCCACTACAGGGCCAAGGCGCTTCTAATACCTTTTGATGGGGATTGAATTAATTATCTCCAATAACACAATTGTGCTTGGCCAACGAAAAGAGCAAAGCAATACCCCTTCAGATTCAAAGACGAAAGAAAGGAGCTTTCAAAGGCCGAGGGAGAAGAGGGAGAGATCTCTATCCGAAATCAGCTTTAGAAGCAGCTGGTTTTCCATTAAAAATTATACGGAAGAAGTTTATTAGGGCTTTGTGTCCTCCTAATATACATCGACTGTCAGGTTGGTGGTCCCTCGGCCTGCCTGCCTACTACGAGACCATGGTGTTTTGTGTCTTCATTAATCCATTTGAGGCCACAATAAGGGGACAACCCAATTGGTTGTTTTTTTTTGGTTGCAGGGTAACGGAAAAAGTTCGAACAAACAAAGGAGGATACAGAATAGTGCTATACATCAGGTTTTGCAGAGGACGAAGACAAATGGAAGTTATTAAAAATGTATACCAGCTATCCAAATATTAAATACTAGGCTACCAGTCTGTTAAATAAAATAAGATGTGGCACTATGAACAAACAGTATTTGCTATATAAACTAAATATTAAACAATTTGACAGTCTAATACGGAACGCCCAAATCATCTATAGTCAAAAATGTAAACCATGCATAGTCTACCTATATCAAAAGAACAACTAACCATATTATGCAACACTGTAAACAACGAGATAGCCAGGAGAATGAACTATAACCCACTTTTTTATCATTGTGCAATAGGCACATTTCTCTCCAAATGGAATGCTTTTCACATAGGCCAAGGCTTTACAACATATGTGCTTCATGAACATTGTCATTTTATTGTCAATTAGCCTCCAGTTTCATACATTGTTACTAGAAAAGAAGGTCCACAACGAATAAATGGATGGATTGAGTGCGTTAAAGTGGAAGGAAAGACAGGAAATATTTGTTGTCGTTATAGCAACAGGATCAGTCACGCTTTTCTCTGAATTTCATTCACAACTGGGCTGCCTGAACACGTTTTTAATTAAAGCGTATAAAAAGTTGTTTTGTAGTCATGTCATCATGCGATTGGTTCTCAAAATGGGTTAATCGGGATTCCCCTTATTTTTGATGCACCAGTGTACAATCCTTTACACGGAGACCAAGATAGTAAAATTCCCAGGATAAATTAAGGATCAGACTCCAAAATAACATTGCAAAATAAATATAAAATGGGCTTCTATAGGCCTAGTCAAGATATATTGAACTGAACCATAATACAAATTGAGACCTATAGGCTAGCCTACATTAGGCATTTTATTTGTACTACTGTGTGCGATCATCATAACAACGCGTAACGCACAATTGGAGGCGTGGCCGATTTGGGGATAACCAGGGATATCAAAAGTTTTCAGATTTCAACAAAGTGAAAGATTTTGCCTCCCTATTTAGAACAAGGCGGATTATTTGACGGAGAAACATACATTGGGAGGACCTTGTGGGATTAAGAGTGGGGACACCCAAGTTGTGCGATCTCCACGGTTACCAGCGCAGATGAAATCGACAAGCTTGTTGCTCGAGCATTATCTGAGGGGAGGGTACTCTCTACCCTACCCCTCCTGTCTTTGGACTGCAACTTGAGGGCAACCGTGCATCCAACAATCCAACACAAATTCTGATTACATAATCGATCTTGTATGGGTACACAAATCTCACCACGGGCATAGCTTTTTTATTATCGAAGGACAGCGGGAGGAATGTAGGGCTCGTTAGGGTCAACCCACCAATTTAAGAAAAATAGAACATACACGATGCGGATATAACTGTTTGGTGTATAATCTGTAGTAAAGGTCGCCTGATCTCTTCGGCCTCTTATGTTTATAAACTATTAGTATGCAAATAGGGACCACAGAGAGGTAGAACAGAGAGAGAGAGAGGGGGGGGGAGGAAGAGGTTTTTGGTGCAGGAAAATGAGACTGATAAATGAGCAATATATCCATGGACAGTGCCTCTCTCTTTGCATCCATCTCTAGACCACAACATATTTTTCTCAAAGTCAGTACACACTAAGAAAAAATGGTTCCTCAAGGGTTCTTTGGGAAGAATGGTTCTATGTGGAACCATAATGATGCAAATAACCATTTGAGCCCTTCAAAGGTCCTTTGCAGTTCACAAACGGGTTCTTTGCTTTTTTAGTGCTAATTAAAATGTAGTGCTAATTAAAATGTAGGGGCAGCGGCTCATTTGGATATTTGGGGGCATGGTTTGCTCACAGCTCTTTTTGTGCAAGTGTGAGTGAGTGTCATTCCAGTTTCTCATCTGTCGTGTTATGCCATCACATGTCATATATCACTATGGCCAGTGATTGGCCTTGTGAAAGACTCACCCTTGCCCATGGAATACTAGAATGGACATGAACCTTCTTATGATGGGATAAAGGTCAGCCATGTTGGTCAGGGAGCTGGTCAACCATGCCATGTTTGCCAGTGCTGGGATAAGATAGTGTTAAATAATGAATTTGAAGTATGCATCTACACTGCATGTTTGTTAGCTAGCTAGACAGCCAGTTTAAGAGGAATGATTCCATACATTTTCGAATTAACTGCCAAAATTCCATTCAAACGATGCAGTCAATCCACAGCCATGCACTGGCAGAAATCAGTTGATGATAGGACTTAGACAAGTTGTAAATGCAACAATTACTGATATTGTATCATATAATGGCACTCACAGCTTTCCAGGAAAACAACAATTCCAATTAGACTAGTTTGGATTTCTCCCTGGCCAATTTGGCTGCCATTTTCACACCGTTCTGGAACTTTGAGGGTTTATGACATAAATGATTGGAGGGTCTAACAGGATCTCTATGCATTAAGAACAGTTGACTAAATCAGTAGTTCTCAATTCTCTACTCAGGGAGCCCCAGCTGTTCCAGAGCTACCACACCTAATTCAACTTGTCAATTAACACAATAATAACACCTACAGAATGTTAACAATATAATATGGCTGACCAGAATAACAAACCCTGTATGGTTCTTCAAAAGGATCCACAAATAACCTTTGAGATTGAGAAAGGTTTTGTGTAGAACCATTCTCCATAAAGGTTCTATAAAGAACCATACAAAAGGGCGCAATATAGCCCCAAAAAGGGTTATAACCATAGCAGAACCCTTTTTTTGGTGCGATATAGGACCTTTTTTGAATGGTTCTTTATAGACCTTCAAAAAATGGTTCAATATAGCACCAAAAAGGGATCCACTATGGTTAAAAGCAAAATAACCCTTATGTGGTACTATATAGAACCATTTGTTTTTAGTGTGCAATGCCTTTGTCAAAATCTGGCCAATTAGGATATGACAATAGCCAAAATAATAGTGCCACGAACAAAATACAAATGTATTAAAATAAAGAGATTTAAAACTCTGCTTAAAATGTAATTCTATAAAACCTAGAAAGAAGTTTAAGTTCCATGAAATGGATATGCATGGACTACTGAAGTTACCAAAATATACCCCTCTCTATATACTTTGACCTACTTTGAATACTTCTAAAAACTTAATATTGCTTCATGAAACCTTTAGTCAGCGAGAGAACAAATACGACAGTTGTGTAATTTAGAGAATTTTGTCATATGGATCTTACAAAATGAATATCAGAGGTAGTGGGTTTATTTTTTTACTCTTTAAGACCTGTTCTAAATTAGCACACTTTGAGAGCTGAACCTTAGATACACAGAAGTGTTAAAAAAGACAGTTTTATCTTCAAATAGAAGTTTATATCAATCCATAGGGATATAATGGTCGTGACTGAGTTGAGAAAGTACTTTATAAAAATGAAGAAGAAAATTCCTGAGAATAAAACAACATTTTTAGTGTCCGCTAATAATGTCACACCTTTTTTCTTTGAGTATAGTAAATAGTGTTGAGTTACCAGAATAAAGGATGAAACAAATTTTTTATCAGTTGTTTATATGTTTTATTTCATACAATACTCACACCATAAAATGTCATTAAAATATTACAGCAATACTAACTTTATAATACAACAGATGCAAAAATACAGGAAGTTGATAGGTGATGTTCTTCAAATCACAAATTCCATGAATTATTTGATTTGAGAGCATCATGGAGTTGACTAAATAAATCACGTTATTTGGCCCGCGGCAGCATCAATGCCGAATCCAGGCAGCACCAGCAACCTTTTCAATACAGCACTAACATTTGCAATGAAATACTGTATATGTCAGGACACTGTATTGATCTGGGATATCAAAGAGAATACATATTTTATCAATAAAAGTAAGGCACATAGGCATTTCCCTTGTAACAGAGATAGATAGGCAGCAACACAAACAGCAACACACAATTTAGTTGATGACAAAACAAATGTAACATGATTTTTAGTAAGGTAAAATGTCGAATTTAAGAAAGAAAGAGGGAAAAAGAGAGTGGGCAGCAACAAACCAACAACCCAAGTGGTTAAAGAGTTTACGATTCAGTTTGAGCCCAGCCTGGAATGAGGCTTTGGAGTGCTGCACTTCTTACAACTGTTTGCCCAGTTAAGGCTTGGGTGTGTTTACACAGCGTTAAACACAACAGCCTGGGTCTGGGCAGGCAGGGAGGCAGCCTGGACACCAGATGTGGCCGTTCGACTGGACGGTCGCTCAGGCTGCTCCAGTTCGGGCAGAGCAGACAGGGGCTGCATCACAAATGGCACCCTATTGCCTTTACTATTTTTGTCCTATAGGGATGTAGGGCACTGGTCAAAAGTAGTGCACTTTATAGGGAATAGGGTGCCATTTAGGACAGAGCCAGGAACTGAGTGGACTCACTGTTGCTTCCCCCGGCGTAGTCTCAGTCAGATGACCGTCCGGACGTTGCCTGTCCCCACCTTCTTCCTCAGCACCTCCACCAGTCGCTCCAACCTGCACGGTGACAAAGAGAACAACATTCATTATAATACATGGGTTTAATATAGTGCTTTTTAATGACCCAAAGACACGTAGAGGAACCCCAAATATAGGGATCGGGAGGAAGAGAGGGAGACAGGGGAGGAAGAGGGGGAGAGGGGAAGGGGAGTAATAATGGGGAGACAGGGTGAGGAAAAGAGGGAGATGGGGTAAGGAAGAGGGGAAGAGAAAGATGAAGAGAGGGTGTGAGGAATGAATGCACCTCTCCTGGTGCAGTGGTGCCCAGCACACCCTAACTAAACACAAGGATACACTTGTTACAGGGCAGACCGGGGGTAGGATGTAGACGCTTCTTTAAGTGGTAGTCAGACCAAACCCACTGTACAAATCATTCAAATACACTGATTCTTTTCTCTCTCCTCCCATCTCTCTCTCTCTCTGATCTAGTGTTTTTCCTGGCAGAGGGGCAGGACAATAATGGTGTCCTTATGGTTGAAAAGAAAAGCAAATGATTCCCTGACAGGATGAAAATCACAGTGAATTGATGGGCGGGTGAGAGAGAGGAGAGGAATGCTTTTGGAGCGAGAGGCTGGGTGAGAGAGGGAGGAAACAGCACATTGCTTTTTTGGCTCTCTGGAAACAAGACATGTGAAGCTGGCCAAAACATGCAGTCATCACACATTCTAATTTTAAGCTATCCAGACTATTATGGGTCTGCTACTGAAATACGGATGTGATTTTACGGATGTTTATTGGCGGGTTGTACTTTTTTTTTTTTTTTTTTAAACCAGAGTCAATAATAATATTCCTAGCTATTTAGTTAAAAAGCATTCAACTGGAATTATGTTATGGTCAAAGATGTAGGGAAATTGGCTTTGACTAAAGAATATTTTGTGTATTTTCAAATAGGAACATTTCACAGGACT
Organism: Salvelinus namaycush; assembly: GCF_016432855.1. Classification (NCBI taxonomy): domain Eukaryota; kingdom Metazoa; phylum Chordata; class Actinopteri; order Salmoniformes; family Salmonidae; genus Salvelinus; species Salvelinus namaycush. Next base: position 32,884,555 of record NC_052321.1, read on the forward strand.
TGAGAGGTTTTTATCTCGTTCAATGATAATATATACTCAGCCAAAAAAGAAACGTCCTCTCACTGTCAACTGCGTTTATTTTCAGCAAACTTAACATGTGTAAATATTTGTATGAACATAACGAGATTCAACAACTGAGACATAAACTGAACAAGTTCCACAGACATGTGACTAACAGAAATGGAATAATGTGTCCCTGAACAAAGCGGGGGGTCAAAATCAAAAGTAACAGTCAGTATCTGGTGTGGCCACCAGCTGCGTTAAGTACTGCAGTGCATCTCCTCCTCGTGGACTGTACCAGATTTGCCAGTTCTTGCTGTGAGATGTTACCCCACTCTTCCACCAAGGCACCTGCAACTTCCCAGACATTTCTGGGGGGAATGGCCCTAGCCCTCACCCTCCGATCCAACAGGTCCCAGACGTGCTCAATGGGATTGAGATCCGGGCTCTTCGCTGGCCATGGCAAAACACTGACATTCCTGTTTTGCAGGAAATCACACACAGAACGAGCAGTATGGCTGGTGGCATTGTCATGCTGGATGGTCATGTCAGGATGAGCCTGCAGGAAGGGTACCACATGAGGGAGGAGGATGTCTTCCCTGTAACGCACAGAGTTGAGATTGCCTGCAATGACAACAAGCTCAGTCCGATGATGCTGTGACACACTGCCCCAGACCATGACGGACCCTCCACCTCCAAATCAATCCCGCTCCAGACTACAGGCCTCGGTGTAATGCTCATTCCTTCGACGATAAACGCGAATCCGACCATCAACCCTGGTGAGACAAAACCGTGACCCGTCAGTGAAGAGCACTTTTTGCCAGTCCTGTCTGGTCCAGCGACGGTAGGTTTGTGCTGGACTGAGGGCTTGTGTGCCCACGTTGTTGCCGATGATGTCTGGAGAAGGCCTGCCTTACAACAGGCCTACAAGCCCTCAGTCCAGCCTCTCTCAGTCTATTGCGGACAGTCTGAGCACTGATGGAGTGTGCGTTCCTGGTGTAACTCGGGCAGTTGTTGTTGCCATCCTGTACCTGTCCCGCAGGTGAGATATTCGGATGTACCGATCCTGTGCAGGTGTTGTTACACGTGGTCTACCACTGTGAGGACGATCAGCTGTCCGTCCTGTCTCCCTGTAGCTCTGTCTTAGGCGTCTCACAGTATGGACGTTGCAATTTATTGCCCTGGCCACATCTGCAGTCCTAATGCCTCCTTGCAGCATGCCTAAGGCATGTTCACGCAGATGAACAGGGACCCTGGGCATCTTTCTTTTGGTGTTTTTCAGAGTCAGTAGACAGGCCTGTTTAGTGTCCTAAGTTTTCATAACCGACCTTAATTACCTACCGTCTGTAAGCTGTTAGTGTCTTAACTACCGTTCCACAGGTGCATGTTCATTCATTGTTTACGGTTCATTGAACAAGCATGGGAAACAGTGTTTAAACCCTTTACAATGAAGATCTGTGAAGTTACTTGGATTTTTACGAATTATCTTTGAAAGACAGGGTCCTGGGAAAGGGACGTTCCTTTTCTTGCTGAGTTTAATTCCATGGTTATAATATCACTAAAGAGAATCAGATAAAGCCAAATGAAATGGGATCTTCAGGAGCACCATGGACAGGTGAAGAGCATGGTGCTAAATAGGAGGAAATTAACTAGATTACATGTAGCAAAAATTGCCCTTCAATCATGAAGGACACAAGCACATCGTGACTAGTGAACAAAATGTGAAAATAAATGTTCTTTTAATAATTGATAAAGCAATGGAAGTTTTCTTCCAAGTGCAAACATTCTTCTTCCGTAGAATTCAAAACTTTGGGAGCACTTAGGCAGGGAAGAAATCTCCAACTGTGAATGAAATTAGAATAGAAAGCCGGGACTGAACCCCAGCATACAGCAGGCTTTTTGTTATAGAGTGAGGATTTGAAGCTCTTTCCATGAAAATCCTATCCCCCGTCCTCCCCGTGACATCACTGATACGGAAATAATAAACTTGACACAAGTGGAAAGGCTACACTGCTCCTGTATTGTAATAGTTGTAAAAAAAAAAAAAATTTCACTTAGATTTTTCATATATACCATAACAAAAATCACAAGTTAAATCTTTAGTCATTGTAGTTATTAAAACAACTAATTAATCATGTGCAGTCTATTATATCAAAGTTACCTTTTAAATGTAACCTTGACTTGCAAGGTGGGGGAGTGGATGTTGATATAGTATTCTTAAATCCCTGATACTGTGCATGTGCCACGCACGCACACCCCCTGAAATAACAAACCCTTTTACACAAGGAGGGACAAGGAAGAAAGACACATCGCTGATATTTTTTAGGGAGTGCGGTCTTCTCATCTTTGAAACACGGTGCACTGATTGTTTTCCCTCAGCAGCTCAGTTGTAATGACCTGAAAAGAGCCCGAGGGTGCGTCAAAATGATCTCTCCTTTCCCCTAAAGTGTGCACTGGTTCACTTCCCTTCATGGATTTGAAAAGAAATGACTGGTATATGGAAACTCCCTCTAGCTCATACAAACACTCAATTTGTGGGGAGTAGTGAACGAGTCCACACTTCAGCAGGATGGAGAGATTATTGTGACGCAACCAGAGAATTGCGCTGCCTGCGAGACTGTCTAAGCTGTGACCTGCCAATCTGCTTGCCAAGGGTTTCTACCGACTGGCTGGTAATCAGGCAGCATCTGGGAGTGGTCTGACCCAGGTATTGTCTGTCCGGAAGTTATTCTCCATCTGTTTTCCTCAACATGGCGAGTCATCACCACCGCAAACCTGGCTGTGTTTATTTATGCGTGGTGAGGATGACACGGCGGCTAGCGCTGTGTGTAACATCAGCTTGCTGTGGAGGAGAGATCAACATATTAGCAATGGGGAGAGAAAATAAGGCCAAGAGGATTGCTAATGTTTAAGAAAGGTCCAAGTCACAAAGGCCATGCAAACACTCCAGCCACTGAATGTACAGGCCACGCACACAGGCCAACACTCACTGACACACACAGGCCAACACTCACTGACACACACAGGCAAACACGGCTCACCTAACTAGTTAACATGAACACGAGGCAAGAAATCCCCCCCCCCCCCCCCCCCCCTCTCAAACACACACAAACACACACACACCTTGTCCCCCTTGTGTGTAAATGGGGCAGCCCCTTGTTGCATTTTTAAATATATGCATTAGCCTCTCTGTCACGTTTAGACAGTTCCAGCTAGTGTGTGTCTCTGTCCAAGGTGTACTGGTGGGGATTTGGAACAACACTGTTTACCAAGGGTGGCCAGTAAACCCAAACACACACGCTGGGGAGCAGCCAGAGAAAACATAAATCCTGATTAAGAATTCAGTGTCGCAAAATCAACAATTATAGCTGGAATAAGATGGAGTAAACACGCAGCTCTTCGCATTCATTCTAAACAACCCCGAATCAGACTCTTTTTGCAGTAGAGCAGTAAAATATAAGCTACCAGGGTTTCAGTAGAGTGTGCATTGTACTGGATGGATGGTACACTTGTTAGTATTTATCAAGGTTTTAAAGCTCAGAAAGTGTTTAAAATATACAGTATATAATCAATAATTAATACAGTTACACATGACATCGAAAATGCAATGTTCAACATTTACAACGATGAATCATAAGAAAGTTACATAACACCAAATCAAGTTTGGGGTCACATAGACGAGTTGAGTATCTGGAGCATCAGCATTTGTGGGTTCGATTACAGGCTGAAAATGGCCAGAAACAAAGACCTTTCTTCTGAAGCTCATCAGTCTATTCTTGTTCTGAGAAATTAAGGCTATTCCATGCGAGAAATTGCCAAGAAACTGAAGCTCTCGTACAACGCTGTGTACTACTCCCTTCACAGAACAGCGCAAACTGTCCCTAACCAGAATAGAAAGAGGAGTGGGAGGTCCCGGTGCACAACTGAGCAAGAGGACAAGTACATTAGAGTGTCTAGTTTGAGAAACAGACGCCTCACAAGTCCTCAACTGGCAGCTTCATTAAATAGTACCCGCAAAACACCAGTCTCAACGTCAACAGTGAAGAGGCGACTCCGGGATGCTGCCCTTCTAGGCAGAGTTCCTCTGTCCAGTGTCTGTGTTCTTTTGCCCATCTTAATCTCTTCTTTTTATTGGCCAGTCTGAGATATGGCTTTTTCTTTGCAACTGCCTAGAAGGCCAGCATCCCGGAGTCGAAGTATTATGGGGTATTATGTGTAGATTGATGAGGACATAAAAAAAACAAAAAAACATTTTAGAATAAGGCTGTAACGTAACAAAAAGGCTCCTACTTTCCGAATGCACTGTAGAGCAGCAAAGGCTCTGAGATATGATGATGATGATGAGAGAGGGAGATAAAGACAGCAGTAAGCAGCGTGCCCGTAACTAGCGGGCGAGGACCACCATCTCCTGATGAAAAGGGTCTTTGTGTCCTTTCGTCTCCTCCATGGCCAATTTTGATTCAGCAGGCAGCTTCAGATAGGTCATTAGACATTCTGCTCAGCCCCTCCATCAATGGAGCTGCAGGACAGTCAGCCCCCGGCACTCAGGTGCCACATTCTGGGCCGCCTCTCCGTTTCCTCTGGCAAGCCGTGTCCTCTAGGGGGTGATGAGGGGGGAGAGGGGGAAGGGGGGAGAGAGCGAGGTAACTCGGCTCCTCGTGCATTCTTCTCACAGCCGTGCGACGGGGCCCGCGTCAGAGCTGCTTCCCACTGACTCCCACACCACCACAACCCAAATGGTGCCCTATTCCCCTACATAATGAGCTACTTTTGACTTGAGCCCTAGTGCACTATAGAGAATAGGGTGCCATCTGGGACGCATCCCAGCAGGACCAGGGCCATCCATCTGGGGGTCAGTTAACGGTCGAGTGTGACTGTCTTCTGATGCTACTGCTGCTGCTGCTCATCCTTGCCCTGGGCCGCAGTCTCTACCCACCCTCCACACCTTGACACATCTAACCACCCTGACAGGCCTCTTTCTGGGAAAGGATCTGACTGAAAGATGTCCCAGTCCCAGACCATGCTCTGAAACTGTTAACACTACCTTGTTAGCCTCCACTAGGAACCAGTAGTAAAAAAATAAATAAAATAAAAATCATAAAAGTGCAGAACATCAGTATCAGTACCAGTTCAGTGCACGCAAAGTAATTGCTAGCTGCAGTTTTCCAAACTATTCCCAGTCTGCACACTGCAAGAGCAGTTGAGCCAGCGGACTGAAAATGTTGCCTTCATACGGGAAGTGTGCGTTAGTTTTTACATTTACAGTGAAGGTTGTAGAAGACGCGGTGTGATCTTCCGAGCATAATGGAGGCCCTCCAGTGAGGATCGTTTAAATACAATACCAACCAGAATCCCCTCTTTTCTCCCTCCCAATCTGAGGGGTGTGGGGGGGAAGCCTTTCAGCTTTCCCAGTGCTGAGAACTGTCACCCCCCCTCCATCACCATCCCCCAATCCCCCTGTTAATTCACCAGGCAAACAGATGAGCAGGGCGACTGCTGTTTGTTTAGTGGGGAGCGGGTGGCTCCAGTGTGACTGTGGGAGGATGCAGGAGCAGCAGAGTTCAGGCTGGGACTGAGAAGAGAAGGCCTCCCAGACAACCAGTAACCAACTATCCTTCAGCATGGACACCCCTAGCACAAGTCAAGAGGATGGGGGTAGGGTGCAGCAGGAGTCATGGGGGGCGAGAAGGTTTTGGGGATGGGAAGGGTGGGGAATCTGTTGCAGGGGCTAGGGAGGAGCATGCGTTTACCAAATTCTTGTCATGGGGCAACATGGCGGGGATTAAAAAACGTGTCTATATTAAGTGAAACTAAATTGGCGGTGGTGGATTTGACCTTCATTTTCAGATGTCGAGAAAGTACATTTGATTTAGTAGCAGTTCTTCATGGGCTAGTCATTACTGAGGGATCTGTAAAAGCAGAGTTGTGCTCTAGTTAGCTACTCACTTCTGTACTTTCTCGTTGGCCTCCCTCGCTGCCTCTTGGGAGTGTTGTAGCTGGGCTTGGGTGTTCTGGTGCTCCGAGGCCATTCTCTGGAGCTGAGCCAGGAGGGGCTGCTGGTGGGGGGGACTGGCCAGACCAGAGGGGGCTTCCCTGGGCTGGAGGGGCTTGGTCTGGAGGGTCTGGGTTGGAGAGCTGAGATATGAGGCCCCTTGCTCTGTCTGACTGGTGGTCCCTAACTCACATTGGGCTTGGTGCAAGCTGTAGGGAGAGATAAGATTAATTAAACGAGATGATACTTAATTGCAGTGGTGTAAAGTACTTACATAAAAATACTTTAAAGTACTACTTAAGTCGTTTTTTATCTGTACTTTACAATTTATATGTTTGACTACTTTTACTTCACAACATTCCTAAAGAAAATAATGTACTTTTTACTCCAGTACATTTTCAATTCTTAGCAGGACAGGAAAGTGGTCCAATTCACTCACTTATCAACAGAACATCTCTGGTCATCCCTACAGCCTCTGATCTGGAGGACTCACTAAACACAAATGCTTCGTCTGATTTTCTTATTATAAGCTATTTGAATTATTTATACTTTTACTTTTGATACTTAAATATATTTAAAACCAAATACTTTTAGACTTTTACTCAAGTGGTATTTTTCTGGGCGACTTTCACTTAAGTCATTTTCTATGAAGGTATCTCTACTTTTACTAAAGTATGACAATTGGATACTTTTTCCACCACTTCTTAATTGAATTCTCCCTTGCATCACAATAATCCATCATTACACAGATACTAAAATGTTACACAGTAAAACCATGGACGTCAACACATCACCAGCTACACACCGGTACTTCAGGAAGCTACAGGGTGTCAGCTAACAACAACAGCGTTAGGACTGTTAACAAGGCGCTCTGAAAAAAGCAGTTCTCATTATATTTGATTGACACATTGATGTGATCCTTTGGCTTAGAATTCGGTGGGAGGAAAATATTTGTACATACTGGGTCGACTGAACACCAAAGAGGCACAACTACTGAAAACAACCTCAGCTACAACAAGTACAGCATAGGTTGTAGAAAAAGGAAGGATGAGAAGTCGCTGCAATGATACAATAGTAGCTCTTGTAGCTTGAAAGTGCAGTACAGGGATGATGCACTGAACAGGCTTCCAACCAACAAGTCTCCTTTACTCTACACTTCTGACTTTGCAGTCAGAGTGCAGCTGGACACATTCCTAACACAAACAGACAGAAACTTGACCTTAACCAATGAAAGCATGCCTGCAGTTTAACTGACAGTAGGGAACGTTATTCTGTATTAACACCCCGTGGCAAAGAGACACGTTTAATATTCAAACGCTATGTCACTACATGAGACAATATCTGGAGGCAATAATGCAGCAGAATGTCAGTGGAATATATTACCGTACATTACTGACGGGACTGACTGACTGAAAGCATCAAACGAGTATGACCGAGCGTGTGTGTGTGTGTGTGTGTGTGTGTGTGTGTGACTGAGAGCATCAAACTGGTTGAGACAGGAGCGCAAGGTGAAAGCAGACAGGTGTTTCCAATGAGATGAGAGAGAGAATCTCTCAAATAAAGAGAGAAAGCAGCTCTCAAAAAGAGAACGATTGAGGTAAACACTACATCGGTGTGGTTATATTATCAATAGAGCTTGGTAGGGTGGTGTAGGGTACTCTTCACCTTAGTAAAGGGCTGACAAAACCCATTATCTATTGGGAAGGAGAGGAAACCAAACATTTCCCATTGACCCCAACTCTGACTATGTATGCATTCCAAATGGTCCCTTACTTTGGATGCATACATAGTCAGAGTTGGGGTCAATGGGTCAAAAGTACTATATAGGGATTTTTTTATTTAATTTAAACTTTATTTATTTAGGCAAGTCAGTTAAGAACTAATTCTTATTTACAATGACGGCCTATACCGGACAAACTCGGACGACGTTGGGCCAATTGTGCGCCGCCCTATGGGACTCCCAATCACGGCCGGTTGTGATACAGCCTGGATTCGAACCAGGGTGTCTGTAGTGACGCCTCCAGCACTGAGATGCAGTGCCTTAGACCGCTGCGCCCCTCAGGAACCCAACTAGGAACAGGGTGCCATTTGGGACAAATCCTATTACAGATTTATTACTCCATTCTTCACTCGATTACAGTACAGGAACAATACCCTTGCCCGTCCGCAGTTCAGTTATTAACCCAAACCAATTCCAATGCATATTTTTGGACAATCCCACAAGAATGTGTTCAATCAATTAAAAAAATATATTTGAAAAATATGTCTCACTGGCAATATGATTAAAAATGAGATTGGAAAATGAGGCTCTCTCTCTCTCCAAAGACCAATATGTGATCCTTAATTTAGCAAGAGTTTCAAGTCACTGTTATTGACGCACAGAGATAAAATAGAAATAATAATCATCAACATCATTGAACAATCTGGTGAAGGCCATTGGATGACACAATCCTTGACTTGCAATATAACTAAGTATGCAATAACCCCAGGGCATTCCACTTCTATAACTGAAAGATTTATATTATATATTTTCCACAATTTGCTTGATTAAAAAAAAATCACTGTACCTCAGCAGAGTTAAATATCAATTCAAAGCTAAACATTAAAACAACCCCATTCATTGAAGGGGCAGGTAACTAGCTAGGTCAAGGCTCTCCAACCCTGTTCGTGGAGAACTACTCTCCTGTAGGTTTTCACTCCAACCCCAGTCGTAGCTAACCTGGTTCAGCTTCTCAACCAGCTAATTATTAGAATCAGGTGCGCTAGATTAGTGTTGGAGTGAAAATCTACAGGACTGTAGTTCTCCAGGAACAGGGTTGGAGAGCCCTGAGCTAGGTAATAAGGTTTGGTCAGATAACAATACCCTTTCTATCCTCCATTAGCTCTATGAGCGACATTATAGTCAGTTGTCCACTGACGGCTGACAATCTAATCTAGATTAATGACCGGAGGTCTCTGCTGCCATTCCAGGTAGGCGTGTGGACATAGCTTTAAAATCATATCAGTCATTCTGGCCTGTAATGAGTTTCAGAGGGGGAAGATGAAGCTCCTGTTTAATGCTTCCTCTTGTTTTTCAGAGCTGAGGGTAATCAATTCAGCTGTGCTATTGATAGCTATTGGAGTGATGTAAAGTTTGTGTGCTTTGTTTAATTAAATGTAAACATATTGGGTCTGAAGGCCTGATGACAGTGACAAACAAGGACAGAGGAGGGAAGGGGAGTGTTGCTTAAATATGGATTATCTTATCTGACCCTGGCAACCGCGCCTCGACCCCGCAGCTACACTATACCCCTCGCTTTACAACACACATGGAAACCAATCAACAGGAAAGAGAAACATTGTCCTCAAACTGTTCAAATTAATTTCCTGGTAGAGCAAAAGAGCGAACGAAGCAGGGAGAGAGAATGGAGGGGGAGATTCTGAATTGGGCAAAAGTCTGTCTTCTCCTCGACTCCTCTGTGACCAGGAAACCGATAAGTGGTCGAAGAGAGTGTCAATTCGTTAGTAGGCAAACATAGGAGTCTGCTCCCCTCCTTAATTACCTACTTCGGCAAAGGATGCACAAGAGTATCCTCGCGCTTCGGAAGTGTTTTAAAATCCGCCAGCCCACCTTTGAATCAGTTGTTGTTTGCACTCATTTAAAACCAATATGCTACTTATCATTGTATCTGTAAAATGTCTTGCACAACTAGCTACATTTATTTTGATCAATTTACAACGTTATTTTGGGATTTCACCCCTGTAAACGTTAGTTGCCTGATGACACGTGAGTGGAGGAGTCTCATTTCATGCAATGAAACCTTTCCTCTCCTCGCCTCCACTCCTCAATGACCTTTTTCAAAAAGAGGCAAGGAGAGGACAGAGGACAGCAAAACCAATTGAGGTTCTCCCAGGGAGACACAGAGAGCTACCTATTGAGAGAGTGGTTAAACGAGACCACAAACCAGATGAGAGGTGATTTGAAGTTGTGTTTCTAACTGAAATCTGCTACTGTGATCACATGAAAGTAAAATTAGGGGATTTTAGCACCAATATTTAATAGTGCTGACAACTTCCATGGGAAGTACTCCTTGGAACAACAACAACAAAAGCACAAGGCCATGCATGTACTGTACTGTTAGAGCTGATCCCGTTCCATTCATGAGGACGAGTGTCGGTTTAATGTAGCTAGGAAGTTCCTGTTGTACTGATCTGATCACATTTCATCCATCTGTGTTTCATCCAAATACCTAGCTGGAGTGAGAAATAGGTCTAGTCAGCTCCCATGACTTTCTTGTCATGAAGTACAGTATTTACAACAAGTGACGCTCCGCTCCAGATTCCTCACTCTTATCTCCCCACCTGCTCTTGTGCGTCTGTGTCTATCTATAGAATGCTCATGACTATTCATTCTGTGTTTCTGAACATGGTGGCTTTCTGCACCAGTTTCTGCCAGTGACCTACAGAACAGTCTGCAACGCAGAACAGTTAGCCATTAAGTCCCCCAATCAGATAACACAGCACAGACGCTAGAGCTCAATGAACCTGCCCTCCAAATCTAGAGATGGGTATGTCACAAATGGCACCCTATTCCCTATATAGTGCGCTACGTTTGACTAGAGCCCTATGGGCCCTGGTCAAAAGCAGTGCACTATATAAGGGTGTAGGGTGCCATTTTAGGATGTATGTATGGTTAATGGTTAGTGTGGAGGGGGATTGTTAGGGGCTGGGTATGTAAAATACCATTTAATAGAGACTTATCTCTCTGGGCTCTAAACAAATAAACCACAAGGTCAGCAGAGAGAGCCTGGTCACAGACCTCTCCTGTTACCAGACAGGTACACCAAGCTACATACTGGACAGGATAACGTTCGGTCACCTACCTACCTTGGCACCTCTGAGAGGCAGCCAGGTCACCTCACCTTTTATGACACATGTACAGTATCCCAAGCCAAACCACATTAACTGGGAGGATAGCCACCTTCAGTACCTTGGCTCTAGACTGGTCCCAGATCTGTTTATGCTGTATAGCCAACTCCTATGATCGTTGTCATGTTTGGCATGACAATATATTAAAGACCATAGCAGTTGGCAAGACAGCACAAACAGATCTGGGACCAGGATATCTTGGCTCCTACTACCATAGAAATAAATCACAGTGAGACACTCTCAGGACTGAGAGGAGTGTCCATGTTGTTTATACTGGCTTGTCCCTATATAACGCGTTTCTATCATCTGCCTACGATGTAGGAACACAAACCAATTTGGGTTTGAGGTTCGGCAGTTTGCCAGGGTGCTGCTGTGCGTTTTGAATTACTTCCTCCGTTTCTATCTCGATGGAGTTTAGCTTGCTCGGAGGGCTCCCAGACAATCCGCCAAATGTATTGGGCAGCACAGACTGAAAAGGAAGGGCTAACCCTGAGTCTGAGGCAATGGTTAACTTTTCCTTGTTGTTAGTCAGGATTGATGGTGACGTACGTTATGTATCACCTTAAAATGAACCTAAAATGCCCCATGAAAGTGAAGAGGAAATTCAGCAACTCCCGAGGGACAGTGGAAGTTGATAAAAATACTTCTTTACTGTTAAAGCCAATGCGGAGCCTTCATCGGGGTTTTGTGCAGATATGAACGTATATAGTGAAGCCCCAGTAGGAAACTCCAGGCAGCCTGTCTTGTTTCCGTCTGCTAGCCAAGCTAATGACTATTGAGTTTTTAGGTGTTAAAGTGCGACCCACTCAGCCTCCGTTATAATCAGCCTTCCCTAGGGAGCCGTCTGTCTGTCCGTTCGGAGTGTTAATACGTGTCCTGCTTGGGCTGACTGACTCCCTCCAGCAGCCTTGGGTTCAGTCCCAAATGGCACCCTATTCACCTATGTAGTGCACTACTTTTGACCAGGGCTCATATGTCTCCGGTTAAAAGTAGTGCACTATGTAGGTAATAGGGTGGCATTTAGGACACATTTGGAACACCGCCCTGGTCTGGCTGGGTCTCAAACAAAGCACCGGCCGTCTCCCCTCTCCCTCAGCCCACCCCCTCCAACGTCAACCCTTTAAAACAACTGTCCCCCGTCGGCTAGTACATTTCTCCCTATTTTTGCTTTTTATCAACAGGGGTTTCTCTGAACATGGAACCCCATAATGTGAGTCTGTGTTTTGACGAGGTAGGCTGGCCGGTCGCTAGCGTTTTGGCCCCTTCTCTTCTTCTTTATTTTTATTTGACGTCTGCTGCCTCCCTTTCATGTGATTGGGTGTGTTGTTATCCTGGGGACACAATGGAGAGGGCCAGTGAATCCTCAGAGCAAACAGACACACATAGCCGAGCCATCTTCTCTTCTGGGCTTTGTTGGGCCTCGAAGGCTGGTTCCCCACATAAAGGTCTAGCACCACAGGACCAGTACAAGACCCACTCTTCTATCTCACGCTTTCTTTCTCCCGTTCTCACACAAAGCAAATTGTCTGAGAAGAGGAGAAAACAATGTCGTCCTCAGTGTCTAGGAGTAAAGCCAGGGTGAGTTGGGGGGCTTCAGAAAATCCTACTAGTGTTCTCATAGAGCCTCTTCCCATTTACTACACTTCTGGTAAAAATACCGTCCGCTACACATATTACTCAAATGTAAACTTGCGTGCTTGCTACGTCTTGACTGCTACCCCAGACAGTTTCCCCCTTAAAGCAGGGCAGTGTGAACAAAATTGTCACGTTGAGCCAACATTCTTACAGTATAAATGGTAATAGCTGAGAAATGTTTTTAAAACAGCTGAAATCTATAGACATTTTCCAAAAACATGTCAAATGTAGTCCCCACTTAATTTTTAACATTGTGTGGTGATTTCAGAGGTGGGGGGATGGAATTGTTTTCCAGGGGCCCAGAGTTTTTCCTGATCTGGTAGTAGGCTAACGTAACCAACTTCGGACCCAAGTTGCAGCGTACAGCAGTAATAAATCAGCTGTAAAGAAAACGGTTTTATATGGGCTATGAAGGGTTGCATCGTATAGGCCTTTGCATCTGTAATTAAAAATATACTCATAAAGTATGTCATCATCATTGTGTTAATTGATTAATTCAAGTCAATAATATTGATTAAAAAGGCCTAGGTAGCCTAGCCACCTGAAGTGTGAATATAAACCAAATTTGATCACATTCACATTTTCTCAGAATACAAATAAATGGGCCTATTTTAGGCTATAAATACATACTGTAGCTTGGGCTATAAAAACACGATGCTACGTTTCCCCTGGCCCCGATGGGATCAGAGCGCATAGGTGTTTCTAAGCTACCTGGAGCTGTGGTTGTTATTAGTAGTCTACAGTTGATCAGACTGAAGCACAGACTAATTGTGCACATTTACAAATCATTAAAAAAACAACAATTGTGGCGGGTATGGGCTTCCATATAAAACAGCTTATTGTGGTGAATTCACTCATACTCGCATTTACAGTCGCAATTTGCTTTTACCATATGCAATGATTTGCATGATATTGATAAAAATATATCATTTGTGATAGGCTAACATTACTTGATGAAGACATGCTCTTATAGTAACTCTGAGATTTTGTCTTGTGGCATACAGACGAGAAAATAAAGCCTTTAATTTTCTACACATACAAGCATGTAAATTGTTGCATTATTCAAGAGCGTAATATGGTTTGGTTGCATTATTCAATAGTGTCATATGTTTGAGAAGAAAGGTTTCTGTCATTGTTGAATAGTTTGCACTTAATGGCCAGGGGCTACAGTGATATTTTACAGTCAATTTGAGCTGCGAACCAAAATGTTCTGTTGCCATCCACAACGAAAGTTAAGGCAACGATGTAATGTGGTAGAATTAGAAAGTAGAATTCTCTTTCGTCGCCCCGCTCCTCAGACTCTTCTTCGTATCTCGTAGTGGGAATAGGACCATAGATCTGTCACAACGTGTTCACCAACGCCAGACAAACACTCAACCACATGACAGATGAGATGCAGATAAAGCCAAAAGAGAAAACGTACTATCAAAATATGGGAAACATTAAGAACAGGATGCAGGTTACCAAACCAGAATGGCTACTTTCTGAGCCAACGGAAAATACACAATGAAGGATATCGACACTGCTGGAAGTTCAAGTGTCCCATGTTTTTTGTCTCTTTTTTAAGGCGTTCATTTCTTCCATTGAATGACAAATGACAAAAACTGTCATTGGCGGATTAAAGCTGAGACAAATAAAAAGCAACCTTTCCTTATTTTTCTGTATTTTCCAAAACTTCTAATAAAGAAGTTCCCACGGATTAATATTATAAGTCTAACTAGAGTGTAATTACTTATTTTAGCTATCTCAATCCAGAGCAAACACTGCATATGAGGTCCAGTTTTAACTCTTAATATGGATTTTCTTGAGTATGTTGGAGGGAGAGCTGGCTCAGAACATGCTTCTCATTTTTAATAAGTGGGAGAGCGATGATCTGTCTTGCTGTGCAGAATTTTATTTGATTAAGAAGTTAAAATGAGGTGTGACACACCCAACTCTTTCAGCCAAACACAATTGAAAGGATCTATGGTCCCATGAATGTGTAACACTCTCCCTGCTGCTAATATTATTGGTGCAGAATTGGATTCAAAATTACACTGGAATATAATACTTTATTACTAGGGTCAGTATTTTACAATTGTTACATAAATTATGGGATACTTTTTGTTTACATAAAATATACTATTGGAAAAATGCACGATTGAGCATTACATTATATTATTGATATGATTACACAAATTACTTCCCACTAAGATCCTGCTAAGTCACATCAAAGCGGACTAATATATCGCTTATCATATTTCACTGTTGTGCCTTTAAATATCCAATACTTGGAGCTGCGTAACCACAGCAGAAATCATATCAATGTACCAAGCAGCAATAAACCATATATTCATACTAACTGTGAATGTTCACTTATGCAGATAGGGATTCCTATATTTGAATCTTCTATGCAGATGATAGTGAAGGTGTAGCATTTTTAAAAGGGGAAGTGTGTGTCTGTCACCTGTGGTACGCTCGCAGTGTTTGTATTTCCTCCTCCAGCCGTTGAATGTGCTCCAGGGCCCTGTCCCTCTCTCTCTGGACCGCCTCTACGTCCTCCTGGTAACACTACAACACAACGGACAGACAGACCGTTCAGAATGATGCAGATAGAAATGCAATGAATAGATCGAACATGATTACTATTTGTAACATCACTGATCTTTTGTGTAGAACACAAACACTATCTCCAGCACCTTCTGGTAAAAACACAAGGAACAGACACACACACATCCCATCACAGTTTGACAAACATAGCTTGTAGCAGCCAAGTGACATTGTGCCCGGGTGGTTGAATCAATGTTTTTCATCAATGGCTCTCTCTTTCTGAAAGACATTCACAAATGCTCCTGCATTTTGACCATTTTGATTTGACAATAAAGTTATCACACTTTTCATAAAACGTCTTATGCATTCCGTTTTTGAACACTGGAAAAAGTAGTTTACTCAAAACCAAATCATGTTTATATGCAGCTGAATTATCACTTCTTTACGGTTCTCGCAGTAGTTTTTGTACTGAGGCCGAAGCTGCAAATGTAACATCACTGATTCCTCTCACACAGAGAACTATCCATGTCTGCAGCGTAGCAGCGTATGTCTTTTAACTGCGTTTTAATTCAGCGCATGTAGAGCGCCAGCAGTCCCAGCAGCACACAGGGAGCATCCAACACAATGAGGATGCTCTGAGGGGATCCCATTCATGCTATTGTCTCTCCACTCAGCACCTACTCAGAGGGCCTACCGGGAAGGGAGGCCGGCGGGACTGGTCGCGGCGGTGGGTGGGAGCAGGGGACGCTGGGTAAACAGTGTGTGTGTGTGAGTGAATGTGTCCTGGGCACCCCTGTGGTTAAACCTGGCCCACAATAAAGACCCTGCTAATTAGCAGCCGTTGAAACAGATGTATTTATGGTCTCAACAGCTGGGAGAGGAGGGAACAATGGAGGAGGTTTAAATAAACAAGGCAGACAGGGCCATACTGTAAATGATCGCAATATCTATAGCTTCTGTGTGATAGGGGAGGAGGGAGAGAGCTAGGAGGGGATTTGTCTAAATCTGTGAGAGGAGAAGAGAATTGGAC
The DNA here is from genome assembly GCF_016432855.1 of Salvelinus namaycush. Taxonomy (NCBI): domain Eukaryota; kingdom Metazoa; phylum Chordata; class Actinopteri; order Salmoniformes; family Salmonidae; genus Salvelinus; species Salvelinus namaycush. The sequence goes on from NC_052321.1 coordinate 32,900,649, forward strand.
AACAGGGTTATTGGACAAATTCAGAAAGTACCTAACTGTTAAAAAAAATATGCACCTCATTTTTTAAGCCTTTTATGACTTGGGCAAGGATTGTAGAGGCTGAAACCATATGAGCACTGGGCTGGGGTCTGGTCTGCTGCTATAAACACCTTTGGCCTAACTAAGTACATGCAGCTTCCCCTCGGGTCTCCAGAACCATCCTTCTAATTACTGGCACCAAGGTCTCCCAAGTCAAAGAGAACATCAAAAAGAGGCCAACCTCTAAAGTCAATATGTACTTTTCACCAACAGGGAGGAGAGCTCGACTTCAAAGCCAGTTTCTTTTAATCATATGTATTATATCAGCATTCATTAGAATAATATCCAAATGAGGTTGACAGAGTAGCGGGTTAACCTGTTGTGATGATGAAGGCAGGCAGTCCTGTGAAGGAGAATAACTAGCGTGACCTTTTAGAGGTACAGTACAGGAGGTTGCAGGGCATACAGCCGGTGGTGGGGCGGATGGGGCCAAAGTGCAACAGATTGGCAGCAGGGACTGGCTGGCATTTCTGACTCGGTGGGAACTGGGAAGATCAATCTATGGAAAGCTGCATCTGTTATGACACACAACAAACTATTGACTGATGTGGACTTTGTTGATGGATATAAATAGAAGATCTAATATATATTTGATTCTGGACTATGTTCTCAACATTCTCCGTAATCTTATTCATCTGTAGTGGCCAATTAGAATAATTGAATTTAAACTAGTGTCAAATTGCACTGCCTTTCCTCCTCCTGTCATCCAGTCTGAATCACTTGCTATTGTTAATGGACATCAATCAAAGAGATAGCGACAGCCAGAGACCACACCTGGCAACTAAGCCCTTGACATACTAGACCGCAGCAACAAGTAACGTACCTGCATTCACATTAAACCGAGGGCTAGTTAATGAGCAAGTGTATGATGACTGTGCTTTCATGATAATGTCTTCAACAAATAATAGTATCAAGCTGTAGGTTTCAGATCCTATTTTCATTTTTTAAAGCTCCAATGCTGCTGTTTCTAGCTCAATATCAAATCATTTCTGGGCAGCAATTACATCACTTAGTGTGATTGTTTTTTTTTTAAAGAAACAAAAATAGCAATTTCTCAAGCAAGAATTTGGCTAGTACAGTTTGAAAGTGGTCTGAGTGGGGAGGGGAAAACGAGCTGTTATTGGTAGAGAGGTTTGGTCTCTTCTCATTGGTCTATTAACTAATTTCCCGCACAGTGATGTCACCAGGCAGGCCAAAACTCCATCCCAAACATACACTAAAAGGCATTATCATAATTTTCACAATTTCACAGTATTATTCCCACCTCAGTGTGAATAGAAATGTATATAAAACACAGAAAAATCATGTTTTCATCTATGAGTGCCTGTGAGAGTACCAGTTCTTCAGTCTTCTCAAGGACGCTCTGGAAGTGGGTCCTAAAGCTCTGTGTGTGTGTGAGAGAGTGTGTGGGCTTGTCTTGAGCGGAGTAGATGTCTGTGACTTTAGGGCCCTCTGAAATGGCAGGGGTGGAGAGGAGAGGGCCGGGGTTGAGGGGTTCTCATTGCTCTCAATGCTCAGGTCATTTCAAGTGGTCTGTTGTAGTGGCTGCCCTAGCCCTGAACCACCTGTGTTTGCACACCAGCTTTTCTTTCAAGCACTGACAGCCCAGAATAATCGCACTGCAATGCTCCTCTCCCCGCCTCGCCAATGCAGTTAATCATTACGACTGCTTCCTCCGTCTAGCTAGCCCTAGCAGCTCAGATTCAGCCTGCTCCTCCACAACACTTCTACTTGACATTACTTAGTCATGCTAGGGAAGAATTTGGTATCATGATCAAATGCAAGTCTGGGGGCCTTAAAATGTAAACAAATTGGGAATGTTGGGTTGGCCATGTCCCTGTTTCTATAATTCTTTAGAAAATAAACCAGTTAGGTTATGAGTATACAGAGAGTCCATTCATGCAGTTATAGAAAAAATAGATTTAAAATGAGTACATTTTCTGCACGTCGAGATGAATTTCAGCAGAAGACACTGACCTTTCTATTTTGAAATCAATTTAAAAGTCATTTTCTCTCAGCTGGATTCTTTAAAGTAAAATGTCAATTGATGAATCAAAGATCTGTGAGTTTTTAAATTGTTTTGTGGATCTGTTCCCGGCACTGTTGACTAATTTTATGACAGCTGTTCCCGTTTCATTTTAAATTAAAACCCTGCTCTGTAATCCCAGGAGCCAATCTATAATTAAGGGGATTTATAGAAAAACCAAGTGCTACATTAATAACAAAATGTAATATATTTCTTAATAAGCCATCAGTGGAGAAACCTTCTAAGAAATAAAGAAGAGTACAAATACTGGCAGCAAGCAGCCTTTAGAAAGAGCAGAAGAAGACTGGACGGAGGTTCTCATAGTTGAGTTAAAGCAGAAGAACTCATCATAGTCATCTGAAATAAATAAAACGACCACAATACTCCTAGTCACAAACGTGTTCATTGTTTTCATCAACAAACATCTGGTGTGTCCGTTTCACCATACTGGCCAACAAATATTGCCGTGATTTTCATGATCATGAATTCTATTAGTGAAATATAAGGATTCAAAAATGTGGCAATCACACCCAGAGAGAGTAGTCACCTGAAAATCCTAAAGCAAATGTTCATTATGACAATATAAAGTATAAAATAATGTATCAAATAATGTGTAATATAATGTATAAAATGTAGCTGTTGGAATAGGTCAGAGGCAACAATAAGGGAGCTAGCTATGTAGTAATTCTGTGCCTTATTGCTTTTTCTATCAATTCCAAATGGTGGTGACTCGAGAGCTTAGTCAGCCAAAGGACAAGGAGAAGAGAGCAGTGAATGACTACAGACAGAGCAATAGCCTGCAAGCAAGGCAAGCACTAGTCAGAATAGGCCTGGCTGCAAACATATAGCAGTGTAATCTACTGTATCCTCAGAGAATCCTTTTTGTAATGGGACCATCAGCTGACCTCTCAGGCAACCTTGCTACTTCAGGCTCATCGGTGGGGTGATACCGTTCACCTAGCTAGCCCTATCTAATGAGCATGTTTACAGCTCACTCTCTCCACATTAAGCATAGGGGGCTCTGCTTCATCAGATAAATGGAAGACATCAAACAGTCTTGTGTTTACCCTGTACCTCACTGGAGGGGACACGTTTGTGTGTTGGTGTGTGTGTGACATTACGGCCCTAGCCCCTTGTTGATGATGTCATTCTAAATCCCATCAAATAGTTGGTTGGATCCCCCAACCAACAGCTCTATCGCTTTAGATCACCAGGCCAAATAAGGACAAAAAACAAGCAAACAGTGAGTGGTTGAATAAACAATACCATTTTACCTGTGAGGAAAATGTAAATGTAAATGGGGTGTTTGAGTGTGGGGGCAGGGCTGGTTTTAGGGGTTGGTATCTAAGTAAGACCCCAGCATACTGTAGTAGGAGTGGGGGAGGCCATATAAGACTTGTTGGCAAACAGCAGCAGTGAGCTCGGCACAGTAATGTACACAGCCCCTTGTATTCATACACAGAGTTCTAGGCCCAAATGGCACCCTATTCCCTTTATAGTGCACTACTTTTGACCAGGGCCCATAGGGCTCTCTGGTCAAAAGTAGTGCACTATATAGGGAAAAGGGTGACATTTGGAACATGACCCTAGAGAAGGAGAACCTGTGCTGCTCAAAGCCTTAATTTGCAAGGATTCTTCTGCGAGAGGGGCAAAAAGAAGGGGGGGGGGGGGGTAGATTTACCTTCCGAGAACGCTCTTGATTGTTTTCGGCAGTCAGGTGTCTCAAGTTGTTTGCTGAAGTCTGGCTCTGCTCTCTCGCCTGTAGGAGATCCTGCTCCAGCCGCTTGCACTGTGGAAGAAGAGCCAGAGGAAGAGAAGGGGAAATAATCACTTGAAATACATTAGTAGGGAATTCGCCCATCGCAGTGCAGTGAAAGCCTCGGCATGCCAGGCAGGCAGAGTTAAATGTATACATGCGTCACCAGTCTTTCCCACCAGTAGCTCTTGGTTTCTACTCCTTGGCAGAGAAGCTTCTTATGAGTCATGAAGGACAAAGAGAAATGGAGAATTTATAGGCCAAACCGACCAGTTACAACCGTTTGAAAAGATCAGAGACATCTTGTTTTCACTGGTCTATTTTTGGGAAAAAATACTTCATACCACAAATGTATGTGTCAACCTTTATTCTTCAGAATTTATAAACACATTATTTAATGACTTAATAACATGCAATATACTTTGATGACAATGAAGCTTTCATAAAAGTATTTTAAAAAATTACCAAAAGGTATCTTTTTCAATACCATAAACAGACGCAACGTGAATTACTACATACTATGTGATTGTTATCTACTCTGATGTCAGCAGTTCCCCTGCTTTTTTCCCACAGGCACTGCAGACTACACTGACAGACCGACAGACAGACAGACAGACGGACGGACGGACCGTATAAACACACAGACCGCGGCTCAGTCAGAACCTCTGTGTTATTGTAAGCCAGAGTTGTTTCATACCAGTCTATATGTGTTCTTCTCCATGTGCACATTCTAAGACTAAAGGACATTTACCAGGAATGTAAACCATCCGTCTCACCCTGACAAGTCGCAATGTTTCGACGTCCAGCTGCCTAAAAAACCCCAAAGTGCTCCCGCAAACAAGAGCAGGCGGGCGCAGCCTAGGAGCCCCGCTCGCTGCTCTCGTCCCTCATCCTCTTCCTCTGCCGTCTGGAATAATAGTTCCCTGGTCCAGACAAAACACAAAGCTTCTCTTTAGTGTCAGGGTGAGTTATGGCTTACAGGCAACAGATGTTTTGGACTAAAAGTATTTCAATCTGAACACAGAGAGAAGGAGTGCACCTCTCTATACTTCCCAGGCAGGCTAGGAAGGCCACTCCTGGGGCTACAGTACGGCACCCAAACACATCACTCCTTCGGAACACATGGAGGACGGAGCAGACATGGATTACCTAGCGTTACATATGTTCGGCACATTATGCCTGAAAACACGCGTGCATCACACGGTCAATCAAATCAGAGGCTCGTCACTCAATTACACATCATCGACGCTAGGAAAATATGTGGATCTGGCAATGAGAGACGACAAATCAGAACATAGCAAAACGTCAGCTCTCAGTTTTTAACATGTACACTAGTCTACCAAGGAACAATATTCACTAATGCATAAAGTAACCATACTGCCAGGTACCTAACGAATCAATAACCTTTGTTTTGCAGCATTCACTTTATAGAGAGAAAATAAGGGGGGGGGGGGGGGGTGTAAGACAGAATAGATGTGTTTCTGTTCCTTCTCCCTCCCTTCACTTATCCAGCTTTTCATATTCCAGCAGGCTGGTGGGTGTAGCGGCCCTCTGGTAGTCGCAGTGGGCTAATCCCTTCGAGATGAAGAGAGGGATAGGAAGAGCAGCAGGGGACGCAGAAATCCTTCAGGATAGAGTGTGGAGACCATCCCCGCCTCACAGGGATTAGGAACAGGCATTTGTAACCTACTTTTAAAATTGCTCCAAAGATGATTTTTTTTTTGCCCTCCGCAAAAAGCAGGGGCAATATTTTTTCCAGGAGATGTGAATGTGATGTTAGCCCGGGGTTTTGTGGAGATATGGTTGTAGTCTAGGGTTGAGCTCAGCTGGTTGCTCCCACTCAGCCTTGTGTTAAAGTCAAAGGCGTTAAGAAGACTGGCGACATCTCCCTCATTGACAACCTCAAAACTTGAGTCAACCTCAAATTCATGGACTGACTTCTATGAACTTGAGTCATTGCATTGGTCAGCTGATTAAATGTGTACAAATCTGGAGAATCAACACCTTTTCAAATCAGATTTAGGCTCTCATATTTTGAAGAACTTCTCTGGAGCGTAAAAACTTGATCGCACCAGCTTGTATTTTGAACAAAGGGAAGTCCCCCCAAAGTCCACATACAGTCTTTGATTTAGGCATTGTAAAAAAAAAGCCTCATAAAATGGCTTGAACACCTGGGACAACATAATTAACAGAGGTGGATGAGAGAGGAGAGAAGAGACTGAACCAATGATGAGAAATGAGCAGGAGAGGACAGGAGTGTTCTTTTCATAGAAATAGAATGAGGCTGCCAGTTCACCAATTATGCCATCATTGACTTGAATAGGGACGCCTGTTCTATTCATTCTAGTTCTGTGGTTCTTCTGTTACTGAGTCTCAGAACACAGTGAAACAATACTGAAACCATATTCTAATTTTATGACTGAAACGTATAACAGTAGCTAAGTTGGACCAATACAGCTAACCTGGCATTACTAGAAAAGTTACTAGAAATACCTGCTTATTACACATCCCATTGACTAAAATGGACCCATTAGAGATCCTGTTAAAACTGAATCAGCATATCATACAGCCCTATAAACCAATATGCCTTCTTCACGGAGAGAGAGTCTACAGGCACATGAAACTAGACTAGCTTTAGACCAGTCGGAAGTGCTGCTCCGGAGCAGCGTGACCTCCATGAAGCTGAATCTGTTCAGTCTACATATAGGCGAGTCCCAAATGGCCCCCTATATCAAGGACTACTTTTGACCAGAGCCCTATGGGCCCTAGTCAAAAGTACTGCACTACAGTATATAGGAAAATAGGGCGCCATTTATAACGCAGGCATAGTGGAGTTGCGGAGGCCTTTCTTCTCCATACGTCTGATGCCTGCCTTTTAATGCCCCGGCGTCGGGCTGAACGGGACAGAGATCCATGAAGCTCACCCACAGGGAGGGAAGCAGAAAGGAAGCATCCCAATCATAATATGCCTGGTAAATCCAGGCTACAGAGAAAAATGTCAAACTCCAGCTCGAAACAGTTCGCAGCCCTGTCTGCGACCACCCACCCAGATGAATGCATGACCGTATGACTCCCTGCACAGTAGTGTCCTGCTGAAAACTCTGAGCTATGATTGACATTCTTACCACACCTTCCTAAAGAGGAGCGAGTGTCTGACATGGTGATTTTTGCTAGATAGATGGATGGACGGACACATTTTTTAAGGAAGTCCGGCTTTCAGCTTACTCTTGGAAGCTGTAAAAGTAGAAGGCACAGGGTGCAATTTCTAAATTGGGTAGTGCATCATCAGTTCCTCTTGTCATGTTAGTCATTGCATACCTTAGAGAGCTATTTATAACTTGTCAGCAATGTACAGATCAACTAGCCTATGTCGGCGAATTTTTTGTTGTTGTTGCTGTTACTTTTGCAAATGTTTTTGTTGTAACATTTGAGTCACTCAAATATCACATGAACACACATAAGACATGGCAAAATGTGTCGAATTGCAGGACATACATAAACTGTCAACATACAACATTTTCTCTCAGCCAAGAAGAGGGGTGTGAACATTTTGTGTCATGTACAGTGTTTGTGCCTATAGAAATAGACGGGGCTCGCACACAGGGGGTGCGGGAAGTTCCCCAATGGGTGCCTGAGTGAAAAAGTTTGGAACCCCTGCCCGAAATTATAATTTGGAGATTTCCCTGTTGATAATTTGGTCAACAGTAATACTGTGGGGCTGTGACAGGTTCCTATTTTATTAACCCTTATTTACCAGGTAAGTTGACTGAGAACACATTCTCATTTACAGCAATGACCTGGGGAATAGTTACAGGGGAGAGGAGGGGATGAATGAGCCAATTGGAAGCTTTAATATATGGACTTGTTTTGCACATTGGCACAAAACAGTGGCCTGTCTGCATAACTCTCCTCAAACAAACCCAGTTGTAAAACAGGACACTGAATCACTACATGAGAGGTCTAGTCTATATATCAACCTGCCAGATATCCAAGCAAATACCGGGCCCACATTTGAATGTTGAGGTATAATATCTGGATGTCAATATTTGTCCGACTGCTTGTTTGTTTTTAAATCCTTGAAAATATCCACGTAAGATGGATGTATCAAATATTTGAGGTTACACTACCATAACCTCAAATGTGAATCAAGTAGTTGGTTTCACTGAATCAGAACAGATAACGTCAGACAAAACCCCTGCGTGTGTGTCTGTTTGAGGGGGGGAAGAGATTTCTTGCTTTGTGTATATGTGAACTAGTTAGGTGAGCCGTGTTTGCCTATGTGTGTCATTGTGTATCGGCAAAATAGACTTCCAATCAAAGGGCATTTTCAAATTGAGAAAATGGGGGAGATGTCAATAGTGCTGGAGATAGCAATTTTTTTCAGTATTCAGAGGAGACAGTGTGGTTAATTTTTGAAACATTGACACAATGAAAGGCGTACATGTCTCTCTCCTCTATAACGACTGTTTGTGTGTGTGTGTAGTGTCGTTCAGACCCACCCTGGCCAGTGCTGTCTCTCTCTCCTCTATAACAGCATTCATCTCCTCTGCTGTAATCTTCCTCCTTCTCTCCCGGACCTTCTGCAGCCGGTCCACGATCACCCCCCCGCTCCGCTCAATCCCCAGCGCTGAATCTGCACTGTTCACCCTGTTCAGCAGTTCCTCAAGGTCCTAACACACACGACAAGCAGGTGTAACACACACACACACACACACACACACACACACACACACACACACACACACACACACACACACACACACACACACACACACACACACACACACACACACACACACACACACACACATCATTCCTAATTCAACAACCAGCAACTGACCAAAATAAAAAAAAACATACAAAACAACAAAAATTAAATAAATATGCAGATGCTACAGTTGCACAAATATCAGTTCTCAGACGTGGTGCATAGGTGTGTGCACATGTAGGATATATCTGAATTCATGTTAAAAATGTCAAGCCTTCATAAGCCAATAATAACAATATATTTATAGTCATATGTTTTATTTAAGGAGATGTTAACAAAATATACTAAAATAACAATATCATAGTGTTGAAATGTGCTTAGCTGTCCTTCGTTTCCCAATACATTTTTATTGAGGACACTCTGGTGAGAGAAAAAAAGTGAGCCCACATGAGCTCCTAAGGGGAGGGCTTACCGCGTCGCTTTCCTCAGGGTTAATATTCTCCAGGCTGAGCATAGGGGGGAGAGAGAGAGACAGAGAGAGAGAAAGGGGGAGAGAGGACAGAGAGAGAGGGGGGAAGAAAGAGAGAGAAGAGAGAGAGAGTTTCCTTTCCTTAGTGCGGCAAAATGAGATCACTTCCCAAATCTTCCTCACATCCAATAATTGCGTTCTGTTCTGGAGGCTTTCAGAGTCGATGATCAGAACAAAAGACACCCCCAACATATGAAAAGTGCCAGCAGACTCCAGCCATTATTTCTCCAGTAATGCCCTATATATTCATGTTTACTGCTAATAATGACTACTGGGATCAATTGTTCATATGTGCTGAGATGAGGGGTTGAATCATTTGTAGGTGTGCAGTATTGAGCACCTTTACAGAGAAAAGACTACTGTAATTACAGCAGTGTGTCAGGAGATTTATGGACCACCTCAAAGCACTCAGTACATTCTTCTTGCTAACAATCAAAAAGAAGAGCAACTCCAGCACACTGGTAGTGGTAATCTTCATGCTTCTAACAAGTGTAAGGGATCTTATTTAACCACATTTTTGGTCTCAATCTACCTTCATCAGTGTTTTTCTAGATAACAACCAGACATAAACCAGTTTACCAAGGGGACACAACAATAAAATGATATTGCTTGTTAAATGTTTTTGTTTTTTATAAATTGAGACTGAAGCGATTTACAACCAAATTGTATTAATCAAAATACAATCCAAAACAACAGTCATATAGCATATCAATAACACCAGCTTTCCTCTGGCTTCAATCAGGACGGGACATGGCTCTTTTACAACCCAGTTTAAACGTTTACCTGTCGGGGCACTCTCCCTGTCTGCATCCCAAATGGCACCCTATTCCCTTTATAGTACACTGCAATTGAAAAGGGCCTCAGCTTTTGACTGAAACAGTGGCGGGGAGTACGCATGCTGAGACCAGAATGCTGATTGCACCTTTAAAAAAGTGCCAATGTGATTTCCCCCAGGAGGCCTGTCTGTCGGTCCTCTCATGGAAAAAAACAACAATTCTTCAGCTCATTTACAAAGGCATTACACGGATCACCTCCCATTATAAAGGTACATACTCAATCATACTGGGCCTGCCACTGACCTGCCTGGGAAAATAAAGGTTCAGAACATGCTTTTCCATATTCCAGCTAAGATAATGGGATTGTGCTTGGCTATCAATTACCTTTTCGTTCTACGAGGAAGGCTGGGAGACGCCGTTGAAGAGATGAAATGTGCTGTTTTTCTAATTAGATTGCCAGGCTATTTGGCATAATACTAGGCTGAAAGCGCTTCATGCCAACCAATAAGTCCAGACAATTTAAATCATTTTAATCATTCAAATAAAAGGCAATATCAAACAAATGTGATTTGAGATAAAAATGTGTTTGACAAATGTTTTAGAGTAAACAATGCATTGGATATATAAAAAAACAACAACAATGGGATTTATGCAAGTGGATCTCAGACCAACCAGCATACCAAGGCTTATTGAAATATAGATTTGCTTCTGACAGAAAGTTATATATTCCCTTAAGTAGAAATGTAATTACTTCTAAACTGCACCAGCTAATATTGCCTGCCTGCCTCCATTCTTTCCTAGTAGACAATGCAGCTTTAATTTGAAAGGTCCTGGACCTTAATAAGAACATATCCAACCCCAGTCGAACAACCACCTAAATAAAACAAAAAGATCACATTAATTAGCCCTCTCAGACAGGCTGGTAAAGATCTGCTGGTCTGAAGGACTTGATTGATTTCCTATACAGTGCAACTCTTGACTGACAACCTCGCACGGAGGACGAGGGGACTCTTATGAAATGTCACACTCCTCTGATATATTCCCAAACCAGTCGATATTGCATTTTTCTCCACCCCCCCCACTTGTTTTGCACCGCCATTCCATTCACCTTGTCGACTAGCCTGAAGAACAAAGCGGAGTTCGCCTAAGCAATGGCAAGTAAACAGACTGACCCATTATAGCTGTCAGTAAACCCTCCGTCCCGACTTCCATAGAAGGGGAAAATGGGGAAGTGAGGAAATAACAAAGAGTTTAGCAGAGAGAGAGAACAAATGTAATGCTTTTCACTATTATCTCATAGACTGCTTTCTCCTATTTATTTCCCAACATGTCTCTGTACTGCTGGTGTTGTGAAGGACAGTGAGAGCAGAGGGAGGAAGATAGGTGTCTTACTGTAATTGATCAGAGTGGTCCTGTGTGGTAGGGTTGGGGGTCAACAACACCACTTCCATTTATTCATTTCAGGAAATCAATTGAAATTCAAATGTTCCCTGAAATGTAAGTTACACTCTGAATTGACTGAATTCAAATGGATTGTGACAGAGAAGAGGCGAGTTATTTAAGCAGAACGGGTCAATGTGCCAGGGATGAGAAAATGAGGAAACTTGAATTTCTGTTTATTTCCTGAATTGTCATGGAATTGAATCCTGAATTGCTCTGTGATGTGTTGTAGTTTACTATGTTGTGATGTGTTGTAGTTTACTATGTTGTGATGTGTTGTAGTTTACTATGTTGTGATGTGTTGTAGTTTACTATGTTGTGATGTGTTGTAGTTTACTATGTTGTGTTGTGTTGTAGTTTACTATGTTGTGATGTGTTGTAGTTTACTATGTTGTGATGTGTTGTAGTTTACTATGTTGTGATGTGTTGTAGTTTACTATGTTGTGATGTGTTGTGGTTTACTATGTTGTGTTGTGATGTGTTGTAGTTTACTATATTGTGATGTGTTGTGGTTTACTGTGTTGTGGTATGTTGTGGTTTACTATGTTGTGATGTGTTGTAGTTTACTATGTTGTGATGTGTTGTAGTTTACTATGTTGTGATGTGTTGTGGTTTACTATGTTGTGGTATGTTGTAGTTTACTATATTGTGATGTGTTGTAGTTTACTATGTTGTGATGTGTTGTAGTTTACTATGTTGTGATGTGTTGTGGTTTACTATATTGTGATGTGTTGTAGTTTACTATATTGTGATGTGTTGTAGTTTACTATGTTGTGATGTGTTGTAGTTTACTATGTTGTGGTGTGTTGTGGTTTACTATGTTGTAGTGTGTTGTGGTTTACTATGTTGTGGTTTACTATGTTGTGGTGTGTTGTGGTTTACTATGTTGTGGTTTACTATGTTGTGATGTGTTGTGGTTTACTATGTTGTGGTTTACTATGTTGTGATGTGTTGTGGTTTACTATGTTGTGATGTGTTGTGGTTTACTATGTTGTGATGTGTTGTAGTTTACTATGTTGTGATGTGTTGTAGTTTACTATGTTGTGATGTGTTGTGGTTTACTATGTTGTGGTTTACTATGTTGTGGTGTGTTGTGGTTTACTATGTTGTGGTTTACTATGTTGTGGTTTACTATGTTGTGGTTTACTATGTTGTAGTGTGTTGTGGTGTGTTGTGGTTTACTATGTTGTGGTTTACTATGTTGTAGTGTGTTGTGGTTTACTATGTTGTGGTGTGTTGTGGTTTACTATGCTGTGGTGTGTTGTGGTTTACTATGTTGTGGTTTACTATGTTGTGGTGTGTTGTGGTTTACTATGTTGTGGTTTACTATGTTGTGGTGTGTTGTGGTTTACTATGTTGTGGTGTGTTGTGGTTTACTATGTTGTGGTGTGTTGTGGTTTACTATGTTGTGGTGTGTTGTGGTGTGTTGTGGTTTACTATGTTGTGGTGTGTTGTAGTTTACTATGTTGTGATGTGTTGTAGTTTACTATATTGTGATGTGTTGTGGTTTACTATGTTGTGGTGTGTTGTAGTTTACTATGTTGTGATGTGTTGTAGTTTACTATGTTGTGATGTGTTGTGGTTTACTATATTGTGATGTGTTGTGGTTTACTATGTTGTGGTGTGTTGTGGTTTACTATGTTGTGGTGTGTTGTGGTTTACTATGTTGTGGTGTGTTGTGGTTTACTATGTTGTGGTGTGTTGTGGTTTACTATGTTGTGGTTTACTATGTTGTGGTGTGTTGTGGTTTACTATGTTGTGGTTTACTATGTTGTGGTGTGTTGTGGTTTACTATGTTGTGGTGTGTTGTAGTTTACTATGTTGTGGTGTGTTGTGGTTTACTATGTTGTGGTGTGTTGTGGTTTACTATGTTGTGGTGTGTTGTGGTTTACTATGTTGTGGTGTGTTGTGGTTTACTATGTTGTGGTGTGTTGTGGTTTACTATGTTGTGGTGTGTTGTGGTTTACTATGCTGTGGTGTGTTGTGGTTTACTATGTTGTGGTTTACTATGTTGTGGTGTGTTGTGGTTTACTATGTTGTGGTGTGTTGTGGTTTACTATGTTGTGGTTTACTATGTTGTGGTGTGTTGTGGTTTACTATGTTGTGGTGTGTTGTGGTTTACTATGTTGTGGTGTGTTGTGGTTTACTATGTTGTGGTGTGTTGTGGTTTACTATGTTGTGGTTTACTATGTTGTGGTGTGTTGTGGTTTACTATGGTGTGGTTTACTATGTTGTGGTTTACTATGTTGTGGTGTGTTGTGGTTTACTATGCTGTGGTGTGTTGTGGTTTACTATGGTGTGGTTTACTATGTTGTGGTGTGTTGTGGTTTACTATGTTGTGGTTTACTATGTTGTGGTGTGTTGTGGTTTACTATGTTGTGGTTTACTATGTTGTGGTGTGTTGTGGTTTACAATGTTGTGGTGTGTTGTGGTTTACTATGTTGTGGTGTGTTGTGGTGTGTTGTGGTTTACTATGTTGTAGTTTACTATGTTGTGGTGTGTTGTGGTTTACTATGTTGTGGTGTGTTGTGGTTTACTATGTTGTAGTTTACTATGTTGTGGTGTGTTGTGGTTTACTATGTTGTGGTGTGTTGTGGTTTACAATGTTGTGGTTTACTATGTTGTGGTTTACTATGTTGTGGTGTGTTGTGGTTTACTATGTTGTAGTTTACTATGTTGTGGTGTGTTGTGGTTTACTATGTTGTGGTTTACTATGTTGTGGTGTGTTGTGGTTTATTATGTTGTGGTTTACTATGTTGTGGTTTACTATGTTGTGGTGTGTTGTGGTTTATTATGTTGTGGTTTGCTATGTTGTGGTGTGTTGTGGTTTACTATGTTGTGGTGTGTTGTGGTTTACTATGTTGTGGTTTACTATGTTGTAGTGTGTTGTGGTTTACTATGTTGTGGTTTACTATGTTGTGGTTTACTATGTTGTGGTGTGTTGTGGTTTATTATGTTGTGGTTTGCTATGTTGTGGTGTGTTGTGGTTTACTATGTTGTGATGTGTTGTGGTTTGCTATGTTGTGGTGTGTTGTGGTTTACTATGTTGTGGTTTATTATGTTGTGGTGTGTTGTGGTTTACTATGTTGTGGTTTATTATGTTGTGGTTTACTATGTTGTGGTGTGTTGTGGTTTATTATGTTGTGGTTTGCTATGTTGTGGTGTGTTGTGGTTTACTATGTTGTGGTTTATTATGTTGTGGTTTACTATGTTGTGGTGTGTTGTGGTTTACTATGTTGTGGTGTGTTGTGGTTTACTATGTTGTGGTTTACTATGTTGTGGTGTGTTGTGGTGTGTTGTGGTGTGTTGTGGTTTACTATGTTGTGGTTTGCTATGTTGTAGTGTGTTGTGGTTTACTATGTTGTGGTGTGTTGTGGTTTACTATGTTGTGATGTGTTGTGGTTTACTATGTTGTGATGTGTTGTAGTTTACTATGTTGTGGTTTACTATGTTGTGGTATGTTGTGGTTTACTATGTTGTGGTGTGTTGTGGTTTACTATGTTGTGATGTGTTGTGGTTTACTATGTTGTGATGTGTTGTAGTTTACTATGTTGTGGTGTGTTGTGGTTTACTATGTTGTGGTTTACTATGTTGTGGTATGTTGTAGTTTACTATGTTGTGATGTGTTGTGGTTTACTATGTTGTGATGTGTTGTGGTTTACTATGGTGTGGTGTGTTGTGGTTTACTATGTTGTGGTTTACTATGTTGTGGTATGTTGTGGTTTACTATGTTGTGATGTGTTGTGGTTTACTATGTTGTGATGTGTTGTGGTTTACTATGTTGTGATGTGTTGTGGTTTACTATGTTGTGGTTTACTATGTTGTGGTTTACTATGTTGTGATGTGTTGTGGTTTACTATGCTGTGGTGTGTTGTGGTTTACTATGCTGTGGTGTGTTGTGGTTTACTATGTTGTGGTTTACTATGTTGTGGTGTGTTGTGGTTTACTATGTTGTGATGTGTTGTGGTTTACTATGCTGTGGTGTGTTGTGGTTTACTATGCTGTGGTGTGTTGTGGTTTACTATGTTGTGGTGTGTTGTGGTTTACTATGCTGTGGTGTGTTGTGGTTTACTATGTTGTGGTGTGTTGTGGTTTACTATGTTGTGGTTTACTATGTTGTGGTGTGTTGTGGTTTACTATGTTGTGGTTTACTATGTTGTGGTGTGTTGTGGTTTACTATGTTGTGGTTTACTATGTTGTGGTGTGTTGTGGTTTACTATGCTGTGGTGTGTTGTGGTTTACTATGTTGTGGTTTACTATGTTGTGGTGTGTTGTGGTTTACTATGTTGTGGTTTACTATGTTGTGGTGTGTTGTGGTTTACTATGCTGTGGTGTGTTGTGGTTTACTATGTTGTGGTGTGTTGTGGTTTACTATGTTGTGGTTTACTATGTTGTGGTGTGTTGTGGTTTACTATGTTGTGGTTTACTATGTTGTGGTGTGTTGTGGTTTACTATGCTGTGGTGTGTTGTGGTTTACTATGTTGTGGTTTACTATGTTGTGGTGTGTTGTGGTTTACTATGTTGTGGTTTACTATGTTGTGGTTTACTATGTTGTGGTGTGTTGTGGTTTACTATGTTGTGGTTTACTATGCTGTGGTGTGTTGTGGTTTACTATGTTGTGGTTTACTATGTTGTGGTGTGTTGTGGTTTACTATGTTGTGGTTTACTATGTTGTGGTGTGTTGTGGTTTACTATGTTGTGGTTTACTATGTTGTGGTGTGTTGTGGTTTACTATGTTGTGGTTTACTATGTTGTGGTGTGTTGTGGTTTACTATGTTGTGGTGTGTTGTGGTTTACTATGTTGTGGTGTGTTGTGGTTTACTATGCTGTGGTGTGTTGTGGTTTACTATGTTGTGGTTTACTATGTTGTGGTGTGTTGTGGTTTACTATGTTGTGGTTTACTATGTTGTGGTGTGTTGTGGTTTACTATGTTGTGGTTTACTATGTTGTGGTTTACTATGTTGTGGTGTGTTGTGGTTTACTATGTTGTGGTGTGTTGTGGTTTACTATGTTGTGGTTTACTATGTTGTGGTTTACTATGTTGTGGTGTGTTGTGGTTTACTATGGTGTGGTTTACTATGTTGTGGTTTACTATGTTGTGGTGTGTTGTGGTTTACTATGTTGTGGTTTACTATGTTGTGGTTTACTATGTTGTGGTGCTTTACTACATACTCAGCCACCGCCTGCTGCAGTCGCTTGGCCCTGAGCAGGGCCTCGTCCCGCTCTTCATTTGCCAGACGCAGCCGGGCCATCACTGCCTGGTCCCTATCCCTCTGAGCCTGGTAGATCTCCTCCACTAGGGCTTAAGGAGAGAGACAAAGAGAGAGACAGTGAAAGAGAGAGAGAGAGAGAGAGAGTAGTAATGGAAATAGAAAAAAGAGAAATAGTAAAATAGAGAGAGGGAAAGAAAGATATAAAGAGAGAGGAAGCATTGTTCTTAGTTTCTGACCATCAGTTACTGCTCAATAACAACGATAAGCTCCCTGTGGAAGAAAGTTATTGCCACTGAAACACTGTGGCACAGGTATTAACTCCAGTCAAACTCATTTTGTGGGGAAGTGAACTGCTGAGGTGATCTCCA
The DNA here is from genome assembly GCF_016432855.1 of Salvelinus namaycush. Classification (NCBI taxonomy): domain Eukaryota; kingdom Metazoa; phylum Chordata; class Actinopteri; order Salmoniformes; family Salmonidae; genus Salvelinus; species Salvelinus namaycush. Next base: position 32,917,543 of record NC_052321.1, read on the forward strand.
CAGAGGCTGGACATATAGTTGCCCCAAGCAATAAAGACACAGTGTCTGCGCCTCAGAGACAGGCCGTTGGTCTACATTGTCACAACATCAGCAAGTACTCATCATCTCACAATGGTTAAGAGATTGGCCAGTTCTTAACCCTAACTCAAGACGTTTGATTTGATAAACAAGGTTGAACAAACATTTTCAAGCCAAAAACATTGTGTTCTTCTAATGTCTGAAAACTGGACAGGTTTTAGTGAGAGTGATCTGTGAAATGATTTGTCTAATGTGTTGCCAAATTGAGTTTGAGTTATGAAGAGCACATACTGAGTTAGACAAAAAGAAAAATAGTCCATCCATGAGTGCTTTTATGTAATTCTGTCTGTCCCACTCATGGAGGGAAAACTTTTCTTATTGATACAGACTCTGTAGCCTGGCAGGGAGAGATTTCCCTTCAGCTTACACCTGACCCGGGTCCCGAAATTCCTGCGCTGTATGCCGGCTTCCTTAAAACCAGCAGATTTTGGGATTACCACTGTCTTCAGATCCCTTTGTTAATCCCACTACGAAAGAGCCCCTGAGATCCATCAACAGCTAATTCCTCTACTGTCTCAGAGATGGCTTAATGATAAACAGTGAGCCTCGCTGTAAGCCATTACAAAGTTCAGTAAGAAAATCAATATAGCATTTTAGCTGGAATTTGCTCATTAAACATCGCCTCCCTGAGCCATGCAAATCATATTAATATGAGGACGGCAAATAGGCTACACGACACACACTTTAAATTTATTAAAGGCACAATTGGAGCTGCTAATTGTGCAGCGCGATGTACGGTATTTAGTTGAATTATTAGGTGGGTTGAGAGGGCTCTCACCTAAGAAGAAAAGCAATAGTAAAGAAAAGAAGTTATTTGCTCAGCTAAATTCTAATATTTGTTCAGTGAAGGTTGGGAGCGGTTAAATTACATTAACAAATACGATTAGTAAGTTACAATTCCTTTTGATACTCAAGTTGCATGTAAAACAAATGTATAATTATTTTCCACACTTGACATCTCCGTTTTTCTTCTACCAAAGTTCATCAGGGATAAAATGCCTGAGGTGAACTACGTTCTAACTTCATCTTGTAGACATTGCTTGCCTTTAGGCCATCTTGAAAATCCTATGGGCCATCACTTTACATTACAGCGCAGAAAAAAATATAACTGGTCAGATAATAGGCTTTATTTGAGATGTTATTATCCTCAATGTACTGTATTGTACTGTCTGTACTGTACTGTTTGACCCTTCCTACGGCCAGCCTTCCCACAGGCCCAGGGTTAGTCCTCTCTCCCCTAGCCTCTCCCCCTCTATAACGTACCTCCAGCTTTCTCACAGGCCCAGGGTTAGTCCTCTCTCCCCTAGCCTCTCCCCCCTCCATAACGTACCTCCAGCTTTCTCACAGGCCCAGGGTTAGTCCTCTCTCCCCTAGCCTCTCCCCCCTCCATAACGTACCTCCAGCCTTCTCACAGGCCCAAGGTTTGTCCTCTCCCCCCTCCATAACGTACCTCCAGCTTTCTCACAGGCCCAGGGTTAGTCCTCTCTCCCCTAGCCTCTCCCCCTCCATAACGTACCTCCAGCTTTCTCACAGGCCCAGGGTTAGTCCTCTCTCCCCTAGCCTCTCCCCCTCTATAACGTACCTCCAGCTTTCTCACAGGCCCAGGGTTTGTCCTCTCTCCCCCCTCCATAACGTACCTCCAGCTTTCTCACAGGCCCAGGGTTAGTCCTCTCTCCCCTAGCCTCTCCCCCCTCCATAACGTACCTCCAGCTTTCTCACAGGCCCAGGGTTAGTCCTCTCTCCCCTAGCCTCTCCCCCTCTATACCGTACCTCCAGCCTTCTCACAGGCCCAGGGTTTGTCCGCTCTCCCCTAGCCTCTCCCCCCTCCATACCGTACCTCCAGCCTTCTCACAGGCCCGGGCATCCAGTTGAGTCTGCATTAGCTCAGCGTCCACCAGCCTGCTCTCTAACTCCTTCTCCCTCATGGCCAACTTGTCCCGGAGCTGCCAGAGAGCACAAAATCAGACAGACTTCAAAATTGGCACGTTCATTGAATTGAGAAATGAATTGAAAATGGAATTGACCCCAACCAATGCTGAGCTGCAGCCTGTCAGTACGTGTCCAGACATATTCGCTAACTTGCTTCACTCACAGACAGTAGCAAAAACCTACCGGTAATGCAAAACACCAGATAGACACCTGACTCCATCCTGAAGTTTGACGACATACTAAATAACTGTTGTAGTTTCCCGGGTGGTGACAACCATCCATTTAACAAACAGAACATTATATAGATACTATCACTCAGGCATTCTATAACAAGTTATACAATCGAGCCTCTACATCACATTATTTCAGACGCCAATAAAAAAGAAGCACTGCTATTGAACTCCTATAAATCTTGTCAGGGAGTGATATTTTACAAGACCTAGTGATAGATTTAACCTCCTGTCTTAAATATTTTGCTCCGAGTTGGTGTTTTCCCCCCCCGCACTTTGAAAACATGCCTCAGTTGAGTCCTCAGAGTCGGCTCTCACGGCCCTGCCAGCAAAAACAGACTCTTGGGAACTGTTCCTGACTTTCTGTCAGGAGTCACAGCTACTTGCAAACCAGAGGCATCAATTATAGCCGTTTCAGAGGGCCTCTCTGTGGCTACAGCCTCTCTAACAGGCGCTCAGTTGCAAGGAGGCAGCCTGTGCACAGAGGGACACTGGGCATGCTCCAGACCAAACACAGGACAGGACAGCATAACCAGCTAGTCATATGCTTTGGACATGGCGGGTAACGTTTGTGGACAGACAAGAGAGGTGTACACTCAATAGTTGGCAGCTGTGACAGACACAACACAATCATCTATTTAAAGAGGAAGAGGACAAGTTAAGACAAAGGACATTTGAGTCACAAACAGATATTGCTCACAATCAAAAACATAGCATATACTGCATATATTACAAACAGTGAAAAAAAGCTGGAACCACAAATGCCATGTATTTTAGCTAGGACCTGTATCTAGCAGGGCAAGATTCCTTTAACACTTCAACCTACCTTCTTATTGAGCTCTCTGAGTGAATCCAGCTCCTTCAGCAGGAAGGCAATATTCTTCTCTTTGTCAAGGACGAGGCTTTGCTTTTTGGAGTCAAAGGAACTACTGCTAACTTTAATGTTTCCTTGGTCCTCTTTTATACTGCATTATGGGAGAAAAATAATTTGATTAGAGAGAGAGCAACAATATTAAAACTTGAGAGCGAACGGCAACACAAATTAGTTATAGCCTTGTCTCCAACGAAACAGACACGCAATTATCAAATACGCAAGGGATGCACTCTGCACTATTTCAGGCATATTACAGTGTCTTTATTTACTCTGTTATATTAGGCAAATTATACAGTTGACCTTTAAGGTAATATTAAGGTATTACGGCAGTGTATTGCCATGTAGATTACTTCCCTCTTGTAGCCAGGAATATGATTCCGCGCAGCAATGCCTCAAATTATAGTCTATCTATCTATCTATCTATCTATCTATCTATCTATCTATCTATCTATCTATCTATCTATCTATCTATCTATCTATCTATCTATCTATCTATCTATCTATCTATCTATCTATCTATCTATCTATCTATCTATCTATCTATCTATCTATCTATCTATCTAGACCTTCATATCAGATGCCAAATCATGTGACCTTTGATTGAATATCTTTACAAGAGGACAAAGATACAGTAGCACATCTTTATGTTGTAGAAACACAGGTTTAGGTCACTCAGAAACAGCTCGTTACCAGACAGACCACACACAAGGAAACAAAGAGGCTATATTAAAATGACTGGAGTGACGCTTTATTACATCATCTTCATGCGCCAATATTGCCAAGTGTTATAGTGGGTACAGATACTCCTTCACAGGTACATGTACAGTGCCTTGGGAAAATATTCAAACCCTTCGACTTTTCCCAAATTTTGTTACATTACAGCCTTATTCAAACATTTATTAAATAAAACATTTTCCTCAGCAATCTACACACAATACCTCATAATGACAAAGCGAAATCAGGTTTGTATTAAAAATAAAAAACAGAAATACCTTATTTACATAAGTACTTAGACTGTTTGTTATGAGACTCGAAATTGAGCTCAGGTGCATCATGTTTCCATTGATCATCCTTGAGATGTTTCTACAACTTGATTGGAGTCCACCTGTGGTAAATTCAATTGATTGGACATTATTTGGAAAGGCACAAACCTGTCTATATAAGGTCTCACAGTTGACAGTGCATCAGAGCAAAAACCAAGCCATGACGTCGAAGTAATTGTCCGTAGAGCTCAGAGAGAGGATTGTGTCGAGGCACAGATCTGGGGAAGGGTACCAAAACATTTCTGCAGCATTGAATGTCCCCAAGAACACAATGGCCTCCATCATTCCTAAATGGAAGAAGTTTGGAACCACCAAGACTCTTCCTAGAGCAGGCCGCCCGCCAAACTGAACAATCGGGTCAGGGAGGTGACAAAGAACCCGATACTCACTCTGACAGAGCTCTAGAGTTCCTCTGTGGAGATGGGAGAACCTTCCAGAGGGACAACCATTACTGCAGCACTCCACCAATCAGGCCTTTATGGTAGAGTGGCCAGACGGAAGCAACTCCTCAGTAAAAGACACATGACAGCCCACTTGGACTTTGCCAAAAGGCACCTAAACACTCTCAGACCATGAGAAACAAGATTCTCTGGTCTGATGAAACCAAGATTGAACTCTTTGGCCTGAAAGCCAAGCGTCACATCTGGAGGAAACCTGGCACCATCCCTACGGTGAAGCATGTTGGTGGCAGCATCATGCTGCGGGGATGTTTTTCAGCGGCAGGGACTGGGAAACTAGTCAGGATCGATATAAAAACGAACTGAGCAAAGTACAGAGAGATCCTTGATGAAAACCTGCTCCAGAGTGCTCAGGACCTCAGACTGGGCCGAAGGTTCACCTTCCAACAGGACAACGAGCCTAAGCACACAGCCAAGACAATGCAGGAATGGCTTCAGGACAAGTCTCTGAATGTCCTTGAGTGGCCCAGCCAGACCCCGGATATGAACACGATCGAACATCTCTGGAGAGACCTGAAAATAGCTGTGCAGCGACACTCCCCATCCAACCTGACAGAGCTTGAGAGGATCTGCAGAGAAAAGTGGGAGAAACTCCCCAAAATACGGGTGTGCCAAGCTTGTAGGGTCATACCCAAGAAGCCTCGAGCCTGTAATCGCTGTCAAAGGTGCTTCAACAAAGTACCGAGTAAAGGTTCTGAATACTTATGTAAATGTGATGTGATTTTTATTTTTTATAAATGAGCAAAAATGTATAAAAAACAGTTTTTGCTTTGTCATTATGGGTAGATTGATGAGTGAAAAAATTATTTAATCAATTTTAGAATAAGGCTGTAATGTAACAAAATATGGAAAAAGTCAAGGGGTCTGAATACTTTCCGAATGCACTGTATGTGTTTCTCGTTAAAGTGTTTCTGGGAGCCGTGCACGTAACTTGTTTTTTGCAAAAATCACCTATTGACCAAAATATGATTTACGTATTTCTGACTACAGCGTTAGTTACGATTGGGCTCTAAGAGAGCTCACCTTGATTGGAGAGCTTGGCTGGAGTCTGGAGGGACGAGGTGTCTTCTGTAGACTGGAGGACTGCCGTTCGACCCCTGGCTGTGACCCTCTGACCTGTAGCCGTCCTGGGTAAATGGGCTCCGGCTGGAGGTCCTCTCCTCCTCCATCCTCCTGCCTGTGTCTGGAGCCCTGTGGTGGGCCTGAGGTGATGGAGATCTCCTGTGGTGGGCCTGGGGTGAGTGAGATCTCCTGTGGTGGGCCTGGGGTGAGGGAGATCTCCTGTGGTGGGCCTGGGGTGAGGGAGATCTGGATGTCCGACTCTCTTCCTCTATGGGTCTGAAATACTGGGGGACTAAAGTTACCGAGATGACAGAATGAATTAAGCTTAATAGGGTACAAATGCTATAAAAAAAAACAGGCAGCATCTGCTAAATGTTTTGTTCAAGATCCTTCGGAAGTTGTGGGAAAATGGTTACACATCAATCACTGTGCAAAATACGGTTAAATGCTTAAATGAACATGTGGTAAGAAAATAAACGGACATTAGTGGCGTGTGAATAGAAATAAAACATCTAAGAGCATCCTCAACACCGACCATGACAATATTGTTCCACTTAAAGACCCAGTGAATTATGAGCTAGTGGAATGGGCTATTTTCAGTCATTTTGGGGAGGGGTGGGGGGGCTTCTTGAGGAAACAAGGGAATACAAAGAGGCTTGGTGACTGGTGCTGGCAGGGAACTACATGGTGCTCTGTAAATGTTTCTGTTGAGAGCTGAGCCAGAGAGAAAGAGAGAAGAGGGAGAAGAGAGGGAGAGAAAGGGCGGCAGCTAGCCTAGCAGTTAGAGCATTCCCTATCCCCGAGCCGACTATGTGACAAATCTGCCGAGGTGCCCTTGAGCAAGGAACTTAACCTTAATTAGTCCTGTAAATCGCTCTGGATAAGAGTGTCTGCTTAGTGATTAAAGTAACGTTCCAAGCTTTCAAGTCAAATTCTAATGCTCAATCCTGATAGAAAATAAGCTAAAATGCTTTAAAGAAAATCATATTCAAAAAGGTCAAGTTATGATTATTATGAACATCGAAAAGAAAAATACATGTTTAGAACTGATAATTAATCTGGCATGGTGGAAGAGCGAACGCAATTAATTGATTATTGAATGTGATGATGGACATAGCTTTGTAGAACCATTACATACACAGCCTCTGCTCAACAAACTCCAACTTGAGATTGAATCGTTGGGGGCCTGCAGTTCGCAAACGACATTGCGCTGCTTATCACCCACACTGCAGTCAAGCAATGCATTCCGCCAAGAGTCGTTCACAATCTAATCCGGTTGCGGCCTCAGCTAGGCCTAGTTTCAAATGTATCAAGACATAATCTTATTGGTATGCCTAGAAATCAACAAATGTACATTGTTTAAAGCACATGTTTACAAGTCTCAGTCACAAATGACAGCTCAAATAAGCCACCTATGGTGAACAACTTGTCAGAGGCTTTGTAGAATCATGACTCTTTCGAGTTTTCAGTTCATCGTTCACCGGTAGGGGGCCCTGAGTACTAGGCATGATTGAATCAAATGAACGAAATTAGTCGAAAGAGTCGTTCTTTTGACTGAAAGAGTCGAAAAGATCCGAGATAGTAAAAAGAGCCAAACTTCCCATCAGTACTTTAAAGTATGATTGCCTTCCAAGTTCCAACTTGACCTCCTCATTCAAGCGTTGCATGAAAAATGACTCCTCTTTATGGTTACAAAATATATTTTAAGGAATAAAACATCAATGCAATTCAAATGTGGTAGAATTCAAACATGAGCTGGTTTAAAGAGCATCAAACATTGCATCAAACGTTTTTCTTTTTTAAAGCAGCAGTCTGTTGTGTTAATAAATGCGTTGTGATGGAAAAGCCCATGAGCAGCATTGCCCCACTATGTCCAAAAGAAGCTCCAGCTTAGCGGTGACAATTATTTTGCGAAAGGTCAGGTTTTGAAGTCGAGATCAGGGAGGTCTGCCGCCTCCTCGTAGCGTTGTTGCCAGGCTCCTCCTCTCTGGATTGTTGCAGACAATTATTAGTATTCTCTTTAAGACTCACCAATGCAAACAGTAAATTCAAACATGAATAACACCAAACGCGCTTATATAGCCCCCTTTGTCACACTGAAAATATGGGACACATTGTTCCTAAACCTGGTTTACCACTTTTTTTTTTTTTTTATCTGGTCGTGGCGGGTCCCCACAAAGACAACTGCCTCCACAAAGTATGGCATTTCCCAATGGTGAGAGCTGGTGTTGTTTAATCTGACAGTGGATGGGCTGTTGGCTGTTTCCTATGGGGAAAAACTGAGGGAGATTCTCCTTTCAAGGATGAGAAAAATCAACTCAAAGACTGGGGCTGCAAGGACAGATGTGACGTTTTATGTGGTAAAAAGTGTAAAAGTCAAGAAGAAACATTGAATTGAATTTATTTTGGGTAACAGACATATACAACAAAATGTATAATGTGGACCCAGAGGATATCACTTAAAAGTATTAATTAAAACGCTTGTTTCCAAAGTGGTCCTCGATGGTAAAAACAATAACACATATAATGAATAAAAGGCAAGACAAAATTACAAACAACCATAAATACATTAAATTTATATTGACATCCTAAAAAGTGGCCCTATCCTCAGCACTTCTCCCTAACCTTAAAAATCAACCATATTAATTTCCCATTAAAACAATCTATTCCTTGCACATCATACCGATCCTTCAAATGAATACACCTGACCAGCAGTACAAGGGGCAGTGGAGTGGTTTCTCTTACTTAGACAACCGTGTCCAAATTAAAACCATTTCTACTTTTTCTTTGCTTGATCTAAAAGGGGGAAGCTATTCCATAGACAAATCCCTGTATAGAAAAATTTGCTCCTCGCAGGTCTGTTTACTCTTGGGATTTTACAAGACCTAACACTAGCTCTGGTATTTTAACTGTGTTGGTTATAGACCATAACAATGTGGTTTTTCATATAACCTGGGGCACGATCATTTAAGATGTCAAACATATGATTAAGTTTAAGTTGGTTCACTCTGGACTCCAAAGGCAACAAGCCCACCTCCCAGAACTCCTGTACCCCTAATGTGGGTCCTAGGGGGGACATTCAGCATATACCTGATAACATTATTTTGCATGACCTGCATCAGCTTTTTTGATAGCCCGCTATACCAAGCAGAGCAGGCATAATCAAAATGACACTGAATCAAGGTTGAGACAAGCAGTTTCTTAACTTTGATGTTAAAATACAGTGGTGGAAAAAGTACCCAATTATCATACTTGAGTAAAAGTAAAGATACCTTAATAGAAAATGACTCAAGTAAAAGTCGCCCAGTACAATACTACTTGAGTAAAAGTCAAAAAGTGTTTGGTTTTAAATATTCTTATGTGTTAAAAGTAAATGTAATTGCTAAACAATACTTAAGTATCAAAAGTAAAAGTATAAATCATTTCAAATTCCTTATATTAAGCAAACCATATGGTACCATTTTTTATTTTATTTTTTACATTTATGGATAGCCAGGGGCAAACTCCAACACTTAGACATAATTTACAAACGGAGCATTTGTGTTTAGTTAGTCCGCCAGATCAGAGGCAATAGGGATGACCAGGGATGTTCTGTTGATAAGTGTGTGAATTAGACCATTTTCCTGTCCCGCTAAGCATTCAAAATGTAACAACTACTTTTGGGTGTCAAGGAAAATGTATGTAGTGAAAAGTAAAAGTTGTCAAAAATAAAAATAGTAAAGTACAAACTAATTAAGTAGTACTTTCAAGTATTTTTACTTAAGTACTTTACACAACTGTTAAAATATCTAGTGTAGATATAGATATATACATTTCTATTTGTTCGCCATTTTAGAAAGAATTTTAGCAGCAATCAGGTTTCCAGAAAGGGATTGATCTAGGGACACAACAAGATAAGTTAACTTGTTTTAGATTCAATCTCCTTGCCTGCACAGTTTACCTTTATCTTGTCAGCCCTAAAGCAATCTACGTTTTGTTCCAAACAAAATCGATTCAGTTTCCCCCCCAAATGTAGCGACAATTTGTTGTCAGTTAACCAATCCCTAACAAAACGCAATTCCTTACTCAGGGTCTCCTCTATGTAAACTGTATCCTTCCCTGATACCAGTATGGCTGAGTCATCAGCATAAAGCAGGAGTTTTCGCTTTACTGTATCTGGCATATCATTAACGTATATAAGAAATAAGAGATGCCCTAAAATGTATCCCTGTGGTACTCCAGAGGATATTTCTTTGGCCTCTGACAGAACATCACCAACATTACATACTTGTGTTCTGTTGGTCAGATAAGACCTAAACGAAATCACTGCTACATCATTTAGACCCATACATTTCAGTTTCATCAGGAGAATATCATGGTCCACAGTGTCAAAAGCTTTCTGCAACCTGTATAGTTACCCTTCTCACTTTCCTGCTTGATGTGGTCAAAAAGGTGGATAAGGCAAGTATCCGTGGAATGAGCTGTTCTAAAGCCAGACTGGAGTTCATAAAGAAGTGTGTGCTCGAGAAGGTATCCTTCAAGTTGATTAAAAACTAATCTCTCAACAACTTTGGACAAGGTGCTGAGCATCGACACAGGCCTGTAGTTTCCAATATAGGTTCACAATATGCGTTATCATTTTAGCAGTGACACAAGCACCATCCTTTATGAATCTTGCAGGAAGGCTCTCCTTTATGAATCTTGCAGAAAGGTTATCCAGCCCAGTTGCTTTGTTTGTGCTCAATAAGCATAGTAGTCATTTGTGATACCTTAACTATGGTAAAAGTTGTTCATGAAAGACTGGCCATAGTGTCCAGAACAGGTCGGTAACTTCTTAATCAGAGATGAGGCTATAGTGGTAAAAAAAGTGTTAAAATAATTTGCAACCTTTTCCTGGTCATGGAATAAAACATCATCAATATCCAGGCCAATACTACAAGATTTTACCTTATGGGGAGTTTATGAGCCAATGTCCTTTCACATGTTCCACAGTTTACGAGGCTGATGTAAGTTCTCATTAACAGTGTCTATGTACTTTAATAATGCCACTTTAATCATGTTTACATATCTTGCATTACTCATCTCATACGTATATACTGTATTCTATACTATCTATTGCATCTTAGCCTATGCCGCTCTGACATTGCTCATCCATATATATATATATATTTCTATGTTCTTATTCCATTCCTTTACTTAGATTTGTGTGTATTAGGTATTTGTTGTGGAATTGTTCGATTTTACTTAGATATTGCTGCACTGTCGGAACTAGAAGCACAAGCATTTTGCTACACTCGCAATAACATCTGTTAACCATGTGTATGTGACCAATATAATTTGATTTGTATTGTTGGGATTTGGCCTTATCCATTTTGTATATTGCTGGTTTCTACAGTTAATATAACCACAATAATCTTGTTGTAGATTTGTCCTTCTGAATTTGGCCAGATAGTGATCCCTATTCCTTATGATCTCGGAAGTGATCCATTTCCCTGACCGCTGTTTGATTTGAATTTGTTTCACCGGAGCCAGAGAGTCGAGTGCAGACAGAAAAATATCTTTAAAAAGATACCAAGTTTGATCAACATCATCACAGTTTAGTACATGAGACCAATCCAAAATTACAAGTCCTTCTACAAAACATTCCTTTCATAGACCGTACCTTCATGTAGTTATTACCTGGCTCAAGTAGGATTTTTGATTTCTTACGGGTACAGTAGTTTACCATATGATCACTAAAACCAATATTTAAGATTCCTGACTGACAGACTTTCTCTTGATCTGATACAATAATCAAATCCAAAGTTGATTTACTGTTAATTCACACATGGGTTGGCTCAACAATCAGTTGTTTTAGTCCAAATAACTGATCAAAGTTGTACAGGGCATTTAACTTTTCTTGGGTGATAAGTGCACATTGGTATTAAAATCGCCAAGCGGAATACATTTCCTATCAGCAAATACATTGTGATCACAACAATTCGATTCAAGTAAATCATATAAATGATTATGCTTAGGAGGCCGATAGCACACACCAACAAGTACGGGAGGACATTTAGGAAGAAGTATATGTACCCATGATGAGTAGGGCCAGCAGCCTTTGCTTTCCTTTCTGGCTCGCTCCTGATACCACAGGAAACACCACTCTGCTTGCCATCTTCTAATAACCGTACAGGCCATGTCATTAATAGCTGTTTGGCTAGCAAGACTAAGTGTTTTAGCTACAGCCCAAATGTATATTTGAGCAGAGGAGCTGAATACATTTACATATCAGGAGTGTTTGGTGAAGGGTGGGTAAATACCAATGACGTATATAAACCCTGGAATGCTGATGCTATGTATTGGCCAATGAGAGGCTTTGAAGCCATCGGTCGGCCATATTGGCACTCCCCAGAAGTAGCAGTCCTCCATAGGAATGAATGGAATTCTACAGTCTTTCAATGAAATGTTTCAAGCACAAAATTACATTTATTTAACCATTGTTTTACATTAGCACTTTAAAAATGTTTAACTTTAAGGAATTTTTGGAAACATATTTAAAAATGTTATCTTTAGCTTACATAATATAATTTTAAGTATGCATTAAGGTGTATGTAATAAAATACATGTGGCAAAACAAATGTAGACATTAGTAAATGCATTTCTATAGCTTCCAAAATATATTTTTTTACAACGGTGAGGGAGTGCCAAGATGGAGGCGCGGTGGCTTCAAAACAGCACCCCCCTGTCAGTCATCTAGTGTACATATAAATCAATGGGGAAATACTCTGTTTATCTAAATAGTGGCAGTGCCATATGACTTCGGACGGTCTAGGTAACGGTTATTAGATGGCAGAGTGACACCGTAGCTGGAAGTGATTTACACTTGTAAATAAATGTTTATGTATCGCATGGAACAGCATTGAAACTAAAGCAAGTGGGTAAACAGGCAGGAACACCCAGGCTCTGAAATCTGCAGTCATTTACACAGGTTTCCAAATACTGAAGTGGACAAAATATTCCGATAATGTGCAATTACAAACACAGATACATACAGCCAGCCTAGTGCTCAAGCACTGAAGAAAGATATCCATTTACAAAATGTTATATTTTGTGTCTTGAAAGATAGGAAGAAGAATTAAAAAAAAGGTCAGATACCTTGTGGCCAGTCTTTGTCAGGTACCTCTAGTACAAGTTGATTTGATGTTGTGCCCAAAATGGCTCCCAAGTCAGTATTTCTGAAATAAAGCAAAATAAAAACTTAAACTGACGGAACGAAAGGTGAAATTCTGAAGAAACTTAGATGAAGAATTCAAATGAAACAATTCAAAATGTACTCAAATGAATTCAAAATGATTTTGAATCTACTGCTAATATCCATTAATATTGCAGTGCATGGATGGGTATGGTAGAATTTATAGCTGAGCATGGCCTGAGCTCAGATGTTCAAGTGGGCCACTGCTATAGCTAACAGGGGCCGCGTCCCAAATGGCGCCCTACCTACATAGGGCGCCGGTCAAAAGTAGTGCACTATATAGGGAATAGGGTGCCCTTTGAGACGCAAGCAGGGACTTGACAGGTGAGTCGTGGGGTCAGGGAAAAGAGAGCTCATCACTGTCAACACTGTCACAGCAGCATGACCTTCCCAGTGCTAAGCCTGTAAGCTACGGCAAGCAAGTCTTAACCATCTTTAAACTGGAAAAAGTCTCCTAGCATCCTTTTTACAGGATGTGGTGGGTCTATTTCTGATCTTTTTGTGGACATTTACAAACAGCATTGAGTCTGAAAGAGGGTGTTGTTGAGAGAAATAAAACGCTCTTTGAAGACAAGGGTGCAATGAAAATCATGTTAACACAATCGACAATGCAGGAACAAAGGTACCTAACACATTGACATAGTGTACAGTGCACACACTCCCCGTACAGTAGCTAATTGTATTCGTATCCAATTTAGTTTTCGCATTCAACTGAGGATGAACAAACTAGAAGACTACGAGCTTGTATTTTTAGCCTTTGTAGCCAACATTCGCTCAGGATTTAGAACACACAACTCGACAAAGAAGAAGTCATTATTGCAGTGAGTCGTCACAGTAACACTGATAAACATCCCGTAATATTATAACAAACGTTTTTTTGTCACGTGGGTGAAAAGCCATACCCAAACAATGTAAGTACATACGAGCGGAGGAGAATAATACGACGGCATCTTTACCCAAGTTGTGGCAGCGTGGTCTCTGAGCGTTGGTGCCTTACTGGGGAGGGCAGTCTTTGTTTCAGCTCCTCATTGACTTTAGGATTAGCTGAAAATAATATAGAAATGGATATGATTCATTTAAAAATCAGGAAAAATGCATTTCGGTGGAGGCACCGAAGCAGGCACTTTACAGTACATTAGCCTAGAGGAAAGGTTAGTATTAATTATAGCCTGTCAATATGATCTCAGGGGTACCTCTGCTGCAGAGAGAGGATCTTTAATAACCTCCCTGAGTATAGCAAAACAAGACCGACATCTTTCATTTGCAGAGTGAAATGGTGCTTTATTTAAGTCATCTCATCATCTACTCCCTATCTTTCCACTGCGTAACATTGCTCTAACTAACAGTTTATCAAGGCACTAATGTATGCCGGCAATTAACAAATCATAATCCTGTCACGCAGATATCATTTAATGCTTTTAGTTATCAGGAAAGTAAACAGTCATTTAATACTGCTCAAGCCCCGTATCAGATCCTCCTTGCTCGTTAGGAAGCCCCACCAATTAAAGTTCAGCCTCTACTCAGGTGTAATTAAAGGATGGCTGTTAAATTGGTTCCGATAACTGCAAGTTAATTCATAAGCAAGCAACAAATACACTGACTGGAAGCAATTAAGGGAACCATTGACATTCACTGTTTGGAGGAGGGAGCAGGAAGGGAGCCTGTTGCTCTTAGGCAGTGTGTGTGTGTGTGTGTGTGTGTGTGTGTGTGTGTGTGTGTGTGTACACTGTAGGAGAGGGCTACCATCTAGTGGTGAAGGGGCTAAGACAAAAGACAATTAGAATACACCCACTGCAGTAAGCGACTTCAACAGAATCCTTCCAGATGCAGCATGGGAGCTGGGCTAGCATTCTGAAGGTGGGGCCACCTCAGAGGCACAAAGTGGTTTCTATTGTATGAACCATATAGATATTGATAGATATACAAATCACTTTAGAATCTCCAGAAAGGGCTATTGAAGTGTCTCTATCCTTCTCTTTTGGGTATACGGATGGCCCAAACAATGTTTCTAGAAGAGGGCTAGGGTTGTTGAAAGACAGAAATAACAAGGCATATGAGTTTGTGGGTCCACAACCACTGAGAGTTTAGGTGAAGAAGGAGACCTAGAGACGGATCTAGGAGAGGAGGGAGAAAGAGTGATTGAGTGAACAAGAAGAGAGGGAAAAAGAGAAAGCTCTTGGGAGGTTGGGTGCTTGGCGGGTGGGTGACCTCTAGGGCAGATGCCAGTGGAACGTTATCCCTGTGTTGTAAGCCAGCACACACTGCTCACACACTGCTCACACACTGCTCACACGCTATTCAGCTCTGACACGGTGAGGCGTGAACGGACAACTGGCTTTTTGTGGGAGAAACAACAGGGCTCCATTAATCCCAGTGATAGACTCTGGGCAAAAGCTAGTCTTTTGGGGGAGGATTTGGTAGAAGGAGAGGGACTTTTGAGCTGGTACGGCTGGTAGCAGTGGTAGGTATGGCTCAGGAGATTGGTAATCCTTTAACATGAACATGAGAAAGTAGCTTTGATAAAGGAGAAGCAGAAAAACAGAGCATACAAACCTGACCTTTTGATGTTCTCATCATTTTGGTTGGGGGGGGAATGAAGGAACCGAGATGGGATTGGAACGGCAAAGGGCGCAGCTCGACAAAATACGAACTTGAATCATTGATTGACGTGGGTTTCCACACAGCGAATCACCAAACAAAGCCTTAATGAAATATGATCCAATAATCCATTCCGCCCCAAAAAAGATACTTTATTTCTATCCTTTCATAGAAGTTTTGCACCATGAGATGAGAGTCTGGGAGTTGCTCTTTTAAAGCTTAATGTTGCACTTGGAGGAGGTTATGTGGGAGATACAAAGACCTGCCTATCAATGAATACATGTGAACCAATCAATCCAATCATCATCTTATAGTCATCATAGTAAATCCTTTCATGGTGATTAGCAGTTATATTATGGTCATTTTTTGTCAAGGTCATTATTTCCCACAAGCAAGGTTGGGCACTTTTAAAAATTTATTTCAGAAATAGTATGCATGTTGATCAATCATGTTACAAGTGCCTGGTATGGTCAACAGAACATAATTGGGTGCTTAAAGAGAACCCTAACTCAAATTGTGAGCTATCCCGATTCATGAATTGGATTAGAATTCATATACTATTGTTTCAATTAAGTGATGTTTAAGAGACAAACAGATGCCTGCAATTGAAACAATGGTGAAAGAGTGCTGGTTTAAAATCCATGCCAATAGCCTTTAAATGATGAAACCAGCTTTATCCGGCATTTCAAACTTTTCTCATTTTCTTTGTCCTTTCCTGTCTTTCTGTGATCTTCATATTCTTGCCTTGTAGACTTTGAGCTAATTGCCTCTGTGGGCTACTTATTATTCATGTACAATTATTGCAGCGTAATGTCTTTAAATCCTTTTAAATGACCATTCATGCATCGCATTCATTGAAAAAGCCTTTGAAGTCTGTCAAAGATGGAATTCTTCAAAAAGAAATATCTAAGCCCAATCTCAGTCAACCAATACCGGGTTTTGCATTCCCCCCCACTCACCCCCTAATATAAACAAAATTCCATTAATTTTTTAAGCTGCATTTAATACATATTCCGCGGCAAAAGTTTCCAGATTCCACAGTCATTTGTATTCCAGCTGACTTGATGAATATTAATAACAGTGTTATCCTGATTAAATGGGCTTCATACAAAATCCCTGTGAATCCTCTAGCTCAGGCCTCAAATCTTCCCACTATTCTTTCTGAATTTTGATACAGACATTAATCTGGAGAGGAACTTAAAGCAGGTTTAATTGTGCAGCGGCGTGCTTATGGTTTTTCGTCCAGTAAAATGCAGATGGATGGAGAATGTAGTAGGTGGTTAGGTAAACATACATCTTATACGACATGGAACACTAACACCCAGAGAGGGCACCTGCTGAGACAGTTGATTGTCATGGGCTGCCTGTTCGAAGGCAGGTGATGGACTTGACTTCCCTGGGATGAAAAGATTTAGTATACATTCTTCCTATTTTGCTCCACAAAAGGCCCATCTATGGCATGTGGAATTGTTTTATTAAATGTATTACACTTTAACTTATGTCGTTTATTGATTTGACTATTGCAATAACAGTGTGGTTATATAGTTAACATGTATTATTCATACTAAAAATACAAGAAAAACAACCAATTTCTCATTTGAATCAACTGGTATGGAATCACTAGTTTTTCAAATACAAGTTTTATGTTTACCATAAAAAAAATAAGTGAAAGCTAACCGATTCTTTCTGAAACTATCAGGAGACATAAGCCTAATGTGCCGATAAAATAAGAACCTTTTTAGAACAACAAAGTTAGACAATTATTGGGGGCTTTAAGTCATTAATCCAAATGATGACAAAGATCTTTTCTCAAACTTTCAAAAACATTTCACTCAAAACTTCCACAAAGGGTTCTTACATAGGTCTACATGCCAGTGCTACATATTTGGGCATGGGGCTATTCTTAAAAGAAAGCGAACAGGTAATTTGTAAAGGGTCGTTTAAAGAGAGGCGAGTACAGGGTGGAATTCCATGACATTAAAAGGTATGGACAATGAAGCACCGAGCCAGCCAGGGCACATTTCAGCCTTTATGCAGCAACTGACCTGAGCACCTTTCCATTTCATAGTTAAATCCACCGTCAAAACTGACAAAATGCTGAATAGACTGGTAAAAAAAAAAAAACTCAACTTGAGGACCTCTGAAGGGACAAATATTGATCTGTGTGTAATATTAACCATTCCCACAAGATAAATGGAGGGCAAAGAAAGAGCAGGAGGTGTGTGAGAGGCGAACAAAGAGGGAACACACAATGGCCGACCACGACGAGTGATGCAGAGCTTTCTGTTGAGGTCGTTTCACAGCCGCTATTGTTGACAGCCGCCAGTGTCCTGCCTGAAACTGTGACATAGCTAGTTACATTTGTTCACTTTCAAGTGATATACATTATAACATAACTACGTTCTAAAGCTAGATAGATGTGTGGCTACAACTTCTAAGAGAACTGAGCGAATGACATTTTCGTCATTGTCTCCCGCCAGACAGCATAACTTTGTTTGAGGTACTAGTGCTGTGTACAAGTGACTCCACCTTTCAGGAGACAATGCATATTTGTTGCCAAAAAAATGTGCTAAGTTGACAAAGGTAAACCTCAGACAACACCACTACCACGGTGCAGGCAGAGAGAGGTCACCTCTAATAAGTATTGATGATGAACCTGCGTCTCATCACTCTTGCAGAACTTTTCCCCCCTCAAACTTATGCTGCTACGTCAAAGTGAAAGACTATTGGAAAGTAAAACTTTTGGTCAAATAGTTTACATCCACCCAGTAGAGCTGCCCTATTAAACCACCTCACTAATCATGGTGTGTGAATGTGTGCCTACACCCTGATTAGGCCTATACCTGGGCTTAGTGCCTCTCTGATGGTAGACTGGAAGCCCTGAGAGGAAGGAATTGGACCACGAGATCTCTATCTATCGGAGGCTCAGCCTCAGTGATAGTGATAATTGAATTGAGCCCTGGGGAATGGGGGAAAGTATGGTGAAAGCCGCACCACTGCAGATCCTCCGCAGGATGGATCCATTCTGGGTGGCAGTCTGTCAACAGGACGGAAAGCTCTGATCCCCCAGCATTAAGGGGGGGGGGGGAGGAATGACCTGCAGAATCAGCCGGGATGAGTGCCTCATTTTCACAAAGATCCAGCTAATTTTTGGCGAGAAAAATCCGGGAGCCGGGAGGCTTGGGGAGAGCCAAGGAAGCAAGCCCACCCTTCCCAATCCCTTGTAGGTGTGACAGCTGTGCAGAGTGAATAGCTTAGAGCACAAAACCCTCCTGCAGACTGCTAGATCAGTCCCTGAATATCTTATCTCACACTCAGGAGAGAAAAAGGCATCGCTCTGTCTGATTGTACTTACTGCATTGTATCCCTGGTTGAAAACGTAAAGGTGATCCTAAAGCCTCTGCACATAAAGTGACTATGAGAAATAGTGAACCTGTTTTCACAAGCGCTTTATGGAAAATGATGCATAGCCTTAGTATGTAGGCCTAAGAAAAGGATACAGGATTTTTTTGTGATGGTAACTTGAAAATTAAACTATAGCTAGCTATATGTATAGTTACAATTTCATATCAAGTCTATTTGTGGAAGTGAAAAGTCACCGCTTACCAGTACTCTACAAATCTATTGTAAGCTCTTCAGAAGATTTGTTTTTATTTAACCTTTATTTAACTAGGCAAGCTAAGAACAAATTCATATTTCCAATGACGGCCTACCCCGGCAAAACCCTAACCTGGACGACGTTGGGCCAATTGTGCGCCGCCCTATGGGACACCCAATCACGGCCGGTTGTGATACAGCCTGGAATCGAACCAGAGTCTGTAGTGACGCCTCTAGCACTGAGATGCAGTGCCTTAGACCGCTGCGCCACTCGGGAGCACTGACAACCAGTGACGAAAAAGCCAAGATTGATGTCTGAGGTAAAATTCAAAAGCGGTTGCATTTGAATCAATGTCAACGCTGTCTAATAGCATTTATCCAAACACACCGTTTACACAGTGAATCAAGCTTGGCTAAAAGTACATGATAACACAAACCCATCACAGTGTGTATGGCCTTAGTCACTATAAAGGGCTTGTTTAAATTCTTAATACTGTTGGACGAATGAGGAAGACAAATCTTATCAGCTAAGCTAACAAGAGTGCAAATACAGTGCAGATAATCAGATTTCTAATTATTGTCACTCACATGATCCAATGTGCTTATTTGAATTACAGCGATCACATGTGATTATATATTCAATGCTTTGGGTTTAGCAGAGGCTTTATTGGGAATGTAAAGCCTGAATAATGACGATCTATCAAGCATCAACCAGAGGGCTAACTACTCATCAGCACTCAGCAAGATAGACATACTCCTTTGGATCCCTACCTAAAATGTCTAGATCTAGTTAGCCAGGATTTCTCAACCGTTTTTATTCCAGAGAACAACAAACTAGCTTTACAAATGGCACCATATTCACTTGTGACTAGGGAGTATTAGGCTCAAGTCAAAAGTAGTGGACTTTAGAGGGGATAGTGTGGCATTTAGGACCCATCCCTGGTCCTTCCTTGCTTACCTTACCTTAACACTAGCACTTCAGAACAGACTAAATCTGTGTCAGACAACCTTGGCTTATCCATAAGTAGATAATACGTTCCGGCATATTTGGCTACATTAGTTCTTGTTGGGAAATGAAAACGTAATTTTCCCTTCACATTCTCTATTAGAATGCTTGTTTCACGTAATTGATCAATTGACCATAAAAATCAATGTGGAATCAACTACGTGTCTCCAGTGTGAAATCCTGATATTTTCATGAAGATAATGAATAAATGATGCCAAACAATGGGAATAAACCCAGGATGGGTCAGGAGACCCAAAATACTTCTAATATGTAATTATATGGTTGTAAGTGCAAAAGTGTTATGTTGTGTCATCGTAACAACACCAAACAAAGCCTCATTGTAACCGACAGGCTTGTGAAACCAGTAAAGAGTGGTGTGTCACAAGAACGGACATGTTATTAGTCACTCTACAGAAACTACTGAGGAGGGATAGGTGGGTGGGTCCGCCTGCATTCAGGAGTCAACTCAGGGTCACATGACGTGGCCGAGCTTTGACAGGCAGTTTCACATCCTTACCTTCTTTTCACCTTTCCCTCTATACCTGCATGGTGCAATATTGTGACATCCACAGGTTAGGGTAAATTGAGTTCTTTATGCAACTGTTAGGAAGCACTAAATTACTCACTACTACAGGACTAAGTTAGTAGTACCCTCAATGAACATCATTTGTCCAACTATTATTTCATCTGCTTTAAGACCCACAATCCATTAGTCACTACATTTCAATGTGAGGATTCACAATGTGTACACACACACACACACACACACACACACACACACACACACACACACACACACACACACACACACACACACACACACACACACACACACACACACACACACATACACACACATACACACACATACACACACACACAATGATTATTTTAGTGTTAAGGAGGACTTTATACTGGGGTGTTTTCTTTTGTTAAGAAAATCCCTCTACTAACATGCTTATAAACAGGAACCTTTGCTATGCGCTAGGACGGAATCCAAATGAAGCGCTTTTGTAAAGGATGAGTGATGCTCTGGCTTCGACCTGTCCTTCAGAACAACCAGCAGGAGACAAGTGGCCCAGCTCTAGAATCAACACTCAGCCAGCGTCCTAAACGCCACCCTACACTCTACATAGTGCACTACTTTTGACCAGAGCCCTACCATAGCCAAAATGGCACCCTATTCCCTGGGTAGGGAATAGGATGCCATTTGGGAAACAGCCTCAAACATTCCAGGATTCTTTCCAAAGGAAAAGGGAAAAGGTTTCAGTGTCTAAGATGCCTTGCTATAAGTTGTAGTAGCTAATATAATGATAAGGGGAGGAAGGGAGGTGGGGTTTAGGTCAGAAAAATATTCAAAGTTGGATTTAAATACATGTTTTCCTAGCCGTCAAAACTGCCTTGCAGCACCATTGTGCGTTGCAGAGCTCGTCTGGAGGGTGAATGTGGCTGTGGGTTGATCACAGCAGCACAACCAACCAATCAAACCTGGGTTCAAATAGTATTGGTTTCATTTCAAATTGCTTGACTGAGCTAGCCTGGCACAATGGAACCAATGGGATAGTCCCAAAGAGTCCAAACACCCCTGGTATTCCAGGCAAGCTCAATCAACTACAGCTTAAAGCATGTGAAAGAAAAACAATACTATTTGAACCCAGGTCTGACAGCAGCAGCACAACCAAGAGGTCCTCATTAGCGCTTGATGTTTGAGCATTGGTCACAGCAGTGACCGTTTGTGCAAAGCCAGCCCGGTTTGTTTTGCTCTATGGTTCATAGGCGGTCATCGGGTGTGTGGTCACAATTGAGGGGGACTTGCAATGCAGCATTTGCACAACATTGCTGCAATGTTATTGAGACCTAGCAGAGACTAAACAATAGGCTGATTTCCTGGTGAATTATTTTAAATTCCTTAACAAGACATTGGACTGGACACCATTCCCTTCCTGGCAGCTGGCTAAAGTTACAACAGGGTATCCATCGTCACCAGAGATGCTTCATTTTAGAAGCTACTTTCAACAAGGAAGGTTTAGGCTATATTACACATAGTGATTTTAGTGATTTTGTATGGGAAATGCTAACAAAACATGAATAACTCAATAATTAAGATGTTTAATTTAGTGAACCACAAAAACATCCAAAACCTGTACAACAACAATGTGTGTTTGAGCCTATGTATGTGCTGTGGTCTCTCCCAGATCAGAATAATCACTCCAGGCACAGTTTTAACAGTGCCCACCCTGTGTCTATTCCCTAAACCAACACAGGGAGACAAAGAGGGACAGAGGCTGAGAATCCCTGTGCCTGCCTACCGCTCAGAGTGAGACCACCCACTTAGGAAGCGGGGCGGCCTGTTAGGCCACACCACACTCAATTCCAAGGATTTCAGGACTTCAATCAGACCCACATGGTAGCCCAAACGTGCCGATAGTGCGCCTCTTGCCCCGGTGGAGGGGGGAGTCAGTGAGAGGCTGGGTGGGTGGGTGTTGGAGGAACATGGCAGAGGGTCGTGAATGATGGGGGAAGACTAGAGACCAAACGGTTTCTTCCACACCGCTACCAGGTGCTGTTAGTATCACTGACCCAATGGGTTTAAACACTACATTTCCTGCCTGGGAGACTGATTCTAAGAGCGGGGGAAGTAGGAGGGAGTAAGGGTTAGGGCAGAGGTCGATCCACCTGCTAAGAAAAAAGCTCTCTGGGACTGTAGCTCTTCTCTCCCTGTTCAGAGAGCCAATTCAACTCCCTAGGAAACTTTACATTGTTTGTTATTTGGCCCGGGCTTGAAGGCAGGCTGCACTTTGAATTCTCCGGTGGGAGAAATAGCAGTCAGCAGACAGATAGATACACAGGAATTAGACATACCAGACGCGAGTTCAAAAAGCTGTCTTCTGGATGCTATGTGTTTCAGTCCAGTGTAATGGTAGCCCTGCCACTTGACTTGGAACAGAGCTAGCTACGTCGCTGGGAAATGTTAGACTCTCAAATTCATACAGAGCTATGATTTCATATTGAACATCCACTTATCGGTGTTCAAGGCAAACACATATTTATTCAATTTACACAAATAATAATACATAATAAATAGGGCAGGCCTAAGCAGCATTTCCTAACTACCCTTAGAAAAAAGGCACACTTATTTTGATCTCTGATAACCCATATTTATTAGACAGCAAATTCTCTCCATTTGCAGAACATGTTAAGTTAACCTTTTTTTGACAAGTAGGAACCACTCTGATTATTTCTGACTGTTGCTTAACTATGGATGGACACATAATCATCTGAACGAACCGCGTGATAATCCTCAAAGCATATTCATGTCCAAGATTCAGACAAGTTAGGATATTTGACACCCATTGTTCCACCTGCCTGAGTCAGTCTCATTAAAGTGAGTCAGACAGACCCACGCAGCAAAGTGTTTCTTGTTTTAAAGAGAATCCGGGATTTGCTTAGTGATGACGAACGGCTGCTAGTAGGATCTGAGAACTGAGAGCTCAACGCTGCTTGCAGACACAGGCTCTGTAGGAAAAGGTTAATAACTAGAGATTAAATGAACCCCTAAAGACAGATTAGACTTGATTGAGACACTGTGACGGTTTCATGTCTCACAGAGGTTGAAACACAAGAGGCTGGGACCTAGGAGCGAATGTGCCTGTCATCCTTGTATGCTTTCATTATCTGTGTATGTCCACCAGTGTCTGCTGGGGTCTGATGGGGTACCTGCAGGGGCTCAGGGCTGACATTAATGTGAGCCACAATGCCTCCAGGTGTAGTTTTTGACAAGGTACCGGTCACAGACAAGCTGACACGCCTTCCTCTGAGGCCCTTCATGTATTAATATCAGGATTTGTGTCGGGCTACATCTTGCTCCAGTCGTTGGGCTCCACCCTCCTGCACTAGGATGTTGTAGGACAAGCAGAGCTGGAGCAGGATACATCTGCATATCAGTAACGCAACAAACCTGCCGCTAGGTCAAAACAGCTTCAATTAACATAGAGTGCTTACAGTTGGGAATTGTCCTATTCAGCTGTACTAGCCTCTACTGTAACAGGAAAATGCATAGGCTACCAGCCTTGGGGCAGTTATTGATTGCTGCAGTAGCTGCTACCTGTTTTTGTCCCCCACCAGTCCTGCAGCAATCCCCTATGCTTGATAACCACTCGTGGTTTCTCTATGAAAGGACAACATTTATCATTCAAACTACTTTTGAAAACACTTCACATTGTCATGAAGATGAACACTGTCAAATGAGGACTACCAGCACCACATCTGTGGATTAATAGGATCTACACTAACGAGTAACAGGCCTAAAGGTTTTGGAAAATATGGATGAAAATATTAATTTAAGTCAAATAAATTGTAATAAGAGGTTTTTGGCAAACATATTTGTTATGGTGTTCAGACTGTCTATGCCTATGGGCTCCCTGTTTCCATTCTATTTATTTTGAAGATTAGCAGCGAACCAAGGACAATGCAACTGTTTCCTGTTTGAAGAAAGACTTGATATAATTGTTGATAAATGGAATAGGCTAGTTCGGAAAACATATGTCAGTCACACCCACAGTTTAGAGCACTTCAATAGGCTTGAAAAATGTCTAACTTCACTTATTACGTTTTAGAAAGGATGGTCCAACTCAGGCTCAGTTTTCCTTACTGCCAAAGTTCTCAAACAACAATTTGAAATGGCAAGTGTGCCCTCTTGAGGAGAGACTTGGGTCTAACATTTCAAATATCATTTTTTCCCTCCAACAGCGCTTTTTGGTAATTCCTTCCAACCCATCACACTCTCTTCTGAATGCATTACATTTAACACCAAAATCATCCACGCAAGATTGAATTCTTACACACATTGGTCTCTAGTGTCAAAAGGAAAGGACGGTTTCTCAGAAGCCTTAGAAACTCAGTGGTGAAATAAAAAAATGCACAGTGGTTGAGTTGAGGACTTAGAACTGCTGTGATTAGGCTACACTTCAGAATGTGTTCTTGATTCCCTTATGGAGTGGACTCACTATAAACACTCTGGTTGTCTTACATCTTATCTTAACAGAACAATTCAATCTTTATAGAACAACATATTGCAACGTTTCTAGACTGGTTTATCCTACTTGAACATTCTGCTACACATCCACTCTCACAAAAAGTCGACAATAACAACAGGGAAATCAGTATCTGACATTTGTAACATTGGCTTAATAACCAGAATACATAGTTGAACATTTTTATTTACCTTTGTACATATCAACGAGGGAGTCTTTGAGTTCCTTGCTGTGTGTCCATGACAGACCGCGTTCCTCTTCGCTCTCAGAGAAGCAGCTCTCCCTGGGAATGAATGAGAATTAACTTGTTTGAATGTTAGAATCTCCTCTGGGTTTCATGCATTCTGTTCGAAGAGAAGAATCCCAGACTAGTTCAGTTCAACTGTTTTGAGACTTCACTAACTTCCTCTCAAGGGATTTTATGTGGCAAATCAAGCAGGTCATATGCTTTTCAGATTACGGCGTCTGACTAAATCTCACTCACAATGTGCCCTGACTGAGGTGGGGGGCCTCAGATTTACAACCATGCTGCTCTTATAATTTCAGATGACATAAGGAAATACTAGCAGCACTTTATTTGAAGGACTTGATAACACATTAATAAGACATACATAACCATTATGACGAATTCTCCTGTCAACAGCCGGACCGATATGTTTTTTTGGGGTCCGATACCGATTTTATGGGGGACAAAAACTTACTGATACCGATATACAGTGCATTCGGAAAGTATTCAGACCCCTTGACTTTTCCACATTTTGTTACGTTACAGTCTTATTCTAAAATTGATTAAATAAAAACAATTCCTTATCAATCTACACACAACACCCTATAATGAAAAAATGTTTGCAAATGTATTAAAAATAAAAACCCCTTATTTACATTGGTATTCAGACCCTTTGCTATGAGACTCGAAATTGAGCTCAGGTGCATCCTGTTTCCAATGATCATCCTTGAGATGTTTCTACAACTTGATTGGAGTCCACCTGTGGCAAATTCAATTGATTGGACATGATTTGGAAAGGCACAAACCTGTCTATATAAGATCTCACAGTTGACAGTGCATCAGAGCAAAAACCAAGCCATGAGGTCGAAGGAATTGTCCGTAGAGCTCCGAGACAGGATTGTGTTGAGGTACAGATCTGGGGAAAGGTACCAAAAAATGTCTGCAGCTTTGAAGGTCCCCAAGAACACAGTGGCCTCCATCATTTTTAAATGGAAGAATATAGGCGCACAATTGGCCCAACGTCGTCCGGGTTTTGCCGGGGTAGGCCGTCATTGTAAATAAGATATTGTTCTTAACTGACTTGCCTAGTTATATAAAGGTTACATTTAAAAAATAAACGTTTGGAACCACCAAGACTGATGGTAGAGCTGGCCTGCACGGCCAAACTGAGCAATCGGGGGAGAATGGCCTTGGTCAGGGAGGTGACCAAGAACACGATGATCACTCTGACAGAGCTCTAGAATCCAGAAGGACAACCATCTCTGCAGCACTCCACCAATTAGGCCTTTATGGTAGAGTGGCCAGACGGAAGACACTCCTCAGTAAAAGGCACATAACAGCCCGCTTGAAGTTTGCCAAAAGGCACCAAAAGACTCTCAGACCATGAGAAACAAGATTCTATGGTCTGATGAAACCAAGATTGAACTCTTTGGCCTGAATGCCAAGCGTCACATCTGGAGGAAACCTGGCACCATCCCTACGGTGAAGCATGTTGGTGGCAGCATCATGCTGAGGGGATGTTTTTCAGCGGCAGGGACTGGGAGACTAGTCAGGATCGAGGCAAAGATGAACAGAGCAAAGTACAGAGAGATCCTTGATGAAAACCTGCTCAGGACCTCAGACTGGGAAAGGTTCACCTTCCAACAGGTTAACGACCCGAAGCACACAGCCAAGACAAAGCATGAGTGGCTTCGGGACAAGTCTCTGAACGTCCTTGAGTGGCCCAGACAGAGCCCGGACTTGAACCCAATCGAACATCTCTGGAGAGCCCTAAAAATAGCTGTGCAGCAACGCTCCCCATCCAACCTGACAGAGCTTAAGAGGATCTGCAGAGAAGAATAGGAGAAACTCCCCAAATAAAGATGTGCCAAGCTTGTAGCATCATACCCAAGAAGACTCGAGGCTGTAATCGCTGCCAAAGGTGCTTCAACAAAGTACTGAGTAAAGGGTCTGAATACTTATGTAAATGTGATCAGTTTTTATTTATTTATTAGCAAACATTTCTGAAATACTCTTTTCTCTTTGACATTATGGGGCATTGTGTTTAGATTGATGAAAAAGTAAAGAGGTCTGAACACATTCTGAAAGCACTGTATATCGGTCAGGCTTTTTCAACAACTACAAGTTTATCTTGTATTATTAGCTTCCCTCTCTCTTTGAGCATTGTCTGGTCTGTGTTATCTGAGAATAGAGGTGTCACATTTCAAGAAACCGTGGTATCACATTTCAAACATAACAAATGATCATTAGCCTTTATACTTCTCAAGTTAATCCTAAAACTCTTATCATTCAATAGAGGCTAACAGTTAGGAATTATAGATCATTGCCAATTTCCCAACACTTTGGATAAACCTACTTGTATGATAAGAATAAGTATCTTTATGGATTTGAAGTTAACTGCAACGACTTAAATCCTTGATGGCACTTCACAAAGTATTAAAGACGGCAATCAAACATTAAAACAACCTTCAATCAATCTGAAAGTCAATTTTAGGCTATCATTTCTACATTTGCTGAACCAACGGCATGCATGATATCAACTCAGAAGACAAGTAGGCTGCCTAGCTGTAACAAAAGTAGGCTATTGCAACATGTGAGCTGTGGTACTTACTTCACAGAGAGCTCCTTTTTTAAGCTTGATATCTGGTGCTTAGCTCTTTGCAATGCATTTCTAACATCGTAAGCTCTTATTTTTGTAGACATCAGCCAACTGGAATTCCACCTGGGTGCTGTAGTGACACTGAATAGCTACTGTTCTGGGCACCTCAGTTGCAATTTGATACATATCCACGACAACACGTCTCACAGCATCTTAAAGAACATCCTGGTCAAATTAACAATCAACTCAATTCACCTGTCATGAACAGCCAATGGGAAAGAAGCATGCACCCTGTACAGTTAAAGTCGGAAGTTTACATACACTTAGGTTGGAGTCATTAAAACTCGTTTTTCAACCACTCCACAAATTTCTTGTTAACAAACTATAGTTTTGGCAAGTCGGTTAGGACATCTACTTTGTACATGACAAGTCATTTTTCAACAATTGTTTACAGACAGATTATTTCACTTAAAATTCACTGTATCACAATTCCAGTGGGTCAGAAGTTAACATACACTAAGTTGACTGTGCCTTTAAACAGCTTGGAAAATTCCAGAAAATTATGTCATGGCTTTAGAAGCTTCTGATAGGCTAATTGACATCATTTGAGTCAATTGGAGGTGTACCTGTGTATGTATTTCAAGGCCTACCTTCAAACTCATTGCCTTTTTGCTTGACATCATGGGAAAATCAAAAGAAATCAGCCAAGACCTCAGAAAAACAGTTGTAGACCTTCACAAGTCTGGTTCATCCTTGGGTGCAATTTCCAAACGCCTGAAGGTACCACGTTCATCTGTACAAACAATAGTACGCAAGTATAAACACCATGGGACCACGCAGCCGTCATACCGCTCCAGAAGGAGTCGCGCTCTGTCTCCTAGAGATGAACGTACTTTGGTGCGAAAAGTGCAAATCAATCCCAGAACAACAGCAAAGGACCTTGTGAAGATGCTGGAAGAAACAGGTACAAAAGTATCTATATCCACAGTAAAACGAATCCTATATCGACATAACCTGAAAGGCCGCTCAGCAAGGAAGAAGCCACTGCTCCAAAACTGCCATAAAAAAGCCAGACTACAGTTTGCAGCTGCACATGGGGACAAAGATTGTACTTTTTGGAGAAATGTCCTCTGGTCTGATGAAACAAAAATAAAACTGTTTGGCCATAATGACCATCGTTATGTTTGGAGGAAAAAGGGGGAGGCTTGCAAGCCAAAGAACACCATCCCAACTGTGATGCACGGGGGTGGCAGCATCATGTTGTGGGGGTGCTTTGCTGCAGGAGGGACTGGTGCACTTCACAAAATAGATGGCATCATGAGGCAGGAAAATTATGTGGATATATTGAAGCAACATCTCAAGACATCAGTCAGGAAGTTAAAGCTTGGTCGCAAATGGGTCTTCCAAATGTACAATGACCCCAAGCATACTTCCAAAGTTGTGGCAAAATGGCTTAAGGACAACAAAGTCAAGGTATTGGAGTGGCCATCACAAAGCCCTGACCTCAATCCTATAGAACATTTGTGGGCAGAACTGAAAAAGCGTGTGCGAGCAAGGAGGCCTACAAACCTGACTCAGTTACACCAGCTCTGTCAGGAGGAATGGGCCAAAATTCACCCAACTTATTGTGGGAAGCTTGTGGAAGGCTACCCGAAACGTTTGACCCAAGTTAAACAATTTAAAGGCAATGCTACCAAATACTAATTGAGGTTATGTAAACTTCTGACGCACTGGGAATGTGATGTAAAAAATAAAAGCTGAAATAAATAATTCTCTCTACTATTATTCTGACATTTCACATTCTTAAAATAATGTGGTGATCCTAACTGACCTAAGACAGGGAATTTTTACTAGGATTAAATGTCAGGAATTGTGAAAAACTGAGTTTAAATGTATTTGGCTAAGGCATATGTAAACTTCCGACTTCAACTGTATGTGTACCACAACCTCACTTACAGCTCTCGGGGCTCTCTCTCTCTGAGGTACTAGATAGTAAACACAACAAGCTCTCACAGTCTCACTGCAGTATTAGATGTTTATCCACGTTTCTCCAAATGTCACATTTCTAAGCTGCTCAAAACGTCAAATTTCGAAGTGTTTTTGACACCCTGGCAGGGTTTCCATTAGGAAAATGTGGCGCCTGACAACGTGACCGGGAAGATTTTAATTTACAAGCCATTTGAGATATTTACCGGAACCATATGCATTGGGTGCATAACCCATTAGGGCGTTCATCCACGGAGCTTAGAATGACAGTGCTCAGAAATCACATTTACATTATGGTAATCCATTTTAACAGAACATGCAACTCATGTAACAAAGCAGCCAATAAAATGTCATTTTCAAACATTTGCCAAAATGCAATTCGCGGGAAAACACCATTCTAAACAGCGCACCTGATAGCAGTTCCATATGATGAAAATCTCTGTGAGAAACTTAGAAAGAGGGGGAGTCTAATGGCATAGCTGTGGGTCCAAGAGGGAACTAAATTGAAATACATTTGCCAAAATGATCAATACTCGTATATACAGAAACAATTAAAATAATTGAAAATACTTTTCCAGAAAGCATGACTTAGCCACAGAGGAATCAAGGACCATTAGCTCATTTAAAAAAATAGCTGTGGATTATTTCAAATCACAAGCTCGTAGGCCTATGCCTATTTGGGAAGCCTGTAATTTGGGCATCGCGCGTGGCAATAGGCCTAGCTGATTATTGAGTTGTGGCTGTCAGTGAAAAGCATCTAACATATGTGTGAAGATAATGTGTCAGAGTATATTTTAAAATGTTGAGACAAGAAGGGGAGGGGTGTGTGGCGAAGATATAGGGGAGTCTCTCTCCAGAATGGCTCAGCTGTCTCCTGCTCTTCTTGCTCATTCATTGTTTCATTGTGTGAATTGTGCCTTTTGATTTTGATCAGTTCCCCATCACGTCTCCAGTAGTAAATGTAACGTTAATCCCCAACATTTGGTTACATTCATTTCTGTTAATGCATCGATTAATTAGTCATTTACCGTTCTCATTCTCAGAGTGGAAACGTTGTTTGCAGGATTCACAACCTTCTACACTTTTGAGAAACAAGTTTTGGTTTATTTCATAACCATCATCATTAGTGATGCACCGATATGACATTTTTGTCCGATACCGATATCCAATATTTTCCTTGCCAAAAAACCTGATACCGATATTTAACATTTTTGAGGCCTTTTAAGCATTCTAGTACAGTTAAATAGTTAACACACACACACACACATGGACGCAGCGGTCTAAGGCACTGCATCTCAGTGCAAGAAGCTTCACTACAGTCCCTGGTTTGAATCCAGGCTGTATCACATCCGGCCGTGATTGGGAGTCCCATTGGGCGGCGCACAATTGGCCCAGCGTCGTTCGGGTTTGGCCGGGGTGGGCCGCTATTGTAAATACACATTTGTTCTTAACTGACGTGCCTCGTTAAATAAAGGTTACACACAAACACACCAACCAAAAAGTTATTTTGTTGGCATTTACGTATGTCCCCATTACCAGTAAAACATAATCAAAACCTATTTCTTTCACATACTTGATGTGCTGTTTCGTTGTTCATTTCTTCAGTTGTTTCATTCTCAACCAGGATCTCTCATACTATGGAAAGCTGTTTGGGTCTTTGCGTGTCAAATAACACTATTTGACGTGTCAAATAAGCTTGTTGACCAATCAGGACCTGAATATGACTGCACGTCACATAATAATTGAATGCGTTCATTCATTTTTTACGTAGTTATTACACATTGATTACACTATCACTCGTATTTAATTTGTCACAACGATTCATCGATACGTATGCTATGATGCTGGTAAAGTTTTATTGCGCACCTACAGTGCTGGTCATAAAAAAAAAGCTAGCTAGCTCATGGATGCAAACAATGTTCTTCCCCAAAAACATAGCAAAACGACATAATCTGTTTCAGTAGCTATAGTTAGCTAGCCTACTATATAGCTGGGTGTCATCATCTAAAAGAACCCTAATTTATAAGACAGTTCTTATTTGATTAATGGTGGTCGGACCCATCTATGTGAAGTTAGCCACAAGAAGGATTAGCCACAATAGTGGACTTTGCGGTTCGCCTTCAAATTAAAAGCATTAAAAGCATATAATTGACAGTGATGCAAATGAAAACAAATAGTAGAATTATGCCAGAATTGAATAGATCATGCTAAACGAGGTTGGAATGTTGTTATATAAAATCAACAAAAGACAATAATTTGTTAATTTGACAAAAATCTGTTGAAATCACACTGGATGTATTAGACTTTAGAATTGCATTGGGGACATACTTATTTCACTGTACAGCTTTACCTATGGATTGTGGCTCATTGACATGGGGTATCAGTCTACTCAGTGACACCCAGAGTACATTAGCGTAGTAGCTATTATGCAACTGAAACAACTGTGAATTGAGCCACATTTATTGTCAACCTATGTGTATTGAACACTATTCCCGAAGAAAAACAATACTGCGTGGATGTTTTGGAGTCTGATAACTCTGAGGAGGACATTGGGAAAAATATATATTATATTCATTGATCCCCAATCCTTAGGTAAAGCTGTACAGTGCAATATCAATGTCAATACACACAATAGCCTGACTGGGGAGGTGATTTCACACAGTCACAGTCCCGCGATAAGAGCTACAATGCTAATATTTGCGTAAACTCTTCACAGTTGTGTTCTGTGGGTGTCACCGAGTAGACTAATACCCCATTTCCTTGCTTCACATTCCAACCTTGTGTGTAACATTATCTAGTCTAAATATGGCATGATTCCACCAATTGTAACCTTCTGCATCACTTTCAAATAGGTACTTTTATTTTGAAGGCAAACAGCAAATTCCACTATTGTGCATAATCCTTATTATGGCTAACTTCACAACACATAACCCGGTCCGGTCGGGCTTCACTAGCCAGATGAGGCTAGCTGGCTGCTTATAACGTTAGCTTTGGGCAACAGGGTTAAGTAGCTGGCTATCTATTTAATTTCATGAACTGAAGTTCAATTTCAATAGGCGAACAACAAGTGGCTACCTAGCTAATACTTACTCACAAGGATTCCTAAATCATTGCTAAGAATAATGAAAATGACATTGTTTTCAGGCTGGTTGTATTGGTGCTAGCTAGGTGCCATGCTAAAGCTAGCTACCCCAGAAGTTGCGGTCAAACAAATAATCCTTTACCACCAACTCGGTATTGTAAACACACCATTCGTGGCCGGTGTTTGGTTGTTTGCAGACTTTTTTGTACAGCTTTGACTGCTACTGATAGTAGTGGTGGCGCTTGGCTTGCACGTGCAAATTCAGAACACACAACATTCTATAATAGAACTGTGTTATTTGACGAGTCAAATTAAAAGCTTATTTAACGCGTCAAATAGTGTTATTTGACGTGTATCTTTTTTGAGATGCAAAAACCCAAACGGCGTTCCATAAAATGTCGTGAAGCTAATAGCAGTGACGCTATTACTGTGCAACTCTGGTAGGGCAACATGTGTACCGGTGCTAGACCAGTTGGCGAAAGCCAACATCATCCACGACAGAGAATGGTTGATTGTCAAGGGCAATGAATTCCCTTATCTTGGCGTTAATGGATTTCTCCTTTGAGTTGTCTCACTGAAATGTTCTTACTCTTTCAAATGACTGCTCGACTTGTTGACTGCTCGATCCACACAGCAGACATTGTGAGCTAGGTTAGGAATGCTGTGTTGCACGTGTAGCGCAACATTTTACTTGGCGTCATTACGTTATATAGGTATGCACATCAGCTTTGACATCAGTTTTGCACATTGCCGTTAAACTAGACATCAGGCCGATACCGATGTTGTCATTTTTAGCTAATATAGTCCGATTCCGATATGTTCACCGATATATTGTGCATCCCTAACCATCATAAATGTTTTCATTGTCTTTTGTTTGGAGTGCTCCATGTGAGCAATGAGCACGTGTCTGGTTTCTCTGTCCTGATAACATTGAGGGAATGCACCCGCCTGAGCAAGCATAGAAGTACCTGGCCTGCTGCGTGGAAATGTAGTTAAGTGTTTAACATCCATTGCGAATCATAATATATTAAAACTATTGTTCATCACAGTAAGATATTTGAAAAATCTTTCCACCCAATACACCCCTCGATAATCATCAATCCTTAGTGTGAAAGAGCAAGCCTACTGCTGCATTGGCCTTTAGGCTATAAGTTCCATGCGCTCATTTCTTTAGCCACCAATGGATCACGATGTATCAATGTGTCCATATGGCAGAGGCTGGTGATCTCGCATTAGTTGACTTTTACCTTTTTATCATTTTCATTCCTATTTTTATAATTAACCACATGACAATGATTTTGATAATCAAAAACGTTATTATTGAAATTAAACTGTTCCATGAAAATGTGCATATGAAAATTCAAAACTGGCACGCAAAACTAGAGAAATGGAAGGATAAATTGTAAGTTTCCCCAAACTTGAAACTCACACTCTGCCTATGAAGTCTTTATAAAAAGAATTGCCTCCATGTTTCCATGGTGGGATTTGCCTATAGGCTACTTTGAAGCAAGGTAAGACATGCCTCATAATATGATAATAATATGAAATAAGACATTCAGGTTTCAAACAATTATGTTTTCAAAATGCATACTGCTTCCAGCTCACATTGTAAAGTGGTGAGTGACGCGCTGATAGCCTGTTGCCTGCACTTGAATGGTGAATGGGAGGTGCGCTTCAATTACAAGTTGATAAATAAAAATAGTAGATATTTTTAATTGTGCACCAAAACTGTTTTTAACCCACAACTGCATTTAGAATTTTTGCGCAATGAATGGGCTTATAAAATCACCTGTTTTACTCCAGCAGCAACCAGCTGAGGAGCTTCAGGAGAAATCTCTCCTCAACATAGGCTCTGTATCCTGTGTGCGTGTGATAGTTGTGTTGGATAAATAAGATACATGATGACTAACGAAAATACACACAGGCCAATTTATACTGAACAAAAATTTAAACGCACATGTAAAGTGTTGGTCCCATGTTTCATAGGCTGAAATAAAAGATCCCCGAAATGTTCCATATGCACAAAAAGCTTCTTTCTCTCAAATTCTGTGCACAAATGTTTACATCCCTGTTAGTGAACATTTATCCTTTGCCTGACAGGTATGGCATATCAAGAAGCTGATTTTTGTAGTTTTTACCCCATTGTCTCACTAATTGCTAGACCTTGTCTCATCGCTGCAACTCCTCAATGGGCTCGGGAGAGGCGAAGGTCGAGACACGCATCCTCCGAAACATGACACGCCTAGCCGCCTACTTCTTAACACACTGCTTGCTTAACCCGGAAATCAGCCGCACCAATGTGTCAGAGAAAACACCATTCAACGGACTACTGTCATCAGCTTGCAGGCGCCCAGCCTGCCACAAGGAGTCGCTAGAGCAATTGAGAAATTCACGAATTGTGGACAAATTCTTTGTTTTATTGAAGGCGTACGGCTTTCAATAAAACAAAGAATTGTTTTGTTTTATTGAAAGCATATGGCTTTCAATAAAACAAAGAATTGTTCAACAATTCATAGATTTCTCAACTGCTCTTCGACTGACAACGGAACAGAGCTAGCAGTGCACAATGACACGTCATGTGACCCATTTTTTTTGCAGCTTTCCAGTTCTAGACTGCACGGAGAGGGAGGGGGAGAGGCACCCCTTCCGAATGGTTAAGGTAAGGGTTAACGTTTGGGATAGGGTTAAAATATAAAATAAAATAAACAGTGTCCACCACTGGGATCAAACACACAACCTTCTGATCCAGAGTTATGGGATAGGGCTAAAACAAAAAACTGTGTCCACCATGCATGATCCAGAGTCATGGGATTACGCCCATCCACCATCCCTGTCCACAACACCCTAGCAAAACCCAAGTCTACTTGATGGTAATAGGGCCAACTGTTTCCCCTAGTGGCCGGTTTTGAAGGCATTTCCTGAACTCCTAATGGATAGACGTCCAATTTCGAAGTCAATCTTGAACAATCTCCCTGAGTAAACAATGATGTCCTAGTACATTGCTATTATGCACCCTACTTTTTGCCACTAAAATAACAGTCTGGTCTGTGTTTGAGGGGTTCACATACTGAGGTAGTGATTCACACCATAACATATCTTATTTTGTATAGTCCTAAATGCATAGTACAACATTGTTTTGCTGCCCAAACTCAAGTTGACTAGGCTACATTATAGAAATCAGATACCATTTGTATTGTACACTTTCTTGACAGCCAAATAACGTTATGTGATGCAGTATTATAACAAGCATATTATACCCATATACCTATATTTGCTGTGGCATGCCTAAAATATGTCAAATAACGTTAGTTGACATGGAAGCTATAGCCAAACCCTTTCATTGAGTTCGTGTCGCTATCGTGTTCTCAATCAAAGTTTTGCACACATTTCGAATCTAAAAACATTCGCCACGTGTACAAATATCATAAATGAATATGCTGCTTTCTCAGCCGCGAGTGTCAAGCAAAGATCCACCCCCTGGGTCAAGCTAGGTAGCTATCAAGCTAAAGTTAACAAGCAAAGCTAGCTAGCTAACTTAATTGGAAAATAGCTAATGTAGCTAACTAACCATGTAACTTTTCTTTTCACAAGACAGTATAGCGTTACATTGTTGAAGCACTTACCACAAAATCAGAAATGTGACCAGAGACCAGTTTATCTGTGCCAATAAAAACCTATTTAAGTATTTACGCAACTGATAGCACACCGCTACAGTGCTTACAGTGGTTTCTGTGGATTGAGGAAGTTTACATTCCAAGTGGAATTTTGTCATTGCGTAACTTTTGTCCACCAGGGAGCAGTCAATGATTAGCTAAACTAAATCATTCATAAACATCAATACACATACTTCTCCCACGAATGTTGAGAAAAGAGAAGGAACTGAATTAAATGTATGAATGTAAAGAAACACACGGTAGGGGGGCGCTTCTGTTATAGATTAGGGCAGTTTGCAGGTGGAAATGTAGCCAGAATTGATGGCAAGTTAACTGCTGAACTTAAAAATATATATATATTTTACCTTTATTTAACTAGGCAAGTCAGTTAAGAACAAATTCTTATTTTCAATGACAGCCTAGGAACAACTTAGTTTGTTTACCAGTGTATTACCGATTAAATCTCTTAATTTTGAAATGAGGTTAAACATTGAAGACTATAGTATTTTAAAATGATTATGACTAGTGTATAAAATCTTCCTGTAGATGTTTATGATGAGTTGTGCACTTCCACCCCTCCCTCCCGCTGCGATTACACTCCACCACAGGAGGTGGCAGTATTTTTGCATGTTCAGTGCGGCTGCTGTTGTACGTAAAGGCATTTTCTTGTTGGTTGGTGAATGACTGAGATGTGCTGAAACACATCAGACGGAGTTGTTATAAAGGAGTTTTTTAAGTTTTCAACACAATGAGTTCAATAGGAACTGGGGTAAGTTTGATAGCTAAGATACTGCTCGTTATACATTTGTATGCTAACAAACGAAAGGTTTGGTAACTTGTTAGCACCGGCTCATTCTTGGACAAGTTAGCAACAAAGTTAGCCAACTTGCTAATGTTAGCTAACTGTGGCTGCTCTGGTAGTTTTAGGTTTTACAGTAGTAGATAACTAATAACACATTAAAATACGTCATTCGTTTAAGATCTATAACAGTATGTAGAGTGAAACACATTTTACATTGATTACTGCTACCTACCTAAGTAACGTTAGCTTGCTAGTTCTGTAGGGAAATAACTAACTAGTTGTCATGCCTGCTGACTCACTTGTACTGCAGCTAACGTTAGCTAGCTAAATTAGCAATGCTGGGATCGAAATTGAAACAAATTCAACCAAATGGTGTTGGGTATTGGTTGCTCTCCTATCGCTAAACAAAGGTTTTATTTCACCACTGGGTAAAAGGAATTTCACATGATATTTACAAGTTTTAAAAATCTTTTTAAATAGCTAGAATGACGCGCTGGCACCTGTAATGTAAAAATGGGATTACTCAAATTGTAATGTCACATGCACAAGTACAGTAAAATGTCTTAATTGCAAACTCAAAACCCAACAATGCAATAATCAATAACAATGTATTACTAGAAAAAAAGCACACGAGGAATATTAAATATGAGGTAAGTAATTAAGCATACTATATACAGGAAATATTTAAAAAGTCAGTTCCAGTACCATATTTACATGTGCCGGGATACTGGCGTGATGGAGGTAGATATGTATAGGGATAAGGTGACAAGGCAACAGGATATAAGATCGAGTAGCAGCATCTTGTAGGTGTAACCGATGTGAAATGGCTAGCTAGTTAGCGGTGGTGCGCGCCAATAATGTTTCAATCGGTGACGTCACTCGCGCTGAGACCTGAAGTAGTTGTTTCCCTTGCTCTGCTTTTGTGGAGCGATGGGTAACGATGCTTCGTGGGTGTCAGTTGTTGTGTGCAGAGGGTCCCTGGTTCGAGCCCAGGTAGGGGCGAGGGTAGGGATGGAAGCTAAACTGTTACATAGAGTCATGTATGTGCATATTATGTGTGAGTATGTAGGGCCCTGTGAGTGTGCATAGACGGTGCAAAATATTGAAATAACCTTGTATCTTTATTTACCTTTTAACTCGGTCCATGTAGCTATTTTATCAGTTGTGTTGCTTGTGGATAGAAGCTGTTCAAGAGCCTGTTGGTGTCAGATTTGATGCACTGGTACCTCTTGCCGTGAGGCAGCAGAGAAAATAGACTATGGCTTGGGTGGTTGGGGTCTTTGAGGATTTTCCGGGCCTTCTTTTCACACTGCCTGATATAGAGGTCCCCGATGGCAGGGAGCTCAGCACCAGTGATGTACTGGGCTGTCCGCACAATCCTCTAGCGCCATACCAAGTAGGGATGCAGCTAGTCAATATGATCTCACTAGTACAGCTGTAAAACCTTTCCAGGAGGGCCCATGCCAAACTTATTCAACCTCCTGAGGGAAAGTGGCACTGTCGCGCCGACTTTATGACTGTGTGTGTGTGTTTGGACCATTTTTAAGTCTTTCGTGATTTGGACACAGAGGTACTTGGAAGTTCTCTACCTGCTCCACTACCGCCCTGTCGATGTGGATGGGGGGGTGACCCCCCCCCCTGTTTCCTGTAGTCCATGATCAGCTCCTTGGTCTTGCTGACATTGAGGGAGAGGTTGTTGCTTCGGAACCACACTGCCGGGTCAGACCTCCTCCCTGTAGGCTGACTCATCGTCGCCGGTGATCAGGCCTACCACCATCATGTCGTCAGTTTGATGGTGGTGTTGGAGTCGTGCGTGGCCACACAGTCGTGGGTTAACAATTCAGGCCTATCATGAAGCTACTTCCATGGTTTTTGCTAGCTAATATTTTGAAAATTGACACCCTTGAGTTTGGTTAGATTGATGTAAAGGTATGAAGTCTGACAGTTCCTGTCAATGACAAGTGTAGCTATGTTATCTCAACAGCGGTGGCCTTCAAAATATAACATCTAAAACTCTTTCCCTTTCTAGTATGACTTGTCTGCCTCCACCTTTTCACCTGATGGAAGGGTATTCCAGGTGGAATATGCCATGAAGGCAGTAGAAAACAGCAGGTATATTATCCTTCCCTGTTTGAGTGTTTTCAATGCAGTACCCACATGATGGAAAATAACCCAAGTGTCTCAATTTGTTGGTTCTTGTTCTTTCTCCTTACAGCACAGCAATTGGGATCCGATGCAAGGATGGGGTTGTGTTCGGTGTTGAGAAATTGATTCTCTCCAAACTTTATGAACAAGGCTCAAACAAGCGCATCTTCAATGTTGACCGTCACGTAGGAATGGTATGTATTCATCCAGACCACATCCATAGTGTAATTACGGGTAGAGTGTTTACCAACAAAACTGACTAACCAAAAAACAGATGGGTTGTCTTATAATCAAAGGATTATTGACAACATGTAAGCTATATTTCTGAGCTTGTCTGCAAATCTTTATTGAAAACATAAAAACTTTTACTTAATGCACTTGTTTTGTTACAGTTATTGGTTGGCTAGCTGGCTAACCCTAGCTACATTAGCATAGATGTGACAAGCAACTAAACACTTCAAAACAAGAGATGGTATCAAGAACAAAATACAGCTAGCTGAAACAAGCCTTCTACAATTAACCACACACCAGCTTCTAGTCAATGTTGCTAGCTATCTGACTGATCAGAGTGACAACAACACACAGACTTTTACCTCTGGGTTGCTCTTGCATTTGTCGTGATGTTGTCAACCCCATATATTCATCTCGAAAGATCTTAGGGGGGGACTGAATTCTGCTGCTCATTAAGAAAAACTGGATTTGGGTATTGGGGATGTGGTTGGGTGTGTTATGTTTGTCCCTCTTGAGTCATGGTAAAAACATTTCACTCTCAAAATAGTCAGAATGAATCTAAGATAAATGAAGAAATCTGTAATAAATTGAAGTTTTTGTCAGAGGTCTACATGCTGACCAGACCGGACACGGCGCGTGCGCGAGCGTCGCAAAATAAATTTAGAAATCCATGTTATTCAATTATTGCACCCACACTGCTCGCGCGCGCCAACGAGCGTCTGCGACGCCAAGGGCTAAAATAGAAGTCGTTCCTATTTCTGACGCAGATCACGCTGAAAGTCCTGCCTCTCCCATCTCCTCATTGGTTTATAGAAGCAGGTACCCACGTGCCATCGCCTCATTGGTTATACCCACGTGGGCGATTGAAAGACGAACTGTTTTGCCGGTAGTCGTGGTAATACAATGAAAGTTTAGATGCGATCACCATATAAATTAAACGATGAAAAAGCCTGGAAGGAGGAGAGATGACTAGAAACGATTCGGTTGGCTGTTTTATGTGTGGATTAAATGTGTGGATTAATTAAGTAGAGGTCCTTGTGCATTTCAGGTAAAATAACAACTCAATGTTTATATCCCAGGACAAATTAGCTAGTAACAGCAAGCTAGCTAAATAGGACAAATTAACGTTAGCTAGCAAGTGCAAGCTAACTAGCTAAATTGCCATACATGTTTAATGCTTTTCAACCTGTCCCCAAATTAATGTAATTGGTTCAGAGTTTGTTTTGATATTATAACCTGCGTGTTGTGATCGTGTTTGGTGTGGGGAGGCAAAATACATTTATTCACGATAGCGCAAGATGGCGCACGCGCGCAGCCGGTTTGGGTTCCGTGTAGTTGTGCAATTTTACATCTAGCTAAAATTATTTGGTGCAGTATCTCTCTAATTAAATGTGCATGAAAACTACCTAGTACTGCAATCCTGACACTATCGACACGGCTGCTGCTTCCCTCAGGACTTATTTCTGACAACATTTCTACAACTTCAGAAAGCTGTCAAACTAGCTATCATTTCCCAAAATCACAAGCTAGTTTAATCTGTTTGTCAATGAAGCTAGCTAGTAGTACATTGAGCAGGCAGGCCACGTTAACTAAATCTGCTTATCAAGTCACTGGCGAGTGGCATAGTGCTTCGGTGCCATTTGGAGGTTTGTGTGTGTCTGTGTGGCAGTCTGTGATGGAGCAGTGACTGTCTGAGGAACGGGCTATCTTACTGTCGTGACATGGGCTGGATAGAATCAGTCTGTCTTCAGAACTTGTAATAATTGCTTATTTGCCTTGCAAAATAATAGAACAATATTATTTCTATAATAAAGCTGTGATTGAGAGTTTCATTGTTGTTATTTTTGAAAGCCACAACTTTAGGAGAAAATCTTTGTAGGCTAGAATATTTGGGAAATAACGTTGTAGATGTCCTGGAGTGCAGGTAGTGTGCCCCCGGTGATGCGTTGGGCTGACCACACGCACCACCCTCTGGAGAGGCGGTTGCGTCCGGTGCTGTAGCCGTACCAGGCAGTGATGCAGTCCAACAGGATGCTCTCAATGGTGTATCTGTAGATGTTTGCGAGGGTCTTAGGGACCCAGCTGAATTTTTCAGCCTTCTGAGGTTGAAGAGGTGCTGTTTCGCTTCACTACACTGTCTGTGTGGATGGATTATTTCAGGTTGTCAGTGATGTGCATGCAGATAATCTTGAAGCTTTTCACCCTCCACTGCTACCCATGTGGATGGGGGCGTGCTGTCTCCTGAAGTCCACCATCATCTCCTTCATTTTTTCCTAGCACCACTCCGCCAGGGCCCACACCACTTCCCTGCAGGCTGTCATACATGGATTTGTTGGGGTGGTATGCAAATTGTAGTGGGTCTAGGGTGTCGGGTAAGGTGGAGGTTTGATCCTTAACTAGCCTCTCAAAGCACTTCATGATGACAGAAATGGGGACTACAGACTGGGATAGGGAGAGATTGAATATGTCCGTAAACACTCCAGCCAGCTGGTCTGCACATAATCTAAGGATGTAGCTATGGATGCCGTTTGGGCCGCCAGCCTTGCGAGGCTTAACACGATTAAATGTCTTCACGTCGGCCGCGGAAAACGAGAGCTCGCAGGAGCAAAGGAAGTAGCAGAATGGAGGCATGATCAGATTTGCCAAAGGGAGCGCGGGGGAGTAGCAATGGTCAAGATTTCTTGATGAGCGTGTAGCGCAGGCGATGTGTTGATAAAGCTTTGGTTGCATTTTCCTCATATTTGCTTTTAGGGGGCGGTGGTACAAACATAGGATCCAATTCAGGAATGTCTAATTTTTGGTCAAAATGCTGGTGAGTGACTGCCGATCTAATATCCAAAAGTTATTTTCGGCTATAGGTAATAATGCTAGAAACGTTCTGAGCAAATAATACGAAATAACACACAAAAAAACACTGAGAAGTTGGCTAGGAACAGGGTGACCATATCTGTTGGCGCCATGACTGTTGGAGCCTATCGAATAGAAACACAAGATGGTTAAGGAGTATCCATTATAAAAAGAAAACAATTAATAGGTTTAGGCTATAGCCCATGCATCCAACAGAGGGAGATAGAGATTTTCTGACTGGACATTTTGGGGTGCTTTGGTATAATTTCTCGCTTTGTCTAGCCTACATTGAGGCATGTTAATCAGTCTTTTGTTCTGTATAACATTTTTATTGAAA
The DNA here is from genome assembly GCF_016432855.1 of Salvelinus namaycush. NCBI lineage: Eukaryota > Metazoa > Chordata > Actinopteri > Salmoniformes > Salmonidae > Salvelinus > Salvelinus namaycush. Next base: position 32,960,572 of record NC_052321.1, read on the forward strand.
TAGGCTATAGGAATAGGCTAATTACTCTTAATGTCACTTGTGTGCTGCGAGACTCTGTTCTTTACTGTGGGGCGCCAGTCAAGTTCAAATAGGCTAAACCATCGTGTGTCACATCACAACGTCGTCACAATCTACGATGGCTGTCAATCATCGTAAATAGACGATGCTATTGTAATAGCACTCAACCTTACTTTCAACATAACATTGGTGACGCGTTGTCTTATCTGAACAAGTATGAGGCGCTGTGTAATGTGGGCAGGTCTGTCTGTATAGTTTCTGCCGTACGATTGAATAGAGTTGCAGAGCAAGGAAAACTACTAATTCAAAGTCTCAGAGCGCGCACCGCTAGCAAGCTAGCAATTTCACACCGGTTACATAGGATGATCGATATGAATCTAGGAATGGAACAGCTTCCATAAATCTCGCAAATCTCTTGTTTTGGAAGGTACTGACTTTGTGACAAATTATGCTATTAACACTTTGTAGTCAATTTCTACAGTTGTATCAATGTTTCTGACTAATATCAATGCAACAGACAGTTTTCAAACAGTTTTTTTGCGTTCACCTGTTTTTAAAGCAGGGATTGATCTTCATTACCAGTTCATCTCATAGAAAGGGCAAATAAAGGCAGGTTCAAATGTTAATTCATTAAAATGAGACTCAGCGATTATACAACGTTGCCACGAGCACCACAGATATTGCAGATAAGCGCGATGCACTCTATCTGGTATGGCCAAGAATGTGTTTCATGCTGCTGCCATAAAATTGCTGCTGGACCATAATAATGGAGAAGTTTAGCATCAAGCTTAACACTCTTAGTTGTTGTGGAAGTCGTCCCGACTCTGCTGTTTACTTTGTGCATTGCTGAATCTGCCTTTAACTTTCTTACCCATAGGCAGTGGCTGGACTACTGGCTGATGCTCGATCCCTGTCTGAGGTGGCCAGAGAGGAGGCCTCCAACTTCAGATCTAACTATGGACACAACATCCCACTGAAGGTAAAAATTATTCTGTTGCTATTCATCGGTGTTTCCCTCAAACTCCTCCTCGGTTACCCTGTCAGTTCCACATATTTGATATATTCCATTACAGGACTACCACGCCTGATTCAACTGGTTAACTGACTATACTAACCTATTTTGGCGACATATTCTGAATTGCTTTGTCCCTAAATCCTATGGACAGTCATATTCCTTGAATTGCATATAATCTCTCTTTACAGTATCTCTCAGAGAGAGTGGCCATGTACGTTCATGCCTACACGTTATACAGTGCCGTGCGGCCGTTTGGATGCAGCTTCATCTTGGGCTCTTACGATCAAGATGATGGTCCTCAGCTGTACATGGTTGATCCCTCTGGAATCTCATTTGTGAGTTAGGTTTTGGGTGTTTATCACTAAACTAACTCTGTTGTCTAATGTCATTAACTTACTGTTGTCACACTACACTCTTAGGGCCAGTTTCCCGACTCAAGATTAAGACTAGTCTAGGAGTAAGAGGCATTCTCAATGGAGATTTTACAATGCGCATGTGGTTTACTCCTTGACTAGGTTTAATCTGGGTCTGGGAAAATTGCCATTTTAAAGGCCCCAGTGCAGTCAAATGTATATATAAAACACAGGAAAATCACATTTCCACACAGGTTAGAATAATATTGTGGAAATTATAATGCCCTTTTAGTGTAAGAGCGGTTTGAAAAGACTGCCTGAACTTTCAGCCCGTTTGTGTTATTGAGTTTTGGCCTACCATGGTGACATCACCATGCGGTAAATTAGTGAGTAGACCAATAATACCTTTCTACCAATAAGTTAGTATTCTGTTTTTTCCTCCCCAGACAGGCCTAGCAAAATTCTTGCTTGAGAAATTTTATTTTTTACCATTTTAATTGAAAGTACTTCATTGTTACCCAGAAATGATTTAAATAGTAAGATTAAAAAGACAGCTGATTTGGACCTTTTAAGGTGTTTGGAACTATGCAATCTATTCTCAGAAGGGAATGTTTGTTTTACCATCTCTATATGTCATCATGCAGCCTCAAAGTGATGTGAAATGTGTAACGTTGTTGTGAAAATGTTCAAGATGGCCACTGAAATGTTTGTTTTATTAAGGGTTACTGGGGATGTGCTATTGGAAAAGCCAAGCAAGCCGCCAAGACAGAAATTGAAAAGCTTCAGGTAAGAATATTAATTTAGCCAAGTTGTCCAATTTCATAAAACATGGGAATATCTTCATTGTTTATCTTTGTATGTCATTGCCATCAACAGATGAAAGACATGACCTGCAGGGAGTTGGTAAAAGAGGTGGCCAAAATGTAAGTGTTTTTTATTTTATTAAAGGAATACACCTACTGTTGCTCATTCTCATCAATAGCCTTCAATCAAGGCACTGAGTATTACTCATATGTACTGTTGTATTTTTGGTTTTGTAGAATCTACATTGTACACGATGAAGTGAAAGACAAAGCGTTCGAGTTGGAACTCAGCTGGGTTGGAGAAGGTAATGCAGCTTTCTCTTATATACACTGAGTGTACAAAACAGACACCTGCTCTTTCCATGACAGACTGTCCAGGTGAAAGCTATGATCCCTTATAGATGTCACTTGTTAAATCCACTTCAATCAGTGTAGATGAAGGGGATGAGACAGGTTAAAGAAGTATTTTTTTAAAGCCTTGAGACAATTGAGACCAGGATTGTGTATGTGTGCCATTCAGATGGTAAATGGGAAAGACGGATGATTTAAGTGCCTTTGAACGGGTTATGGTAGAAGAGACTGAAGGCAGGCTTCATCAGCTTGTCACACACCACTTTGCATTTTCAAAACATATACTTAATTGTTTGAAACCTGAACGTTTTACTACGTATTATGAGGCATGTCTTACCTGGCTTCAAAGTAGCCAAAATAAGACCATATCTGTGTATGCAATTATTTTATATAAACTTTCTTTCATTGTCCAGTAACCAAAGGCACACTTCTAGTCATATTAGCAACCCATGCTAGTAGTTGCATATTCAATCACCCCTCTTTCTAAATTTCGAACAGATATTTTCATCTGTCACATGAAACCGACGGCATGTGCAGTGAGCTTTTGATAACTGTGATTTCCTGCTAATTGCATTATGGAATGAACATTTGCGCATTGCTGCACTTATAATGTGAAGAAATAATGGTTCATCAACATTAAGCTAAACGTTCTGATCTGTTGCGTCACTCATTCCTTTTTTCCCTCTATTTTCTTTTATGTAGCCTATTGGTTGTGTGAATTTGGGACCTATTGTCCCACAACTGTCCCAGAGTCTGTTTTGGAATAGGCTATTTCTTTCTCAACAAGCTGACCAATAGAATAGGTCAACTTTTCTACTATGGGGGATAGCAGATTGAGATAGGCTAGTGATTTTGCTGTTGGTTACTGGTCTTGTTGGCTGAGGAAAAGTAAATGTGGACAGGTTTTCTAACATCTTCAAAGTGCGCGTCAGAATTCGGTAAGACGGACCGCACATTGTTACATCCTCGACTTGCATGTTCTGTTAATATGAATTACCATAATCAAAATGTCATTCTGAGCACCGTGGGTGGATGCCCTAATCAGGTTATGCACCCAATCCAAAAGGGTCTGGTAAATTTCTCAAATGTCCGCTAAATTAAAATGCTGCCGGTCAAATGTTCGGCGCCTCATTTTTCTAACGGAAACCCTGGCGTGAGCAGTGTTCCACTCAAATCTGAAAGTTAACCCAGCTCATAACTAAGTGATGTATTGCATGCATGTGCAGTAATGGGTTAGGATTCTGTCAGAAGCTTCATCATCACCGGTTTTGACCAGCTACGTGACGGCCCCCGCCCGATCCAGTCAAATCAATGTTATGCATAACTTATGACCTTCATTTCCCTTCACCAGTGACAAATGGAAAGCACGAGCTGGTTCCTAAAGACATCAGGGTGGAGGCAGAGAAGTATGCTAAGGTATGTACCACGACCACCAGTTTGTTGCATGGCCTTTCTGTGACCTGGGTTCAAAACAACAGTACCTTCAAAGTATTTTTCCCACATTGTGGTTACAAACTGAATTTAAAATTGAATAAATTGAGATTGTGTCATTGGCCTACACACAATACCCCATGATGAGTCAATAAGTATTCAACACCTTTGTTATGACAAGCCTAAATAAATTGAGTAAAAATGTGTAACTCACATGATAAGTTGCATGGACTCACTCTGTGTGCAATAATGGTGTTTAACATAGTTTTTTTTATGACTGCCTCATCTCTGTACCGTACACATTCAATTATCTGTAAGGTTGAGCCCTGAATTTCAAAAACAGATTCAACCAAAAAGACCAGGGAGTTTTTCCAATGCCTTGCAAACAAGGGTAGATGGGTAAAAAAAAGCAGACATTGAATATATCCCTTTGAGCATGGTGAAGTTATTGATTATACTTTGGATGGTGTATCAATACACCCAGTCACTAGAACGATACAGGCGTCCTTTGCTAACTCAGTAGCCGGAGAGGAAGGAAACTGCTCAGGGATTTCAACATGATGCCAATGGTGACTTTAAAACAGTTAGTTTATTGGCTGTGGTAGAACTGAGGATGATCAACAACATTGTAATTACTCCACAATACTACGCTAATTAACAGAGCAAAGAAATTAACTTCATGTCCTGAATAGAATGCATTATGTTTGGGGGAAAATCCAGCAGTGATCAACAACCAACTTAAGAGTTTGAATTTTAAAAGGAATAATCTGCAATATTGTACAAACCAGGTGTGCAAAGCTCTTAGAGACTTACCCAGAAAGAATCACTTTCTGAAGGCACTGTATGTCTATGGATCGAACTTGGGTTTCCTTTGCGCCACAAGACTGTTAGCCTTCTGAGCTAAATCCTAGGTTTTAGCCCAGGGAGCTAACTAGTCTTCAGGTCCCAGGCAAGGTTACTCATCACACGAGCGTGGTTCACTAAACCACCATTATACAGTATCTGTTAGTGTTGCACGGCGTACTGAAACTATAACATGAAAAACGGTTGGGTATTAGAATTTGTCACTTTCGCTTCTATCAAATGTCTCATGTTTGAAAATGAGCTAAATGTGTTATTAAACTTATTAGAAAATATGATACATTTGGCCAAACGATTACAAGACATTAACAGAATGCATCAGTGTTTGTATTCCCTGCAGCTTTCTGAAGAAGCATCGGCATGGGAATGCCTGTCTGGGTGTGCATATGTCGACCACTTTGTGTATCTGTTAGCAGGGTTGGGTAGGTTACTTTCTAGATGTAGTCAGTTAGTTACAAGTTACCTGTACAAAATTGTAATCAGTAACATAACTTGGATTACCCAAACTCTGAATGTAATCTGCTTACTTTCCCCTTAAGATGCATTCGACCAAGACAAAAACGAATTACCAATTGAATGACATCTATTGCAGGATAAATAAATGCTAGTTTACATACTTTTTCACAGCACTGTATTTGCCCCCTTTCTAATCTTCTCCACTTTTGAATATTTTTGATACGGGATGTTATCAGATCTTCAACCAAAACCTAATATTAGATAAAGATAACCTGAGAGAACAGATAACAACAATGACATACTTATTTCATAAACAAAGTTAAGCAACATCCAATGCCCGTGTGGAAAATGAATTTCCCCCTTACACTTAACTGGTTGTCACCTTTAGCTGCAATGACTCCAACCAAACGCGTCCTGTAGTAGTTGTTGATCAGTGTCTCACGTCGCAGTAGAGGTATTTTGGCCAACTTTTCCATGCAGAACTGCTTTAATTTAGAGACATTTGTGGGTTTTCAAGCATGAACTGCCCCTTTCAAGTCCTGCCACATCTCAATTGGGATTAGGTTTGGACTTTGACTAGGCCATTCCAAAACTTTAAAATTGTTTCTTTTTAGCCATTTTCATGTAGACTTGATTGTGTGTGTTGGATCATTGTCTTGCTGCATGACCCAGCTGTGCTTCAGCTCAGACGGATGGCCTGTCATTCTCCTGTAGAATTCTGATACAGACCACCACCATGCTTGACCTTTGGTATAAGGTTCTTACTGTGGAATGTAGTTTGGTTTTCGCCAGGCATACTGGGACCCATGTTGTCCAAAAAGTTATACTTTTGACTCATCTGTCCATAGAACATTCTTCCAAGAGTCTTGATGATCATCCAGGTGCTTAAACTCTAAACCTGTTTTCACTTTGTCATTATGGCATACTGTGTGTGAATTGATGAGGGGGGGAAATTATTTAATTAATTTTAGAATAAGACTAACGTAACAAAGTGGAAAAAGTAAAGTGGTCTGAATACTTTACGAATGCACTGTAAGTACAAAGTAGCCTATGCCTACTGGGCAGAATCATGGTTATTTACATCCATTTTGTGGGCATTTATTTTGCAAACTCCTTCACGTGCTACAGAAACACTGCTAAACAAAGTGGTAGGTGCACTTTATTTAGCAGGCTAACTACACTCAAATCATGTATTTTTCCCCCAGACCTCAGTGATCTCCAGATGTGGTTTAAGCATTGTTGTGGACGTAGAAAAAAAAAAAAAAATACAAAATTGTTTGTTCTATTAAAATACTTGTTTTTCTCTTTTGTGCAAAACAATGCTTTTTTTTTGGGGGGGGGGGGTTATTGAGTATCGTGATACTAAATCTGGTATCGAAGTCATTTCTGCTATCGTGATAACATTAGTCTGTCTTTCTGGTGTCTGATTCACAATGCTTCTTGCTTCCACCATAGGATTCTTTGGAGGAGGAGGATGACTCTGAAGAAGACAACATGTAAACTCAATTCTGCGGGTTCTTCACTCGTCACACACACCTACTGACAGGACAGCTCTACAAGAAAGACGGAAATTATTTTGTATGTTTTGTAGTTAATGGACCATTCATGTCATTTCTTTCCCATTTGGTTTGATGGATTACACAGCTTTGAAATAAAAGTGGATGAGCACTGTTTATACTAAAAGCATCTTTGACCATTAAAAAAAAAAAAGAGGTAAAACAATCAACAAGGGTTTGCCTTAGTCATGTTATTTTTTGCCAATGTATATGTATTTAGTCCTTGAGGTATTATTTACAAGACTATCACTACTTGATCCTTCTACTGGTGGTGCCAGTTGTGTAAGAACATAAAGACTATTTCAGTGCACAGTGTGATGTTTGAACTATGACATGAGTTCAGTGACTCCAGAAGGGCAGTAGTCTCCACATTGACCTTACCATAGACCGCCACCTCTGGCTACCATGCCTCTCCATTCCATCCTTGTTGTTCCGTCCCTGCTTGGATACACTTGAGACTAAATGCAGAAGACCTGACAACAATACAGTGTCTTGAATCTGATTTAGCTCATCTCATCTGTACATTTGATGAAGAACACATGCAATGCTGTCTCTGACAAATTCATGCTATGGCATTAGGTAAGTAGTAAACAAGATTTGACAGCAATCACTTCACTAGCTTTTCTGATCAGTGCTATCCGGGATCGTTGGGACGTCCATACCCTAACCTTATCCATAACGAAAGACAATACAGTATGTTTAGAAACTCTGTGCCATAAGCCTAACCAGTTAAAATGTCAACTTCAATGTGGTAGGGACTTCCCAAAAAAGCCAGATAGCGAGGACCGCTTTTACCTGCACATGTTTCCGGTTACGTAAACCAACTTGCCCGCTGACGTCCTACAAACATGTACACCGCGCCATTGCCCTCCACCACAAACAAATCGATCTTGTGTATTTAACTCGTATCGCATTCTATCCCCAGCACACTACTACATAGCTAGTAACTCCTTAGTTCAAATACGAGTCACGGCCAGAACCATCCAACGAGTGTGTAGAAATGGCACGTGTTTTCACAAACAGTCCATTTCCATCCTTAGGAGTGACAAGGAAGCTTCCAGCCAGTGTCGAAAATAGGCGGTCCATTGTTAAATATGTCTAACCAGTGAAAGGCTTGGATTTAGATAAGTAAAGCCAATCATATTTCCATAGTGGGGTGTTCTGGAGGATAAAAAAGCCAAGTATATGAGGACCAATGGCAACTTTTCCCTCAAAGAGCCGATTTCATCTCTACCAACCAGCAATAGAGATTAGTTATGTCCTATAGCATTTGAAGCATGTGTTGACCAATCACATTTCTGCGATTTGACCACCACTGTCATGGCAGCCAATCTGATTTAGAGAAACACAGCTTCGGATCAAGCTTATTCTTCGTGTATTGCTTTGCAACTCAAGCAAGTGGTGAGCAGTCGGGTCGTTGCAGTAAGTATAAAAAAATATTAGCCAATATTCCTCTAAAATGAATTACAAACAGTTCAAGCTATTTAGATCAAGGTGACACCCGTTTTGTTAAATGCGGACGACACTTAGCTCAATGTCTCTTTATTTTGTCTTGCAAGATTAGACCGTAAGGAATTGAATGGCAGTGACCAGTCGGCTTGTTTTTGCAGTGAAGAAATGTATGCGCCTTTTGTGAAACTGTATAATAAATAAATAATTGTTGTCCTGATACTTTTTGTTTTATCGTCGTGAACTACCTGCTTCTCGTTTATCCGAAAGAGAACCACCGTTTGAAATGTTATGCCGGAACTAGCTAGCTGACAAACTCAATGACTAGCAAGGCTGTTTAAATCGCCATATCGATAAACTGTTCTTAGCTAGCTAACCTTAGTATGGTGAAGTTAGCTAGCTAGGTAGCTAAATTTAGCTCACGAGTGGAGAGAAATATTCTGTCTTTCCTTATTTTCACAAAGACTGACGATATTTTTATATTTTCTGTTTTACTGAAACAACCTTGTTTAAGATGACTGTGTGGCACACATTTTAGAGACAGAGATGTTCTTTGTAACGTTATTTCAAGCAGTTTGGAATGAACCCCCAGCCTGACATGGTGCAGCACGGCGAGCTATGATGGCGACGTGACACACACAGTCAGATTGCGAGGCAAGCGGGAAGAAACACGCATTATTCTTCTTGTCTATGTGTAACGTCCTCTTTTTAAAAAGCTTTCGACTAATTATTTGAGGTCTATTTTAACAATCAGCATACAGTGAAAACTAGCTAGCTACACATTTTTGTACATCTGGAGGGAGGGGGCGGCTGCATCGAGCTTGAAAAGAATGCGTTAAGTAGCTAGCTAGTTTGTTAGCTAGTATATTTATTAATTTGTCCCAGTTTATAGCTATTCTGACACGTCTTTAATAATCTGCCATTACTATATTGTTTTACAGCAATCAAAACCAATCGAGCTGGACTCCCTCAAATAGTCTCTACGATGAAGGTAAGTCACTTGACTAACCTCAGTTGAAAACAGGAGTGAAGCCGACGCCTCTTTCACTTAGCTTGCAAAGAGACAGGGTCAACTGTATATGGTTGGCAACAACATGTCAACTTGAATGTGTCAGAATGTCAGGCTAATAATGTTTCACAATTAATTTAAATGTTGTCACGTTTTAATCTAGACATCACCATCACCTCTTCCTGAACAATATATTTAGATGAAAAATGCAACTTCACGTTTATGTGGCATATGATGGGTGTTACAAGTTCATGCTTCATGGACATTTCATTTAATAGTGGCCAAACTGTTTTGTTCCGAAGTAAGTACAATGATGCATGTTATGGCGCGTCTGTTTTTCTCACAGGCAGCAAACGAGCCTGCCTACCTGACCGTGGGGACGGAGGTCAGTGCCAAATACAGAGGTGCCTTCTGTGAGGCAAAAATCAAGACTGTTAAACGGATGGTGAAGGTTAAGGTAAGAGCACCACACAACAATGGCTCCAACCCAAATGGCAGCCTATTACCTTTTTTATAGTGCACTACTTCTGACCAGAACCCATAAGGTTATGGTCAAAAGTAGTGCATTATATAGGTAGTGTGTCATTTGGGACAATGACACTGTAATCAAACAAGGTAGTAAGTGGAATGGTCCATTATGTCAGCAAATGTTGATGTCCACATATTATAACAATATGTTTATATAGACAAGCTGATTGTCCAGTTTCGGGTGACAGTTTTGCTGCAAAAGAACCCCCCCCCCCCCCTTCTCTCGTATCTAGATATTAGTGTCTGCCAGTGGCATCTTTCAAGTAGAGACTTGTTCTATGAACAGTTTTCCTCAGTTTGTTTTATAAAGCATTAGGCAGTCTGTAACAGCCTACATAGTACCAGGTACACACTCCAAAAAAAGTTAATTTAGTCATGACATAATCATAACACAACAATAAACACAGGCGATGTTTTGATATTCTGCTGTTAAGCAGCAGGTAGTTTGTATTCAATTACTAACCTAATCTGTTGGCTTTAACATATGGTAATACACATGAATGTACATTAAATAGGGACTGATAATGCTTGGACATTGGATTAGCCAAGTCTTGTTTTGTATGTTTTTGAGCTATGGATAGGACTAGGAATTTAAGTTTTTTGTATTCAAAACCCATTGTGAAAATGTGGAGTTAGTGAACTGGTGAACCTGCTTCTAGTTGATGATGGTTATTGTTTAAAGACCAGATGATCCCCCACCAATCACCAGGTAGCAACATTGTGACCTGACCTTCTGTATTCTCCATTATTCTCCTTTGCTTTGCCACTTCCATTATAATTGTCACAAGGTCAGAGTTCCCTTGACTGATTGTTTCATGGGACATGGTATGTAGCCCCATTGAACTCTCTCCACATTAAACGTAGGCCGTCATTTGAAATAAGAATTTGTTCTTAACTGACTTGTCTAGTTAAATAAATAACTGATGTGAACAATGAGGAAACTGAGTTTGCAAGTGAAGGCACCATTCCCTGGTTATACTATAAGCACAAACCTACTACCGTATCATTGTCTTCCAGCACTGCCACGTGTAGCCCCTGAATACAGGAGTTAATCTAAAGTCCCTTGGGGACAGGTCAGGAAGGGAAGAGTTTTGTCTGTTACACAACTGAATTATTTCACCTTGACTGAACTTCTTATCTCATTCATTCTAATTCTTTGTCTCTCTCCCTAGGTGATGGTCAAAGGAGACACCACCTCGCAAGTTGTTCAAGATGATCAAGTGAAAGGACCGTTAAGGGTAAGTTGGAACTAACTGGCACCGCCAAACTCGTCACAGGAAGATAAAGAAAATATTAGTTAGTGTCCTTTTGGTTCTCAGAATAAATAATCTGTTAATCACATAATTCTAAGATCTGATCTGTCGGATACAACAATGGTGCTGTGCTTGTGACAGGAGTATATAGAACAGAGACAGTTGGTACATATTGGGTATTGTTGACGTAAAGCTTATGTATATTGCCTAATGGTCATGTGACTAATGCTCTGGCAAAGCACACTGATCACCTGTAACAACTGTAAGCATCAATGGTTGAAAATGGCCTCAGTTTTTCTTTCCTGATGTTTTCGAAGCCCTGTGTGGTTCCCTTTTCATTGTTTGAACATATGTGATAGGCTTTCACTCTGCTCAGGCACATTGTTCTTTATTTAGGGGAAGTCTCTTAACTTTTGCAGTTTTGAGTTCTTGTTGAAATGGGAGTAAAAGAGCAGAATGTATGAGGTGTCTCAGTCTCATCCCTTTGTTTCCTTTTGCAGGTGGGCTCCACAGTGGAGGTGAAGAGTGCAGAGGGGATCTGCAGTGAGGCAACCATCAACAAACTCACAGACGCCAGTTGGTACACAGTGGGCAAGTACAGCAACAACACCCAAACTAATATACAATACCTGCTCTTCAGTTAATGGGTAGCTGTCTGTTGGTTGCATTTCCCCCTTTTTCTCAACTTGCCTAATGGTTAATAACTATTTGTCTTTATAAAGTCCTTAGGAAGTCTCATATTTTGGTGTGACTTTTTTTCATGTGTTCCAGTGTTTGACGATGGGGATGAGAAGACACTCCGCAGGACGTCACTGTGTCTGAAGGGAGAAAGACATTTTGCTGAGAGCGAGGTAAAGGGACTAGTATTCTGACCTGACTCTTTTCTTAGCCATTTGATTTGCTGGCCTTTCCGTTATGTTACACGTTAACACATTGATTAAGCCCCCTCCTTTCACCTATCCCTCACATCTAGACGTTGGACCAACTGCCCCTAACCAACCCAGAGCACTTTGGCACCCCCGTCATCGGGAAGAAGGGAAACCGCGGAGGGAGGAGGTCATCTCAGGCTCAGTAAGTTGACCGTTCTTTTACTTTTGGCTATAGGGAACCACACCGTTCTTTTACTTTTGGCTATAGGGAACCACACCGTTCTTTTACTTTTGGCTATAGGGAACCACACCGTTCTTTTACTTTTGGCTATAGGGAACCACACCGTTCTTTTACTTTTGGCTATAGGGAACCACACCGTTCTTTTACTTTTGGCTATAGGGAACCACACCGTTCTTTGCTTTAGATACAGTCTTATGACTTAACAAGCATTACCTCTTACATTTACCAGTATCATTTTAATCTATAGCAAACATGCTTCTTGAAATGCTCTGCCTGCATACATTCAGACATGGTCATTTATATACAACAACATAGCAAGATATATAGGCCCATATAGGCCTTTGTGATTGATACAGCGTTGAGCTACTATAAAGCTCTGTAGAAGCTTTTGACTGAGACTAAAGGTTTTGACGGAGACGGACTATAGCTTCTGACCTGTAACAATTCTGTTCTGATGGGGAGTCCTGTTGTTCAACTCCTCAGTGCGGACGATGACAAGGAGTCGTCTTCCAGTGAAGGTGACAATGAGGACAGGAGGAGGCTAAACGATGACCTGATGGGTAAAGTGGCCAGTGTTCAGACTGGGACAGAGCGGACATCCTGGTACCTGGCCCTGGTGAGTCACAACCTGCACAGCCCCAGTTACACACAGTGTTTTTTTCTCTGCGCTCTTTCACTTTCTGTCCTGCTCTCTTTCACTTTCTCTCTTGCTCTCAATATGTATGGTATAATTAAATGTCCCTAGATCTTAGCAGCCATTGACAAGTTAGAGTTGTGCAGATCAGGGAAGTTTCAATCTTTCACATTCAGCTACACTTGTCCTACCTGCTAATTGAGAAGTGTCATGGAGATGTTAGTTCTGTTCATACAACCACCTGAAAAATAACTCCTTGTGAAACTGAAAGCAAATGGTCAAAAACCCCCCTAGACCTTTGGCCCTTGTTGTATGATTGTTCCTAACTGTTCTTTATTTGTTCTGTCTAGGTGATATCACCCAGCTGCAATGATGACTTGACAGTCAAGAAAGACCAATGTTTAGTCAGATCATTTGCAGACTCCAAATTGTAAGCGTTGTGCATCCTGCTTTTACATCATACAGTTTTAAAGAATTCCCAGTTCATTTACAAACATGTCTTGGTATATGTTTGCCCTGCCATGCAATGTAAATACACATGTATAATGTAAATTGCTGTTGCAGTCTTCTTAGAATTGGTACTTAAAAATAAAAATAAATCTGAATGCACATTTAGATGTTTGTTGTTTTTCAGTCACACTGTGGCAAGAAAGGAGATCCATGAAGTGAACATGGACAGCATCTCTAACCCTGAGTTCTCACCGAGGAAAGGTAAGGATGGCTCAACTAGGGAGCTCAACACTTACAATTCCAGTAAGTTCAAAAAATGAATGGTATGTTTATTTCAACTGAATTGAGATGAAATTGACCTGTAGGCCTAACTCTTTACTTAGGGGGCTTTCACCAAATTGGTTCGGAGCGGTTTTTCCGAACTCTGGCGCATTTCCCACCCTTAGTTCGGTTCGTTTGGACTGGTGTGAACACTATGCGCACTAAACAACTCACCGTGGTTCGCTCAAAAAGGGTGGTCTCAGTCCGATTCCATTCTTACCGTGGTGCGGTTCGCTGCAGGTGAGAACGCAGTCCGAACCAAACAGGAAAATACCCAAGGAGTATTATTGGTTGTTTGACTGCGTGCATTTGATAAAATGCACGTAGTACCATTACTTTATCTCTGAAACATTCTGTGAGTAGCAGCGCATTTTGTGATCGCATCCAGGCTATACCGGGGATATAGGCTATTCACATCCCAGTTAGAGCGGCTATTGTGGCTGTTCCCTTCCGAATTTTGTTGAAAGACCAAAGCGAAAGTAATATGAAGTTTGCGACAAGTTATGCTTCTTGGTAATCATAGACGGATTGAACTTGATACTTTTTCCCCAAGAAACAAATGACTTGCATGAACTCGGGGTTTTGTTTGGACATTTAGCAATGTGAAACCAACTGGACCAGATTTGGGTGGGGGGACGTCGACAACAACAATGTAACATAATCTAAGTCTAAGTCTGATATGAACTATGTGTGAAAGTACCCTTTTTCTGGCTACTCTCAGGGTTGGATGAGGCAGTGCATTTCCTCAAGACCAAGGTAGTTCCTGACAGTTGGAAGATGGACATGAGTGAGATTTTAGAATCCTCCAGCAGTGACGAGGAGGACACAGAAGGAAAGGAGAGTGACGACGATGATGATGATGATGAGGAGGAGGAGGAGAAGGAGGAGGAGGGAAAGGAAGATGCCAATGATGAGGTAAGAAGAACACTGTTTTAGTCTGGCGTGTTATTTTAAGACTACAAGTAAGTCACTTTCCTTTTAGATGCTGATTAGGCCATAGCCTTTTTATATTCATAAATGAAGTCCTATCAGTTTTGACAAGGCAGTAGCTTATCCAGTGTTTTGACTGTTTACTGACCTGTGTTATACTCTACTAACAATGACCACTACAACCTGCTTGAATAGCTACTCATTTATGGAGAGAGAAAGGAAGTTATCACTCTCTTTGCTGCATATTAATTTTGTCGTGATAAGCTTTATCTGAGGGCCGGCTCTCAGTAATGTAAACCCAGCTGTCTATTGTAGTGACCTCACCTGCTCTGAGAATGAAGTTGACTTGGCACCATGCATTCATTGCATTCCCTTTCTGACATCTTGTGGCTACTGAGCCACCTTGATTGAGCCAGACTCCCAATAGACCCTGATTGCGTCCCAAATGACACCCTATTCCCTCTTAGTGTACTATTTTTGACCAGGGCCCATAGGGAATAGGGTGCCATTTGGGACTTAGTCCCAGTGTGTGGGAAAGCCCCTTCCTCGAACAACAATGGTTCTTTCTGCTCCCAGAGTTTGGGACAAATGGCCATTCGTGTGGTTTCAGACACTGTTCCCATAGCAACTGGCAGCTACTTCCTATCGTTTTAGAGAGGGGCTGTGGGGATTGGCTGAGGGCCAGTGGAGGCTCCTGACTCGAGTTCTTTCTACCTCTGCTGCTTGTCATAAAGGCTTTGCTTCTCATGAGTGAAATTGGTTCACTTCACTGTGTATTTGCTTGTGTCTGGGGCACTTGGCAGTCAAGGTATAATTCACACATTACATATCACAGCCTACATAGATTACAATGGCATGGACATTGTTGATTTTTCTTTCTAGTTCCTCCATTTTAGACTTCAGTGTACAGTGACAGTATCTGTTTAGTAATATTTGTACAGTGCATTCAGACCTCTTGACTTTTTCCACATTTTGTATGGATTATAATTTTTCCCTCATCAATCTACACACAATACCCCATAATGACAAGGTAAAAACGTTTTTTTTAGAAATTAAAAAAACGAAAATATCACATTTACATAAGTATTCAGACCCTTTACTCAGTACTTTGTTGAAGCACCTGTGTCAGCGATTACAGCCTCGAGTCTTCTTGGGTATGACGCTACAAGCTTGGCACATCTGTATTTGGGGAGTTCCTCCCATTCTTCTCTGCAGATCGTCTCAAGCTCTGTAAGGTTGATGGGGAGTGTCGCTGCACAGCTATTTTCAGGTCTCTCCAGAGATGTTCGGTCGGGTTCAAGTCCGGGCTCTGGCTGGGCCACTCAAGGACATTCAGAGACTTGTCCTGAAACCACTCCTGCATTGTCTTGGCTGTGTGCGCAGGGTCGTTGTCCTGTTGGAAGGTGAACCTTTGGCCCAGTCTGATGTCCTGAGCACTCTGGAGCAGGTTTTCATCAAGGATCTCTTTGTACTTTGCTCCGTTCATCTTTGCCTCGATCCTGACTAGTCTCCCAGTCCCTGCCACTGAAAACCATCCCCACAGCATGATGCTGACACCACCATGCTTCACCGTAGGGATGGTGCCAGGTTACCTCCAGATGTGACGCTTGGCATTCAGACCAGAGAATCTTGTTTCTCATGGTCAGATTCCTTGGGTACCTTTTGGCAAACTCCAAATGGGCTGTCATGTGCCTTATACTGAGGAGTGGATTCCGTCTGGCGACTCCAACATAAAGGCCTGATTGGTGGAGTGCTGCAGAGATGGTTGTCCTTCTGGAAGGATCTCCACAGACAAACTCTGGAGCTCTGTCAGTGACCATCGGGTTCTTGGTCACATACCGACCACGGCTCTTCTCCCACAATTGCTCAGTTTGGCGGGGCGGCCAGCTCTAGGAAGAGTCTTGGTGGTTCCAAACTTCTTCCATTTACGAATGATGGAGGCCACTGTGTTTTCGGGAACCTTCAATGCTGCAGAAATATTTTGGTACCCATCCCTAGATCTGAGCCTCGACACAATCCTGTCTCGGTGCTCTACGGACAATTCCTTCGACCTCATGGCTTGGTTTTTGCAAAAATTTCGAAAAACCTGTTTTCCCTTTGTAATTAAGGGGTATTGTGTGTAGATTTCTTAGGACTTTTGAATATTTTTTTTTTCATTTAAGATTAAGTCTGTAACGTAACAAAATGTGGAGAGAGTCCAGGGGTCTGAATACTTTCTGAAGGCATATCTATGGCCCTGGATGCTGTGAATAGGTAACACACCGTACAATATGATTCTCTGAGAATGGTTTCGCAAACTCATCGGAAGTTATGATGACATGTTTCTCTTGGCTATCGGATTACCCATTTAAGTGAGTGAGTGTTAAATATATTTAACCATTAAATCTGTCCTTGAATTTAACCTACACTAAGTTGTTTTGCCCAAGTAACAGAATGTGCAACGACTTAAGAGGCAAAGCATGAGCTCAAAATAATCTCAGCACCTGACTGACTACTGGCCTTGGCATACATTAAATCTTCCTCTGCTCTAGTAGCATTGCTACCGCTACGGGAATGTATTAGTTATGTCAAGACTGATGGCTTGCATGTCACCTTGTGTACTCTGCTGGACTAGTCAGTAGAGACGATGGTTTTTGTCTTTATGATTTATTTTTTTTAAGTAACCTTTTTACCAGGTTAGTTGCATTGATATTTTGACTCAAGTGTGTTTGTCGAGACCGTGTCAAATTAGCAGCACACTCAATGAAGGATAATTGTCAGTTCATGTCTAATTTGCATATATAACCAAGGTGTATGTTTCCTGCAGCCTGAGGATGAGGCGGACCCAGAGGAGAGGGATCACTTCCTGCAGCAGCTGTATAAGTTCATGGAGGATCGAGGTGAGCCTTCAGCCCTGTCCCATTTATCTTCTAGCCTGTCTACGTCCCAAATGGCATCCTATTCCCTATATAGTGCCCTACTTTTGACCAGGGACTATATAGGGAATAGGGTACCATTTTGGGATGCAGCCCTGAATTGTGCATTACCTCACTCACTAACCCACAAGAGTTTGAAACCATTGGATTGATGTAAGAAATATGGTGGAATACTCCACACCAATCCAGTGCTTTTACATCCTTGAGAGAGTGAATAAGTGCACACGTCAGGGAGAAGAATGGGAAATAATTGGCGATCTTTCATATGACTTTTACTGCACGCACACACTACCTGGCCTGGCTCTGAATTCCCCATCCATCTTTCATTTGATTTCACTGTAGGTCTTTGTAACACAATACATTCTAATCACTCATTCAATGACAACCCATGAAATAAAAAGGATCCTCCTGTGATTTTTCAATGCCCTAAAATGGGCTACTTTTCCTCTGTGTAACGTCACTCTGCTCTTCTCATCCTTTCCTCTTCAGGGACGCCAATTAACAAGCCTCCTGTGCTCGGCTACAAGGATCTGAACCTCTTCAAGCTCTTCAGGCTAGTCTACCACCAGGGGGGCTGTGACAAAGTGAGTGTATCATCTCTACAGCTTGCTCTCCCTCCCTCTTCGGAGTCCTCTTCACTGCAGCGGCAGGCAGACTGTCTGGTCTCGTCTAATGTGAACAACCTGTTCTCTCCAGCTTTGCCTTGACTCTCCTGCACCTCTGTAAGCAAAATTGCAGCGTGTAGCTTTTTAGTGGACTATCAAGGGGTGTCTGTCTGGCTGGTGTTTTGCACATCGGCTGCTATGAGGGCAAAGAAAACAGGCCTGCAAAAACGACTTAACAATTTGGACTCGCTCGATCAAGTGATGTTGGTAGCGTTTTGTCTCAGTACCTCTGTTTCTTTTGTTGAATATATTCTTGATGTAGCGTAGCCTACATGAATGGTTATTGTGATGGTGTTTTTTTGCAGATTGAAAGTGGATCTGTGTGGAAACAAATCTACATAGACCTTGGCATTCCCGTCCTAAACTCTGCTGCCTCCTACAATGTGAAGACTGCCTATAGAAAGTAGGTGTTTGATCACTTCATTCAGACTTACTAACGCTCTTTACCATATGGTTCTTTCTTTTGAAGCTGTTGAGTCATTTTCTGTTCTTCAAACTGTATTTTAGGCCAGATTACTGTAAAGCACTTGTGAAATATGTTGCTGTAAAAAAGGCTTTATAAATAGATTTCATTGATTTGTGTTTTTATGCACCAAGATTGTTTCTAAGTGTTGTGAGTGATGTCTACTGTGCTTGAGGGAGTGCTAATACATTGTGTGTGTGTGTGTAGGTACCTGTATGGCTTCGAGGAGTACTGTCGCTCAGCCTGCATCGTCTTCAGGACCATCCACCACAGCGAGGATCTGCCAGCTTCCCAGTCCCAGACAGAAGAGAAGGCTGCCCAGATCCCTGAGGTGAAGGAGTGCCAGGGCCCAACACCATCCGTCAAAACTGAGTCTGCTGCGGCCATGGAGGACAAGCCTGCCCAGGAGGAGGCAGAGTCGGGGAGCGAGAGCGACAAAGATGTCTCCTCTCCTAGGGTTAGTAAGAGTTGTATTTAGTTTTTTTGTCGTAATTTGTACATGACACTGAAGACAATTCAATTTTGGACTCTGTTAGATTGAAATCCTGTTCAGTTTCATGGTCAGTCAGCGTGACCAGGGTAGGTTCTCTTTCATTGAGATGGCTTTCTACTGTTCCTTCCCTCGGATCTTCTTTCAATGCGTTTTGAGAAGGAGCCGGGGGAGGATGCGAGGAAATACATTTGAGACGGAGCTGTAGGTAGTTTTGCTGCAGGCAGCCTAGGGTTCCTCCTCCACAGACGCTAATCACTTTACTTTCTTCTTTATCTCAGGGGAGGAGACGGTGCACTGTGACCCCGGTCAAAGCTGAGGTGAAGGAGCCCTCAAAGCTGGAGAAGATCAAAGAGAAGGAGGAGCAGAGTGGTGTGGGGAAGACCAGCGGAGAGGAGACTGGAGGTCCGAGAGACGACAGCAGGTCAGATGGAGGGGACACCCCGGGGAACAGACGTAGCCGACGCCTGGAGGAGTCCGATAAAGAGTCTGAGGACGAAGAGGAGGAGGAGTTGGAGGATGAGGAAGACAGCGAGAGGAGAGTCGGAGAAAGGTACAGTTGAATGTTAATGAACTATCAGTGTAAAATAAATGGTGATCGAATTCATGGAATGTTCAAGATGATGTAATAATTGAATGTCACCTCAGGGCATCAAGTCTATTAGCTGCCAAATGTTAATCTTCTCAAGTTCCTCTATTTTGTACTTGTCAGGATGTGTGGCCATTGAACTGACTAGAATGCCATGAATTGTGTAACACACAAACAGGAGGAATGTGATTACAATCGAAGTGTGGTTTCGCATACTTGCTGAAGTCTTGTGATGTCATGTTTCAGGGTTGGTTTCCTATTGGATGGCATTGCTGCAGATATTTTTGTTGTTGCTGTAACGTGCAGAGCTAATGGTCATATTTACTAGGAAGCAAACTGACCGAAAGGTGGAGGGATTATCTGAATTTGTCCAATAAGAAACTCACATTTTCGTTGTAAAACGGTTTGCTACGGTGTGAACTAATGAATACGACCCATTTCTATCATGTGAAATTGGAGTAGTGCTTGAAGTACTGACTGAAGAGCTTCGTCGCTGAGTTTGAGGGCCTTGTTCGGATGGCTCTACAGTGAGCCCAAAGGTATTTTTTAGGACTCTTTTGTTAGATCACGGAAAGGGGGTCTGTAGAAATCCCTTAAAGTGGCAATGTAACTTTTTGGGGGACCTGACCAATTTCACATAGATCTATAACTCACATTTCTATCATTCTACTTGAAAGCAAGTCTAAGAAGCGGTAGACCTGTTCTGTGTGCTATTTCTATGCTTCATCAATCAAATTTATTTATAATGCCCTTACATCAGCCAATGTCACAAAGTGCTGTACAGAAACCCAGCCTAAAACCCCAAACAGCAAGCAATGCAGATGTAGAAGCACGGTGGCTAGGAAAAACTCCCTAGAAAGGCCAGAACCTAGGAGGAAACCTAGAGAGGAACCAGGCTCTGAGGGGGGCCAGTCCTCTTCTGACTGTGCTGGGTGGAGATTATAACAGAACATGGCCAAGATGTTCAAACGTTCTTAGATGACCAGCAGGGTCAGATAATAATAATCACAGTGGTTATAGAGGGTGCAACTGGTCAGCACCTCAGGAGTAAATGTCAGTTGGCTTTTCATAGCCGATCATTCAGAGTTAGGTAGGCAGGTACGGTAGAGAGAGAGTCAAAAACAGCAGGTCCGGGACAAGGTAGCACGTCCAGTGAACAGGTCAGGGTTCCATAGCCACCGGTAGAACAGTTGAAACTGGAGCAGCAGCATGACTAGGGACAGCAAGGAGTCATCAGGCCAGGTAGTCTTGAGGCATGGTCCTAGGGCTCAGGGAGAGAGAGAGGGAGCATACTTAAATTGACACAGGACACCGGATAAGACAGGAGAAATACTCCAGATATAACAGACTGACCCTAGCCCCCCGAGACACAAACTATTGCAGCATAAATACTGGAGGCTGAGACAGGAGGGGTCAGGAGACACTGTGGCCCTGTCCGACAATACCCCCGGACAGGGCAAAACACACCCACTTTGCCAACCTACTACCCTGAGACAAGGCCGAGTTAAGCCCATGACGATCTCCCCCAGGCACGAACCCGAGGGGGGTGCCAACTTAAGTCTTTTTGTTTTTGCATCTTCAGTTTTGTACACCAGCATCACAGCTGAATAAATATTTTCTGTTATGCAAAAATATATTTCACAGCGGTTTAGATGGTACAATGATTCGCTACACCAGTGGTTTCCAAAACATTTTATAGTCCAAATGTTGTTTTTTGCCATCATTGTAAGCCTGCCACACACACACTATACAATACATTATTTAAACATAAGAATGAGTGAGTTTTTTTGTCACAAACCTGCTCGTGGGAAGTGACAAAGAGCTCTTATAGGACCAGGGCACAAATAATAATAATCAATAATTTTGCTCTTTATTTAACCATCTTGCATATTAAACCTTATTTGTTCATCAAATTGTGAATAACTCACCACAGGTTAATGAGAATGGTGTGCTTGAAAGTATGCACATAACTCTGCAATGTTTGGTTGTATTGGAGAGTCTCTTAAATAATTTCCCACACAGTCTATGCCTGTATTTAGTTTTCATGCTAGTGAGGGCCGAGAATCCACACTCACATAGGTACGTGGTTGCAAAGGGCATCAGTGTCTTAACAGTGCGATTTGCCAAGGCAGGATACTCTGAGCGCAGCCCAATCCGGAAATCTGTCAGTAGCTTCGGATTAAATTAAATTTTCACAGAACCGCTTGTTGCAATTTTGATGAGGCTCTCTTGTTCAGATATCGGTAAGTGGGCTGGAGGCAGGGCATGAAAGGGATAACGAATCCAGTTTGTGTCATCCGTTTTGGGAAAGTACCTGCGTAATTGCGCACCCAACTCACTCAGGTGCATCGCTATTTCACATTTGACATTGTCTGTAAACTAGATTTCATTTGCACACAAAAAATCATACAATGATGGAAAGATCTGTGTGTTGTCCTTGTTAATGCAGACCGAGAGGAGCTCGAACTTCTTAAAGCATAGCCTCAATTTTGTCCCGCACATTGAATATAGTTGGAGAGTCCCTGTAATCCTAGATTCAGATCATTCAGGGCGAGGGGAAAAAACATCACTCAGATACGCCAGTCTTGTGAGAAACTCGTCATCGTGCAAGTGGTCAGACAAGTGAAAATTATGGTCGGTAAAGAACTTTAAGCTTGTCTCTCAATTAAAAACAAAACAAAACATGTCAATACTTTGCCCCTTGATAACCAGCGCACTTCTGTATGTTGTAAAAGCTTTACATGGTCGCTGCCCATATCATTGCATAGTGCAGAAAATACACGAGAGTTCAGGGGCCTTGCTTTAACAAAGTTAACCATTTTCACTGTAGTGTCCAAAACATCTTTCAAGCTGTCAGGCATTCCCTTGGCAGCAAGAGCCTCTCGGTGGATGCTGCAGTGTACCCAAGTAGCGTCGGGAGCAACTGCTTGCACGTGCGTTACCACTCCCCTGTCATGGCTTTTGCGCCATATGTACAGATACCAACATGAGCAGCAGCTACGTTTAGCTACATACGGAACGTTAGCGGAATTCCCATGAGAGAGTAAAGGTTAATGTGATTGGATGTTAATTATTTCACTAGGCTACCTTTATTTGATATTGTGTTTAGCTGAACACTAGATGGTTTAATTTTATTTTTGGCAGTGAAACGAGGCTACTCGGGCGAGGGGGGGAGAAAACAAAACTCACCCAAATGTATAGCCCCATTGGAAAATATAAATGGACTGTTTGAAAATGTGAAGGGGAAAACATTTTATAAAAAACAAAAAAACAAACGTGAATCACATTTTTATTTTGCATACGTACCCCAGTTTGGGAATACCTGCTCTACACTATACTAGCTTATTTTGTCACAAACTGAAATTAGGTGAACTAAGAGTTTTAGCAACCAGGAAATAGCGGAGCAATATCTGCATACGCCAAGCTACTTAGTTGCACTATCAGGGTAAAGCAATGTGTTCTACTCCTTTTCATCAGAACCCTGGGATTTTGCATCTTTGTGGACAGAGGTCAGCTCAGCTGCTCCATTTTATGTTGAACAAAGTTTGAAGCAGGTTTGCATTCATTAATGCACGTTGTAGAAAACTATAGCAGAACGTTATGCAGCTGAAAACCTTTTGCAACAAAGTTACAAAAGTTCAGTTTAATCCCTCCCAGTTTGGTTCCTAGTGAATACACCACAGTATTGGCAGTGTTTAATAACCTGCTTTTGGATGTTAGCTAGCTTTATTTTTGTGAATGTGCACCGTAAGATTTGAAGGCTCTCGGGGACAGCCTTTAACCGTGTGTGTGTGTGTGGACAGGGGTGAGGACGAAGACTCTGAAGACTCAGTAACAGGGACTAAGGTGAAGGTAAAGTACGGTCGAGGGAAGACCCAAAAGATCTACGAGGCAAACATCAAGAAGGCAGAGAACGATGATGGAGGAGATGTCCTCTACCTGGTTCACTACTACGGCTGGAACGTCAGGTAACCCACAGACACATGCTTCCATTCTCACCCACCTGAAAGAGATGATAGGGATTTTATGATTCGCTGTCTTGATCACGGCAGTATTTTCAGTATTACTTTTCCACCTTTATCTGTTTTTGAAGTGACTTTGACTTTCAATGTAATATTTTGCTACTTAGTGCAAGTATGTTTATTGTATGTGTATAATCTGAGAGATGAATGAGTGGGTCTAGCTATAGGGTTAATGGCTTAATTTCCCCTCTAGGTATGATGAGTGGGTCAAAGCAGACCGGATAATCTGGCCTGTCGACAAGGGCGGAACAAAAAAGAAACAGAAAAAGAAAGTGAAGAATAAAGAGGAATGCGAGAAGGAGGACGACAAGCAGGGGAAGCTGTGTGGCTTGAAGCGAGGTCGCCCTCTTCTTAGAACCACCCCCGCCAGCGCCAACCGCAGCGTCTCCAAGACCCCCAGCAGTGAGGGGCGCTCCAGCAGCAAGAGCAAATCTGATGTATCAGCCCTGCCCAACGGAGAGGGTAAGAGACCCGACACCTGTACTTAGGTACCAGCATGTAACATGACACCATGGGTGATTCTTGAACCCTGGCTTCCTTTTCTCCCATCTCCTCCTCATCGATCATCAGTATTATGGAGAGGGTAAGACCGTGGGGCTCGTTCAGCAGGCTGTAATCTTATACAATGTTCAGACCGAAATGTATTATTATATAGAACTGAGATCGTTGTCTGTCATGTAGAATAGTGAATCGTGACAGCTCTTGATTTGATTTGTCTGTCTGTGTAAACAGGTACCCCTCGCCGACGCACAAGAAGAACCTCTGGGATGTATGACTCGGACAGGGATTCTACCTCCAATGGTAGGTCAACATACCTCTAGATGCAGTATAGTCACTAGTTTAATTAGGATAACTATGATAGTCCACATCTAAGAATGATTAGAGGGTGTTTCTGGCCATGGAAGGCTGGTTTTACCAGACACCGATTAAACTTAGTCCTGGACTATGAAGCCCTTTCAGTGGAGATTGATTTTGAGTCCAGGACTAGAATTAATCTGTATGGGGAAACTGCCCCTTGGTGTTTGGGAAGTAATTGTTATTTTAAGGATTGAAGCCTGGACTTTTGGATGCAAGCTAACCCTTGATGTCCCCCCTCTCTACTTCTGGTAGAAGAATCGGGGAACTCGTCAGAGGACAGTGAGTCAGAGGATTCTCCTGAGAAGAAGCCTGCGTGGGCGGAGAGGACAGACCCCGCCACGGCCCGTAAGCAGGAGGAGGAGGAGGACCGGAGGGTGGAGAGAGGAAGAGCAGAGGCAGCGGCCGCCGCTGCAGCCCAGGTCGCAGCCCAGGACCAGCCCCCCAGCAGCCCTCAGGAGAAGGAGCAGCAGGAGGACACGCTCCCTGAGAGGAGGGAGCCGGAGAAAGCTGAGGAGCAGCCCCAGGTGCCCCCCATGACCCCTGAACCCGACAGAACCAAGGAGGAGGACCCCCCTACCCCGAAATCCCCCAGGTCTAAAGCAGCACGTAGATGTAACGTTCGCGAGCCAGAGAGGAACACCAACAATGACACTGGCTCTGAAACGCCCACCAAAACCACCATCATCATCACCACCACCACTCCCAACTACACTGAGACCGAGTCATCTCCCTGCCCGCGCCCCCTGAACAGGCAGGATGAGCCCATGGTGGTCCTTCATTGTCTCCCTGCTGAGCACATTCCTAGCATCCCCGACCTTCCCACCATGGACTCGGACACAGACTCGGCCACGGAGGAGGAGATCTGCAGGGAGGAGCGAGGTGTGGTCAAGCGTAAAGCCACTGAGCAGAGGACGCCGGAGAAGAAGGTGCGTCTGGACAGGAGGGAAGAGACGACCAAGATGGACTCGCCCGCCAGGCGGCCCGCTGACTCGCCCGCCAGGCGGCCCGCTGACTCGCCCGCCAGGCGGCCCGCTGATTCGCCCGCCAGGCGGCCCGCTGACTCGCCAGAGTGGAGGCTGGAGGCAGGGGGACAGAGAGGCGAGGAGCGCCTGACGCCAGCAAAGGGTAAAACAGAGCCCGAGGCTAAAACAGAGATGCCTGCCCTCACTCCGGAGGTGCAGTGTCAAGGTCTAGGAGAGGGAGGCGTAGCAGGAGGTCGACCCAGGTTGGAGCAGCTAGCCTCTGGGGTCGAGGAGGAGGTGATGCCCCAGATCGGCCCTGAGGCGCTGGTCTGTCACGAGGTGGATCTGGACGACCTGGATGAGAAGGACAAGACCTTAGCAGAAGACCTCCTAATGATGATGAGTCAAGGGAAGGTCCATGCTCCCCCTCCGTCCAATGCCTCCTCCCACCAGACCCACAACAACCCTCCTCTGTCCTCGGGGGGCGCTGCTCCTCCACTCTGCTCCCCCACCTCTGCCCCCAGCCCTGATGAGTCCCACAGCACCAAGAGTGAGAGCGACGTCCCCATCGAGGTGGACAGTGTAGCCGGGGAGTCTCAGGAGGGGCTTGGTGATAACGAGTCGGCCAACTCAAACTGCTTTGAAGCTAGCACCAGCTCCAGCAACTCCAGCATGTCACTACAGGAGAGGGACACCAAGGACAGAGGTGGGTCATACAAAGACAAATACAATGGCATAGAATAGGCTATCTTAGGGACGTGACAAAGGGCACATTTTTCTTAACATTGAAATTGCCATATTTTTTTTTTTGTTAAAACGATTTAAATCATAATTTCAGAATGAAGAATATTGTCCTATTTCGTATGGTCACAATGAAGTTCTATCTACCGCAGTCATAGGCTGAATCTCAAACCCAACACTTGACTCCTAAGCCCTCTTATCGAGTGGCCACTTACTGTTGTTTGATAGCGACCACTCGAGTCTGCAATGAGCATTGAGACGATGCGCACTCAACGTCCAAACTGCCGCTTACCAATATCCAAAAAATCTATTTGCGAGAATTGTGTCCTTCGACCTGTCTTGTGCATGACTCACTCGCTGTGAAACTGGGGCAGACAGACGCATATACTGATAGACAGTGAGAAAGTTATAAAAAACAAAATGACATCTCCTATTCCTGCCCAAAATGTGCAATTTATATCGGTCGCCAGTGATTTCATCAGCTGATTTAGGTTATAACCTGACTTCTGCTTGTTAGCTTCACTGACACAGGGATGGAATTTTAGCTGGATAACTATGGCTGTTGGGCACTATACTGACAAACGGCGTGTATTTATGATAGTTTGACAGCTTGCTGATGAAGTTGTAGACATACTCCCAGCAGTCAGTCCATACTTCAGCATGCTTCCAAAGCACAGCCAGGCAGCAGTAGACTCGGTACTGTACTGACTTGGGGCAGAGCAGGCTGTTCGCTGCTGTCACAACTCGCTTGCCTTTCTCTGCCATTTTTCCAACATGGTGAAGATGACTTGCGGTGTGCTTTATATCTGTGGCAAATAATTTGATGAATGCGTATCTCCTAACGTTACAGCATTGTTGTGTTTAGGTATTTGTAAAAAACAAAACAAAAAACAACCTTGATTATGATAGACCTGTTAATGGGCATTTTGTGAGAAATGCAGTGATTTGGCCCTCTGAAATAAAAATTCTCAATATTCTCCCTTTCACGATCAGGTCAGAAAAGGTTGATGGACTGCCATATGAGTTCTTCTGCAAAGAAGCAGAAGCGAAACCAGAAACGGCCAAGCACAACATCCAAAATTGATAAGAACGGAGCAGGTACGTTTCATTGTTCAATTCCATTAATGGCAGGCTGTCAACTCGCCCCCCAAAAAACATGTAAATGTTTGAATCCTTCTTGGCAGTAATGTGATTTGTGGCTTCAAATAAAGTATTTAAAATGTGTGTGACCACAGGGCACAGCAGTGACAGTGAGGACCTGGCTGTCATGGACACCTCTAGTAAGATGACTCCAGTGCAACACTCCAGGTCTAAAGGAAGCCAGAAGCTGCTCTCTCCCAACAGTAAGGAGCTAGAGAAATACAAGCACAAAGACAAGCAGTCCTCCTTCCCCTCCCCTCGCACGTACAAGTGGACCTTCCAGCTCAGTAAGTAGAACTAACCACTTATCCCTTATCTCAGGTGTTAAGGATGAGGAATAACAACAGGGGCCGGTTTCCCAGACAGACTAAGCCTAGTGCTGGACTAAAAAAACTATTATGACTAGGCTTAATCTGTGTCTGGGAAACTGGCCCTAGGAGTTTGGATTTTAGCCTTAATTTTGTGAATATTCTTAAATGCAATATTGTATTCAGTGTTCTAAATGAATTGGTTTTGAAAGCATGCATAGCGTTATAGCTGAATGGTCAAAGTGTGTTTGTTTTTATTTGTTCTGACCTTTTACAATAAGAACTTTTGTGCGTCTCTGAGCAGATGAACTGGACAGCATGACAAGTGCTGAGAGGATATCCTTCTTACAAGACAAACTACAGGATATAAGGAAGTATTACATGTCACTCAAGTCTGAAGTGGCCTCCATAGACAGGAGGCGAAAGAGGTTAAAGAAGAAGGAAAGAGAAGGTAATATGGCTTTTCCTCCGTTCCTCCTGTCAACTCTGATTTCGCTGAAGACTCAATGTTCTTCTAGTCCTCAGTCATGTTCCAGAGCAAACTGCTTGAATAGCTTTGTATTGTAATGCTTTACTTGGAATATTTCCTTAGTGTGTTTTTGGCACACATACAGCTGTCGACCCTTGTCCTCCCTCTCCTAGTACTGTCTGTTGCTTTCATTGTAATGTTTTGCTTTGTTTCCATGGTCTCTTTGCTCACCACAATAATTTGTAGAGTATGAAAGACTGATACAGCTGTCTAACCTGGTCTCTCCTCCTTCCCAGTGTCCCACACCACAGCGTCAACGTCGTCCGGCTCGTCGGACACTGGGATGAGCCCCTCTGCCTCGCCCACTCAGAACACTGTGGCTGTCGAGTGTAGGTGATGACACGCCTCCTCCCCCATGGCGATCACCTTACCCATCTCTGCCTGCCAGCCCAGCATCCCGCTGCCTCCCTGGAGACACAGGGTACATCTGAAATGGCACCCTATTCCCTATATAGAGAATATATTTTGACCAGAGACCCTGGTCAAAAGTAGTCTACTATATATGGCATAGGGGTGGCACTCGCGTACTGACACATAGGAGCAAGCGGCCTAAAGCACTCGACTGCCCCCCTCGGTCTCCTTTCACCCCTTATCCTTTCTACCGTATCCCGTCCACCACTTTCCTGCCTCGTAGTCATTTTAGTCCACCTATAGCAGTCGTCAGGAAATGGATTCCATGTGAGTTGAATGTAAAGGAAACTACAAACCCGAGAGACCCCGTCAGACTCCATCCTTGAACAGTCCATGGCACTTTTCTCCTCCCGCTCTGTCAGAACCACAGAAACATATAACCTCCTCTGGTTCCCCAAACGGGACCAATCTGGATGCAGTAATGAATCAATAATGTCCCAGACAGAACCAGACAAATGCAATGTATGTAACCTACAATGTAAAGGGTTCCTACCTATGTTAATAATGGTCACTTAACCAGCTGGACATGGTTTGCAAGAAGGTAAATTATGTTCGCTTGCACCATCAGAACTGCCAAAGTACTAGTGTTACAGCAGAGTGCCCTATTTTGGAAAAGTGTGAAATTCAATTGTGAAAGGGAATGTAGTTTACTGAAAACTGCAGCTGTTGTCTTCCACTATTGGAGTGTCAGCACAGATGAATTATGCAAACTATTTTTTAGTTCTTTTTAAGAAAAGTAATTTAAAAAATAAGAAAAAGGTTTACAGTGGAACAAGAGAATGATTTCAGTGGACTAATTTCCTTTGCGAGTGTATTTTGCCGTTTTATATGTAATTGCAGAGTTTTTATTTTAGTATGGAAAATTTCAAAACTATATATATCACAGCAGTGAAGTTATTTAATGAAAGATTTCTCGAACTGAAAGTGTAAAATAAAGTCATAGTTTGCTTTGTTAAATATATTTATTCTGTTAGTGGAGACTTTTGTATTTTTTACAATATAGATACATGAACCTTCCACAGTTTGGACAATGGGAAAGTATATCGAAATAATGTAATGTGCTCATCTAAAAGCAGGCTTTGACTGTGTTTCAATTGGGGAGCTACTATGCAGTATATACACTGTGTACAAAACATTAGGAACACCTTCCTAATGTTGAGTTGCACCCCCTTTTGCCCAGGAAACTGAGCGTG
The DNA here is from genome assembly GCF_016432855.1 of Salvelinus namaycush. NCBI lineage: Eukaryota > Metazoa > Chordata > Actinopteri > Salmoniformes > Salmonidae > Salvelinus > Salvelinus namaycush. The sequence goes on from NC_052321.1 coordinate 32,990,386, forward strand.
AAAAACCCAGCAGCGTTGCAGTTCTTGACACACACTACCATACCCCGTTCAAAGGCACTTAACTCTTTCTGTCTTGCCCATTCACCCTCTGAATGGCACACATACACAATCCATGTCTCTATTTTTAAGGCTTAAAAATCCTTATTTAAAAAACTGTCTCCTTCCCTTGAAGTGATCTCAATAAGGGATCATAGCGTTCATCTGGACTCACCTGGAAAGAGCAGGTGTTCCTAATGTTTTGTACACTCAGTGTATGTTTCCCCCATTTTCAATAGGGCCCACTACTTTCCCTTAATGTTTGTTTTTCCCTAGATGTTTTTTTGGGAACACCATCATTTGGTGGCCTTCACTTTGTTTCTTGGTACTTGTATTTTATTTTCAACATGAGTTCTGACCAATTAAAAGTTGCATAAGAAGCATGTATGTTAAGCCCAGGGGTTTCCTATGATTTGTTTATTTTGTACATAACCATGTATTTGAAAAATACATTTTACAAACTGTAAAGAATGATTTATTATTTTTAACCTCTTCTTTGTACCAGTATATTAAAACCTTTATTTTTCTGTCAAGTTGGTAGAAATGTTAGCACACAGTGTATATACTGAACCAGTGAGTTTCAGCATTAGTCTGAATTGAACCCCATAGAAGAGAATGGAAGCATTCAGAACATTTTAAAATGTTTGTTTGACTTGATTTCATTGTGAAAAAATGTACTTCTTAAAATCGAAGTTGATCTAGGGATTGCTAGATGAAGGTATTACGATTCCCTGAGCAAAGCCATTGTATCTTTATGTAAAATAAGCAGAGCCCTCTTCATTTCTAATAAAAGTTCTTAAATATTTCCCTTGTGCAATACTGGTCATTGACGAGAGACAAATCTGTCTCCAGGGGTTGTCCTGCAGCCACCTCTGCTAAACAGTTTTTTTTTTCTGGATAAATATCTGTATGTTAAACACCGATACGTCCTACACTAGATTCAAACAGTATTCATCTTGTTTTGCCAGGTTGGGAAAAAAACATTTTGCTTGGATTACCTGAGATGCATCAATTTGATTTTAGCCTGCATTTACACAGGCAGTCTAATTCTCATCTTTTTTTCTACTAGTCAGTCTTGACCGATCAGAGCTGATCCTATTGGGCTGCCTGTGTAAATGCTAAGCGGAGTGCCTGGAAGCAGCCCTCAACTGTGGTATATTAGCCATATACCACAAACCCCTGAGGTGCCTTAATTATTTTAAACTTGTTCCCAGCACAAATCAAACAGTAAGGTTGAGTCATACCTATGGTATATTGTCTGATACACAACAAATGCTGTGTAAACTAATCGGCATCCAGAACCCAAACTACCCGGTTTATAAACTTCAACCTCTGGTTATGCATCTCTAGGCCAATGACCTTCAAGTGAGGACAGTTGTCATTGAGCGGTTCCTCGTTATTACCATCTTGGCTGCAGTGACAATCCATTACCAACAGAAGGCAGCGATTAAGTGTTTAGAGGTCAAACAGGACATTATACAATGGGTAATTTAGCAGTATGCCAATGTTTAATGAATGGTGCAGAAACATTTCAGAGAACAAATGGGCATTATCATAGACTAATACCCAGGATTGTCATTACCTTATTCAACAATCCGACTTTGACTATAATAAAAACAAAGGTAGCTACTTTATTTTTATCTCATGTTCTGCCTGGATCGCAAGTCAACATGATCTCATACATCATGATCAGGCTTTTCTGGATAAAAGTGTCCAAGCCGTCATCAGCCCCAGCCTAAGAAGTAGTGGAGGTAGACAAGGACAAGTTTGTGGCTGGTGTTAGCCATCCACTGATTCACATTGAGTTGGGACCCGACTGGATGGGCGATTCCTGGCGTGTAAAGGGCAGAATTTCTCTACCGTGGTCCCATTAAGCCTGCTTTCTGAGCCAGGGCTTCGTTCTGCTGGATGTGGTACTCCTGGAAGCGCATGGAGATGCGCTGGGTCATCTTTAGGTACTTCTGCAGGCAGCTCTCCGAGCAGGTGGACTGAGGTGGAAACAATGACACTATCACATATAATCACACCTCTCCAAATATGGCTGTACAACCGCAAAGGCTTCTACTCTAAAGAAGCTAACCTGGTACAATGTGAAATTTGACAACATTTTGTTGATAAGCAATGATGCCACATTGTGTCCTATTTGACCCATTACTTAACATTGTCCCCAGGCTCGATGGATGAGATTACCCACTACAGAGCCTCGAGTGACGAGACAGGATTTGGAAGTAAGGCCTCGAGACTGCCTACTACTCAGATCTGGCATGCATCAACCAATTGTTGTGTGCCAAGTCATCGACTGCAGTCAGGCACCAGATACAGTATGAAAGTCCCGCCTACTTCCTGGATCATGTTTCAATGGCCTTCAAGATATCGTGGTAATTTAAGATATGTAAAATATTATTTTTTGTGGATTAATTTACTTCTACCCAATGCCTTCTATGATGGTTTACAAAAAAGAAAACAACCATGAAAAGCTTAAGGTAAAAGTAAATTAATCCACAAATACAATTTGACATCTTAAATGGCCAAGTTTTCAAGGATGTGATTATATAATTTAGAATGCCATTCAAAATCAGCTTGGGACATGATCCAGAAAGTTTGGTAACAGCACAAACATCATTCTGTTACCATTCTATTTTATATGCACTCTTCTTCTAGTCAATGTGTTTTTGTACGTCTGAGCAGGGGAACGCGACTAATGTGGTTAGCTGATACATAAAATACCTATCCAGGCGTTATAAGATCTGACATGCGTCAGCAACGTCTGAGCGGAGGAACATCACCTGAGTCTTGAAGACATGAAGGAAATCAACCTACCTCCTCTGACTTTACTTCTCTTGTGGTAAAATCCTTCACACAGTCCATGAAGCAGTTCTCGGTGAGTTTGTTGTAGGTGCCAAGAAATTCTTTAAACTGTGAACACATACATATTAAACAGATAAAAATACACCTTATGGAACAGCGGGGACTGTGAAATGAGAGACCGACACACACGATAACATAATCATTATACACACACACACACCACAGGAGGTTGGTGGCACCTTAATTGGGGAGGACAGGCTCGAGGTAATGGCTGGAGCGGAATAAGTGGAATGGTATCAAATACATCAAAAACATGGTTTTCATGTGTTTAATGCCATCCGCTCTGTTCCAGCCATTATTATGTGCCGTCCTCCCCTAAGCAGCCTCCACTGACACACACGTATACATGGATTTTGTTGTAGATATGTGGTAGTAGTAGCCTTGGCTTCAATACAAAACCTAGGAGGCTGGTATGCCTCACCCCCTTCCATAGACATAAACGTCCCTTTTTCAGGACCCTGTCTTTCAAAGATAATTCGTAAAAATACAAATAACTTCACAGATCTTCATTGTAAAGGGTTTAAACACTGTTCCCCAAGCTTGTTCAATGAACCATAAACAATTAATGAACATGCACCTGTGGAACAGTCGTTAAGACATTAACAGCTTACAGACGGTAGGCAATTAAGGTCACAGTTAAGCAAACTTAGGACACTAGAGAGGCCTTTCTACTGACTCTGAAAAACACCAAAAGAAAAATGCCTGCTCATCTGCGTGAACGTGCCTTAGGCATGCTGCAAGGAGGCATTAGGACTGCATGTGGCCAGGGCAATAAATTGAAATGTCCGTACTGTGAGACGCCTAAGACAGAGCTACAGGGAGACAGGACGGACAGCTGATTGTCCTCGCAGTGGCAGACCACATGTAACAACACCTGCACAGGATCGGTACATCCGAACATCTCACCTGCGGGACAGGTACAGGATGGCAACAACAACTGCCCGAGTTACACCAGGAACGCGCAATCCCTCCATCAGTGCTCATACTGTCCGCAATAGGCTGAGAGAGGCTGTACTGAGGGCTTGTAGGGTTGTTGTAAGGCAGGTCCTCAGCAGACATCACCGGAAACAACATCGCTATAGTCACAAACCCACCGTCGCTAGACAGGACTGGCAAAAAGTGCTCTTTACTTCACGGATTCGCATTTATTGTTGAAGGAATGAGCGTTACACCGAGGCCTGTACTCTGGAGCGGGATCGATTTGGAGGTGGAGGGTCCGTCATGGTCTGGGGGCGGTGTGTCACAGCATCATCGGACTGAGCTTGTTGTCATTGCAGGCAATCTCAACGCTGTGCGTTAAAGGGGAGACATCCTCCTCCCTCATGTGGTACCCTTCCTGCAGGCTCATCCTGACATGACCCTCCAGCATGACAATGCCACCAGCCATACTGCTCGTTCTGTGCGTGGTTTCCTGCAAGACAGGAATGTCAGTGTTCTGCCATGGCCAGTGAAGAGCCCGGATCTCAATCCCATTGAGAACGTCTGGGACCTGTTGGATCGGAGGGTGAGGGCTAGGGCCATTCCCCCCAGAAATGTCCGGGAACTTGCAGGTGCCTTGGTGGAAGAGTGGGGTAACATCTCACAGCAAGAACTGGCAAATCTGGTGCAGTCCATGAGGAGGAGATGCACTGCAGTATTTAATGCAGCTGGTGGCCACACCAGATACTGACTGTTACTTTTGATTTTGATCCCCCCTTTGTTCAGGGAAACATTATTCCATTTCTGTTAGTCACATATCTGTGGAACTTGTTCAGTTTATGTCTCAGTTGTTGAATCTTGTTATGTTCATACAAATATTTACACATGTTAATAAGTTTGCTGAAAATAAACGCAGTTGACAGTGAGGACGTTTCTTTTTTTGCTGAATTTACATGGTAATTATGACCACTTCCGGAGGACGTCCTCCAAACAATCAAAGCTTTTGCAGTATGAACTGAAATGTTGTCCATCCAATCATAGATGTATGGTCAGAGAATGAACCTAGTGTGTTGTATTGGGATTGTGCCAAAGAGCATTATAGGGGTTGTGTTGAGAAGCTTGTTGACATTGTTGGATAGAGATTAAGAGTGAAGAGTGACAGTTGAGCATTTTTGGGACATTATTCAATTCAAATTAGTTTTTTAAATTACAGGAGATGGAGGTATATTATAATTTTTTTCTTGGGTTTAGAACTTAATTTTGTGTGTAAATAAATTGCACTAACTTCAGTAGCTAGCTAGCTACCAGCGCGAGTGTGCAGTTTTCTCCACCCAAATGGTAGAATGGCCAATAATGCCGAAAACGTGGACTTTTTGTTGAAGAACCCGTTTCATTCTCTGGGGTACACGGATAAGGTGCAAATTAAAAGCGAGGGTCGACCTCTGCCTGAGATCAGTTTCATGACTGATGAAAAGGTGAGTGCACTCAATACCAACTGGTATCAAATGTATAGCTGGTTAACAGGGAGCCTACCATCAAGCCGCCTGTAATTGCACGCTACGATGCTTTACATGCTGAACATCTTTTCTGGGTGGTCGAAAACAATTCAGAATGATTTGATAGCTTCCATCGCATCATCCATTAAAAGTTTGATTAGAGAGGTTGACGGAGCACATTTTTTCACGTGAGCTCAAGTAGGCTTGCACTTTCCTCCGGTATTTATTTAGCAAAGATGATAACACATAATCAAAAAATAATAATAATGACAAATGTTGCAGCAGCCTAGGCTACACCCAATCTGACATGCTGTATGGGATAAAAACAAGACTATTTTTCAGTCTGATCAACTGTAGGCTACTATTAAGAGCAGCTGCATACAGTCTATACGCCCTGTCCATCTGGTCAGGGTAAACTAATTGGTAACGTTATGTATTTATAGTCCATTTGTGTGTCAGGAGAAAATGTGAATGTGATCAAATTTGGATTATATTCAAAATTGGGCTGGCTAGGCTGCCTATACGTTTGTAATCCAAAATTATTACCTGGAATGAATCAATCAACATAATAGTGATGGCAGATGTGAGTCATTAAAAAAAAGAAATGTACAAGGCCTACAGTTGCATAGGCCTGCATGATGCAAACATGCATAAAGAAAGCTCAGCCCTGTGAGTTCTATTGTCTGGGTAGAGGAAATCCCCCTCCAAATCTAGTCTAAATATAATTTATTTGAACAAATACAAGGTAGCTGCAGTTTGACAGGGTTTTCATCCCCCCCAGGGCCAGGAGTTTTTTTTCAGGAGTTAAAGCCATGTGACTTGATTATGAAAAACTGGTCCCTTAATAGCCCATATAAAACCTTTTTACAACTGATTAATCAGTCATACCTTATAGGGTCCAGAGTTTTCCTAGTTAGGTTAACATATAAGGAAAAACTCCAGGCCCCAGGGGGTAAAAATTGCCCCACCGCTCTAGGACCTATGGTGCCACCAGTCTGCTAGCAGTTGTCAGATATCATCAGGTATGTGGATAATCAGGGCTTTATTCAGGAACGCTTCTTGGGATACTTTGATGTGTCAAGTGGGCAGGATGCACAGTCCGTGTTTGACTTTATGAATTTTGAGATGTCTGAGTTGAACTTCCTAGAGAAACTCGTCATCTACAATGGCGCAGCTGTAACGGAATGTATCTGCTATTTACAGCTAAGTCCCCTCATGTTCCCTGATTAAGAGGTCATGACTACTCCACTCCACTACCATTGTCAACTTTCTCCTGACATGAACGGAAGCCACAGCGTCTCATGTGCCCGCTCATCCACTGGCATTGAATGTTTCCCATCCAAGCACTGTGAGTACCCCTATCAATTTGCTCTCATTACTGTATGTAGTCAATCACATACACAATCACATTATTACACATCAACGATTTTACTCCTTGCTTGGACTAACTCATTCTTAGCTCTTGTCTAACTGTTTATTGTTTTTTGTCTTCCCAGTAAAATCCTGTCCTGCACTGGTCAAGCCAGTGAACACCTCAACTCATGCCTCATACCCTCATTCAATCACTGCTGTGATCCCTTTCCAACACTGTTTAAGTAGCCCTCTCATCCCCCTTCACCATAATATTGTACTATAAATGTGTTTATTAAATGCTTTAGGTTAAAATAATTAGTCTTTGATGACTTTTGAAACACACTGTGGTCTCCCATCCTAGTAAATGTTTCCAAGTCACCAGCCTCCACTGGGGTGCGAGTATCCTCAATTTGCATACCTGTTTAACCTGGTCCGCTTCTGTTACCTGGATAGCCATGGTGGTTCAAATCGACGAGATTTCTGTTGGATTAAAGTTACACCCATGAATGTAATTGATTGAATGACAGCCCTATCCATTGTTATGTAGCTATGATGTCCGTTCACTAGCTATAACTAGCTAGGCATAGGGAGTACTGAATTACCAAGATAGCTACAGAGTATTCGTTGATTAGCTATATATGACACCTGACCATGCATTCATAACTGACCATATCCATAGCTAGCTATTACACAGTTTAAGCCTTTTTGTGTTAGCTAGCTAGCAAGCTCAATGGACAGCTAACGTTAAAAGCTCCCTAGCTGATTTGGTAAGGTTCACAGGCTAACTATATAGCCTAGTACTGCAGGTCAAGTGAAGCACTTGAAGACATTACATACATTTTGATATCAAGTTGTGTGCACAAAATGCGTGATAAATCACATTTTCTTTAACACAGCAAAGAACTCATTCACCCACCCAGATTCTGAAGGACATGTGACGTTGTGAAAAGGGGACTACAGTGGCTGCGGCACCAACAGTTTCGAGAGGCTTGAAAGGAAGGAATTGGAAATTAAAAATGGTTTTTAAAACAAATATTTCTAGGATAGTATTAAATATTGTATACGTTCGTATGGATATGTATGGAACTCAAAATCGAAAAGTAAATTTTCGAAAATAATAACCGAAATGTCAAATTAGGATGAAGTTTGTGTCACTACATAAACACTCCGGTGTAACACGAGGTAATTAAAAATATTCAGTACCTCATTAGCCTGTTGTTCGCTAGCCCTCCTTTTATCTAATATAAATAATCATCAACAACATACGTTTAATTATTTAATATTTTATTCATATATGTTCTCTTTGGATTAATGTTTCCTCGTCCATGGAGTCCCTATCATGCCCAGCAGATGATGGCGATATTTCTCGCGGAGAGAGAATTGGTCGTTGACCGGAAGTTATTGTTGTCAGCAACAGTTGCTGTGTTTTCATATTTTCCATCGCTAGCTATCAGTTGGGAAGCTATTATGTATCGTTCGATTCTGACCTCGGGTTGCAACGAATTCAGTTAGTTCAAAATTACATAGGTCTAGCTAGCTACTGAGTTTTGTCGCGTTGTGCTTTCAACTTTTTAGAGGTGTTAGCCAGCTAACGTCAGTAGCTAGCTACTGTTAGCATAAAGTCGTCATTAAACAAGCGTGAAGCGGGATATTTAAATGTTCGACTTCCTAAGGAAAATGACGACATTGGTTGTTTATTTATCTATATCAACTCCCACGGTTAGTAACAACTATGTTATGTGTAACGCCTGATCGGGTCTGGTGTTGAGCATACTAGCTATCATACAATATACTCTGATGCAGTGCTCGATACTAGATAATCAACTCAGCGTCAGAGTCGATTAGATATGGATCATACTCTTTTGAGCCGATCAAATGAACTTCTGAACTTTGCAAGGAATATAAACCTTGACGAATCCACTTCAAGTTCTGACGCTGGAGACGTCTTGATTCGTGCAACTAAGATTCACTTTCCTGAGCAGAGCTATGAAGGGCAGAGGGATTTGGGGTCGTTCTCCACCATATCTAATAAAACAGACAATGTAAAGATAACAGTGAAGAAGTTGCGTGATGTTGCCCAGCCCTCTCTTCTTGACGAGCCACCAAAGATCGAAAAGCAAAGACAAGCAAGGAAACAAGACCACAGGCATGTGCCTCCTGCCCTGCAAGCAAACCTGCCATCAGTTTCACCCTCTGGTAGGCTAAGTAAACCCACACTCGTTATAAGGCCAGTGAAAATGTTATATTGTATTGCAGTTGTATATGCCATTGATTTCAGTCTGACCAACATTTTGCTCTTCCCATGTTGTCTTTTCCAGAGGGAACAAAAGCACGCAAAAAGAGTCCCGTAAAAAGAGTCCCACAAAAAGAGACCCAAGTAAGATGTCTTCTAGCTTGTTCTTTTCTGAGAAGTGTGCCTCACAAGTATGTCACCCATACAAATATAATACATTTTAAACTGGTGTCATTTCATTTCCAATTTCAGGTTCCTAGTCTAGATGGAAAAGAAACACCGACCTCTGTTCAACCTAAGGGCAGTGAGGACAAAGGTAAGTGTCCTTGGGCTAAACCTCTGATGTACTGGACAGTATGCTGTCATTGATTATCTACTGGCTACTTCATATACAGTGAGCTCCAAAAGTATTGGGTCAGTGATTTTGTTGTTTTGGCTCTGTACTCCAGCACTTTGGATTTGAAACAGTACAATGACTGAGGTTAAAGTGCAGACTGTCATCTTTAATTTGAGAGTATTTGGAGTTACTTTTATTCAAAATAAGAATAGAATATGTTTCTAAACATTTCTACATTAATGTGGATGCTACTATGATTATTGATAACCCGGAATGAATCGTGAATAATGATGAGTGCGAAAGTTAGAGATATAAATATCAAACCGCCCCCCAAAAATGCTAACCTCCCCTGTTATTGTTATAGTGAGGTTAGCATGTCTTGGGGCTATGATATTTGTGCGTCTAACTTTCACATTAATATTCAGGATTATCTGTAATCACGGTAGCATCCACATTCTATTATGTTATATTCTTGTTTACAATAAAAAATAACTCAAAATACCATTAATTTCTATTGGGCACAAAATAATCTGAAACACAACCAAAACAAAAAGCAAATGCATCCAACAAGTTTGTAGAGTCACAAGCTTGATGTAATAATTGTGTGCTAGGAATATGGGACTTAAATACTAAACTTTTGATTACTTTAATACACATTAATGATTTTTTCAGTACTTTTGGTCCCCTAAAATGGGGGAACAATGTACAAAAAGTGCTGTAATTTCTAAACGGTTCACCCAATATGGATGAAAATACCCTCAAATTTAAGCTGACAGTCTGCACTTTAACCTCATAGTAATTGTATCGTTTCAAATTCAAAATGCTGGACTACAGAGATAAACACCAACAACATTGTCACTGTCCCAATACTTTGGGAGTTCACCCTATGCCATTTTGTATCCTAACCCCACTCTTGGGTTGTCCTATAGACCATGATCTGCTAATATCCCGATATGCTGCTGGTGGCAAAGGGGCAATCTTGGCAGCTCTAAGACAGAGGTAAGCATGGCACAAAGCTGTGGGATCATTTTCACTTTTTACATGCCAGATGTGTTTGTAATGTTTGTCTACATTGCAACACAGTTGTACATCCCAAATCTTTAGGTGTTAGTCATGATGACTCCATTCGATACGGTTTTCCTCAGGTCCCAGACTGTCCCCTTGAGGCGAGAGGTGAAGGTGCAGTTACTGGACCAGGGGCCACCATTGAGCCAGGAGCCCCAGCCTGTTTCTGGCCTCTCAGGGGATAAGGGAGCTGCCTCCACTGCAGCCGGGGTCACAGCTGCTGCCACAGCACCACTCATCAAGGTATTGTTGAAGCAGAGCAGTTGTGTGTTATTTTTTTCTATGTCCTTCTGAGATTATGATGCCATCTGAGAAAGCGTTTGTAAGTACAAACCCCCCAAAGTCTACCTAAAATGCTTAGTGGACTGAATATGGATTCCTAATGGTTTGTTTCTGTCTTTCTTTCTTTTTCCAGGCTCAGAGTGACATGGGGGCGTGTGTTTCCCAGGTGTGGGAGGGGCTACAGAGGCTGCTGGAGTCAGACAGGTACCCAGGCAGGGCTCGGGAGGCCAGAGAGGACAGAGCATCAGAGAGGGTGACCCAGCTGGAGGAGCAGCTCAACACCGTGACCCAGCAGAGACTACAGCACCTGGAGTGGATCCAGAGCCAACAGATGGAGCTGCAGGTACTGTAGGGAAGGAGGAGCACTGAGCCTTCACTTGAGTGCTCCAGATAGTCATATTTTCCTCAATAAGTTGCTGTCATTCTAATCGTTGCATGAAGTTATGTAAAAGTATATTTATGTAGACCCCTAAAGTTTCCTGGCCATGTACCCAAAATATCAATGTTTTGTTCCACGAGCCACTTAGTTATCACTTTTGCCTTATGCCAAGGTGCTCCATAATGCTGGAAAAGGCATTGTTCGTCACCAAACTGTTCCTGGATGGTTGGGAGAAGTTGCTCTCGGAGGATGTGTTGGTACCATTCTTTATTCATGGCTGTGTTCTTAGGCAAAATTTTGAGTGAGCCCACTCCCTTGGCTGAGAAGCAACCCCACACATGAATGGTCTTAGGATGCTTTACTGTTGGCATGACACAGGACTGATGGTAGCGCTCACCTTGTCTTCTCCGGACAAGCTTTTTTCCGGATGCCTCAAACAATCGGAAAGGGTATTCGTCAGAGAAAATGACTTTACCCCAGTCCTCAGCAGTCCAATCCCTGTACCTTTTGCAGAATATCAGTCTGTCCCTGATGTTTTTCCTGGAGAGAAGTGGCTTCTTTGCTGCCCTTCTTGACACCAGGCCATCCTCCAAAAGTCTTCGCCTCACTGTGCGTGCAGATGCACTCACACCTGCCTGCTGCCATTCCTGAGCAAGCTCTGTACTGGTGGTGCCCCGATCCCGCAGCTGAATCAACTTTAGGAGACGGTCCTGGTGCTTGCTGGACTTTTTGGGGCGCCCTGAAGCCTTCTTCACAACAATTGAACCACTCTCCTTGAAGTTCTTGATGATCCAATAAATGGTTGATTTAGGTGCAATCTTACTGGCAGCAATATCCTTGCCTGTGAAGCCCTTTTTGTGCAAAGCAATGATGACGGCATGTGTTTCCTTGCAGGTAACCATGATTGACAGAGGAAGAACAATGATTCCAAGCACCACCCTCCTTTTGAAGCTTCCAGTCTGTTATTCGAACTCAATCAGCATGACAGAGTGATCTCCAGCCTTGTCCTTGTCAACACTCACACCTGTGCTAATGAGAGAATCACTGACATGATGTCAGCTGGTCCTTTTGTGGCAGGGCTGAAATGCAGTGGAAATGTTTTTGCGGGATTCAGTTAATTTGCATGGCAAAGAGGGACTTTGCAATTAATTGCAATTCATCTCATCACTCTTCATAACATTCTGGAGTATATGCAAATTGCCATCATACAAACTGAGGCAGCAGACTTTGTGAAAATTAATATTTGTGTCATTCTCAAAACTTTTGGCCACGATACAGTCCCAGTGTCTGAGTATGTCTGTAGTGTTTCAAGCAGTGTGGTTGTTCAGTGTACTTATTTTTCTATTGCATGTTTCATCACCGCTATACTCAACTCTTTTTACTTTCAGTCATTCAATAATAGTTCTGACCACTTCATCCATGCCCTCTCATCCTCTCAGAACCGTCTCCTGGGCTCTGCTCTGAGTGTAGTGACTGGCCACGCCCCTCTACTCTCACCCTCCATGCTGAACACTGGCCCTGCTGCCACTGTACATCCAGACCCTCGGCTTCCTCAGGACCTTCCCGGTCACGTTCATATTACCCACCTTGATGCTGCAGACTCTTCCCCTGCTGTTCCAGACACAGGTAGGGTGCTACGTTTCCTGAGTCAGTTGCCTCATTGAATCAAATGATGAGAATGGCATTGAGATCTGTCATCAGAAAGTATTCACACCCCTTTTACTTTTTTCACATTTTGTTGTGTTGTAGCCTGAATTGAAAATGTATTAAATGTAGAAGAAAAAAAACTTGTCACTGCCCTACACACAATACCTCATAATATAAAAGTGGATGTATGTTTTTCAAAATTGTAACAAATTAATGACAAATGAAAAGTTTAAATGTCTTGAGTTCAATAAGTGTTCTACCCCTTTTTCTATGGCAAGCCTAAATAAGTTTGAGTAAACATTTTCTTCATGGACTCACTCTGTGTGCAATAATATTGTGACTGCCTCATCTCTGTACCCCACACGTACAATTATCTGTAAGGTCTCTGTCGAGCAGTGAATTTCATTTTCATTTGCAAAAATGAAATCATGTCGTAACCTCAACGGTGTTAAACAATTCAAAATAAATCACTGACAGTGTCATCACCAAAGCATCCCCACACCATCACATCACCTCCTCCATGCTTCACGGTGGGATCCACACATGCGTTCACCTACTCTGCATCTCACAAAGACCCGGCAGTTGGAACCAAAAACCTCAAATTTGTACTCATCAGACCAGACAGATTTCCACTGGTCTAATGTCCATTGCTTGTGTTTCCTGGCCCAAGCATGTTTCTTTTTCTTATTGATGTCCTTTAGTAGTGATTTCTTTGCAGCAATTCGACCATGAAGGCCTGTCTTCTCCGAACAGTTGAGATGTGTCTGTTACTTGAACTCTGTGAAGCATTTATTTGGGCTGCAATTTCTGAGGCTGGTAACTCTAATGAACTTATCCTCTGCAGCAGAGGTAACTCTGGGTCTTCCTTTCATGTGGCGGTCCTCATGAGAGCCAGTTTCATCATAGCGCTTGATGGTTTTTGCGACTGCACTTGAAGAAACTTTCAAAGTTCTTGAAATTTTTGCTTTGACTGGCCTTCATGTCTTAAAGTAATGATGGACTTTTGTTTCTCTTTGCTTATTTGAGCTGTTCTTGCCATAATATGGACTTGGTCTTTTACCAAATAGTGCTATCTTCTGTATACCACTACTACCTTGTCACAACACAACTGATTGGCTCAAATGTACTTTTAACAAGGCACACCTGTTAATTGAAATGCATTCCAGGTGAATGCATTTGAATGCACATGAAGCTGGTTGAGAGAATGCCATGAGTGTGCAAAACTGTCATCAAGGCAAAGGGTGGCTACTTTGAAGAATCTAAAATATATTTTGATCTGTTTAACACTTTTTGGGGGGTTAGTACATGATTCCATATGTGCTATTTCATAGTTTTGATGTCTTCACTATTATTCTACAATGAAAAAAATAAAGAAAAACCCTTGAATGAGTAGGTGGGTCCAAACTTTTGACTGGTACTGTATGTCATCTGCTTTGTATCTCCTCTTCTTCTGAAGCATCTCCAGACCCATCTAGCCAGCAGAGGGGAGGAGAGGGTAAGAGCCCTCTGGAGACCCCAGCTCCTCGCAGGGTCATCCCAAAGCCTACGCGTTGGAACACCACCAACGTCCGGAACACACAGAACGCTACACAGCAGCACAGCTACAGGACACAGAAAACACCTCGCTCAGCACAGCAAGGTTAGTCATCAGTGTCTCTGCATCTGTTAAGTCATGGGCTGTCTGAAATGGCACCCTATCCCCCATATAGTGCACTTCTTTTGAGCTGAGCCTTATGGGTCCAGGTCAAAAGTAGTGCACTATAAAGGGAATATGATGCCATTTTGGATGTACCCATGGGTTTCTATGGATTTCTTGTCAGATGCAAGTCCTTTATATTTCCACCTCTTGGGGGCAGTAGCGTCACTCCAACCTTCTGGCTCTTTAGGAAGCACAGGCTTCTGCAGGAGATTTGAAAAAGGCAGTGTTTATTCCAAAAATCTGAAAACAGGGTTTAATCATAGGCTTTAATGTCACTGTGTTTTTTCCTGTCTTTGTTGATTTTTGTGATGGCTATTTCTCTTTGTCACTCCTTGATGAGATGGAATTAGGGCTCACCCCATTTGTCGATTGTTTGTATGATATATAGGCTGTTGGTCGACCAAGGTTTCTTTAGTCGAGCAGCAGCACATTTTCTACCTTTTTAAAATCATGGTGTACAAGACAACTGTCTGATTGGCGCCTGTCTGAGTGGACTGATCCATTGTGGAAGCTGTGGGGATGGTGCAGTCCATCACTCTAAGACATGTGCTACTGAAATTGTATATGGTTATATTATGTAAGAACATTGTTGCAACACGAATACAAATTATACTATTTTATAACAAATGGGCTTTCTCCCGCGTTGGATAGTGGTCGCTGTCCACGCACCCACCAGTGCGCTTTTGAATTGCCGCCTTTTCCTAGACCATGTTGCTATGGGCATCATAGCAAAGTTAACCAGCATATTGGTGTTGAGGACAATGTGGCGGAGGCAGCAGCAGAATGAGGTGACTAGAAAACAACCCTTGCCTTATTGTCTAAGAAAAGTGAGTAGAGAGGAAACACCAACTTAATCTATAATCAACAGCCTAACTGATAAATGTGCCTGGCTTTATAAATCATCCATATATATCTACAGAAATAAGACAGATCCTGCTTCTGTTGCCTGTTTGAGTGTTTGTTTAATAGCCTACTGATTCCGTAAGCTGCAAGCCTCATGAAACCCACGTCGGATAAATAATTTCACAAATTCGTCTGTTTTTAATCTTTGCTTTGCTGTAATAAAGGCCTTACATTTTTGTTAGAACAGCCTCTCTGGTATTATTTATCATTTATTTATTGTTTACACTGTTCCAAATTGTCTGAAAAATTATGTTTAGAATAATGATAATAACTCTATTTTTTCCTTGATCTCCTTATTGTTATTATGATCATCATTATTATAATAAGTCATGTCATTATCATTAGTAGGCTTAGTAAAGGAGCCTTGTATAACCATCATCGGGCTGTAGGCCTAAGAGCACATCCTGTTTAGTCTTAATACTGTAACTTACTTAAGCCTATATTTTAATACTTATCTAGGCTGCTGTATCAAAAATGTATTTGTTCATGTCATCAAACAGCATACAAGTTATTCATGATTTCAAATGCAATCAAGCATTTTAGTT
This sequence comes from Salvelinus namaycush, assembly GCF_016432855.1. NCBI lineage: Eukaryota > Metazoa > Chordata > Actinopteri > Salmoniformes > Salmonidae > Salvelinus > Salvelinus namaycush. The sequence goes on from NC_052321.1 coordinate 33,006,147, forward strand.
TAAAAATAACAAAGCGGCCATTGAATAGTTAGCGTAAACAAAAAATATTTCAGAAAATGCATTCACAAATGAATGCAGTTTTTTTTTTTTTTGTCTTTCCATTTTGTGGTCACGTGTTACGGTGTTCAGAGTTTGTTATAACTAATTTATTGATATGATTATGATATGCTATAGGTCAGGCCCTATTTGTCACGTGCATGCGATGCTTACATGTGTCGTAAAGAGAGCAAGGGTTGAGGGAATAGGGAATGTTTTTCCTAAACAAGTTAGGGATTTCGGTAACATAACTTTTCAGTCAGTCATGGCTGTATTAGGTTGCAGCTTCAGCAACACGTACAGCAGTGAGGAGAGAGAGACAACAGGAGCTAGTCAGTCACTCGCTGTCTTTTTTTCTTTCTTTTTCTACACAGCGCAGCAAGTCTGAGCCTGGTCCGGCACAATCAAATCAATTGTTGGTCGGACTCCTTAGTCATTTGTGTGTCTTAATTATTTCATCAAACGGTTTGCTTAAAGCATCAGACAAGCTCAGTGCATGTAGTTGATTTGATTAAAACACATAGGATGTGTCTATATATGGAAAAATACACATTTGAACATTTTAAACCAATCAATTGGTAGACCAATATTTTTTTCCCATCGGGAACAGCCCTAGATGGAATAAGAAAACAACTGTTACTTTCAACCTCGGTTCATTCAACAAATAACCAGATGTCTGTACTCCTCTGTTTGACAAGTTCTCGTTATTTACAAGAAAGTCATTGATAATTTTATGTCGATGCCAATTCAACACATTTCCATTTGGTTATTTTCTACACAATACTGCAGTTAGGTCAACACTTGTTGTACTGTCAGTATCTGCATTCCAGAAAGCATCTCAAATGTTACCCACTGAATTGAAAACCTGCGCTTTGTACAACGATCCAGACTGCACTGTGTGTTTGGAATTATTGTCTGTCAATATTAAGCATTCATTACAAGTAGACCTATGGCTGACTTATTAACATTGTTTGGACAGGTTGTGTGATACATTGATAAATACATACCATACATACAGCTCATGTTTTGGCGGTCCGTCACGTCTCCGTCTTGGTTTTGTGATAATCATACTTAATCTCCCTGTGTTTGGCTCTGTTGGCCAAGCACCAAGACTACTTTGAATTATTACAATGGCCGCTGGGCCCTGCTCGGTCTCCCCAGCCACAAGTCTTGGAATGCAGCCTCCTCCTGATCACTGGAGATGTGAATTACATCCATACAAAGCACCATTGACTATTTTTAAAGGCCACATTTTAACAGTGTAGGTGGAACATGGTGGTATTCTTGAGGAAAAAGGGTCACACCGCACCGCATGAATATATATACTGAACAAATATATAAACGCAACATGTAAAGTGTTGATCCCATGTTTCATGAGCTGAAACAAAAGATCCCTGAAATGTTCCATAAGCACAAAAAGTGTATTTTTCTCATGTTTTACACAAATTTGTTTACATCCCTGTTAGTGAACATTTCTCTTTTGCCAAGATAGTTCATCCACCTGACAGGTGTGGCATAACAAGAAGCTGATTATACAGCATGATCATTACACAGGTGCACCTTGTGCTGGGGACAATAAAAGGCCCCTCACAACGCCATAGATGTCTGTTGGAGCTTCCAATTGGCATGCTGACTACGGGAATGTCCACCAGAGCTGTTGCCAGAGAATTTAATGTTAATTTCTCTACCATAAGCCGCCTCCATCATTTAAGAGAATTTGGCTCTATGTCCAACTGGGCTCACAACCGCAGACCACGTGCGTTTATGGCGTCTTTTGGGCGAGCGGTTTGTTCATGTCAACGTTCTGAACAGAGTGCCCCATGGTGGGATGGAGTTATGGTATGGGCAGGCATAATCTACGGACAACGAACACAATTCAATTTTATCGATGGCAATTTGAATACACAGAGATACCGTGACGAGATCCTGAAGTCCATTGTGAGGCAACAATTTTTTTAAAGCTATCTGTGACCAACAGATGCATATCTGTATGCCCTTTGATGCGAAATCCATAGATGAGGGCCTAATTCATTTATTTCTATTGACTGATGTCCTTATATGAATCTCTGAAATTGTTGCATTTATATTTTTGTACAGTATATTAACTGTACTGCTGTTATATTGTGCTGGCTGCCAATATCCATTCAGTTGCATGAGAAGATTAGGTCTTGCTCCTCTCTCTTGGTGTAAAACTCATTTAAGGATGAAACCATTCAGGTGAAAACAATGGCTGGTGCACGGCTGTGCAAGCATAGACAAACAGACAGAAAGGCAGACTGCGCCCTTCAGTGCTTCAGTTTATTGATTTTATTTTAGGGCTCCTGAGTGGCGCAGCGGTCTAAGGCACTGCATCTCAGTGCAAGAATGAGTCCTTGGTTCGAATCCAGGCTGTATCACATCTGGCCGTGATTGGGAGTCCCATAGGGCGGCGCACAATTGGCCCAGCATCGTCCGGGTTTGGCCGGAGTAGGCAGTCATTGTAAATAAGAATTTGTTCTTAACTGACTTGCCTAGTTTAAATAAAGGTTAAATAAATAAACAATTGATAGCCATCACTCTTGAAATACTTTGTGAACAAATAGTTGGCTTTTTAACCAGTTGAATGATAGGGCAAAATTTAGATTTTCACCTAAATAAACATACCTGCACATGTTGCATAGTTTCAGAAAAGTCTGGAACTCACCTTTCTGGTAAAAATAGTTATAAATTGTTGAGGTGTACTCACATTTGAAGACACAAACTCAAGTATATAGTACAATACAATTTTTTCCCCCTATTCAACAAAAATTGGGCAATGGGGCCTGAAATGACTGAAATTCTTTCTAAATATAGTAACATTTAAATTATAAATGAATTACTATAAGATTTCACCTTTCTTATAACTGCATAATACATATGATCATACTTCCATGGTGACCAAACCGGACGCGCGCACGTTGATTTTGTTCACTCACACCAGAAGTGATCAGGACACGCAGGTTGAAATATCAAAACAACCTCTGAACCAATTATTAATTTGGGGACAGGTCAAAAATCATTAAACATTTATGGCAATTTAGCTAGCTAGCTTACTGTTGCTAGCCAATTTGTCCTGGTATATAAACATTGGGTTGTTATTTTACCTGAAATGCACAAGGTCCTCAACTCCGACAATTAATCCACAGATAAAACGGTGAACCGAATTTGTTTCTCGTCATCTCTCCTCCTTCCTTAAGGCTTCTTTTTCTTCTTTGGACTTTATATGGCGGTTGGCAACCAACTTTACAGCATTTCTACAACCTACTGTAGTGTGGACCTAAGTTCATCTTTCAATCACCCATGTGGGTATATGCTCCTAAAAACCAATGAGGAGATGGGAGAGGCCGGACTTGCAGCGCGTCGAGCGTCACAAATAGAACCAATTTCTATTTTAGCGCCTGGCCACGCAGACGCTCACTGACTCCCGCGAGCAGTGTGGGTGCAATGATTGAATAACATGTATGTGTACATTTATTTTGCAACGCATGCGACGCAAGCGGTGTAGTACAATATTGACTCTATTTCATATAACTGAAGACAGAGAATTTTTCTCCCAAACGTCCATTCAAATGGTGTCTCGTTGCAACTTCAGCTTTAAGCACAGTGATTTCGCCCGTCTGAGACCAAGAGAAAGTAGTCTTGTTTTAATTCTATGAAATTATTTAGTATTTATTTCATGTTGAGAGCTTTAAATCATGCTGAGAATATCACAGCAAGATGAAACCACAACGGTTGAATTCTCTAGACTGTCAACTTTCATATGCCATCTCACAGGCTGGGCTCCGTTGTTCAGAGGAAGAGTGAATGTATTCTTTGCCTGGATAGACCAGAAAATGTGACACGTCACTCCCTATGCAAATGTGGGGTGTGAAACCTGACACCTCAAGTCGGTTCCGCTGACAGAGTGGAAGCGGAGGGCAGACAGATGGGTCTTTCTGGCACTATAAGGCACGGGACCCTACGGTGCTCATAGAGCGCTTTGTGCACCAACATGTCAGTCGGAACCGGTCCATAACCGCTCAAAGTTCCCCATATAGGGGACTTAACATCTGAATAGATGTGCCTTTTTGTTGATGTGGAGATAATGGATGTTTCCCATATAGATGCTGCAGCAAGCAAGCCAACTTCAAGACACCTATAAAGATCACCAGGGTTGAACAAATATAGTTATTGTTGATAGTGTGTATATACACTCAGCCATTTTGAATGAGTGCACACTGACAACAACAGTACCTTCAGAAAGGTCATATAACTACTATTCTAGTCATTGTGTCATTCACCACAAGGACTATTACTGGCTACTCCTCCTTCTCTGCTCTCGGTTCAACTGTAATTTGTGTGCAGTCTAGTGCTACATGTTGGGGAGAAAGAGCAGTGCCAGGTTCTCTGCTACACCCTAGACAGTGCCGTCTGAAAGCCTTGGACAGTCTTCCCCTCGAAATTGAATAGGCCTCCCTCTCTAGAATTGGTATCCATGGTGATGGATGTGTGTGGGGTGAGCGGAGTGTTAATTCTGGCTTCGAAATGATCAGTGTGTGTGTGTGTGTGTGTGTGTGTGTGTGTGTTTGTCTGTATGGGTGGATCGTGAGCGGGTGCTGTAAGAAATAAAGGGAGACATTTGGGAAATGTCTTGGTCTTGTAAGATTGACTCGATACGCTTGCTTTGTTTGGCCAACTGACCAGTGTTACTTGACCAGCCTCTCTATTAAAGCCAGCAATGCAGTCAGAGGGACACAGTTGTGATATGGGAATGCACTGAGTACGGGCATTTAACATTTGTATCGAATAACGGTCTGTTCACATATTTTTAAATGTGCATTGTCAGATCACTTGGATTTATCATCACTTGCAATTTCTATCAATTAGAATTTATTCAAGCTGGACATAAATGTTCGTGAGCTATCACTGCGGCATAACAAGCATGGTGATGTACTTTATGTACTACACATATTTGGTGTGACTAACTGGTTATTGTAATGATTAGAGCATGTTTGAGGGAGGATGTTGTTAGCCTGGCAGACTCGACCCACGTGACTCATAGCGCAGGGAGAGCTATGAGACACTGGTCTGGAAAGGGGGCAGTTTGTTAACGCAATATTCGCTCAGAAGTTGTGCGACGGGTTTGATTGGTTCCCTCCAATTTTTTTTGGGGGGGGGGGGTTGAGGCCTCTCATTGTTTTGGATTTTAAAATCCAAATATTGTAATGTTTGGGGGCTGTGTGTGGGTGTTTTAAGTGAGAAAGACACAGAGAAGAGCCAACCAGTAATAAGCACAGCCCATTTCATTATGGACGCATTGTGCCGACAACATCAAAGAGCCATTCCATACTCTGTTAGGTGTTCGTCAGAATAGTATGTTATGCCATAAGATGTCTGAAATGGCACCATTTTGTTGCTGGTAGTACCTCCAAACCAGTTGTCATGGCAACCATGCTATTTCTTCTCCTTTTACCGTTTCTCTTTTTTTTTAATCTCTATTTTTCTTTTCACCAGCTGCCAAACTGCTCTCTTTGAGAATTTGCTATTTATAGTCCTTTGTTTCTCAAGCACATCATCAAACCATATGTGAAACAAGCCATGACATGATTCAGGCCACTTACGATTGATCGCTCTTGTCGATTTCCAGAACACCATCGTTTACATGATGTAAACCCTTCTGACATAATGACAAGATAATTGCAGTTCAAGGAGACCAGTGTGTGAACCGTCATTTTAGAATCAATGATTTATCTTGGAAATCAACAAACACAAGTGGGGTCAGTTCCTTCGCCAATCACGATGACTGACCATGGTATCGATTTGGTACCGAGACCCATGGTATCTGATTTCTGTAGATAAATGTGGAGTACTATCTAGATGTAGCTAGAATTCCTGAAATTACATATCTCACATTGCAGTTGCTTTGCCCTTCTCTTATTCTCATAATTGATTCATGTTGAGGAATCTGACTGGAACACAACGGTACTACATCCCCATAGGGGCGGCAGGTAGCCTAGTGGTTAGAGCGTTGGAGGTTGCAAGATCGAATCCCCGAGCTGACATGGTAAAAATCTGTTGCTCTGCCCCTGAACAAGGCAGTTAACCCACTGTTCCTAGGCAGTCATTGAAAATAATAATTTGCTCTTAACTGACTTGCCTAGTTAAATAAAGGTTCAATAAAAAATAAATAAAAACGTGTCTTCGAGAAGCACTCGCTCGGTAATCTCCTATTTTAAAAATGTGATGTCATCTTCAAGTGTTTCATCAGTCATCCGGATACACACAGACTAAGCCCCAGCCATACCAGACCCCCCCCCCCCCCACTCACACACACGGTTATAGCATTCATCTGTCAGCCTGGGCCTAATTCTGATGAATGACACGGACTCTGGACTAATCTTCTCCTCTGAGGGGTATTTCCTCCCAGCACCAGATCACATGAGGTAAATGCCTCCCAAATGGTACCCTATCCATATAGTGCGCTATGTAGGGAATAGGGTGCCAATTGGGATGTATTTGCTTTTCTGATCTGCATAAAAACACAGCATTTTAACGGTGACTTCACCAGGGTCCTCATTTTGGATAGCTTTTGTAGACTCATAATTAAACCAGTGGAACACACCTTTATGATAAGCAAAGGAAATCTCTTAATGTGTTTTGGTAAACATCCACGTTCTTCCAGGTGATCCAAAACATGACTTCGTAGTTTAATTACGTAGTTTAAGTTACTTTATAGAAGGGTCTTTTCATCATTTCCTTCAGCCAAGTCCACCATTTTAGGTTTTGCCACTCATCATTGATTGGACTCCATGTTGCCATCACAACGCCTGAGAAATACCACTTTGGGTCATGTCTGGCCCCTGTAGAGATGCCCTTTTGAACAGAAATGGCAGACTATATATTATTAGCCTGGTGCCCTTACCTGCCATGGCCTGGGCTGCAGCTGATGGTCAGCAGGGGGTGTGGAGGGGCATGCATTACTAGCTAATGGAGGGCACCAATCAGGCGACCAATCCTTTCATTCAGCAGTGCCCCCCCCCCCCCCCCCCCCAGTGTCTGGTGAACGAGATTCCCAGGTACTAAACCAAAAGAAAGAGTATTGCACAGTGTGGAAGCAATATATTATATATCTATGCACCACATTGCTTTGTTTGAAATTAGTTGGCTGAGTTCTTTGCGGTTTTGCAAGTATATTGCTTTGTTTGTTTGAATATTTGCTGGCACTATCCAGTGAGACATGATGTTGCACAACATCCAGCTGTAATTATATTTCATTAAGCACTTCACTCTGCTCAGAATCATTATATTTGTTGAGGTGGTGAAGAAAGTTTGTTTCCATGCAATTCCATTCAATTGCTTTTCGTCCTACTTGATTCAACATAGTGTGATAATGTTAAATATAGGCCATTTAGCAGACACTTAAAAAAAAATCCAAAGCGACTTAGTCATTCTTACATACGGGTGGTCCCGGTAATTGAACCCAGTATCCTGGTGTTGCAAGCACTATGCTCTACCAACTGAGCTATAGAGGACAGCATGTTAGAGCAAAGATTGTCTATTATATTGACGAGATAGTCAACGGAACACCCACAATGGAAATACATCAAAGATTGAAGGCAGGTGGGAGGAGGTGAGATCAGGTGGGACCATTCCAGCCAATGAGAGGGCATATGCGTGTGAACAGGCCATAGAGATAGATAGAGGACTCAGCTTTGTATCTATATCATTATAACATCTGTGACTGATGTCTCCCAACTCATAGGAATCCTCACCCAGTTAACTACTTTAAAATGGTGGAAGCCCTCAATGGCAATGTCCGTGCCAGAACGGGTTATATCCTTGATGAGTCCTCCTATCTTTCTTTATGACAACAGGCACAACTCCGAGATGCTGTAGTCTCTTTTTTTCCAAAGTTGCCGAAATACCACATGCGTCCACTTATATCAGCGCATTCGTAACAGCCTAACCATTACGAAACGTCTATTCGATCAAATAAGCCTCACTTAGCAAATCATAGATTTTTTTTTACATGTATTCGACACTCATTGACCTCCATCCAAAAATTTCTCACTTCATAGGCTTATTTTCATTGACAGATTTTGGGCGGAGTAAAACCTCTCGCTTCCTGTCTGGTTGGAGTCAATATTGTTTTAAGTGGGAAGAGACCTTTCTCCTTTGACCAAAGGAAATGATTATGCTAGCTAGACCATACAGACCAGGGCTAGGATTTTGTTCCAACTAAGCACCACACCTGACCAACTGAGCTAATTGACCAGTTCAGTGATTGCCTAAATTCAACACACGTGGTCTTCCAGGTCATTTAAATCAAAAACATTAAGTGCCTGTTGCACTCCAGGACCAGTGTTGCCTACCCCTGTACCAGACAGGCAGACTGTTCTATCCATATGTTATGCGTATGTTATCCATATGTTTATTTAACTGATTTCACTTTCTCTCTGTATTCTTAGATTCTATGGGTGTCATACCCCTGACTGAGCTAAGCATTCCAATACATTGATGACAATGACTTTTAATACAACCAATATCATCCATCTGCCTTTTACTCATGAACTTGTTAGCCTAGACAGAAAAGCCATTTGGATCCAACAATAGATATTGATACAATTTCTGTGTGACAAATCTTTAATCTAGAACATGAACATACAATGTAGGTAGTATAGCAAATGATCTACAGAAGAAAGAGATTGTGATGAAAATGTAAGCAGAAACCCATGAGGCCCTGGGAAGCAATCAGCTCATTGTGCGATGTGAATTCCTGTGTCCCTGTATGGAATACTGAGAGGGGGAGATAAAGTGCTGACTGAGCTGAGGCAGGTGTCTGAGACTGAGTGGCTGATTGCTGGTGTCTCTCTGTCTCTGCAGGAAATGGCAGACTTCTGGAGGCTATCCCTAACAACAGCAGCAGCTTGGCAACCAGAGGTGTGCAGCAGCAATCTTCTGCTAGGGCTGCCATAGCAACGCCCAACGACAGCTGCCGGCAACCAGCGCAATCCAGGTAAGGGAGAAAAAAAATTGTGGTCAGTCATTTTTTTCAGGATTTGAAAGAATCATTGGATATCTTTTGTCTTTTAATTTGTCCTGTGAAGGACAGTTTTATTGCTTTTTTAAAATCAGAACAACAGTTTTCAGCTGTGCTAACATAATTGCAAAAGGGTTTTCTAATGATCAATTGGCCTTTTAAAATGATAAACTTGGATTAGCTAACACAACGTGCCTTTGGAAAACAGGTGTGATGGTTGCTGATAATGGGCCTCTGTACGCCTATGTAGATATTCCATTAAAAATCAGCCGTTTCCAGCTACAATAGTAATTTACAACATTAACAATGTCTACACTGTATTTCTGATCAATTTTATGTTATTTTAATGGACAAAAAATGTACTTTTCTTTCAAAAACAAGGACATTTCTAAGTGACCCCAAACTTTTGAACGGTAGTGTATATTATTGGCATACAGTATGCTTAAAACAGAGCAAAGGAGAATAGGGACAATGTTTTTCAAAGACCTTTACAATTTCAGCATTAAAGGGATAAAGGCTGTATTTTCTCAACTCTAAGAACAGCGTAAGTTAACAAGTTCTGTGTGTGTGCGTGATTGTAAAGAGTATTTGCATAAAAGGAAAGAGCAAAGGAGAGAGAGAAAAGTAGATGCAGTTATTCACAGGACCACTCCGGTCTGTCACCTAGCTCAGAATGATCCCCATGACAACGACAGCGGCATTTATCAGCTCCATCTGAGAGTGAGAGGAGAGAGTAGGTAAAGTAGTCTACAGTGCATTCGGAAAGTGCTCAGACCCCTTAACTTATTCCACATTTTGTTACATTACAGCCTTATTCTAAAATTAAATTAATGTTTTTCCTCATCAATCTATACACAATATCCCATGACGACAAAGCGAAAACAGGTTTAGACATTTTTGCACATTTATAATTTAAAAAAAGGATACCTTATTTACAGAAGTATTCAGACCCTTTGCTATGGTACTCGGTATTGAGCCCAGGTGCATCCTGTTTCCATTGATCATCCTTGAGATGTTTCTACAACTTGATTGGAGTCCACCTGTGGTAAATTCTATTGATTGGACTGGGGAAGGGTACCAAATAATGTCTGCAGCATTGAAGGTCCCATAGAACAACGAGGCCTCCATCAGAAGTTTGGAAACACCAAGACTCTTCCTAGAGCTGGCCGCCCAGGAAAACTGAGCAATCGGGGGGAGAAGGGCCTTGGTCAGGGAGGTGACCAAGAACCCGATGGTCATTCTGAAGAATCTCCAGAGTTCCTCTGTGGAGATGGGAGAACCTTCCAGAAGGACAACCATCTCTGCAGCACTCCACCAATCAGGCCTTTATGGTAGAGTGGCCAAACAGAAGTCAGTCCTCCCACTTGGAGTTTGCCAAAAGGCACCTAAAGACTCTCAGACCATGAGAAACAAGATTCTCTGGTCTGATGAAACCAAGATTGAACTCTTTGGCCTGAATGCCAAGCATCACATCTGGAGGAAACCTGGCACCATCCCTACAGTGAAGCGTGGTGGCAGCATCATGCTGTGGGGATGTTTTTCAGCAGCAGGGACTGGGAGACTAGTCAGGATCGAGGGAAAGATGAACAGAGCAAAGTACAGAGATCCTTGATGAAAATCTGCTCCAGAACGCTCAGGACCTCAGACTGGGGTGAAGGTTCGTCTTCCAACAGGACAATGACCCTAAGCACACAGCCAATACAACACAGGAGTGGCTTCAGGACAAGTCTCTGAATGTCCTTGAGTGGCCCAGGCAGAGCCCGGACTTGAACCCAATCGAACATCTCTGGAGAGACCTGAAAATAGCTGAGCAGCGATGCTCCCCATCCAACCTGACAGAGCTTGAGAAGAAATGCAGAGAAGAATGGAAGAAACTCCGCAAATACAGGTGTGCCAAGCTTGTAGTGTCATACCCAAGAAGACTCGAGGCTGTAATCGCTGCCAAAGGTGCTTCAACAAAGTACTGAGTAAAGAGTCTGAATAATTATGAATAATGTGATATTTCTGTTTTTAATTTTTAATAAATGTGCAACAATTTCTAACAACCAGTTTTTGCTTTGTCATTATGGGGTATTGTGTGTAGATTGAGGGGGGGGAAAACTATTTAATCCATTTTAGAAGAAGGCTGATTAAGGCTTTTTCCACAATGTGGAAATAGTCAAGGCATCTGAATACTTTCCGAATGCACTGTATCTGCATGCTGCTGGCAGTCTGCCAGCATCTCAAATGAAAGAGCACTTTGAACTGCTGCCAAGTTTGGAGGAAAAGAGGAGCTGTCAGGCCTGCTTAATGTTGGCAGTTTGTACTTGGCAAGTCTCACCTTTTCCCAGAATTCATCTGTCTGGCAACTTGCCAGGTGCTTAGCGGAAGCAAAAAATTAACCCCTGCGCTTGACTGTGTGGGCCCCGCAAAATTTTCCACAAAGAGGGAGAGCGAGAGAGAGAGATCAGGTTGGTGTGTGAGCAGCTCAGTGTATGCATGAGGGACCGTGGGGATTGCACAGGATCCTTTCAGGAAGGAGGGGAGCTCGAGGCTGGTGCTGAGGCAGACAGTGTAGAGTTATGTATCTGGTTGTTTTTGAAGTCGTCTGAGACAGAATGAGCTGATTTTAATATTGCCGCGATGTTGAGTTCTGCAAATGATATTTAAACTACAGAACTACCACTTACATGGATGGATACATGTTGCTGGTTAGTTAGTTGATGTGGCATAGTTTTCTGATAAGCTTATGTTTTAATTCTATCCATATGTCTACAACACTGTTTTGCCACATGCTTTTAGGATCATTCAGACCTTTTATAACTGTAAGATTGTGCTCCACACTCATCAGGCACAACTATTGATAGTGTTGGAATAGTATTGAGCCTAGTGTTGGAGTAAATGGAACAAACAGACTTTTCTCTTCCCAGGTCTTTATCTGCTCCAATTCTGTTGACTGGTGATGGCTGTCTCTGTCATTTGCCTGTCCTTCACAATCCCTGGAGCACAAATAAAGTGACAGTTGTCCACATAACAATCTCAGCTGCTGCCTGCTGCTGGTAGTCATAGAGCCTGCTCTGTCTGGCACAGACTCTGAAGAAAAACACCAATCCATCTTTTCTTCTAGTCCTGTTGTTGTTTCTAGCTTCCCCCGCCACTGGATGGGCTGGGAGAAAAATCATGTATTGCTGATGATTTTATATTGGGTATATAGTTAAGGAAGGCAGTTAATATGTTGAAGTGCAATCATTTAATTTGGTCTGACTTTGCATCATACATACTTCGCATATTTCATATACTGTGACTTCAGAGACATTATCAGTGTTTGTAATTACAGTCTGTACTGTACTCAAAACACAGTATTTACAACTACTTACCAATGTGCACCATTGTGCACACAGTACCCATTTAGCCTAAAAGCACGGTACAGTGAAAGCAACATTGTTTTGGGAAAGCGGCGGCATGGCGCTGACTCTTTCTTGACCGAGGCCATACTTGGCCCCTTCTTGGCTGGGCGGAGGGAACACACCACCACCGTGCAGTACTGTGCCAGCGGTATGTGTAGACTGCAATATATGACTTTTCTTCCTCCTTCCCTCTGCTGCCTTAACGCTGTTTTTCTTCCCTCTCTCTCCTCTTCCAGTTGTATAAAGGAACATTCTGCTCCGCCTGCCTACTGGGTGTTGTTAATCAGGAAGGGGAGACTGGGGAAAAGGGGGAGGATGGATGGGGCGCAGTGCAGACTATGCTTGTCTGTACATAGGTTAACAATCAACATGTAGGGAACCCCTAGCTCGTGCTCAACTAGCCCAGTGTAATTATTATAGAGGATATTGCTGAGCGACCGGGATGTATTTTAGCCGTCACACTGTGCTTTTTAAAAAACATCTTATGCATACAACTGTTATTGTAATCACTCATATCTATTGCAATGAATAGGTTGCCAAATTCAATCAGATTAGCAGCATATTTTGGTCAGAAATTAACTGGATTACATAAAGGTAGACTACAGCCAGGCGTTTGCATTTTAACCAGGCGTTTTGTTTGATTCAGTGAGTAGTTTGATATAAAATAATGTATTATTCTGTCCTTGCATTGCAAGCACGACGCATAATAAATTAGTTTGTTTCATTATCATAAATTGTTTTATCATATTGAAGGTTTAGTTTTGCTGACATAAGCAAAAGTAACCTGTTTGAAACAGAATAAATGTTTTTTTAATAAATGAATGGTATAATGATTACATCTAATTTAAATGCCAATATTGTACAAACCCGTATTCTGCTGCATGTAATTTGGTCAGCATCGTGCGCTCGTGTAGCCTAGCTCCCAGTCCATTCAGAAGATTAGGAGGGAGTGGTTTGAGTTTGCGCGTTTGGAAAGCAACAAGTGGCATGTCATTTGTTTCAAAGGAACTGCGGAACGTGGTGCTTGCGTCACTGCTCCAGCCAGGTGGCTTTCCTAGTGGGGAGAGAAGACGTGGAGGCACAATCAAAATTCCAAATCACAAACTAAGTAAGGATGTGAATGAAGCGCGCTTAAAGCAAATTTCATTCCTACAACCCAACACTGCAAGTCATTGGCATCAGAAGTCAGGAGAGGAGTAGGAGAAGGAGAGGCTTCCTTTTGTGTGGCAAATTCACGGACTGAAAATAATTCCAAACGAATAATCTGGGGGAAAAGGACCAAGGCAAGGGACATTAAACATGTCTTCTGCACAAGTATCTTCATCTCGGAGACAGTCATGTTACCTGTGCGATTTACCCCGTATGCCATGGGCTATGATTTGGGATTTTACGGAGGCAGTGTGCAGGGGTTGTGTGAATTATGAGGGTGCGGATCGGATCGAGTTTGTTATCGAAACTGCACGCCACCTCAAACGAGCTCATGGTTTCCAAGGGGGGAGATCCCCCGGTCCACCACCGCCGCCCACAGTAAAAACACAGTCGGCAATATCAGCCAAGGAGACGGTGCAAATCAGCCATGTGGATGGACCCTCTAAACAACAACAGTCGGGGATGGACCGCTACTCTCTGAGTGCGGAAAGACCTCGCTTTGACTACTCCAGTATTGGCGCCCATGCCAGCAGACTTCCCAATGGAATGAGCGGTCCAAATGGGTTCCCCAAACCGGACGATGGTCCCCCAGAACTGAACCGACAGAGCCCGAACTCCCGTCGGAGCCACGGTCTCGCTGCGGTCCCAGGACAAATGAACGTTCCCCCCAACCTTCTCCCACAGACCATGTTGAATGGACCCTCCTCGGCAACAGCCATAGCCCCGCATAGCCTGTCCAGCCGCCCCCCTCCTCCATCCATTGTGGGACCCTCTTTGTCCATGGCCGCTCAGTCCATGTCAGAACAAGGTAAACGACCAGGTTCTGTGTCAAGCACTGACCAAGAGAGAGATCTGAAAGAGAAACAGCGTAACGCAGAGGCTTTGGCTGAGCTCAGTGAAAGTTTAAGGAACAGAAACGAAGACTGGGGAAACAAACCCAAAATAGTAAGGGACACTTTGGTTACTCTTTCAAACAGCTCCCCGTTTGATGTGAGATTTAAAAAGGATCATTCACTCGTGGGCAGGGTGTTTGCTTTCGATGCAGTGTCAAAGCCTGGAATGGACTATGAATTGAAAATATTTGTCGAGTACCCAAGTGGATCTGGTAATATATTTTCCAGCGCATCAGGGGTGGCCAAACAAATGTATCAGGACTGCATGAAAGACTTTGGCAGAGGGCTTTCCTCGGGCTTTAAATATTTGGAGTATGAGAAAAAACATGGTTCGGGGGACTGGCGACTCCTGGGTGATTTGTTGCCCGAATCCGTCCGATTCTTTAAAGAGGGGCTGGGGGTTGAAATGTTGCCTCAGCCCTACATCGATGCCAGCTGCCCATTGCTGCCCACTGCTTTGGTCAACATCCCTCGTGCATTGCCATCTACGAGTGCACCGAGGACTGGCGTGCGTAAGCGTAAAGCCTCCCCAGAACCTGACTCTGTAGAGAGTGCGCTGAAACTATCTGAACAGGAACAACAGAGGCAGCAGTGGATGGCCAGCCAGAGCGAGGCGTTAAAACTGACCATGGCATCCGGATCATTCGGTGCCTCACACGGGGGACCTCCGCCGCTTGGCCCTGGCCATTCTGTTCACTCAAGTCGCGCCACACCCCCTGAATCTGCGCCCCAGAATGGACAGTCTCCAATGGCCGCGCTCATGTCTGTCGCGGACACGTTGGGCAATGCGCACTCTCCGAAGGACAACAACTCTGTTCACTCTACAACATCCACCAGGCATAACAGCAGCAGCCCAGTCTCCCCAGCCTCTGTTTCTGGGCAGAGGCGTTTGGCTTCCCGTAACGGAGAGCTCAATCTGGCCGGGACTCCCTCTCAGTCCAATGCGCATTCTGGCATGGATCAGGTCCACTCGCAAAACATTCCAGATTCTCCCATGGCAAACAACGGACCTCTGTGTTGTACCATTTGTCACGAACGTTTAGAGGATACCCATTTCGTTCAGTGTCCGTCAGTTCCCAACCACAAATTCTGTTTCCCTTGTTCTCGAGAGAGCATCAAAGCGCAGGGAGCAACTGGCGAGGTGTATTGTCCTAGCGGAGAGAAATGCCCCCTGGTAGGTTCTAATGTGCCTTGGGCGTTCATGCAAGGTGAGATAGCAACAATATTAGCTGGGGACGTTAAGGTAAAAAAGGAGAGAGACCCATAGGTGTGATCTATGGCTTCCCATAGAAACGTGAATTTTAGTCGAATATATACACGCGTGATTACTCAAAACGGACAAAAATAGTCGATGTACAGAGACGTTCTCCACCTCATGTCTGTTTTTTTTTAAACAAAGGAACATGTGATGTCATGTCGCCTAATGTTATGGAGGGTGTGTTGACGGGTAGTAGTGTTGTATTTGGGTGGCAGTGACGAGTTAAAGCACTAACTTTATAATCACTGCTGCAGTTTTATTCCTTACAATTAATGCACTTCTCTCATTATAAAAAGGCCAGTTTCTACTCCCAATGAATATATGTCTGTAAAATTAAACTACTCATAGTAAATATCCAATAACAGGTTACATTGCCCTAACTCCTGTATTGGGTACGAATCAATATGGGGACTTTTTTTCTTTTCTTATTTTATTTCATATCTTTAATTTTTTATGTTTTTTACAGCAAATATCTCTTTTCATCTTGTGATCGAAAATATTTTACTACGTGTTATTAATTTCTCTTCCAGTTTGCTTTCATGATGCACGGATGCTTAAAAAGGTAGAGCAAAATGCTGTACATGAACGTAAACTGTTTGTTTATACATTTCTGTAGTAACAGAAGACTTGTAATGTGCCTTGGAGCTGAGTAAATTGTAATAAATTCCATTGATATTAACCCTTGGTGAAATGTCAGTTTATTTAACAAGTTTAGACTGTTATAAAATCTGGGTCACCTGAGGTATAATGAATAATTCCTTTAGTTTTGTGTCCATCGGTATATTTCTCAACCATAGCATTTTAACAATTTACAATGTTATCCCTAACATAAGATTTGCTCTAATTGGAGATGACAACCTTGATATTAAGATCTGGTTTAAAAGTGTTTTATATTCAAATGTGTTTATTACGCACACACCTTGCTGCAAAGCCAAATTAACCATGTACTCAAATATATTTATATATATATATCAGATGATGCCATGTTTATTCATAACCTCTTTCAGTATGTCAAAGTAACATTGCTTTAATTCTACAGGGATGATCCCTGCTTAAATATTTTTACATTTTAAATGAACATTGTAGTCATTTAGCAGACACACTTGTCCAGAGCAACTTACAGGAGCAATTAGGGGTAAGTTCCTTGCCCAAGGGCACATCGACAGACCCCCCCCCCCCCCCCCCCCAATTGAGTATCACTTAGTTGCATCTATCTGAATGGCAAATAGGTTCCTTGCATTGGATATGCCCACAATTTCAACGGCTATGCCTCTCGGCAAGACAAGAAAAAGAGGCCTCGACAAGTTGGCATTGAATGTCATGTTGCTCTCCTCCAGGTGCTTATAACAGTCAGCTGTTACGGCATGCTTCTCACTAACGACAGCTCATCTTTCTGATGGTTGTAGTATTGGTGCATGCTCAAGCAGTACTACGATTTCCCCATGTTTACGCTGTGTGTGTGCTTCTGTCTGAAAATTCTTGCACATGCCTCCGTATAGCCAAATGGAAGGCATTCCTCGTTTACAATGCAGCAGGCAGGCGGTCACTGGACACGGTTCCTCACTGTTCCATTGGCCGGTGATAATATAGATATATAGCACGGTTGGTGCATGCCTGTTATGTAGCTGTGAGTCGAGCTTAATAGCCTAGCGCTGCTCTGGGTTATGGAGACAAATGGTCCTGTGTACACACAGTCTGCAGCAGGCAGCATGGTTCCCAATCCCACGTGGCTCTGTGCCATGGAGTGCATAGAGCAGGTAGAGACTGGGAGGTCAGATAACCCCATAAATACCAACCAGGCTCAACTAGAGCCTTCTGTACGTGAGCTCGGGGAAGAGATTAAGACAATGGCTGCTATGTATGTCCCGGAAACATGCCACAAACTAGTATCCTTTTCCCAAGAGCACCAACCAATGTACATGTACTGGTTAATGGAGGAGAAGAGCTTTGATAAGCCCGTTGAGGAGTATTTGGTAATGTGAAGGCAGCAGCCCAGATGTAGCCTAGGCCTAAACATTGGGCTGACGTGTCTGAGTTTAGATGGGTGTCTGTCCTCCAGCCTGGGATTGTTGGAGGTGGCGGCCTTTGTACAGTATCATCCCTGCTCGTTGGTGGGTTATGAGATGGTTCTTTAGATAGAGAGGTGAGTAGGACTTTTCCTCAGAGACTGCTGTCTTCTATGTAATGCTCCGACCGACTGCCGTAGTTAGTTTTGAATACTCTGTCCTGGTTACCGTCCCAGTTTCAAAGTAGCATTTTTACCGCCTGGGGAATACTATGGTCAAATAATTGGTTGTACGCCAGAGGAAGACGAGGTTGTTAGTGTCGAGTTTCTCAAATTTGGTTCACACAAATTGGCTCATCAGTTCGAATAGAGAAAGCAGCTGTCTGAGTGAGTAAGCGACACCCCCCCCCTCCCCCGCCTTTTCTCCAATTCTGACTTAAAAACAAATCTCACACTCATTTTCTCACTCAATCTTTATTTTTTCATCTCCCAGACGGCATTATCCGACTATAGTATATCCAAAATAATCTCTCTATTTACCAACATGTGCACACCCCCAACAAAAACAGGCCTATAGAAACCGTAGGCTGGGATTGAGGCATTGAATCGTAGCTACCCATCTAATGGTGCATTGCAGTGCCTCAGTTTCCATTGGCCTATCTATCCCAGGTGCTGTGAGGCAACAAAGCACCTGGTTTGCGATGGAACATGTCTCTATTGTCATGCTAAAACTGAACAGAGCAGCCCTTCCATGGTTAAGGTGCCTTTGGCTGTCTCAATACTTTAGGTTTCAGGTTGCAGTGTGCATGCAAAGGAGGGAACAGAGGCACCTACTCACTCAGACACCCCTCAGGGAAGGATCTCTCTCTCTCTCCCTCTCTTGCTCTCGACCTGTTTAGAATTCACAAGACTCCTCACTCGTTAGATTCAAATGCAGCCTCACACACACGCGCACACTCACGTCGTACCACCACCGCCTTCATTCTGAGTGCAAAACACTGTCTCTCTTCTCTCGTTCAGACCTCTGAATTACCTGAGGTAATGAACTCTAGCCTCTCGCCAGATTGCGTCTGGAATAGCTGATATGTTGCGTGAAATCCCAGAATCGGTTTAGTTGATAAACACCTTCTATACCTAGGTTGTCTGGTGAAAAAATTATGACTGTGACCTGAAAAGGGACCACATTTTCTTCAGACATTTTTATGAAAGTGTCTATGTCTATGCCCTCCCTTTGCAACTTCTAAGAATTGCACTGATCACATATAATCGGCTCAAATACATGATTGAAAATATGGGCATTGTGAAAGTACGTCCGCGGCTGTTAGTGCCAAGCCGAACAGAGCGTGTGCGGTGTCATTGGGAGTAGGAGGAAGGCTGGTGTCGATGGCATTGCAGGGGGTTTCTGCTCCATCACATAGACCTAGGAGGGGAGGCCAAGCGAAAGAGGTCCTGCTGGTGCCACAGACAGACCCCTCTGTTCCACATTCACCAAATGTTGTGTCTATCCTCCACCTTAAGTGGTTGACTGATATCTCGGATGTCTTGAATGATGAATTGCATAATTTCTTGGGGTATTGTCCCATAGGGTGGCGCACAACTGGCCCAGCGTCCTCCAGTTAGGGTTTGGCCGGGGTAGGCCCTCATTGTAAATAAGAATTTGTTGTTAACTGACTTGCCTAGTTAAATAAATAAAAATAAAAACTGCAGAATGTATTTTTTTTTTTTACGAGGTTAAAGGGGATTTTGTGTTATTGCCGTGCATAACCACTTAAACAGTTAATTCCAGCACCTCGTGACACATTTACCTCCAGAGAACAAACATATAACTGCTCATAACAGTAGCTACATGATTATGAATGTTTTTCCATTACAGTGTAGAAATATAATTCCAACCCCATTTCTCTCCTCAAACAAACCTAGTCTGGAGAGACCAGGCTTTCAGTGGACTGTTTCAGTTTACATTCTCAAATCACATCAGTACGTTTTCCTTCTGTTGGCCAGCCAGGGATGCCAGCCTGTCTCCCCTTCCTCCCATTCCCCCTTTCTCCCCAGCCAGGAAAAGTTTACAGCAGATGAAAATACCGCCTTCCCAAAGGTTACTCTGCAGTGCCACCGCTCTGCTGTTGCCATGGGTACCAGCCTTGTTCAAAACATCATTTATTCAGGAATGTGCTGCGGACACAAAGGGGGGAGGGAGGGAGAGAGACGACAGACTGGTGGTTAACCCTGCGTGCGCTGGAAGGACGATGTTTTCCCCTTACACAGATTATCTCTTTTTGGTTAATTTGCGCCCTGCTTCGATTCAATACTTGTTTTTTTGTTGCGTCGAATAAAATGTGGCCTGCTTTTGTAACTTTGCATTACTGGAGATAATACTACATTACCCGAATAGCAACAAAACAATGTACATGACATGCCTGGACGTATTTGGTGTATCAAAGTATTTGTAACGTATAGCAGATTGTTTACAAATGCACAAAAATCGCAGGTCAGCTTTGAAATCCCAGTTTCCTTTATTCTCATAGAAACAAGCAAACCACTTTCATCTGGTCGAGACTCGAGCATGCTGTTTCTAGGGGGAGGGGAAGTGTGTGTGGGGAAAGGGTTTTGTTTTCCCTCCCAGTGTCTCAAAGCCCAGCCATTTATAGATGGTGATGTCAGCACTATCTTTCACAGCCCTGGGCCCCCTTAGCAGATAATGTATGCACTCAAACATTCCTCTCTGGCGAATGAGCTGCCGGGAGCTGCAGGCGTGTGCCTCCCTCCTGCCTCTGTGTGCGACGCACAGCCGCAGCGCAGAGAGGAATTCTATTTGCCCCTTTTCATTTTTTTTATGCACACTTATTTCCTCCTTCGTCCTCCCGCCTTATTTCTCAGAAAATAAAATAGAGCTGGAAAGGCTGAGGTAGTTTTTTTTATTGTGATCTCTTTTTAGAGCGTCTTCACTCAATTGATTTGATAGTTAGCTGGACAAATAAATCGATGTTGAATGTGTATTTTCTTTGTTTTTAATCACCTTTGAGGGCTGATCTGCAACGTCCTACTCATTTCACATATGCATTTAATCATATATGTGTTGTTTCCACTACTGCATTTTCATTTGAATATAATGTGTGTATACATGTCTGTCCAATTGTCCTCTTATCAAATTAATGTTTTAAATTGGTTGGCAGAGATGATTTATTGTAAAAAAAAATAAAAAAAAGTTTTTTAAAATTTCATTAATTGTCCAGTGCTGATACCCTTTGGAAAGAATTCCAGAACATTTGCTTTTCAAGGCCCTCCCTCCTGGAGATGCAGCCATTCGGAAGTTAAACGCCAAATCTTAGAGGGAACCCCCTGTTTAGTGGGGCACAAATAGAGGGGTGTTCTTTTTGGAGACACTGACCATAAGGTCACCAGTTTTCTCCTCTAGTTTCAGATGCTAGCACCTTCAGATTTGATTATTTTTTTCTCTCTGTCCCGGCTGAAGTTAGCTAGTCTTGTTATACTCCTTATTGCATAATTCCCAATTTCCTCCTCATGTTTTTAAAGTCATCTGTAATTCTTCTCTCATGTTGAACGTGAGGAAGCTGGAGAAGGGAAGGAGTTAACTCCCCCCTCAACACTGGGTTAGTACTGCCCCTGCAGCCCCTGGCATGCAGGCTGGAGAAATGTAGCGCTTTCATTCTCTGCCTTGTTTACACCAGGATCTGGCAGCCATCTTAGGCTGCTGCCACAAGCAAGGGAAGGGGCGCTGAGCTGCGTGCTCCTCGTGTTTCTCCCCAGCCCTCCAAGAGCACAGAGTTCAGACGGCAGACTGCCATGAATATCAACTACTACTGGGGCCCACTGTTCTCTACAACATTCATCCCACAGATGAGAATGTTCTGTACATTCATCCCTCACGGATACAATGCTATATCTGCCTTTTTCCTGCACGCTCCCTTTCCCTCTAAGCTTCTGTTTGATATTTTGCGTTGTTTGCATTCTTTTTCTCCACACAGGTTTCTTGGAATATAAAGGCTCTCCTTTTTGTCTTTTGTTAATCCATATTTAGAAAGCCCTGACTGATCGCACATGCTCCGGGGGAGTCAGTCGACTGTGTATATCAGATAGCACATGCTCTGGGGGAGTCAGTCTACTGTGTATCAGATAGAACATGCTCTGGGGGAGTCAGTCGACTGTGTGTCAGGGCATCCTTTGTCTCAGGCCTTGACTGGTCTAACATTGTGATAACAACCACATCATGAAAATAGTTAACATGAAGAGGACAGCATTCCCTTGGTTAAGATAACTTTACTCTGTCATTGGGAATGAAAGACACTCAACTCAAATCAAATGTTATATGTCACATGCACCAAATACAACAGGCGTAGACTTTACCATGAAATGCTTCTTGCGAGCGCTTTCCCAACAATGCAGAGTTAATAAATAAGACAAATAAGCACAATAAAAAAGGAAATACTTACACAATAAAATAACATTAGCAAGGCTATATACAAGGAGTACCGGTACCGTGTCAATGTAATTGAGGTAATACTGCATGTACATGTAGGTAGGGGTGAAATTGACTAGGCAATCGGGATAGTGTGTGTTGGAGTGTCAGTGTAGTATGTGTGAGTGTGTGGCTAGAGTCCAGTGAGTGTACATAGAGCCTGTGAAAGAGAGAAAGTGCAACAGAAATGGGGGGTCAATGCAAATAGTCTGGGTGGCCATTTGATGAACTGTTCAGCAGTCTCATGGCTTGGAGGTAGAAGCTGTTCAGGTGCCTTTTGGTCCATATTTGGTACTCCAGTACCGCTTGCTGTGCAGAGGGAGTCTATGTCTATGACTTGGGTGGCTGGAGTCTTTGACAATTTTTAGGGACTTCTTCTGACACCGCCTGGTATAGAGTTCCAGGATGGCAGGGAGCTCAGCCCCAGTGATGTACTGGGCCGTATACGCACTACCATATGTAGCGCCTCACAGTCGAATGCCAAGCAGTTGCCATACCAAGCGGTGATGAAACCAGTCAAGATGCTCTCAATGGTGCAGCTGTAGAACTTTTTGACGATCTGGGGACCCATGACAAATCTTTTCAGCCTCCTGAGGGGGAAAAGGAATTGTTGTGCCCTCTTCACGACTGTGTTTGTGTGTTTGGACCATGATAGGTCCTTAGTGATGTGGACACTGAGGAACTTGAAGCTCTCAAACCGCTCCACTACAACCCCGTCGATGTGAATGGGGGTGTGCTCGGCCCTCCGTATCATCTCCTTTGTCTGAGTCATGTGTTTCAAGTCATTTAACATATAACTGCAACAAGCGATAGGATAACTAGGATGTAGCCGTGGCCTAGTTTTTACATCAAGTAGGTCTGTAGGCCGACATGTCACCACACTATTCAATTGTTTTCCATTGGCAACAACCGCTGATGAGAGGAAGCTAACAGCCTTGTGTCCTCTCAGCCATGGCAGAATTTCCATATCTAAGGCCAGGCCTCAACGGCTCTCTGTTGACATTTGGAATCCTCTCTCTGAGGAGTTTACTCTGACACTCTCCTGATCTTTCCCTCTAACCGTTTGCTGTGAATTATCAATGGAGGACGACTCCTTGTTGGGGAAAAAAAGCTTTTTGAGGGGAACAACAACCCCCAACGCAATCCACACTGACTGACCGCCTTTCATTCAGCTCTGTCCAGTTCACTGGTTTTGTCTTGTAAATTACAACAGTGTGAGACTTCTTTCCCTAGCCCAAACAAACAGCATGTCATAGAAAGCGTCGGTGTAGTGTTTCCAAAACATCACACAGAGAAAATGAATTGGCGATTACATGACATTATTCCTACATTATACTTCCAACCCACAACAGCCAGCCAGCCTACATCACCTTCATTTCCAGTGTGATAAGTACTTTTACAGACCGTGGGGGATGGGGATCTGTGGACATGTTGCCAGATTCTATTGACACTTTCCAGCTCTATCTGAGCCAATAGGCTATGAGACCCCACACAGTGTGTGTGTGTTTGGTGTGCTGTAGTACAGCTGCAGTCACCTCCCTCCGAGTCCCTTCATCATCCCGTCACCTGGGTCAAGTGTGGATTGTTCCCTCTCTCTCCAAACATCTGTTGTGTGAATGAGGCTGCGATGGCTGATGGTAATTGAGGTGCTATAGCTAGCTGCCTGTCTTGTCTATCTACTGTCAAACAGCAGACGTGGCAGACTTCCTCTCGCACTTCCTCATACAGCTGACAAAAGTCTTTGAAAATGATAGTTTCAATGATCCTTGTTGGGTTTCTGGCATGAACAAATAAATACCGCTACTTTCCATTGAATTTAGTTTAAAAATACGCTGTGAATACTTTTCAGAGAAAGTAGCCTTTTCACATTCAGACCTTATTTCTTGATGTAATACACTACATAGAAATGTGTCTTGCAAAATGGTATAGTTTGGGGCTGGCTGCTATGGGGGTAACAGCATTGGGCTCTAAGCACAGTTTGGGGCTGACTGGTACATTATGTATTCAGAGAGAGTGTCAATGCATTCAAGCAGCAGTAGAGTCTTGGATGGCCTGGGCTGTCCCCTCAGTGGCAAAAACACATGTTCTTTTATATGAGAGACAAAGAGCCATACCTTCCCTGTCCAGCTAATAAAGACAGTAGCCTGCTCTGTTTTGCAGCAGTCAGCGGCATCGTGTTGCTGCCTGAGCCCCACTCCTTTCCCCTTTCGCTCCGCTAGCTACATACTATTGAAATTTGATGGTTGGTGGTTTCGCACAAATGAGCTGCAACGTTCCCTAGAGGTCAACATACAGCATGCCGTTATATGCTGATCTGATTCTGTACCTTTTTGGTACTGGAAAACAGATCTGCTAATAAATTAAATATGTACATTGTAAATAGTAATTTCATGCATGGTGATGTGCTGTATGACATGATGTAGGAGAATAACTGTATTATGTACTCATAATGATATTTTGTGAGTGATGGAAGTGCCAGTTGACATCTATCACAAGGAATACTTGGCAGTAAGGTGTATAACTAGTTACCTAACTGCCAAGTAATAGCATCTGTGTATGGCATGTAGTTATTTTGATTGCAAGGGGGGGATTACTTTTCAAGCAGCATGCCATTATTGAATTCCATTTCCTGATTGAAAGCATTAAGGTATTATTTCAATTTTTTTATACACACGCACTATTATAAATCAAGACGAAGGGTAGCTCTAGCCTCCTCCCTTCCTCCTGCAGTAACCCCCTAGCTACCTGCGGTAAAGGGAATAGAACATCGTCTCTGTCATGAACTGTTGTGCACTAACCGAGCCACCGCACCGCTTCCACCAGATGCCTGTTACCATGGCGACAGAGCCATCGGGTGATGCTGATTGGATGGCGTGGAGGTGTTTTTTTTTGTTGTTTGTTTTTTTACGTCAATTCTCTCCAAAGGATTGTGTTTTTCTACTGGCGCTTTTCTCCCTCCAGAATGAATTTGAATGACAAGGTGAATGATAGTCTGCTGCATCCTGTGAGCTCTGCTATCTTTTGGATGAATTTAAAAACCTGATTACTACAGCACCTGATTATAATGGGGGGGGGGGACGTTTTGTGATGGATTCTGAATATGAAAAATGACTCGTTTTTGTGTGCTGCCCCAGCCTGTAACTGAAAGACATGATAACGGAGCCAGGTAGTGGGTATGTTCCATTATGCGATGGGAGGCCTATTTTTGTCATATGAATGGATAGGTCTCAATGCATAGCACATCTGACCTGACCAGTTCTCTACTCCAGTTGAGAAAGGATGAATGTGTTTCAGCACTACCCAGGTGTAAAAGACATTACAGAAACTCAGCCAGAACGACGCTAAATGAACATGGCGCTTTCCTGGTTTACAACAAGGAAACGAGTGCTTGTGTCCTAAATAGCACCCTATTCCCTATATAGTGCCTATGGGGCATGGTCAGAAGTAGTGCACTATAAAGGGAGCAGTGCGTCATTTGGGAAGCAGACAAGATTTGTCTTGGTTAGTTAATTCCTGAGGTAAAATAGTAATTGCTCATCTGAGGTTATGTTTCAGATTCATGAGGCTCATTCATCTCTAAAATGCTACCAGCCAGTGTACTACGTGTTAATACATTCCCTCACAGCGGCCAACACAGAACTGCCTATGTACACTGCCAGGAGGACTCCTACAGGCCATTCCACGGTAGTGCGTCCACTGTCCAGCCACATGACGCATCCAGCCAGTGTGCTGCAGCCTCCCTGCCTGTCTGTCGTCTGTACTGCCTCCCCCTCCAGTGTGATTAATGGAGCTCTGTTCATCCCCCTGCCCCCCCCCCCCCTCTCCTCTCACCCCTCTCTGGACCACTGCTCACCCCCCATAGCCTGCGCTCTGTTTACCTGAAGACAGTGGATACACTTAGTCTCTGGTATTTCTAGGCAACAGACATTTCCAAGTTTCAAGCCTCTGGTATAAGAGAGCGTTTGTGGTATCCCTGCTGTATTCTCTCCAAACTGCTTTGTCCATCATACCCCGTGTCTCTTTGGAAACCACTGCAGAATACTGATGGTCAGTTCCAAAAGTAAATAGTTGCTATCTTACAGCACTACTGCCTACTGTCTGACCGTGTGTGTGTGTGTGCCCAGTTCTGTCTGTTCTACCAGTCATGTTAACAGAGCTGTGTTTCAGGCTAATTCTGGCCCAATGTTGCAGGGGAGACCGGAGCAGTCCGCCAAACATGGCCTGAACAGGGCCGGTCTGTTGGGTTTGTTTGGTTAACAGCCTCTTGGGTTACCCAAGCGGAGAGAGGACTCAGGCACGACTTTCTATTAGGTGTGTTATGATGATGGGTGAGGTTGTGGAGTATCATATAATACCTTAGTTTGTAGCCATGGTGGCTGGGTCACAAGAGAAAGAAAGAACAGAAGGATAGATGGATGTCTGGTTGCCGCTGGTTCTACTGCTGCGGCTCGTTCCGGTCTGCTATGCCTTCAGCCTCAGTCAATCAATGGGAAGACTGCTCTGGTGTCCTCTGCACCGCTTCTCTCCATCTCTGCTCTGTTCTCTGCGCGGGGAGGGGAGGAGCAGCCAGCCAATGTCATTTTGATGTGACGAGCAGAGATGACACGGGCAGAAATAGCCCCCCGCTTACTCATTTAGCCGCTTGGTCCCAGTCTGCCCCAAACCCACTTGGCAGTTAATGTCTCCTCAGCCAATCACAGTCAGCTCTGTTGCTAGGTAATGGCTCCCTGGCCTCGCCTTTGAGGTATGCTAATATGCTGCTGCCTCTGCCACTGGTGCATCCTCTCGGTGATGGGGAGGACTAGGAGAAGCCTCTTACAAGTGAGCGTTTGTTTTTCTGAGAGGGGAGGAGAGGAAATTGAAATGCAGGAGAGAGGAGGACATGTTGAGGTGGAGAAAAACAAGGAGGGGACTGACGGGAGGGATAGACGGACAGAAAATGGAATCGGGAGGAGGTGGCAAAAACAGACCTTTTCGTCCCCTACGGTTCACGTCCACTGAATGAATCACCACAGCACTTGATGATATAGGACCAACACTTTTGGATAGATGGGTGGGTGTATTTCAGGCCAGGGCACAGGGCTATAAAGACAGAGAGACTCACTGTGGTGTGAAGACATTCATTGAGGAGTGTGTTTTTTTCCATTCTGCAGTAGATATGATGTATTTAAGAGCGTCTCTGGGTCTGCAGTACTCAGGCCTGTGTTCAGTTCCACTCCCTGTAATGTGTAGTATAACTCTGCCTGCCTGCCATACCCGGCAAGTCACAGTCCCATTCCCAGACAGCCTGTTAAATACAGCAGGTCCTTTGAGAAGCAGGCAGGCCTCTCACTCACTATATTAGGCCGTCCCTCCCTGCCTGCTTGCCCCATTAAACCGATCTGCAGCTATTAAATCAGCTTGTACTGTTCTGTTCATAGCCAAAACACATGGCTACGGCGTCCCTTACTATGGGCAGATCTGGAAGCTGTTAGGATTTTACTCGTTAGAAATTCTGCAATGCTGTATGTTAAGGGTTAATGTATTGAACTATTTTAGGCAGTTGGAATTGCAAATACACAATTGTCCTTTTGTCTAGCTAACTCTCTGCGCCATATTATTGCAGTTAGTTAGATTAGACACAATGGCCTTGCACACCCTCCTTGGTTGTGGTAATACGCACATGGCTTTATGTGTAGTGCTAAAACATACTAATCACTGTTACCGAGGACTATTCATTTACAATATTCATACATTGAATTGGGGACAGAGGACTTGGAGAGGGAGGGATGGTTGTTGATAGTCTGTTAGTAGTCCAAGGACTCAGCAGCACTATGTGGACGGATGGAATGGGTTCAAATTCCGAGATGCTGCATGCGATAAGAAGCCCCATTATGATGCGTTCCATGAGTGTGTTTATATTTAGGAGGAAGAAGGAGCCTGTTATGCCCGCTGCATAATTCCAGCCTCTTTATCCAGCAGCACAGCATAATGCTTAGTTGGGACTTTCTGCCTTGGGAGAGACGAACTAAATCCACATTTTCTATGATTAAGTAGCAGCCTGCCTGCCAGCCACCAGAATAAATACGCCCCCGAAAAACACTCCAAGACAAACATAAATATGTATGGCCAGCATCCATCTGTCCGCATGCTCCCATTTGTTATATAAAAAGGACCTATAGAGTCATAAAAAATGCTTGAGCTATATATTAACACAGATAAATATGAATGAGGAATGCGTCTATTGGGGGGACTGACGGACGGATGCGCTTTAATAACAAGCGTGTGTGTGTGTGTGGGTGGGTTGTGTGTGCTGTGAGCTGCTGAGCGCTGGGCTAGGATGAGGGGAGGGCTGTGTGGCCAGAACACAGTAGTGAGTAGAATACTAATTCATCCATATACCTTTTTGTTCTGAGTCTTTCTCTCCCTGGCTCCTCGGACCCACCCAGCTTCTCTCTCTCTCTCTCTCTCTCTCTCTCTCTCTCTCTCTCTCTCTCTCTCTTTCTCTTTCTCTTTCTCTTTCTCTCTCTTTCTCTCTCTCTCTCTCTCTCTCATATATTCAGGCTTGTTTCTACGTTGAACGAAAATATTACCACAACATGTAAAGTGTTGTTCCCATGTTTCATGAGCTGAAATCAAAGATCCCAGAAATGTTCCACAAGCACAACAAGCTTATTTCTCTCAAATTGTGTGCACACGTCTGTTTACATTCCTGTTAGTGCGCATTTCTCCTTTGCCAAGATAATCCATCCATCTGACAGGTGTTAAACAGCATGATCATTACACAGGTGCACCTTGTGCTGGGGACAATAAAAGGCCACACTAAAATGTGCAGTTTGATCACACAGCACAATGCTGCAGTTTTGAGGGAGCATGCAAATTGGCATGCTGACTGCAGGAATGTCTACCAGAGTGGTAGCCAGAGAATTTAATGTTAATTTCTCTACCATAAACCGCCTCCAACGTCATTTTGGAGAATTTGGCAGTAAGTCCAACCGGCCTCACAACCGCAGACCACGTGTAACCACGCCAGCCCAGGGCCTCCACATCCGACTTCTTCACCTGCGGGATGGTCTGGACCAGCCACCCGGACAGCTGATCAAACTGAGGAGTATTTCCATCTGTAAAAAAGCCTTTTTATGGGGAAAAACTCATTCCGATTGGCTGGGCCTGGCTCCCCACCCATGGCTGCACCCCTGCCCCCCCACCCATGGCTGCACTCCTGCCCAGTCGAGTGAAATCCATAGATTAGGGCCTAATGAATTTATTTAAATTGACTGATTTCCTTATGTGAACTGTAACTCAGTAAAATCGTTGAAATTGTTGCATGTTGCGTTTTATATTTTTGTTCATTGTGTATATAAAACCACCAGGCAAGATGCATGTTTTGTGCTTTGAAATGTGTTTGTGTCATCTCACTAGATTAATGGATGACTACTGTTCAGCGCTGTTTTTGTCATGAATTACTTAGAAAAATAGCAGAATTATGATGGCTGCACCGATTGAACAGGGTTTCTGTGGGTTGTTAGTGTGTGTGTGTGTGTGTGTACGTGCGCACGCACGTGTCTCCTCGGTATGAAGCAGCAGACGAGAGATCCCACATGCTGCGTTGTTCCCCTGGGATACAGTTGCTATGTTGAGCATCCTTAATTCATACAGTGACCTTGACCACCTTGATAACAACATTGATTTTACTTCCTCCCTTTTCATCGTTATCATGAAAATTCAGTCAATTCTGCCTTGTTCAGGACCCTGAAGGTCCAACACATCACTGACATATTCAGGGAAATTGCTTTTAAATTACATTGAGAAGGGGCTTCTCAGCAACCCCTACTTTTATCAGTGCATGGAAAGAAATGACTATAACCATTCATGATATCCAATTTCACTTTGCCCAGAGCTCTGGGGATGAATGAAATGTGGTTGAACGTGTGTGTGGTCAAAGTATGGTATTTTCAGTTCAGACTCCACTGAAAATAATTGGCTAAACCAAATCCAGGCTTTTGATGTCATATAAAGCGGAAACGTTGAATGGTTGTGACTACAAAGCCGGGTCGGCATCAGGCTACAATAGGATGAGCAAGGCTTCACCACCTGTGTGTGAGTGAATGGGCTTGTGGAAAGCAGAATCGTTTTCACCAACATCTTATGCAAGAAAGTGCTCGTGACTCCGTGGTCGAGCAACTGCTCGCTCCTTGAGTGCATGCAGCAGGAGAGGGAGAAAGATGACTCCAGTATCAAACGGAGTAAACTCAAGACAAAGGAGATGATTGTGGACTACAGGAAAAAGAGGCCGAGCACGCCCCCATTCTCATCGACGGGGCTGTATTGGAGCAGGTTGAGAGCTTCAAGTTCCTTGGCGTACACATCAACAACAAACTAACATGGTCCAAGCACACCAAGACAGTCGTGAAGAGGGCACGACAAAACCTATTCTCCCTCGGGGAAACTGAAAAGATTTGGCATGGGTCCTCAGATCCTCAAAAGGTTTTCCAGCTGCACCATTGAGAGCATTCTGACTGGTTGCATCACTGCCTGGTATGGCAACTGCTCGGCCTCCGACCGCAAGGCACTACAGAGGGTAGTGCGTACGGCCCAGTACATCACTGGGGCCAAGCTTCCTGCAATCCAGGACTTCTATACCAGGCGGTGTCAAAGGAAGGCCCTAAAAATTGTTAAAGACTCCAGCCACCCTAGTCATAGACTACATAATTATCTCAAATACCTCGACACCGGTGCCCACGCACATTGACTCTGTACCGGTATCCCCTGTATATAGCCCCGCTATTGTTATTTACCGATGCTCTTTAATTATTTGTTTTTCTTATCTCTTACTTTTTAAACTTATTTTTTAGGTATTTTCTTAAAACTGCATCGTTGGTTAAGGGCTTGTAAGTAAGCATTTCACTGTGAGGTTACACCTGTTGTATTTGGCACATGTGACAAATCTGATTTGATTTATATAAACGGATATTACACTCCCGGAGTTGTGTATCGCTTTTAACAAACCAAACAAATTACGTTATAGAAGGTCAAGTAAAAACCCAAACCGGTATATTGTAGAATACGGTATACCGGAAGGCCCTAGGTCCCTAGCCAGTAATCGGGGAATCAGTTGCCCAGAGCTCTGGGGTTGAATAAAATGTGTTTGATGAATGTTTGTGTGATCAAAGTATGTTATTCATAGTCCAGGCTCCAGATATCACAGCACAATTTGGGTAAACTAAACCCAGGGCTTTTTTTATGTAAAAATGAAACAGATGTTGGATGGTTTTGACTACAAAGGCATTGGCCACTGCAAACAGTTAAGGTTCAACAGGCTGAGTTACACCAATGACGCCACCCTAGAGGGAACAACATTGAGCCGGAGGAGTGGCTGGTGTTCCTAGAATAGCTGGCGGGGCATCAGGTGATCAACGTAAACTATGGAGATGAGGTCACATCTGGTAGATTTGATTTATTTGGACATAGAGGGGCTGTAATTCAAACATGTGCTGCTTGATGATAACGTTTCAATGAGATTGGGGGGCGTTTGGGGAGTGCTGGTGCTGTGGCAGCCAAGGTAGAGGAATGGGGATATGACTGCCCTGGATGGTGGATGGTGCAACTTGCCAACAGGGAAAGACACACGTGAAAACACCAGAGCAGAGAGGGTGGAGGGTGAGACCACTACCATCAGGCTCCCTGATACGCCTCTGATATTGATAAGATAATAGCAGCTATTCTGGTGGTGGTGGGTGTAATGACCGCAGGATGAGGATGGATTTAGGAAGAGGCCAAAAGAATCCCAATGTTCAAGGGGGCGGGGTGCGGTGGAGGATCACACGTAGAACTCACAAAGACAGATGTTTTAAGAGCTAACCTACCGGATGTATTATATTATGTTATGAATCATTTCAGCTTTTTCTCTGTGGTTCATTCATCATTTATTAAAGTCACTGGTTTGTCAAAGACATCCCCCTCACACCCACTCTACGTGTCATAGTTCCATCTATAAATACTCTATCTGGCTTACGAATGGGATATGAATTGTCTCGACACCTCTCCTTTGCACTCACAAAGAGAGAGACGTTTGAAACTGTCCCCATGGCGACGAGTCCTCGTTCTACCTTTTTTCAGAGGAAGGGAAAGCAGTGGGAAGTCTCTCCTTCACATCTGGCACGGTCCTCTCTCCATCAACAACCCATTATTTTTCAGCCCTTTTAGTTGAAGGTATCTTCTCCTCTTTTGTCCACCAGATACCACTTTAAGTGTTTGTGTGTGTGTGTGTGTGTGTGTGTGTTTGCCTGCCTGCCTCTGCAGGAGAGAAGGGCTAGCTAGAGAAACGGGCTGTGCTCAGTACAATACAGAACGGTCTTACCTCGTTACCAGAGAGAAAGACAATGTATGACCACGAGGTGAAATTTAAGAAGCTGCTGACAATAATCAAGTAGATCCGTTAGTACTGAGACGTGGCGAAGGACTGACCAAGACCTCTAGCTTCAACCCAACATGATGTGTTGTATAACAAGACAGAAATGTAATATAGATCTTGTTCTCATATCGACTTTCAAAAAAAAAACTTATCAACATATAGATTTCCTGTCAACGTGGCATCATTTCTTCACCTCCATAATGATTTTATGATCAGGTTTTACACACAGGCACACATGCATGGCTGCACGCACACCTGTCAACAGCTTGTAGGAAAAAGTGGTGTCTGAAATAACACCCTATTCAAAAGTAGTGCACTAACCGTTTCAGGGTGCCGTTTCAGACGTTGCCTGAGTGACTTGAACAATCTGTTCTCGTTGAACGCATTTCCCATGGAAGGGGAGAGGGAGAGAGTAGACATTTGCATATGGTGACCTCTAACAGGACGTTTTGTCTCAGAGTCCCTGTATCTCCACCCTAATCAATTTGAGCAAGATCAAAAAGGCTGGCATCAACAAGGCACTCTCGCTCTTCAAATGGATTAGCTCATTTTGAGGCGTCTTAAGGCTGATTGAAAACATCTTACTGAGTGGGATACATCAGCGCTACCAGACACACAGCATGACATTCTGCCTTAATGTGTATTTATTGGAAGAGAACAGAACGCCCCCGAAAGGGAAATGAAGGAACCAATGCTACTTTTTCTTTCTGTCTGGGTCTCCCTCAGAGGGCAGGACTGAGGGCAGAACAGACACATCGTTGTGGGATTGCCGTGGTGATTTTAGCATGTAAAAATGTTTTTATGCATGCCAGCAAAGCCACTACACAACAACACTAAACAATACGTTATTTGCACTTTAACGGTGCCCACTAACTGTTAGGGCCTACGTAAAGGTGTCCCAACAGCAGAGCTTTCTATTCAGCACCATGGAGTGAATTCTTACCTCTGCTACACCTGGTTATCAGCGGAGCCTTGTCTGGCTGCGAAACAGTTCATTCAGCCTCATTTACTGCCTGATATGGCTGACTTGCTTAAACAAATGTGGTTTCTACTGACAATTCAGATGTACAAACTATGGCATAAGGGGACGACGAGCGGATAAGGGGCAATCCGTAATTTCGATGAAGACATTAATGAGCGAGGTAGGACGGATGTAGTCAATATAACTTTGTTCAGAACTTTTGAAATGGACAGCGACAGAATTCAGAACGTGGGCCGTTCTTACAGTATTCTCCCTGTACACCAGGTCAGAGCCATAGGATAAATAAAGGTGGCATATAAGCAGACAATGAATGCTCTTACATTATTCAATGATTACATTTCTCTAAAACAGGCTATGGGCTACATGTGCACCACCAAGTCAGAACAGTAGGCTAAGTTTTGAGGGGGAAAGGGACCACATAATTAGGGTGAGGCACATGGGCTACTAACAGCTTACTACACAACATACACGTAGTATTACTTTCTTAGCTACAGTATACATATTTTCCTGGCATATTACATCATTTTATGAAGCAGCATACAAGACATATTTGGACTCTTGTTGTGCTGTACTCACTTGAAAACGGAAGGTTGCGCGGCGGTCCTTGTGGGCAAATTCTGTCTTTTATCATCAAAGTCTGGCATTTTCTGGATTGATGGTGCTTTCAAGACAACTGGGAACTCGGAAAGAAACAAGGTTGATCATGACATCAATGATCTTCATGTCGGAGCTCTAGAAAGAGGCCCGAGTTCCCGACTTGGAATTCCTAGTTGGATGACGGTTCAAAACGTATTTTCCCAGTAGGAGCTCGTTTTTCCCCCCGAGTTCCCAGTTGTCTTGAACTCACTGAAGTCTGAGATTTCCCAGTTCCGAGCTTCCAGTTGTTTTGAACGCAGCAGAAGTCATGCTGGATTGACAGCATGGCCAATGTATTCAACCTTTTCTGGCCCATGGCATGTGAATGTTTATCCTTTTAAGCTTGTAAAAGAGACCCTTAAACCCAGACTTGGACCATACACCCACTCCACTAAATAGCAGGCTAGTGATTGCTTTGCAACACTTGCAGTTAGCCACTGATTCCTTCCAAACCACTGATTATTGAATTTGCGATTCCCAGCTTGTTGTGTAATGTTCATGTCCAAAGTGCAAATGAGAACTGATATGTTTTATCTATAATTTCTCTTCATATGACAAGGACATGACGTTGACTTCTTGTCTAGCTTGCTAGCTAAGATTTTGAAAGTATGATGTTGACATGATCAGTCCAATCAAAGCTACGGTAGATATAACGTGTTTTGACTTGGTCAAAACTGGTCAATGACCTTGAGCCTTCTTGGATGGGCACTTCTAATGTAACTCTATGGCAGCACCCAAGGGGCTTGAATTTTCGAACTCTCCCTGTATATTTTGTGGTGACGTAGTGTCCCCATGAGTGACAGAACAATGAGCCAATCACAGCACAACTAGAGAACATTACCAACCCCTACGCTCCGTATTTTTCCACTGGCTGCCCCACCACCACAGAAAGCACTGAGCTAGGCTGAAACACCTGCATTTTGGAGCTGCCTTACTCAAGAAAGCAAAAAAATACCATGTTTGTATTTGGCTTTATTAGCTCAATGATTATTATAATTTTTTTACATTGTTTGCAAACTGATATGTGACCAGTATTAATGGCAAAATAACATGCAAAACATGTATTTTTTTTAGCTAAACAGGTGGGGCTCTCCCCCACCTCCCCTGAATGACGGGTTGCCACTGTGAAGATTGACATTTACACCATGTTCCATGTTAGTCCATGGATCTGATCCCTTTGAAGTTTACCTTGTATCATTTATGCATACATTCTCCTCAGTTGCTTACATAAATGTCAATGTGTATCATATTCCCGCCCAGCACAAAAAAAACTGAATACATTATTACTTGTTTTTGTAAACCCCACACAGCTGATCTGACTTGCATGGTTCTACCGCCGTAGAGGACTTAGTATACTGAGTAGAGATGCTGCCGTCCTAGCAATACTTCTCTGTTTTATCCTGGACGCTAGGATTACAATCTCCTGGAATGGAGTGGAATGTCAAGTACACAATACCTGTCACTGCTACGCATCCAGAGTAAATCCTGTCCCTTGTCAGTTTGAGTCAGAACATTCCTAATCTGTAAGATTCTTTGAGATGTGTCAAAAAATATCTTCCCCTCCCTACAGAATGAAGTTGCGAGTGCAGGGCCAGTGGCCTGGGTATTGTATAAGGCAGTACTGTGAAGATTCCAGGGTTGCTAGACGTGTGCTGCAGAGACGCGTGGTGCAGAGCCCTTTTCTGCTCCAAAAGTTGACAGGATGATTGGTACACACACGGCAGCCCTCCGTTCTGTTAAATTCAGTTGCCTCCTGAATTATTGGCACCCTGAGTAAATATGAACAAAAAAATCTGTGAAAAAATGCCATTGTTTATCAGCTTGATCTTACACTCAAAATATGATATGAGTCTAAACTTTAATTTAGTTTAAATTGTTCAAAGAACATTTAGTACTTTGTGAACCCCTCCCTTTGCCAAGATAACAACTCTGAGTCGTCTCCTATGTTTGATGAGGTGGGAAAACACATAGGAAGGGATTTTGCACCATTCCTTCATACAGAAACTGTCCTGATCCGTCAGAGTCCTTTGTCCTCACTTGTGGACTCTCCTCTTCAGTTCACCCCGCAGGTTTTCAATGGGGTTTAGGTCACGGGACTGGGATGGCCTGAAAAAGCTTGAATCTATGGTCAGTGAACCATTTTCGTGTGGATCTAGAGGGATGCTTTGGATCATTGTCCTGCTGGAATATCCAACGACGACCCAGTTTTAGCATCTTGGCAGAGGCATACAGGTTTTGGCCTAAAATCTCCTAGTACTTGATGGAGTCCATGATGACATGTATCTTAACAATGTTACCAGTGCCTTTGGAAGTTAAACAGCCCCACAACATTACAGATCCATCACTGTACTTCACAGTGGGGATTAGATTATTTTCTGCATGACCATGGCTCTTTTCATGCCAAACCCACCTCTGGTGTTTGTTTCCAAAAAGGTCTATTTTAGTCTCATCAGAACATAGAACCTGATTCCAATCAAAGTTCCATGGACATTTAGCCAACTCCAGCTGCTTACGTTTGTGTTTTGGTGACAGCAGAGGCTTTCTTCGGGCAACCCTTCCAAATAACTTGTTGGCTTGGAGTTGGCGTCTAATTGTAGTTTTGGAGACTCGGTGACCCCAAGATGTAACCAACTTCTGCAATTCTCTAACTGTGATCCCTGGAGATTTTTAATGCGACTTGAACCATCCTTCTTACTGTGCGTGGGGGCAAAATACACCTGCCTCCTCTTCCAGGCAGGTTCATCACAGCTCTAGTTGTTTTATATTTCTTAATTATTGCCCTAATAGTGGATATGGGTATTTTCAGGAGTATAGCTATCTTTTTATAGCCACTGCCTGATTTATGAAGGTCGTCAACCTTTTGTCTCATTTCATTTGTGTGTTCTCTGGCCTATCCCATGTTGATGGATGACTAAGGGAGTTTAGCCTGGGTATCACCTCATATTTATACCCCAGAGAAACAAGAAGCCATGGATGACCACTTAAGAATTCCCAAAGACTCAATTCGATTTTGTTAATAAGAATTTCAATAATTGTGACACGCATTTTTTAGAATAAAACAAATATTTATTGATGACTTTTTGTTTTATTGTAGATAAAAAATACAAATTAAAGGTTAGATTCATATGATATTTTGATTGTAAAATCAAGCTGATAAACAACAATGACATTTTTTAACAGCCTTTTTTGTTCATATTTCCCAAGTTGCCAATAGTTCAGGAGGGAACTGTAAATAAGTACACACGCACCCTGCCCAGAGGATGGGCGCTGCCTCTGCCTCTCAATGGTGACCTTTGCATTGTGAGCATGGCTCAGGGGGAGCCATACATGTCAGCTAGCCTCTCTCGCATCTTCTCTCGTTTCCTCCTTCCCTCTGTGGGATACATTACATTAAAATGTGTAGGCCTCAGTGTTCTCTCTCTCCATTCTTTTTGTTTTGTACATTATTTTCTTTTTACAAAAGTAGTGCACAGGGCCTTTACTTGTCCTGTATTAACGTACAGCTATATCCGTCTGCAGCGCGGGCAAAAAAATCAAATCTAACTACTTCCCGCGGCTATGCAGAAGCGTCAAGAAAATCTCCATCGCCTGCTGTGAAACCTTAGAAATTAAGGATTTTTTTTTTTTTTGCGACATGACAAGACAAAAGAATCTAGAGGATCGTTGTGATTTCAATGGCGGTACTTTTGTGTGACAGTTTTGGCAATTCACAGTAGGTGGTTCTGTTCCTGCCTGTAGAACCCGCCAGGGAAAATTATAACAGTCTGTCTACTGTGGATGAAGTTGCTTTTGTATCATTTCAAATATGTTACTATGATGAAGTTAAATGGAAACTGTCTGTGTGTGATTTAATTTCTCAAAAAACGTGGACAGACCCAGCAGTATTGGAGCCATTGAGTTCACAGTCAGTAACACACAATGAATTGGCAACCCTACACTATAAAAACAGTTCATTTGAAGCTCACGCACAGAGTCGGAGAGGCCTTGGTTGTACCTCCATGAACCCCCTCGCTCAGATCTTCGGAGTCCACTCATTATCAGCTCCACCCCTGCCAGTGTAAACACAGCTCTCAGCTCCAATATTAGACGGATTTGATTGTATGCCAATTATCACTCATATGAAACTGAAATGTAAATAATGAGGCTCACTGTACAGGAAAAGGACGGACAGTTCATGTGTTTTTTCCCATACACTAATAACAGCCTGTTACTTTTGGATATTGTAGCGGACTAGAGTCTCAACCAAGTATGGCATATAACAAGACAGCCGGCCTCATTGGCCTCTGAATGACCCTATGGGCTTTCCCCTCCATCCAAAGCAGGACTCACTCTACTTAGCCACTTAATGCAATTTAAGTCTTTAGTGATCTAGCAACAGCATTACGTAGTCTGCTTGGAAGCTATCCTATGTGTGAGTCATGTTATTGGTGCTGTGCCACCACTCTGGCCCTCTTCCCTGAAGGGCAAACACTTCTCCAGGCCAGATGGAAGGCTGGCTCTCCTCTCCTACTTTGCTAATGGATGAGCTGACCAAGCTCAGCGGGCACATTCTGATTTTGTAATACCATCATTGCAAAGTTGTAATGATGTCATAGCATTGGCATTGCAGACAGTTTTGCCTGCAAAGATGGAATTTGTGTCATCTGACAAGAAAATGAACAATAGAAGCATTCTTCATCTAACGCCCACACTTTATTTCCTTACAGGGAAGGCCAACGCCAGCAAGAGGGGGTTAGAGAGCTGGTCATTGCAGCATTAGCGAAGCACAGCGACACAAATCACCAAGGTAGAGGAGGAGGAGGTCACCAGCCAGGCCTCCCATCATCCTTTGGGGTTCCTGAGCAACCCAGCTCAGCCGTGAAACGAGCCAATGATACACTTCAGGAACTGGGACGACTCAAAACCGAGATGCAGACCCTGCTGCAGGTGAGATGGACTGACTGAGAGGAACTATAAACTCTCAAGAAATATCAACTGTCAATCTTATCAAGAATACTGTATATAGAGATTTTCCCTGCACTTTTTTAAGCCTTCTTGAATAACCTCTACTGGTATCAATATAATGAGAACAAAAGAGGTCTGAGGACAGAGCCTTGAGGAACTCCAAACTATTGTCAAACAGTTTTCCTTTCCCCTAGAAGATAATCAAGGTCAAGAGAAAAACTGTCAACTGCTGTAGGCCCTCACAATGACTTTCCCATTACACCAGTTCTGTGTGGCCTTTTCCATTAACTTTCCTTTTGTATTCTAATGCACCAAGTCTATAAGCTGTTATCGCTGGTGCTGCTCAGTTCCCCCTAAATCTATTATTGGCATATTGGAGACATTCAGACTGGAGAATGAGATTATCCCCGTACCCATTTATTGCTCTGAACGACGGGAGGCACCCCGACACCACACACACACACACACACACACACACACACAGAGCCGTCAGGACGTTTCCTGTTTCCCTAAGTGGGCCAATATCATCCTCTCGTCTGTGTTCAGCTTTGGGATTTTGCTAATCTAATTGGTGCCTTAACCACTGATGAAATCAAGCCAAGACACGAGTGTGTCTGGTATTTCAATGACCAAGACAGCAGTGTTCTATTGTTTCTACCCTCTCTCCTCTCCCTCTCCTCTCCCCTTAATAAATTACAACACTTCTTCATCCTTACCCGACGAACGCGTTGCCACAGCCGCCCGACGCCTGTTCCCGTCTATTACACTCTGATCCCGTCGCCGCGCCAACCAGGAATTGAGTTTCCGAGCACGCCTCTGCCGCTGCTGAAAAATTCCATCAGCTTAGAATAATGTAGCACACGGCAAATTATGCATTAGCATATAATTGAGGATGCAGGGTGTGAATGCTATTTGGCCTGCCGCTGTCTGTCTGCCTGCCTGTCTGTCTCGCTGTCTCTGTCAGTCTGTCCGCCTGTCGGTCTGTATGTCTGTCTGTGGGCTGCAAGAATAGGAAGGAAGCACGTTTCTCTCTCTCTCTCTCTCTCTCTCTCTGTCGCTCTCTAGTCTCTGCCCTCAGAATAGGCAGTGACACCCAGGTCACTTCGCTGTGTGTCTGGATTAAATTGAATGCCTGTCATTGTCACACCAGGTTTTAATGCAGTAGTTCTTTTATAGTGGGGTTTAGTGGCAGGCACGATCATTTAATGGTCGCCCGTTCTGGTGGTGTAGGACATTTTGTGAATGCTTGGTCATGATGAAAATGTATGAGTACAGCATTTATGTTTCCCACAAATGATCAAGTGTGGCCTCTTACAACGAGATCAGATCCTCTAGTATGACTTTGAGTCGGAGAAACATGTCCAACCAACGCTGCTTTGTGTCAGTCGGGTGGTACTCAGACAGGCTGTGTTGCGTTCCACTGTCCTTCTCATCCAGGCTCGCGAGGCTTTCCCTGCTGCAGAGAGCAGAGAGACTGTCAGAGAGACGGCATCAGCCAAGACCAGCAACACCTCAAGCAGCAGCAGCAGCAAGCAGCCCACTATCCCGTCTCCCACCACCATGCACCACCACCCTCCTCCCTGCGTCTCCATGGTAGGTTCCCATAGCAACCCCTGCCTGCCTCTGCAGTGCCAGCCTCACGAGGTAGGAAGATTTTCCTCCTACATTCTGTGTTGTACGGTCTGTGTTGCCATCCATCCATCCATCCATACCAAGCCACCGCTAAGCAGCGGACAGACACAATGCCACACTTGTATCCCTGCATTTTCAGCTGTGTCCCCATTTTATGGACTTAAAGTGATAAATCAGTGGTGTTGTTATCTCTGTTTTACACATGGACCAAAGGAGAATGCACAATGGCTAGAGCAGAAAGAGATTTCCCCAAGCCTATTATTCAACCACTCTAGCTTTTTCTACAGAGAGAAAGAGTAATGATGACAGTTGTCGCATTGGTTGGTTGGTTCTGTGCTAGCCTATTGGTGTGTTGGGTGAATACTCTATTGGATGTGACTCATTGACATGCTTTCTGATTAAGTTTGGTCATCCTGGTGTTGTCACAATGCCTGTTCTGTACAGGTTCTGGGATTGACTTGGCAACTAGGGAATTTCTTCTCCCATGCTGTACCTCACCAGACTATTTCAGTTGCCACATTTCAGACAGAATTGCTGTCAGCAGCACAGATGTGAAAAGCAAGGACGAACCTCCTCCCTTTACTGCAGTGCACTGTTGCTGTGAAAATGACTTTCCCACAGAAACGAACGAGACAAATAACTCGCTTATACACAAAAGGAGGGAAATGGTGTCTGCTAACCGTGTAAGTGGTTTTGATTTAGCGTTATTTGCGAAAGCGACGGGGAAGCACGAGGCTGAAACAAATGACCCTCAGCTAGCGAACGTTGGAAGGCTGTCGCCTGTTCCTCCCCACGCAGCCACGCAGGGCAGCCAGGCACACAGATTCATATAATACATATACACGAGACGAGAACGAGATGAGGGGAGGATGAAAGAAACAGCCAAGGTCTCCAGCTGTATCAGATCTGCCTGAAAGGAATGCCTTGTGATGGGTAGGGAGAAAAAGAGAGGGAACAGAACGGGCCCCTATCTCTCTCTGTCTCTTTCATCAGCACAGAGAAAGGTGATTTGGAGTAACTATTGCTATTGGTTGTGGATGCAGCAGATGCAAGAGCCTGGCTAGCATTCTCTCTCACCACTGTCTGTCGCCCGATAGTGACAGTTATTAAAGCCAGAATCGAACTGGAGTGTAATGGATTCTTCTTGAAATATTCTTCCAAACTGTTCTCCTTGTGACACACCCAATATTTTACTCCTCTTATGCTTCTGAATGGTTTTGACTTAATAGCCCAGCCGACAAATGTTGAAATGTGTGGAGCCAGATATATTTAGGTTTCCGTATATCTAGAAGGTAATCGAGATATCCATTGACATCTAGATATTTCTTTCTAAATATATGTCTCTGTGGTGAACTGTGCATGTGTCATCTAAAGGTCCCCCACCCTCCCCCCAACAGTCTCAGGAAGAGGTGGCCGTAGTGCTCCCTCCGGTCCTCCCCCTGCCTCCCGCCAGGCCCACCCCCCCCCTGCTGCAGCAGAGCCGGCCGTACCCCTCCATGTTTGAGGATGCTGAGAGGGTTCTCCGGCAGGTCCAACGACACAAGAAGACCCTGGAGGAAAATTTGGAGGCCATGCTGAGGGCTAAAGATGGAGAGACCCTGCGCTCCCAGTTAGAGGCACTCTCCTGCAACAGGTAACACACAGGTGGACTGCTCTGCTCTCCCCTGCAGCTTGGGGCCAAAATTAGCCTGAATGTTACGCCAATGTTGTTTCCAAACATTGGAGTAAAACAAGTTAATATTCTGGGTTCTGATGGGGTACGACAGTTGAACTAAGCTCATGAGGCATTTCTAAGTTATATTCTTCAAGAATCAATGGGTATATATCCTATCGTTCATTTATCAGTCTAAAAATGGATGTGGCAACTACAGAGTCAAGCTTTAATGGACATAAACAGATCATTTCCTTAATAGAACCTTTCTTGAACTCTAAGCAGTTTAAATGTTTGAGGTAACTCCCCTCCGCCACCAGTATGTATCACCACCGATGTGAGGGTAGAAATGTTAAAGATGGATAACAAGCCCAACAGTCCTACAGCATGGTCATTCAAGCAAATCTATCCCTGGAGAAACTTTCTGAATCTAATAAATGTCCTCGCAGCATTTTGGGTTGTTGTTGTCAAGTGGGAAATGTGCGGAGGGCAAATTGGGAGAATTCAGGGCAGTGATTGCCTGCGCTGAGCTCCGTTGTTGAGAGCTGTGTATCTCCTGTTGAGAGCACACTGGAGGCTGCGGAGGTCTAAGCCAAATGGAACAATCACTATGACAGGCAGTTGTCAGTGGGGAGGAGAGGATGGTATGTGTCCCAAAATGACGCCCTATTTCCTATGGTCCCCGGTTAAAAGTAGTACACTACATAGGGATTAGGGTGCCATTTGGGACAAAAACGACTGCTGCCCTGCCAGCTCTCAGCCTCTCAGCTCGACCCAATAAATTCTATGTGAGATGTGGACTCTGAAGTGACTGACTGTCTGACTGGAAACTGGGGACGCTTATATTTGTCCTGTTTCACTGCAAGTGGGTAACCTGTACAAGTGCGAGGTGTGACATGGAATCAGCCATTATTGACAGCGATCCTGGAGCAATTAGGGTTATAAATGCCTTGCTCAAGGGGCAGATCCACAGATTTCTCACCTTGTCGGCTCGGGGATTCGAACTAGCAACCTTTCGGTTAATGCGCTAACCGCTAGGCTACCTGCCGTGGCAGAAACTCTGGAGGTCGACTGCACCTTGCATAGATAGACATGCAATGTTGTGGTGAACAGTGAGAATCTGTAACGTAGCAGATGTTTGGCATGTAGGGACATCTCAGGGCTTCCCTCTCCTATCCTTCTTCTCAGTGAGTCTGCTTGAGAGACGGTGAGCACCCAGGAGGTTTTACCCAGGGAAATGGTACCTTATTCATGGTAAGGTAGTGGCACACAAATGAATGTAATTTCTTTCATTCTTGACTGATTTTTGTTTTCCTTCCTTGCCAACATTAGTATCCAGTAGGCCAACCTGCCATGTTGTTTCTGGAGAACTGAGAACTTTTGTGAAAGCATGGAGAGACCATTGATTAATCAACGTTGTAAATCTCAGGAGATGTCTCGTTTGGTTGTGTTTGTTTGTTTGTTTACTGCCTTTCAAATAAGCCCAAAAATTGTCAAATCACTTCCTCATATAAAAGAGAGAGGTTATTTGAAGTATACTGAACAAAAATAT
The DNA here is from genome assembly GCF_016432855.1 of Salvelinus namaycush. Taxonomy (NCBI): domain Eukaryota; kingdom Metazoa; phylum Chordata; class Actinopteri; order Salmoniformes; family Salmonidae; genus Salvelinus; species Salvelinus namaycush. The sequence goes on from NC_052321.1 coordinate 33,050,178, forward strand.
AAACACAACATGTAAAGTGTTGGTTTACAAGTTTGTTTACATCCCTGTTAGTGAGCATTTCTTCTTTGCCAAGATAATCCATCCCCCTGACAGGTGTGGCATATGAAGAAGCTGATTAAACAGCCGGGTCATTACAGAGGTGCACCTTGTGCTGGGCACAATAAAAGGCCACTCTAAAATGTGCCATTCTGTCACACAGCACAATGCCACAGATGTCTCAGGTTTTGAGGGAGCGTGCGATTGTCATGCTGACTGCAGGTATGTCCATCAGAGCTGTTGCCAGAGAATTTATTGTTCATTTCTCTACCATAAGCCGCCTCCAGCGTCGTTTTAGAGAATTTGGCAGTACGTAACCGGCCTCACAATCGCAGACCACGTGTAACCACGCCAGCCCAGGACCTCCACATCCAGCTTCTTCACCTGTGGGATCGTCTGAGGGGAGGGAGTGCCGAGGAGTATTTATTTCTGTAATAAAGCCCTTTTGTAGGAAAAAACTCATTCTGATTAGCTGGGCCTGGCTCCCCAGTGGGTGGGCCTATGTCCTATCAAGGCATAATCCAAAGGTTAGGGCCTAATGCATTTATTTAAATTGACTGATTTCCTTATATGAACTGTAACTCAGTAAAATCTTTGAAATTGTTGCATGTTGTGTTTATATTTTTGTTCAGTGTAAATATCCGCTACACATCCGAAGCATTGCATTCATCTTATGGAGTGGTGGCGGAGCGATGCCTTTTCATGCCTAGAGATTCATTGTGACATTAATAAAGTTCACGTGGGTGAGATTGCCTAATGGCTTGCGATGCAGCACCCAAGGCTGAGCTCTGTCTCCTCTCTCTCTCTCTCTCTCTCTCTTTCTCTCTCTCTCTCTCTCGCTCTCTAATGGAGTGCGGAATAAGTGGCTTAAACATTGAAATGGAGAAGGTTTGGCTGCCTTACGTCCACAGCACACAGACAGGGTCCTTCAGAAAGGAGTAGTCTTTAGCATAACGATACAGAGTCTCTCTCTGGGTGAAAAGTTATCTCATTACAGCCATAATATAACAGGAGTTTTCAATGCTCTTCTAATCATAGAAATAGGTTTTAATTCTCTCCCGCACTGAAGAAGCTAGATTACACCAGAAAAATATCATTACTAGAGTGGACAAAGCTTCTCAGACCACAGCAATTTCACTGATTGAGTCGCATGGGTTCACTTAATATGGTGTTCTAATTCTAAGGATTATACATGGTGTGAATGATAAGTCTGTCCAGAGAACGGGCAAAGAGAGGAACCATAGAATTTCAACATAAAGGAAAGTACAGTGAACAGGTTACTCAGATGATGTCATCACATAGCAACCACACAACACACATTACTACGGTATGAAGTGTTTTCAGTTTTTTTTATGTTGGCTCAGTGGGACACTACTCCCTCCACCTCGTATTATAATATAACTAAAACCAACCTGAGCCAAAATGACAGCTCGTATGCTAATCATCTCCAAAATGGCAGCCGGCCGATAATCAGCTCTGAGCTAATGTCAGAGCATGACAACACAAACACACTGATTGATGTAGCCCCCCCCCCCCCCCCCCCCCCCCCCCCCCCCATAATGGCGTTTTCCTCCTTTTCCTTCATTGGAAAGGTCACGGGACTAGGATGGGGCTGCCAGATGCTCAGGTAAGGGGGAGGGAACTGTAGCGGATGGCTTGAAATCCTCCTCAAATGTGACTGGATGGTTGGTTGGTTGCTTGATGGATTCAGTCGTTTGTATTGCGTGACATTGCAAAATGAGGCAGGGGTGTGACTTAATGCGTGCCATCTATTTCCACACAACATATTAATGAAGCCATTTGCAAACAAAAATGTGCCTCTATCTCAATTGCTCAAACAAGCGTGACAGTTTGTGCTCTGTTTACTTGTGTTATATCTCACCAGGTGGGTTCAGTGAGAACACACTTGGACGGGCGTCCTGGCCCTGGTCCACACCTGTCTCTGCCTGTCTGCAGTATCTGTGTTCCTAGAGTTGGTGGACTCCTTCCATTTTCACCACTCCACAATGCTCCTGTTCTTTTTCAAAAACTGTTCAACATTTCTTTTGTTTGGCTTCCTCAGCGTTTTGCTGCTGGACACATGTTGTCTCTGGCTTAAATATGAGTCCTGATATCCCCTGTCTGTAAATTAGAAGCAGACAATTTTTCAAACAAAACATTTCTCGGCAGGGGTTCATTCAGGCAGCCTTGTCTGTTGTTGTTTCTGTGTTGGATTACAGAATAGTTGAATCGTAGTGCTCTCTCTCTCCTAGACCTCATAGACGGTGATGCACTCTTCCTGTTTTTCATATTCCACAGAATTTCCTGATGCTGTTCCAATGGGGATATTATGCCTGCAGACAACTATCATTAGGCCTAGTTCTGGTCATTTCCTACCATCTGTATGAGTCATTGCATATTGGCTGTGTGATTCCCAGGCCTCTGCTTTCAGCTCTCATTTAAATGTTTTACATTGAATTTTGTCCAGCAGTTGATACGTTTGCCATCATGGACAAGCCTGTTTCAATAAAGGTATAATCAGGCGTGCTGTTGTTATGCCACCATAATGGGAGGCTTTGAACATTCTAGAATAATAATAGTACAGGTTTGTTTTTCGAAGCAAGTCGTTTATTGAAGGTCACATGCTGAACTGATGACTGACACACTTGGGCGGCAGGTAGCCTAGCGGTTAGACCGTTGGGCCAGTAACCGAACGGTCGCTGGTTCGAATACCCAAGCCGACAAGGTGAAAAATCGGTCGATGTGCCCTTGAGCAAGGCACTTAACCCTTATTTGATCCAGGGGCACCGTACTACAATGGATGACCCTGTAAAACAACACAGTTCACTGCACCTGTGACAAATTATTATTATTATTATTATATATTTTTGTGTCTGGAGGCATCGCCTGATTAGGTAGATCCATCCCAGATCACACACTCAAAGAGACACCAGGGCTTGGAGCTAACGCAGCCATGGAGGGTAGCTTCATCTGTATGGGTAATGAGGTTTGGGTCTGTGTCAATAAAGCTCAACTCCCTCTCCTCTACCCTCCACTCTCCCTCTCCCCTCCCAATCCAGCCAGCTGCTCACCTCACAGCAGAGACCAGACCCCCCCCCCCCCCCCTCACTCCTCAGGATCTCAGAGGGAAAGGGAGATGGCATTTTTCTGCCCAGAGACAGCGACTCTCCCCTCAGCATCAAAATGAGGAGCTAGCTGCCTCCCTGCCTGGCTGACGCACGCACACACACACATACACACTTGCGTAAACACACACACACACATACACACTTGCGTAAACACACACACACACAGCAGCCCTGGTGGGCTTTCCTCACTGAGCTGCTGCATTGATTCTGAGTTCTGGTAGGAATCTGTCAAGCCTCAGTACCCTCTCTCTAACTCTTATTTCTTGTTCTGTCTGGATAGGTGGCATGGTGCTACAGAAATACAGAAGGAGAGGAGAAAGTGGGATCTGCATAATGTGGTCTACCCTCTGATTATATCGCTCTGTCGTTCTCATTTCCATAGCTGATGAAGTCAAATCAAATTGTGTTTGTCACATGCTTCGTAGACGACAGGTGTCGACTAACAGTGAAATGCTGACTTACGGGCCCTTATCCAACAATGCAGAGTTAAAGATTAAAATAAAAAGTAAAAATAGCATGGCTAGATGTAGGGAGTAGACAAAAAGTGTATTGATCTGTTGTGATGATGACACAGTACAGTATATTAGAGATATACTAGATCATCTGGTTCCAAGTGTATGTTCATATGGGTAGACAGACAATGCTCTAGTCTAGTGGATATAGCTAGCTACCGGTTTAGTTAACATGAACAGTACGCACCCATTCATGTTATTGTGACACATACTTAATAGTCTTGTTAGTGTTTCCTCATATGGAAACATATCAAGCGCTGTGTTATGAGTTTACGTTGATATGATTGAGTGTCCTGGGAAGAGCAATAATGTGTGATTTATGTTATGTGGTGTGGATGGGGGATATGTACATTCCGTTGGTAAGTAGGGACGTTGGCTGCAAGCTCCAGCACGGTAACGCATCCATGTGTTACAGGGACACCACAGAAGAAGTCAGGATTAAGAAGACAGTGGATGCATGGATCAACGCCCTGAGTAAGGATATCCAGGTGAGTCAGTCAGAAGGTCACCTTGAGTCATTTCAGTTGGTTTGTTCCAACTGCCATTTTGTTTTTGGTCCAGTTGGATCAGCATATGGTGCACAACATTCATGTCCAATTGAATAATGCTTGATCAAAGTGTCTTATGAACACCCGACACCCCATAAGATATTACATTTCATTGACATTACTCTAAGTAGTATGCCAGAGTGGTATGCGATCCAGAAAACTATATTTTTCAAGTCAAGTCTTTCAACTTATTTTCAACCCTTAGTCCTCCTCTGAGATCAAAATAATCCATGCAATTTGGTTTAAATGCTCCGTGCTGTTTGAAAGTAAATATCTCGGCCACAAAAGCCGTGAGGGACTGAGTTCAGCCGCCCTTTTTTCTAGGCTTTGCAGCAGAGAGCATATTCCAACTTGTTCTCTCTTTTTTTTCTCGTTTTTGAAAATTGCTTTCTGGCACAGTTGAGAATTGACTCAAACTCAGAGTTGATGGTAGGTTCACAATTTCACTGCGGTAGAAGAAGAGTAATGCTCCATAAAAAGAAGTGCGTTTGAGCAGCGGTACAGGCTGCTGACTGTGCCAAATAAATGTCCCCAGGCTTTCAGGTCCTCAAGTCCAAATATCTACAGTACCAGTCAAAAGTTTGGGCACACCTATTCATTCCAGGGTTTTTCTTTATTTTTTTGCTATTTTCTACGTTGTAGAATAATAGTGAAAGCATCAAAACTATAAAATAATCATGTAGTAACCAAAAAAGTGTTGAAACAAATCAAAATATATTTTATATTTGAGATTCTTCAAAATAGCCACCCTTTGCCTTGATGAGAGCTTTGCACACTCATTGCATTCTCTCAACCAGCTTCATGCGGTAGTCACCTGGAATGCATTTCAATTAACAGATGTGCCTTGTTAAAAGTACATTTGTGGAATTTATTTCCTTCTTAATGCATTTGTGCCAATCAGTTGTGTTGTGATAAGGTAGGGGTGGTATACAGAAGATAGCCCTATTTGGTAAAAGTCCATATTATGGCAAGAACAGCTCAAATAAGCAAAGAGAAATGACAGTCCATCATTACTTTAAGACATGAAGGTCAGTCAATCTGGAAAATGTCAAGAAGTTTCTTCAAGTGCAGTCGTAAAAACCATCAAGAGCTATGATGAAACTGGCTCTCATGAATCAGGCCTTTATGGTCGAATTGCTGCAAAGAAACCACTACTAAAGGACACCAATGAGAAGAAGAGACTCGCTTGGGCCAAGAAACACAAGCAATGGACATTAGATCGGTGGAAATCTTTCTTTTGGTTCCAACCGCAGTGTCTTTGTGAGTAGGTGAACGAATTATCTCCGCATGTGTGGTTCCCGTGAAGCATGGAGGAGGAGGTGTGATGGCGTAGTGGTGCTTTGCTGGTAACACTGTTTAGAATTCAAGGCACGCTTTACCAGCATGGCTACCACAGCATTCTGCAGCCATACGCCATTCCATCTGGTTTGCGCTTATTGGGACTGTCATTTGTTTTTCAACAGGACAATAACCCAACACACCTCCAGGCTGTGTAAGGGCTATTTGACCAAGAAGCAGAGTGATGGAGTGTTGCATCAGGTGACCTGGCCTCCACAATCACCCGACCTCAACCAAATTGAGATGGTTTGGGATGAGTTAGACCGCAGAGTCCAAAAAAAAGCAGCCAACAAGTGCTCAGCACATGTGGGAACTTTCAAGACTGTTGGAAAAGCATTCCAGGTGAAGCTGGTTGAGAGAATGCCAAGAGTGTGCAATGCTGTCATCAAGGCAAAGGGTGGCTACTTTGAAGAATCTAAAATCTATTTTGATTTGTTTTAGCACTTTTTTTGGTTACTACATGATTCCATATGTGTTATGTCATAGTTTTGATGTCTTCACTATTATTTTACAATGTAGAAAATAGATCAAATAAAGAAAAACCCTGTAATTTTGTTTTTATTTATTTAACTAGGCAAGTCAGCTAAGAACAAATTCTTATTTACATTGACGGCCTACCCCAAACCCTAACCCGGACGACGCTGGGCTAGTTGTGCGCTGCCCTATGGAACTCCCAATCACGTCTGGTTGTGATACAGCCTGGAATCTTCACTATTATTCTACAATGTAGAAAATATATATATTTTTTTTTACCCTTGAATGAGTAAGTGTGACCAAACTTTTGACTGGTACTGTATATAATTAATCTGCTGAAACTGAAGAAATTTGTTTCAATTATGGTCATCCTAAATGGCACCCTGTTCCCTCTATAGTGCACTACTTTTGTAGTGCTTTATAAAGGGAATAGGGTTCAAATGTGTCTCACGGCTGGATGTTGTCTGTTACTTGTCTGTAGCATCTGAATCCATCGTCTTTGTGAGAGGCTTTCAGTCTTAGCTGAAGAAGACAATTACCATTTCTGAACAAATGACTATCCTAGATAGAGCACTAAATGCTGTCCTCAAGTCAATCCGCCGTTGCTTGGTTGTTTTTTTGCAGGCCGATATCACGAAAGAAGACACTGTTGCTCAGACGAGAGCTAAAGCCAAAGTCAAAGAGTCTGCTGCTGCTGCCGCCATGTTGCTCCAGAAAGACAGAGGGACCAAGAAGGACACCGCCACCTTTAGGCTTAATGACGTGAAGAGCAAGATTCAGACTGGTGGGCCTCGAGCAGCAGGAAGTAAGCCCTGTCAGAGAGCAGGCAGAGGACAGACAGAAAGCACTGAGGAGCTGAACAACAAACGCAAACACACCACTGGCCCCAATGTGAGGCTGAGACTATCTCCATCTCAACAGGTGGTGAGCGACATGACAGCACTGAACCTACTCTCTATTCCCTATATAGTGCACTACTTTTGACCAGGGGACTATATAGGGAATAGGGTGCCATTTGGGACAAAGACGACTGCTCCCCTGCCAGCTCTCAGCCTCTCAGCTCGATAAATTCAGCCTCTGACAGCACTGAACCATACTGAACTTCATTTCACTCATCACCAGACAATTAGCAGCGTGACATCACAGCCCGTATCTGTACTGTCTCTTTGAACACAACTTTCTGTCTTTGCTTTTCAGAAACCCTGTATTTACTTATGTCATCTATTTTAGTGTTGCCTGACTTATCGACGGGAACCGAACAACAAAGTGGTCACCCCACTCCGTCACACGTCTTGCTAATCTTCCCATCTGGATACAAACACTGCATTTCTGAAGCTTCCGCCACGTCGATTTAACTAAATGAGGTTTTCTAACTGGCCATATGTTTCCTCCCACATTGATAAGAAGCAACCAGACAAAGAACGAGCCTGCTTATCTCCAAGTTGCATACCTTTTTTGCTTAATGGCCGACCGCGTTGCCATGAGCCCAAGAACAACATACAGAACCTAGCAACCAGGACAGTGCTTAGTTTAGTTTAACCCTGTGTCAGCTCTATCCACTTACAACTTTCAGTTTCAAGTTTTTTGGGGTCACATATACAGCGGGTGTAAAACAGGTCAGTGACATGCTTAACTTGCCAGCTCTTTCCCAACAATGCACAATAAAGCTAGTAACATACATCCGAAATAAAGCATGTGAAATGGCAGAGAAGAAGAAAATAAATATGAGAATGCAGTTATACAGGTCTTCTATACAGGTCAGTGCAGTATCCATGGCCGTTACTTTGTGTAGAAACCTGTTAGGTGTTCTCTTTATTACTCAAACACAGGAAGGAAAAGCCACACAGACAGCACTTCAGATATAAGGTTGAATGTCCAACAGAAAATAGCTTGAGGCTGAGAAAAACATCACTCGGTACAAGAATCAGTGGCGCTGAAGTGCAAAAAGTAGCTTCATCGGTTCCACAGACACGCACACACACACACACACACACACACACACACACACACACACACACACAGTAGTGTTTGATAGTGTATTCCTATTACAGAGTCAGTGTGGAGAGATGAAGTCAAACCAGGATGGAGAGGAGTATTTGGTGAAACTGTATGGGAAGGCTCTGTACGAAGGCAATCGGAGGACACTGAAGAAAGGGCCCTATCTCCGATTCAACTCTCCCTCCCCAAAGTCCAAAGCCCCGCGGCCAAGAGTGGTAGAGAGAGTGAGAGGTGAGTGGTAGAGAGTGTGAGAGGTGAGTGGTAGAGAGTGTGAGAGGTGAGTGGTAGAGAGTGGTAGAGAGTGAGAGGAGAGTGGTAGAGAGTTTGAGAGGAGAGTGGGTGAGAGGTGAGAGGTGAGTGGCTCACCAGAGAGCTCAACAGGCTTATGTCTTCCCACAGTTGTTCATGTGACGTGTTCTCTCTGTCTCTTTCTTTAGCACTTAATCACACGCTCTCTCCTCTCTCTCTCTCTCTCTCGCCTCTCACACCTCCCTCCTCTCTCACCTCCCTCCTCTCTCACATTCCTCCCTCCCTCCAGGGGTGAAGATGAAGTCATCGAAGACCCAGACCAGTCTCCCCCATGGACGGTCAGTCTCCTCTCCCCTGTACCCGGCCGTACCCAGTGAACCTCAGTACATCTTCAGCCCGACCCGTGGAGGAACCCAGTACCACCCTGGGACCTCGCTGGAGGGGTACCTCATCCCCATGGCCATCCCACTGGGTGAGACAGGACTCTACCTGGGGCTGATATACCCATTTTACACCACCGTTCCGACCCTTATTGTTCTGACTCGGACACCAATTCCAATTTTCCCATTGGAAGCTAGCTAACACAACTCTCTTGTTGACATCGGTCTTATTTTCACCCCTTTCTCTACTGTTTGTTGGCTGTGCCTCGAAGGCCATCTAGCTCCTCACTGCAATTAAATGGTTCCCGGGCTGACCTATTATAGGAGTGTGGTGCCTCAGTGTGTGGTGTGCCACTCTGTTCGTCTCCATCCTCTCTCAGCTGAAAGGTCACTGGATTGTGACACAGACCAAACACACACTGGCACAAAGTAATGTTGAGGGGAGACGAGGAATCTAAAGGCCTTAATTAGTATTACAATGAAGCTTCTCAGTTTAAAACTTAATTATAGCTTCTTTTCCCTCCCTCTTTTTCTAATTCCGAACCTCTATTTGAATAAACTACAAGTCGATCCTGGCTCTCTCATTTGTTTGAGGAGCTGCATCTGATAGACTGCTTTCTCAGGCAATAGTCATTTTGCTTATTGAAAGCTTTTTGGCGTAGCGAGTTCTATTTTTAATTTTTTTACCTTTATTTAACTAGGCAAGTCAGTTAAGAACAAATTCTTATTTTCAATGACGGCCTAGGAACAGTGGGTTAACTGCCTTGTTCAAGGGCAGAACGACAGATTTGTACTTTGTCAGCTCAGGGATTCGAACTTGCAACCTTTCGGTTACTAGTCCAACGCTCTAACCACTAGGCTACGCTGCCTATACGTTTTACGTTTTATGACCTCGCCTAAACTTCTATTAACATTCGTTGAATTTATATCGTTATTTTGAGAAATATGTTTATTTTATTTTTGTTTAAAAATGTATGAGAATATCCTCAGCACCTCCACACAAAAAGCTAAATGAGCATTTCTGATAGGAGCTACAGTAATAACCTGTAATTGGCCAGCAGCCAAGTAAAATTAATGACGCGTCGTATCCGAAATGGAATCAAATTGAATTAAATCAAATATTTTTGTTCAAACAACGGGAGATCGTTTGTCTCTTGTCTCCTGTCTGCTTTGTTGACCTCAAGTGCCGGTGGGGTTTTTCAGACGGAGAGAACAAAAGAAATCCGGTAATAGCATCTGCAATGCAGTGTCTCTCTCATTACTGTGTTAGAGAGAGGGAGAAGTTCCTTTACTCTCTAATACAGACTCATCCCCATGTGTTAGTGGGACACACAAACACACACACTTGTTAGTGTTGGGGCTTATTTGGGAGTGTCTTGATGGTTCCCTCTCAAGGACAATAAAGGGTGATTTATCAGTGTGTCTGTCTGCATGGGGGTTTGCCTGATTCCTACCACCGCAGCATCGTAATGCAGTCCCATAGTAAAGCTCTATAGCTGTTATGCAGTCTATAAGTCTGGGTAGCTAATTCTGACAATTACGTTCCTATAGCAGCATATATATATATAATCAATGTCATACATGTATCATTTGAATACTCTTTGCGCCGGTGAGACAGTGAACCCAGTGCAGCCAGTCAGAGTAGAGTACCCTGTAGGGATCCTAACTAAGCCTTTTAACTAAGCAGATTTTGTTTATAGATTTTATTGCTGACAGTCGGAAGGTAGAGAGGGAGACCGAGAGTAGGGGGGGGCAGAGGGCACGTGTGGTCTGGAGTCTGCAGCAGTACCACTAGACCAGACTCTGCCACTCCTAAATAAGTAGGCCTGAGATGAAAGTTTCTGGCTCCCATTAATAACTGATGAGGATGGTAACTTAGTATGTCTGGAAGGGGTTAGGACTGGGAGAGCAGAGCAGAGCAGTCGGTCTGAGTGTGTGTGTTCGCTAGTCGGAGACAGAGTGTCACGTTGTGAGGGTATAGATTAGAGCTGGCCTAATTCTTCTTCTCTGGCTGTGCATCCCCGGGGAGGGAGGAGGCCTCCAGGAGCCTGCCAGCCCTTTCATCTGCTGCAGATGCTCCCACTCTCACTCCCTCCGACACACAGAGGCACAGCTCAGGACAGCCAGCTAGCTCACTGACTGCCCCCCCCCCCTCTCTCTCTCGGTTTCTCTCTCTCTCTCGCTCTCTCTCTCTCTCTCTCTCTCTCTCTCTCTCTCTCTCTCTCTCTCTCTCTCTCTCTCTCTCTCTCTCTCTCTCTCTCTCTCTCTCTCTCTCACTCACTTAACACCGCAGGGCAGGTTGCCCTCCCCTCCCCTGCAAGCCGGTTTTAGGAAGTTGTGCAAGAAGAAGTTTCTGGGGTTTGCAGTCAAGGCGTAAAATAAGCAGCCTCATCCCATTGTGTATGTGCTGTGCTGGAGACAAGTCTTCTATCAGAGTGGTTGGGCAGACACATTGGAATCTGTGTGCTGCTTTTCTTGCTTATGAACCCCGTAGGTATCACTGTACAGCAGCAAGGCCACACTTTCCTTAAAATCACTCCACACACTGAGTTCTTTGTTTCCCATCTCGTGCATGTTGTTGGTCACTGGGTTTGAATAACAACATTCTGTGTCAGTTCATCTGTTCCTTGTGTCTCATTATCTGCTATTTTGGCTTGGTGCTCCTTCCAGTTCTATTTACATTCAACCCGTCTTGGGGCGAGGAGGACGACTGCAAATTAGCTGGGATGGTTTTCCTATACTGCCAGCAGTTACACAACCGACCAACCCTGCCCACGTGTTTTCCATAAAAAGTACTTGCACATTCCGAATGACTCAGAGCCACTTGCTCTGAATGAACGAACAAAAAAAGAAGTCACCCTTTTTGGATGCCCTTCAGCCAAATTATGGAAATCATAAAGCTTATGTTTCCCCAGCTACGGGCTCAGAGCTGGATAAACAGCTTTCTGTAGTCCGCTGTGCGCTGAGCAGATTTACGTTAATGTAATCCTGTGTGTTATATTACAGGGTAGTGGTGGTGGTTGGGGTGGGGGGTGTTTTAGGGCTGGGCTGCATGGCCACGTGTCTCTTAATATCTTAATAGGAGTTAACTCATCAACAGAAGCCTTCACCAACGAGTCTAATAACAAATTATACAACCAAACTACACTCTGTCTGAACTTATTAGCTAGCGCCAAACAGATGCCAAACTTTGCGAGCGCCGAGCGGCGCGGGTCCAATGGGCGGCGTCCCAGGTTGGCAGATGTGTGGAGGACAAAAGAGTGATGTGTGAGAGTTATTATTTAGGATGTCGTTTACAGCCCTCCTCTTCCCACAACGAAACCGAACAGCAGCTCAGGAGAAATAAGAGCCAGGTGTGCTCACTGTTCTTGGCGCTTGGTGCTTTCCACAGGCGGAGCGAGCCAGCCATGGGAGGAGAGCAGCTCTCCTCTTAGCACGCCCAGCACGTAATGCTCTTCACTGTTCACCACCCCCGTGTTGTGTAAATACGGTTGAGATATTATCTGCTCTGCACCAAGGGGATATACTCTATGAGCTGGACGGGAGAGACAGAGAGTGGAGGAGAACGAGGGAGAGAGAGAGAGAGACGTACCCCTCCCTCTTCTTAAGTGCATCTAGCTGCGATATTCTAGCCTCCCCTTGCATGTATCATCATACGCTAGTGCTTGAAACAACAAACTGCTTTTTTCCCTTGGTGACTTTTCGTTGACGGTAGCTCAGTGCCATGATATAACCAACCACCAGTGTTTAACAGTATTGCCTAGACACTTAGCAGGAAGTACCTCTTCAGCATACGGTTTAGTTTGATGTTGGTGTCTGCTGCCTTTTGGGTCTTGTGTGTCTAATTGAGACCGTATTCTCTCTACCTCCAGGCCAGCCCAGAGTGGATGGATTGGCCCCCCAGCCCTCCCGTGTCCTCATCAGTGATTGGCCAGTGACCACCTCCATGCCCCCCTCCCCACCCAGACCGGCCACTGCCCCCCGCAAACCCACCGTGGCCGTGCCGGAGGTGAAGTCTGGCCCGAGGAGAAGACAACCACAGCTCCAAGTGCAAGTAAGGCTCAGCCTCATTGGTCAGCATCGATATCTGCCTGGTTGCGGACAATCATCCCAAATGTAATGGCGTTGTTGTGTGGACTGTGTAGTCTATATTTGAATCATGCGTCTGAAATCTCTCTGAATGCACCAGGTTCAGCCCAGTGTGAATATCGAATCCCACACGCCAACTCCAACCCCCAGCCAGAGCCCAGCTCCCTCTCCACCACCTCCTCCTGCTGCTGTTCCTCCTCCAGACATACAGGTACAGTAACACCCCAATGAGAAATGTGACATACTTGTCTCCCCCCACCCACCCCCTAGCCAGCTGCATGAAGGCCCAGTATTATGCAGTAACATAATGTAACATTATGCTGTAATGGGCTCAGCCTCAAAAACATCCATCAATCAGCATTTAGACCAGGCCAGTGAAACGTGTGGTTGTACTACGGTGTGCAGCCAGGACTGCACTCAGCCAGGACTGCACTCAGCCTTTCCACACTCCCCAGGACAAAAGACACCCCCCCTGCTTGCCCCCAGACCGGGACTCCCTTCTTGCTGAGTCCACAGACTGGGGTAGAAAAGGAGCATTGAGTGAGAGGTGTAACAGTAGCCGTATGGGGATAGAAAGGAGGGAGTGGTCCCAGGACTGGGGGTTGTCCGTGCCTGCCGTGATGCCTGCTCCATGCCTGCTCCTGTTCTGTAGACACCAGTGTTTCTTGCCTGCTAACGTTTCCACAGGATGCATCCCAAATGGCACCCTATTCCCTATATAGAGCTCCACTTTTGATTAGAGCCCTATGCACTATATAGGGAATAGGGTGCCAGTCTCTCCCAGACTGTTTGATTCATGACGCCGCTAGCCTTCCTCAGTAATGTCTCCATGCTGGACTGGCTGTGATGGTGTTGTGGGAAGAGGGCCGATAATGTATCCCGTATAGCAGTTTGTGGCGGACCATTCACTGGCTATAGATGGCAGTTTGGCCCTCTGAGCTTGGCCCTGCTCCAGACCGCGGGGGCTTCTGATGGCTTATAGGAGAGTTTTTTTCTCTTCATGCAGCACAGCACATTTTTTTGCAATGTGTGTGTGTGTGTGTGTGTGTTGCTCCCACGCAAATATTTCCACCGTGAGTGTGTGTGTGGAAGTGAATGATTAATAAGACTCACAGGAAGTTGGTGGCAGCTTAATTGACGAGGACGGGCTCGTGGTAATGGCTGGAGCGGAAAGAGTGGAACGGTATCGATCACATGGTTTCCGGGTCTTTGATGCCATTCTATTCGCTCCGTTCCAGCCATTATTATGAGGCGTCCTCCCCTCAGCAGCCTCCTCTGACAAGACTGTGGTGGAGCCTGCCAGGCTGCAGTGCTGCTCACACTTAAAGGCCCCGGCCACTCACTCTCTCTCTCTCTTACAAATTCAACTCCGCTCCAGTCAGGCAGGCACATATGGTTGCCTGGCAACGGATGTGGGTTATCAATCTCTGTGCTTGCAGTGGGAGTCAGTCGATGCAAGGACAAAGCAGTGCTGTAGAGGTATGGCTGATGCCTGACTGCTGCAGTGAGCATCCTTCCTCCTCCTCATAATACTGCTTGTCACATACCAGTTATGCTGATTGCAGCTTTGGTTATGTTCTAGAATTGCTGAAAGATTCCTGGAGTCGGCTATCCAGTTTCCGCCGGTGATCTAAATGTGTTCTCATTCCTATCACCGTCCTGGCAGGAATGTCTTTGTCATGAGCACTCCTTCAGTTGAGTCATGTCTTGCTATGTACTTGATATTCTAGCATTCCACACTGTCTGAGGGCTACTTTTGAGAGATTAAAAATGCCCGCTCTGCTGTTCTTTGGTTATCAGTTTAGTTTAGAACGTCGTAGACCTGTGTTTGTTCATTTTCTATGAAGTCTAGCCACTGAGCAGGGATGTGTGTTTTAAGTGTGGGTGGCCGTTTTCTTCCTCTGTCTCACTGAGGTAGTAGTGGATCACCTGGCCACTATTGGCCTGATCTGTCCGGTCCATCTCTCACCCCATCCCCTCTCACCACCTCTCTCGCCCCCACTCTTCCCCCCCCCCCCGTGCTGACTGAGTGGAATGATAATGTGTTGGTGTGGTTCTGTGCCTCTCTCTCTGCAACACTCTGCCCTCCAAATCCTGGAGCTTTATCCGCAGTCCACAACAAACACTGCAGCTCTCAGTTCTCTCACACTCACTCACCTACCGCCACAGATGGCCCAATCCAACCCAGACGGCCCAATACAACACAGCACACACATAGTTGCACTGGTAACAAACAAACTCAGCAGTGAACACTCATTAGCACAATGGTATTCCTTATAATGACCAAATTCCTTACCTGGTAGCCTAATATCACCTGTCAATCAAATGGTGTCAGTCTGTTAAATGTTAACCTCTGCTACTCCGTATATTACTGGCATGCTGCAAGGGGAGTCAATGGGAAATGAATCAAGTATTTGAACCAAGCGTGTTTTTGTGTGTGTTTACTACAGCAACCAGTGCATATGTCCCATGTATCACAGGCCTCTCAATCAGTCATAGCAGTGTGTTTTCTGCTGAATACGGAGGCTTCTCTCTCCTGTAATCCTGTGCTGTGTGGGACAGTATGTGAATAAACCCAGTGCCAAACACTGGTTTCAGTCTGAGCCACGGTTAGCTCCTTGAACTAATGTAATAAACCTTCCAAGTTGATTCGGAGACCACACTACATGGGGTGAGTGCACTGTATGAAGGGAATAATACACCGCTGAATGGTGCTCGTATTGGTACCTCCTGCGATCACGCCGAAAGAAGTCACTGCGCTTGAAGAACAGTTGTGTTTTTCCTATCGTAGATTCAATATTTGGCCGGGCGGGACTCGGCGAGAGGCTACCGCAGATTTTCGATCGGCCCGTTGCGTTGGATTGATCGGGTTGTACTTTATGAATGGAAAGCGTTGAGTTGAACGCGCTTCATAATTGTCTCTCCCAGGGCGTTGTTGTTTATTGTTTACGGTCAATAGCCGTACACAAATCTTAGAATGTCACCACAACCCTATCGATAATAATAGGTTTTCCAGTCATTTGTCATTGTCTAGCATGAACTGCAGGTCTGCCATAGCTGGAGGGAATGAGTGTTAATTCTCCTTTTGAACCCAATAGTTAGACACGGGTTAAATAAGGACTATAATCTATCCGTCCTCTTATTGTAGAGTGTGGAGGGGACGCATGATGAAGAGAGGGATGATGAGGAGGAGAGCGTTTTCCCCGGAACACATTTCCTGGAGGTTGCTGACATTGCCCAGGTAGAGTCCATTTGAAAATCCATTTTGCGTGTCTGTGCGTGCCCAGTCCTGTGTGTGTGGGAAGTATGTGGCGTCTGAGTCACCAGCTCAAGGGCATCTAGAAATCAGGTCTGCTGCTTCCAACACTTTTAACCCCTTCATTCTCTCTTGACGTTCACCTCCTTGAAAGGCTGATTGAAATATTGCAAAAGGAATAGATTATTTTATTCATTTGATTTTCATACAGTGTGTCACCTTTGCATGCCAATGAGATAGCGATATTCAGAGCACTGCCACAGAGCTTTGAATTTCTCCTCACTTCCACACATAAAAAAAAGAATTCAAGTCATCATAAATGGATGTTAATTTAATTACAATCTCTCGTCAATAATAGGCCTACGTTTTTTCACCTTCTATTGTAATAGCTGTTGTACGTTTTCTCTTTGTTTGATGCACTGTCTTTCTCCAGTAGTCCTCCACCGTGGCTTCACTAGGAATTTGTATATTATGTAAACCTACATCCCCTCAATCAGCAAATCCACACAAACCATAAGCTTTCCATATTCACCGCTAACAAGCAGCCAAAGCAGCACTGACGCAAATCGGGCCATTAAGGCAGGTTCCTCGCGGTCACACAAGGGCAAATAGTTTGTTAACATAGAAATGCTCCTGTTGTCATGATTGTGTAAGGAGGCTTAGGAGAACAACAGGCTCCATAGCTGTCAGAAAGGAAAGAACGAGGAAGAAAAGTATTGGAATAAAAAGGGGGTTTGAATTGAAGAACATCTCTATGGTTCCACAGTGCCCTCCTTTGGTCGGGAAGTGAACTACATTCTCAAACAAGGCCGATTTGAAATGTAACTTTGTGTGGATTTGATATGCAATGGAAATAATGTTAGGAGAGGGAGTTTCACATTTGGTAGAAAATTGTGTCCCAAATGGCAAAAGTAGGGCACTACATAGTGAATATGGTGCCATTTGGGATGTATTAGTAGGGTTCAGTTGCTGCCTGCTGCTGAATCACTGGGTTACTCAGTCCTCCCTCTCGTTGTTTCAAATTGTGGTCATTTGGATCAGAGAGGTTGTTCCAAGAAGTAATGCACACATTTCCAAAAAAGTTCAAGCTGTAAAAGTTTTAATGTGATCTGGAACCATTGCCCATAATTAAGCTCATTTTAAAATTGCGATCTTTCCCTGCAATCACTCTTTAACGTTTCCCAACAACCTAATAAAGAGTTGTGTTTTTAAAACCCCATCAAAACAATGCATCCAGTCAAAAAAGAGATATCATGAAACATGGGCTGACTCTGTTGTGCTACACAACCATGTATAGATGCCAGCTACTAGAGTGTCCCCACCTCAACGCCTTAGCCCTAACAGTGTTTAGCTATTTATTTATTTAAATGTTTTGACGAAGCAGAAAACTTCAAACAGTCTCCTTTTGGCAGGCAAACCCCACTTTCCCTCTCTCGTTCTCTCTCTCTCGCCATCTCGCCACTAGAAATTAGATAAAAGAGCCAGCTTGACGCAGCCTTCCCTGTCTTTACTGCCAAGGAATCTGCAAGTAATGCAAAACCAGTGACCAAAACGTACTAAACGGACACCATAAAGCCAGAGCAAGGGATCTAAAACCCCAAATCACATTTTTGTCCTGACCTTTCAGGCCTCCAATCCTGCTACTAGTGTATCCATCTAGCGTTCCCCACCCATCTTTTTCCTACAATTAAAATGTATTTTTCCATCAGGATTCAGAGGAGGAGGAGCTCCATGATGGTCCTATAGAACTGAACGGTCTGGCCTCTCCTCCTACTGCTATGTACCACGGTCCTGTGTTCCCCTGCTACCCTGCAGAGCCCCTACCACCCCCAGACCCTGTCCTCAGCTCCATCCAACACAGAGAGACCCTGGAGAACAGGCTGGTTGACTGGTGAGGAGGATAGCATTATGTTACGCAGTGAAGCTGAACACTGTTTTTTATGAATGCAGAATACACAAGCCACATTGCAATGTCCCTACTGGTGTACTACTTGGAATACCAAATTCATGCCAACAGGCAATGTGGAGTTCACGATCAGCATAAAGGGAGCTAGTTAGAAGTAACGGGGTTTGTTTGTTCGTTTAGGGTGGAGCAGCAGCTGATGGCCAGAATGATCTCCGAGATGTACCAACCCCCTCTAGCTGACCCCGCCCAGAACCAGAGTCCCTCCCCCTCCGAGCCAGAGGACAGTGTTACCTCTGACATCGGTGAGAACTGGGACTGGTTACATAGTGTACCTTAACCGCATGATAACCCTTAACCTGACTCCCTTAAAGCACTAGTTCCACGTGGCTAACTTGGTCATGCTCACCCTTACTGTAACTTGCCACATGCATCATTAGGATGATGCATGTGGCAAGTTACAATTTGCTTTCTGAAAGTCTTATATCTTGAAAACTTTATTGCTGACGTGCAAAACATTTTGGGACTGTATCAACAGTGAACTAATTGAACAACAATACCAAAAGGTAGTTTTTGAGTGGATTATTCCTTTAATCCCAACTCTGATGTTAACCATCACAGGAAACGCCTTATGTGAGAACTGGGTCCTTTCACTGCAAAAGGTCTAGTCCTGGTCAGGTCATCCCCATGCATGTGGAGCTGAGCCCAGCCAGCAATGATGCATTACAGCATAGCTGTGGCCTGGGAGATTCTGGTAGCCATTTTCCTCAGGGAATTTGTGTGGGGCTCTGTGGTACAGGGACTGTGTCAGTGGGGCTCTGTGGTAGCATTGTGAGTGCTGTTAGCCATCCGATGACATGCGAAACACTACTTCAAGATCAACGGCTTTGTCAAGCCACCGACCACAATCCTCATGTTCAGGAATCCCAAAATGTCCCTCGTGGCTTTTAAAAAATGAGCTCAAATGGGGTTCGTACGCCTGCTGAGATATTGACAGACATGAAACTGAATAGATGAACTATACATCATCCCCTTGAGCAATGTTGCTGGGCTGTTTATAACTCCATGCATTTTACATTTTAGTCATTTAGCAGACGCTATATTCATTTTAAGATAGCTAGGTGGGACAACCACATATCACGGGGGAGTTCTGGTTAGTGCTGGTTAATGTTTATTTTTTTGGGGGGGGGGGTCGAGGTGAGGAGGAGGATTAGCTTCGGGGGGAAGCTGGTCCTAGCTTCGGGGGGAAGCTGGTTCCTCCATTGGGGTGCCAGGACAGAGAAGAGATTGGACTGGACTGAGCGGGAGCTGCCGTCCCGTAGGGGTGGGAGGGCCAAGAGACCTGAGGTGGCAGAACGGAGTGCTGGGGTTGGGGTGTAGTGTCTGAGCATAGCCTGACGGTAGGGAGGGGCAGTTTATTTTGCTGTTCCATAGGGAAGCACCATGGACTTGTAGTGGATTCGAGCTTCGACTGGAAGCCAGTAGGAGCGGGGTGAGATGAAAGAACTTGCCTCATTGAAAGTTATGCCTCATGGTTTCTTTGAGTGCGAGCTGTCTGTTGTGAAAGACATGAAAAAGACATGTCAAAGCCCCAATATGATAATACAGTTCCTCATTAAATCATTGATTGCTCTTTCTCATCTACTCGGCTCTGCTTCTCCTTCTTCTTCGCTGCTACGGATTGCAGTCAGAACACTTAAGAGAGGCAGTGGCAGCGAAGTTAGCGGGCCATTGATTCAGGTCGTCTCCCAAACGGCACCCCGTTCCCTTTGTAGTGCACCCTTTTATAGTGCACTCTATAGGTAATAGGGTGCCATTTGGGACGTTGCCTCACGCTCTCATCTAGTAGAAAGATCAATGATGTATCACATTTGCAGATGAGGCCTCCACTCTGTGATCACTGGAGGGTTGTCAGCACTTTTTCCACTGACTCTGCTACTTCCCTTTAGACAGAACAGTAAGAAGAATGAAGGGAAAACTGCTGGGCTTCTTTTGTGCAATATAAACCCAGCTATTTGATGTGAACTATTCTTTTAATTGTGTTGTTGAAATGATCCAGTATGCAAAAATGGGTATACCAGAATAGTAGATGTTCAGTAGTGAGACTCCGTTTTGAAACTTTGTGTCCGTCCGATAAGAACACAGATTTTGGTTTTCTGTTGCAAAACGTGCTGCTACCATGTGCCCTACTGAATCTGTGGTTCCAGTGGAGGCTGCGGGTGGAGAGGGCCTACAGCTGTTTGTGGACGCCAGTGTTCCTGTGGACTCAGAGCTGATCAGACAGTATGTGAATGAGGCACTGGCAGAGACCATAGCCCTGATGCTGGGACAGAGAGAGGGACAGGAGAGACCTGT
This sequence comes from Salvelinus namaycush, assembly GCF_016432855.1. Classification (NCBI taxonomy): domain Eukaryota; kingdom Metazoa; phylum Chordata; class Actinopteri; order Salmoniformes; family Salmonidae; genus Salvelinus; species Salvelinus namaycush. The sequence goes on from NC_052321.1 coordinate 33,070,444, forward strand.
AGCACCAGCCAAGCCTCAGGATCCTCCGCCACAGGAGGTAGTGTGTACAGTCAATCAATCAATCAATAAATCAGTCTTTACTGTATAAACAAAACATTTTTTATTTATTTTGAAATAGTATTTCTAATCTAACATTTACACTGAGATATTTGTTCCTTTTTCTACAGTATTTTATTGTATTTGTATTCTTTCCACAATGTGGTGCTGTTGTAGGAGCCCTTGGTGCCAACCCCCGTGCCCACCCCAGAGCCCAGTGTTAGTCCTGGGCCCCCCAGCAGAGGCCTGTCCCCACTGGCTACCCCACAGGCTTCAGAGCAGGGGACCCCCCAGCAGTCACCCAGAGAACCCCAGCCACAGGAGCCTCACACCTCTACACCTGCAGGTCTCATAGCATAGTTACTGTATCTCCATTACACAAGCACGTTCTCCGTCTGCGGTCACAGTATGAGTAATTGAGTTGTCCATGACTAGGGACTAGAGCTTTTCATGATCATGTGACCTGATGAGGGAAAACTCAGGCCCCTAGTTATAAGCAAGGACCTAGAGTTTTTCTTGTGCTGGTCACGTGGTCAGGAAAAACTTGGGCTTATCCATGATAGATTGATCCCCGCCTATCCAATGAGATGCTGAACATTTCTGTTCCACTTTGATCTCAGACCCAGAGCCAATAGTGACCCCAGTCACCACTCCAGACCCCTCTCCCCTGGCGGCGTCCCCTCCCTCGGGCCCTGCCGGACCCTGGGGAGACGCATCGCTGCCCCTGGCTGAGGAGCAACCCCACTGCCCTGTAGAGGAGCAGGAGAAGCACAACAAGCCACTGTGAGTCTGCCTGTCTGCTGATTCTACTGTCCGTTTGTCTGACTGAATGTCTGTCTGTCTTTCTGAATGGTGGAACGGCGTGGGGACCTCCCTCAGAAGGCAATAAGGGTACATAGTGGAGAGTGTAGGATGCACTGCTTGGTGTGGTTGTATTGTACCACAGCTCCCCCTGCTGTCAGGAGATTACAATGCAGTTAGAGTTACAAAGAACATGCGAAGATAACACACAGGCCTGGAACATAGATGGTTATTGGTTTTAACCTGACCAAGTACCACCCATCCTACTAATATCTCCTCTCTCTCTCTTTCTCTCTCTCCTTCTTTCCCTCCCTCCCTCCTTTCCTCCCTCTTCTCTCTTTCTACAGAGTGATGTCAGTGGCTGAGGAGGAGCCTGTCAGTGTGCCTCCAGTCCCACCTGTAACCTCCAGCCCCCAGACCCTGTCTCCCCGCTCCCCTACTCCACCACCCCCACCTGGGCCTCAGACCCCCTCCACTCCCCCCTCCTCCTCCTCGTCGTCGGAGGAGAGTACCAGAAGCAGCAATAGTTCCACAGTCACTGGGACAGATGCGGCTGCTAGACACATCTCAGAGGGAGAGCTGCTCCTCAGCTATAGCCAGGCGGCAGCAGCACGAGGTGAGATGGATAGACAACGCAGCTCAACACACACACACACACACACACACACACACACACACACACAGTGTTGGGGCTTATTTGGGAGTGTCTTGACGGTTTCCTCAGACGTCGGGTGGTCTGCAAAAGGCCATCCGTTCCTAAGATTGTAAACTCCATAGTCATCATAGTGTGACTATTATCATGTCAAACCCATTGATGCCTTTTCCTCTGTTTCCACCCAGCCTTTGAGGAGGAAGGCTTCTATGTTCCCTATCTAATCAACAGCTTCTCCAGCTCGCTGCAGGAGGTTCAGGACATGGTGAGTGGCACCGTCTCCACTGCTTTTCTTTTACTAGCATAACGCTGTTATTCCAAATGTCCAAATGGCTCCCATACACAGCAAACATGCTAACCGTTACATTTTCTGTGTCACTCAGGACTACGACCCTCCCAGTGAGGGTCAGGTGAGGAGGCCTGTCATCCCGGCCCACCACGACCCCATCCTGTCTCTATTGGCTAAGATGGACCAGGGGGTCATCACGCAGACACGCCCTGACCCGGAGGTAACTATCAGACTACTGCACTGCTCTGTACATACTGGAACCTTCTGTTGTCACTGCTGTCCATGATTCTACTTATATGCCTGTCTGATATTTTTCCTGTTGTGACATTGTAATGCCTCTAGGTGGCAGGTTGTCCCCATTTGTTAATGCATGCCAAAATGGAAGGTGACCTTATTGTGTTTTTGCATAGCATTTATGCAAGGGAAATCCAATGAAATGCAATATAGGCAAAAGCTTTGGCACAGTGTACAAAAATACTGGGTTAATGCTGACTTGGAATAAAAAAAATATTGTGATTCGCAAGCAAACAGCCAAGGCATTAAGCCCTTGCAGTGCAGGGTCATGTTCAGAATGGCAGACCATAGCCAAATGTTTTGCACAAGCTCAGTGAGCTGTGACTGCTGTGTCCCCCCAATCCCCAGGAGTCCTGGGAGGAGGAGGGAGAGGTCAGCGAAGGCCAGAGACCCAGGCTGCATCCTGCAGGGGAGAGGCTAGTGACTGGACACTCCCTCACTGTCCAGCCCTGGAACAGGACAGTGACCAGGACTGGGACAGAGCCCAACCCCAGACAGGGACACGTCTCCTCCCCAGGACAGCTCACCCTGCAGTCAGCAGGTAGAACTGTAACCACACGGCAATGTTTCTCTTTCCATTCGACCTCTGTTCCCCCTGCCTAAAGGAGTTTGGGGTATATACTTGTTGGATTCAAATGACAAAATATGTTGCCTTTTAAAACTCTGGACCAGAACCCACAAACGACAGGCTTACGACCGGACTTCTCTATCTCATTAAAATGAATCGATATGTGTATGAGGAGAGGAGAGGGGTACTAGAGATACAAGACAGCGTAAGAGTTGATATGGTGTTCACGGACACAGGGGAAGGGAACAGGGGAGGAGAAAGAGAGGAGAGGGGGAATAGAGCTGTTGACACCACAGAGCAGAGCCACAGTGCTGAGAGAGTTATCCTGAGTCATAGGGGAAATCAGACAGCCTGGATTCTCCATCAGGGGCTGCTGGGAGCACAGAGAGGCCAGGCCAGTGGAAAACCACTGCTGCTGCCTCGTAGGGGGACTGTGTGTGTCTTTACGTCGTCTGTCTTCCAGATATAGTATGTAATTCATTGAATTTATACAGCACTACTAGAACCCAGAACTATAAATGACAAATAAAGACAAAAGGAAGTGGGATAAGGGTTCTTAAAAAGATGATGATTCACATGATATAGGAGGAGGAGGGGCGGCAGGTAGCCTAGTGGTTAGAGCGTTGGGCCGGTAACCGAAAGGTTGCTGGATCGAATCCCTGAGCTGAGAAGGTAAAAATCTGTTGTTCTGCCCCTGAACAAGGCAGTTAACCCACTGTTCCTAGGCTGTCATTGTAAATAAGAATTTGTTCTTAACTGACTTGCCTAGTTAAATAAAGGTTAAAAAATAAATATATACATATATAGTGGTGATCATAACCAAGTATGGCAGGGGAACTAGAGATGTCCTCGGTTTCCCATTCCTGGTATGTTAACCATAATGTCCACTCTTAACTAGGCCTCTTCTCGTAAAAACTTAGCACTAATCAGTGTTTGACACCCTGCATACTGGTGTTTCAGTTGATACAAATATCCAGTTTAGAGCTGGATGAAAAAGCGTGAAATGAATACTGTAATATTTACTTAGTGGTCGAAAAGCAACATGCGATTCTGTTACGGTTGTCGGTCACATGTTGTGAATGCTCCTCTGTGTTCACATGGCTCTTTAGACACTGTGTCTAAGTTCTGCGTCCACTCAGACAGAAGAACCTCATAGCAGATTCCTATCCTCTTCCTGTGTTGGCCAAAACCAATATTTACCCAACTCAAAATCAACTCGACCCGCGGTAAAAAAAAAAGCTCCAATGTTGCTTGGAGACCAGACCAGAGAGAAGGGGGGGGAACCCTGCAATCCAAGCAGAAAAGACAGGGACTGTATTAATGACAGAGGAAGAACGCAAAGCCATTTTGTTTTCCACTCAAGCTGGAGCTGTTTGGCACTACTTATGAACAGTGCCCATAGGACTCTATAGGGTGCAATTTGGGATGCACCCTACTTTTTAATAATTTAGCAGACACTCTTATCAAGAGCAACTTACAGGAGCATTAGGGTTAAGTGCCTTGCTCAAGGGCACATAGATAGATTTTTCATCTTGTCGGCCCGGGGATTCAAACCAGCGACCTTTCAGTTTTTGGCCTAACGCTCTTAACCCCTAGGGCAGCTCTTGACACCAACAGACTGGCGACTCAATTACAATATCACTGAGCTGACACAGAGCCTGTAAAACAGTTTGACAACCCCTCTGTTGTGGCTTATCCTGAAAAGCATGTCAAACCCCATGTTTTGGCTAGAGAAACCATTGTTTGTGTGGCTTTGTGTCATCTGGAAACACTTTCAGACTGCAACGCCTTGTGTTTGGACTTGTGAGAGCGTTTGAAGTGACAGGGCTCCCACTCCTTTCGAGGCTACGTTGCATGGACACCAGTCATTGATGTTATAATTCTACATGATACTGTATATCTCTATTAGTGGGGAAATGTTAGCTAGGCTTGGATACGGAAGAATGAAAGTGTGTTTCTACAGATGTTACAGATGCAACGAGCTTCCAGGACACCCAGGGGCCAGTTGACATCAGAGTCCTGGATGTGGAGCCAGAGATGCCAAATCAGCCTGACACCTCAATGTCACCTCCACCAATGGAGGACTCCGTCTCCCACTGTTCACCACAGGCAAGCATTACACATTTATACTGTACACAGCATCTGCTCTGACGCACGCACACATACACACACACACACACACACACACACACACACACACACACACACACACACACACACACACACACACACACACACACACACACACACACACACACACACACACACACACAGAGAGACCTGGCTTTCACGCTGTGTTATTCTTGGCAGCTAGGTAGGTGAGGATAAGGTTCCACCATGTTGTGTTTCTGTTAAAGATATAGTTGATTTGAGGACACTTGCACAAGAGAAGAGTCTCTTTCAACAGCTGTAAGAAGGATTAGCCAATGTGCTTCTTTCACCCAAGATGCATTGCAACCTAATCTCTTAGAACAGATCATCTTTTTCCATATCAACTCGGCTCATAGGACAAGACAGAGAGTACAGCCATGTGCTGTGGCTGCGTCCCATATGAAGGATCAGGAGGATTTACTATTCCCTATGTATGCAATGGGGTGCCATTGGGGACGAGCCTTTATCTTCTATAAAACTGGTGCAGATGTCCTCCTGTGTGAATCATTGGCTGGCTGCAGCAGCCTCCATACAGTATTGTCTGGTGTTGAGTGTTGACAGTGACAAACAACAACCAGTTTTATTTTTTAGCCCCGTGTCCTGCCTCCACATGCGCCAAATGCAACAGGTGTAGACTTTACTGTGAAATGCTTGCTTACTTGCTCTTCCCAGTGACGCAGAGTTTACAAAAAATATATAATAAACATACAAAAGGAGGATAGATATCAAAGTGGACTCTATTGTTGAGTGTTGACACGTGAAACACGCTCATCAGTCGGGATACCAGATCTGGATGCAGCCCATGTGTGTGTTTTGGGATTACTCTTCTTAAATGGAGACATAATAACAATGTGTTGGCTTCCTCCTCTGCTTTCTGTTGTCGTCTGATCTCCTTCGAATACAATGTCTACCCTACCGACAGTTGAAGTTGGAAGTTTACATACACCTTAGCCAAATACATTTAAACTCAGTTTTTCACAATTCCTGACATTTAATCTAAGTAGAGATTCCCTGTCTTAGGTCAGTTAGGATCACCACTTTATTTTAAGAATGTGAAATGTCAGAATAATAGTTGAGAGAATTATTTATTTCAGCTTTTATTTCTTTCATCACATTCCCAGTGGGTCAGAAGTTTACATACACTCAATTAGTATTTGGTAGCATTGCCTTTAAATTGTTTAACTTGGGTCAAATGTTTCAGGTAGCCTTCCACAAGCTTCCCACAATAAGTTGGGCGAATTTTGGCCCATTTCTTCTGACAGAGCTGGTGTAACTGAGTCAGGTTTGTAGGCCTCCTTCCTCGCACACGCTTTTTCAGTTCTGCCCACAAATTTTCTATAGGATTGAGGTCAGGGCTTTGTGATGGCCACTCCAATATCTTGACTTTGATGTCCTTAAGCCATTTTGCCACAACTTTGGAAGTTTGCTTGGTGTCATTGTCCATTTGGAAGACTCATTTGCGACCAAGCTTTAACTTCCTGACTGATGTCTTGAGTTGTTGCTTCAATATATCCACGTAATTTTCCTGCCCCATGATGCCATCTATTTTGTGAAGTGCACCAGTCCCTCCTGCAGCAAAACACCCCCACAACATGATGCTGCCACCCCCGTGCTTCATGGTTGGGATGGTGTTCTTCGGCTTGCAAGCCTCCCCCTTTTTCCTCCAAACATAACGATGGTCATTATGACCAAACAGTTCTATTTTTGTTTCATCAGACCAGAGGACATTTCTCCAAAAGTACAATCTTTGTCTCCATGTGCAGTTGCAAACCGTAGTCTGGCTTTTTTTTGCGGTTTTGGAGCAGTGGCTTCTTCCTTACTGAGCGGCCTTTCAGGTTATGTCAATATAGGACTCGTTTAAATGTGGATATAGATACTGTTGTACCTGTTTCCTCCAGCTTCTTCACAAGGTCCTTTGCTGTTGTTCTGGGCTGGAATTGCACTTTTCGCACCAAAGTACATTCATCTCTAGGAGACAGAACGTGTCTCCTTCCTGAGCGGTATGAGGGCTGCGTGGTCCCATGGTGTTTATACTTGCGTACTATTGTTTGTACAACGTGGTACCTTCAGGCGTTTGGAAATTGCTCCCATGGATGAACCAGACTTGTGGAGGTCTACAAAAAAAATTCCGAGGTCTTTGCTGATTTCTTTTGATTTTTCCCATTATGTCAAGCAAAGAAGCACTGAGTTTGAGGGTAGGCCTTGAAATACATCCACAGGTACACCTCCAATTGACTCAAATTATGTCAATTAGCCTATCAGAAGTTTCTAAAGCCATGACATCATTTTCAGGAATTTTCCAAGCTGTTTAAAGGCACAGTCAACTTAGTGTATGTAATCTTCTGATCCACTGGAATTGTGATACAGTGAATAGTAAGTGAAATAATCTGTCTGTAAACAATTATTGGAAAAATTACTTGTGTCATGCACAAAGTAGATGTCCTAACCGACATGCCAAAACTATAGTTTGTTAATTAACAAGAAATTTGTGGAGTGATTGAAAAACGAATTTTAATGACTCCAACCTAAGTGTATGTAAACATCCGACTTCATCTGTAGATGTACATATTGTAGGTGTCACAAAGTGCTTACACAGAAACCCAGCCTAAAACCCCAGAGCAAGCAATGCACGGTGGCTAGGAAAAACTCCCATGAAAGGCTGGAACCTAGGAAGAAACCTAGAGAGGAACCAGGCTCTGAACCAGTCTCGTATTTATTGTGTTACCTCTCCTCTATGTTTAGGCAACTGAGTTGTCTTGTCCTCCAGCTCCCAGACCTGCTCCCATCCTGGTCAGGCAGTTTCAAAAGACTAATGGAGAGACGTCAGAGAAACCAGGTATGGTCGCTCAAGTCCAGTTTTATTGATAGAACTGTGTTCATTCATTCAATTGGTCTCACCAATGCTACAATGTAAAAACATTCTAATTGATTCTTGTAAAGGGGATGATGTGGCACGTTATTGGGAGAGACCACAAATCCATCTGAAAGCTTTGTAAAAAATGGGTACATCTTATGGAAAAAATGGGTACATCTTAGACACAAACAATGTGTTTGAGAAGCCAACATACAACGACGTGGGTCGACCATCGGGTGTCCCTTTGTTCTCCTCTGACCACCAGATGGCACAAGTGTATCTGTGTGGTCTGCACTTCAACTTCCTCCCCTCTCCTTTTCTCCTCCCTTCCCCTCCCCTCTCCTTTTCTTTTCCTTTGTCTCCAAGTCAGGTCACTGCAGTTGTTCTCCCAGAGAGGGTGAAATCATTTTTGCCTGACACCACTGTTGTGTCCTGTCCTCCCTAGCTACATCTAGACCACAGGGGGCTAGGAACTGCTCAAGTCAGTGCTTTAAAAGTCAATATTGTACATGGGGCTGGACACACCTCAGTGAGGATAGACATGGAGTGACTGAAAAAATAGCCTGCATCTCAAATGGCACCCTATTCCCTATACTCATTTGGCCTCCTTTCCTTCCAGTTCTCTGCTGCCAATGTTTGTTTATTCCATGTGTAACTCTGTGTTGTATGTGTCGAACTGCTTTGCTTTATCTTGGCCAGGTCGCAGTTGTAAATGAGAACTTGTTCTCAACTAGCCTACCTGGTTAAGTAAAGGTGACATAAATAAATAAATCGGGGATCATCAACTAGATTCAGCCGCGGGACGTTTTTTTTCTTGGGCGGATGGTTGAGGGGCCGGAACGTAATTTGTAGACTGCAATTTGACCCCAAGAATCCCAAACAGATATAAAATGTTTGACCAAAACATAATAATTTCAAACCGTATACAATCACGTCTCTCTATTATGCGTGGGAATACTTGGGAACAGATTTCCAAAATTCTCATCACTTGGAGTTGATTTCCTGATGTTTTTACAGTCTTATGTCCAAATAAAACCACTCGCGGGCAAAATTTGTCCCAGAGGCAGCCAGGTGGGGAACCACGCCCTATAAAGTGCCTTCATAAAAGTATTCAGACCCCTTGACTTTTTCCACATTTGGTTAGGTTACAGCCTTATTCTAAAATTGATTCAATTGTTGTTTTCCTCAGCAATCTACACACAATACCCCATAATGAAAAAGCAAAAACTGGTTTGTCGAAATGTTGACAATTTTATAAAATAAACAACTTGAATATCACATTTACATAAGTATTCAGACCCTTTACTCAGTACTTTGTTGAAGCACCTTTGGCAGTGATTACAGCCTCAAGTCTTTTATTGTTATTGAACTTGGCAAGTCAGTTAAGAACAAATTCTTATTTACAATGACGGCCTACACCAGCCAAACCCAGACGACACTGGGCCAATGGTGCACCGCCCTATGGGACTCCCAATCTCAAGGCCTGGATTCGAACCAGGGTGTCTGTAGTGACGCCTGTAGCACTCAGGTGCAGTGCCTTAGACCGCTGCGCCACTCGGGGTATGACGCTACAAGCTTGGCACACCTGTATTTGGGGAGTTTCTCCCATTCTTCTCTGTAGATCCTCTCAAGCTCTGTCCGGTTGGATGGGGAGCATTGCTGCACAGCTATTTTCAGGTTTCTCCAGAGATGTTCGATCGGGTTCAAGTCTGGGCTCTGGCTGAGCCACTCAATGATATTCAGAGACTTGTCCCGAAGCCATTCCTGCGTTGTCTTGGCTGTGTGCTTAGGGTCATTGTCCTGTTGGAAGGTGAACCTTCGCCCCAGTCTGAGGTCCTGAGCGCTCTGGAGCAGGTTTTCATCAAGGATCTCTCTGTACTTTGCTCCGTTCATCTTTGCCTCGATTCTCGGGTTTTTGGGGACCTTCAATGCTGCAGAAATGTTTTGGTACCCTTCCCCAGATCTGTGCTTCGACACAATCCTGTCTTGGAACTCTACAGACAATTATATACCTTATAATTATATACCTGACCTTATATATACAGGTGTGTGCCTTTCCAAATCATGTCCAATCAATTTAATTTACCACAGGTGGACTCCAATCAAGTTGTAGAAGGATGATCTCAAGGATGATCAATGGAAACAGGATGCACCTGAGCTCAATTTCGAGTCTCATAACAAAGTGTCTGAATACTTATGTAAATAAGGTAATTCTGTTTTTTTTGTTTTAATACATTTGCAAACATTTCTAAAAACCTGTTTTTCGCTTTGTTATTATGGGGTATTGTGTGTAGATTGCTGAAGAAATTGTTTTATTTAATACATTTTAGAATAAGTCTAACGTAACAAAATGTGGATCAAGTCAATGGGTCTGAATACTTTCCCGAAAGGCACTGTATAGTGGAATAACTCTCTCTGGTCAAAGGTAGTGCACGACATATAATGTACCATTTGGGACACACCATTGGCGTAAAGAGGAGCAGGGGTACTGTAAGGTTATTGTATATCTGTGGGAGAGAGCCTCTGGGAGTAAAGCAGTGTCACTGCGTTGAGATTAGGTAGACTAATCCAATCTAAAAGAGAGGAACAGTGAAGGATGATGGAGAACGTAGTATTAACACTGCTGAATGAAGAGGATCCTCATGGGCTTTGTCTTAAAGGTCCAATGCAGCTGTTAATTTTAATCTCAATATCAAATCATTTCTGGGTAACAATTACAAAGAAGCAATTTCTCAAGAAAGAATTTAGCTAGGACTTTCTGGGAGTGGTCTGAGTGGGGAGGGGAAAACTGAAAACTAGCTGTTATTGGCAGAGACGTTTGGAACTCTCTTTCTTATTGGTCTATTAACTAATTTACCGCCTGGTGATGTCACCAGGCAGGCCAAAACTCCATCTCACCAAAACAGGCTGAAATTTCAGATGGTCTTTTCAAACAGCTCTTACACTAAAAGAGCAATATCAAAATGTTCACAATTCCACAGTATTATTCCAACTTCATAGTGTGGAAAAAGTAAATATAACACAGGAAAATCACGTTTTCGACTGCACTGGGCCTTTTAAATGGCTCCCGTGTGGTCAAAAGTAGTGAACAATGTCGAGAATTGGGTGCCATTTGGGACGCATGTAAGTCGCTCTGGATAAGAATGTCTGCTAAATGACAAAACTGTAAATGTAAAAATGCATACCGAGCTTTAGCTTCCTGGTAGGCTAGTAGGCACTGGGCGCTTACTGCTGCTGTAAAAGCATTTGCGTTCCATGTGTTTGTTAATGCGAGAGAACATGCATGTCACCATGTTGGCCAGTGGAAGCCAGTCCAAACTGCTTACTGGAGCCTTTATTGTGCTAGCTAATGGCTGTCTCTGCCTGCTTTCTTCACTTTATTTGTCCCAAATGGCACCCTACATAGTGCACTACTTTTGACCAGAGCCCTATGGGCCCCAGTGCACTATATAGAGAATAGGTGCCATTTGGGATTCAAACTATCATCTTAAATCATATGAAGCTGTAAGAATCTCTCGGCTTGATCTTGTGCCCTCATATCTAATGGTTCATTGTGTATCTGAAATTGCATCAAACTTTATCTGGTATATCAGTTGGATTAGTTTTCCTTATCTGCTTTTCTCTCAAATCAAACACTTTCCCTGCCTGTCCTTTAAGCCTGTGAGTCTGTGATGATAACTAGCTACCGTCCATGTTGGGTATTTTGTGATGGCCAGCAGAAGCCCTCAGCCGAATCTGTTAAAGTAATTCATTCTGTGTTTGGATATTTCTGTAGCTGTGTTGAATGTCAGTGTGCTTTGTCTCTCACTGCGTCGCTGTAGGGATTTTGTTTCAGCAGTAATTTGATGGACCAGTGAGATGAGGGACGGGGGAAAGAGCAAAGCTTCCACCTGCATGTTAATGTTTCTCGTTTCGTTTTTGTTTATCGCCTCAGCGCCTTCAACCCTTTCTTCTCCCCCCAGTTGTCTAGTCGTTGTAGCTACTTGTTGTTAGGGAAGAAAACACAAGCCTGAATTGAAAGGGACAACTCAACTGACGCCTTTGCAGCTAACATGATTATGTTACCAGTCAGTTATTGTGTCTTAGCCTATATGTTGTGCTCTAGCTGTACTTGGGGAAACTGAACTCAGTCAACAGCAGGGGGCTTTGATTTGGGTGGTAAAATAAAAAAGCCATTCCCATAAAAAAGCCATTAAAATAAATAAAAACATTTTACTAGCCGTTCATTACTAGGTTCAATGAGGAACTGCATTTAAAGGTATTGTCAAGGCACTACACTAGGATTATGTCCCAAATGGCACTCTATTCCCTATATAGTGCACTACTTTTGACTACTTTGACTACTTTTGGTCAAAAGTAGTGCACTAGATAGGGAATAAGGTGCCACTTGGGACGTAGTCTAGGACCTGATTGGAGCTAGAGTACTGAGTGACAGAGGCCTGAATTCTCTTATGTATGCCCCAAGACCAGTAAGCTGTCGCCTCCTGTCCTGCCTCCCTCCATGCTATAGATGGGCCAATGGTCTGATTCAATGTGTACTGTAGCCTAATCATTTAGACTGGACGTGACACGGTGAAGGTTGTCTGTCCGGTGTCTCTCATTGCTTTAACTGTGGCTTGAGTCCCAAATGGCCCCCTATTCCCTATATACGATACTACTTTTGGCCACAGCCCTATGGGGGATGTAGTGTCCCATTTAGGATGCAGGTTCTATTTACAGGTCGGAAAGCAATAAGAAACTATATAGGATATATGGTCAGAGTGGATGCACTGTCTGTCTGTCTCCCTGCCTCAGTTTAGTGTTCACTCCAGGCACTGGAGTGTAACAAGATCATAGTGAATGAGACTTTATATAACCATGGCTTGCAGTTGTCTTAAAGGATACATCCACAGTTGTTGTTGTTATGTATGGCAAAGATACTACTGAATGCAAGCTTGAATAAAAAGGACCAAGAAATGGTATATTGTTTTAGCTTCATTTTGACACACAATGATCCGTACTGCAAACGATACCTTTATTAGCACCAGGAAGTACTGGACTGTACTATTTATGAGGAAAGGGGGTGTTCTGCTGGGCTCCCTGGCACTAAATTGTATACATTTTTCAGGATGAATGTTTTCTTATGTTGCGTCTGGACGAAAACTGTATAAATGACTATTTTGCTGTGGTCCTGTACTAGTCAGCCCTTTCATGCCCTGAAGCCAGACCAACTTGGCTGAACACTTGTCTGTTTTCTGTGATGTGGACCTACTGTATAGTATGTGTGTATGGGGAGGTGCGACGGGGGAGCGGGGGTCTACTTTCCCCTCCCTACCGTCCTGCGTCATTGGCAGCAGGAGAGAGGTAGAGGTCTATATCTAACAGGCTCACTAGAAGAACACCATACGGATATAGAACCTAAACTGTTTCCAAGCTTCAGTTATGTTTTCATCGTCAGGATCAAAACACACCACACCGACTCGCTCAAGGAGTTTTCACTTTCAAAGAGCTCTCTCCCTCTCTCCAGTTAATCCTCATTTAGCTGATGTGCTTCTGAGCTGGGATCTGTAATTAACAGTCCGTCAGCCCCCCAGTTCACAACACTAGCTGCTGTAGGATGAATTACCACAGCAGCACCACTGAGTTGACAACACTGTTGGGATAGGGTGCCATTTGTGACACAAAGTCATTTATCGAAATGGGAATATTTGAGGACGTATTTGCAGACATTGCACAGTGTGGTGTTTGTAGGATTTTAGGCCTAAGCCCTTTGAGGCGCCACTCTGTTTTTCCTATATTGATTTACCATTGTTTATCTGACTGTGCCTTGTTACAGTTCATCAATGTTTACTCATGACTTTGAGTAAATTGAACTAACTCTTCCCACTGATCTCCCTGACTGTTTGGATATTAGTGTTTTTTTCTTGCTGAGAGATTAGTCTGGCTGCTGGGTTTTTTCCACTCAGCCAGGCAGCAGTCTTCTCTAAAGCAAACAAACAGTACATATTTAGACACAGGGGTTTTGTCCAAAATGGCACTCGATTCCCTACATAGTGCACTACTTTCATCCATGGCCCATTGGGCTCTGGTCAAAAGTAGTTCACTATATAGGGAATAGTAGGGCGCCATTTGGGACACCGCCTTAGACAAACAGTGTATAGGTTTATGGCTATTCATGGTTCTCCCAGGGAGGAATGATTATTTACCCTGTAGCAGAGTGGATGTCTGCCCTCCTACTTTGAAGTGAAAGATACACAAGTTAGGTTCCTTATTTTAAACAACTCTCTCTCCCCTGGCCGATAGCCAAGAGAACCTTTTGTCGTTTCAACAAACACAACAGACTCGCTGCGCTTAAATGTGTTTAACCTAGCTTCAACCCAATTCTAACCCAATTTAATTCAGTCAACCTCCCTAGATACTGAGTTATGTGGAAAAGGGCGACAGGCTTACAACAAGCTGACAGGAATAGGTGGGAAACAATTCTAAAGCACGATGGGAGCCTGTTTATCGTCCACGCTCGTGTTGAGTCCTGCATTTTCAGCCAAACACTGCCGCTTTGTCATTGACAGTGTTAGCACAAACATGTTTATCAGCAGCGTTGGCTGGCCGGACTGGCTCCTCTTTAGAATTGAGGCCAGACAAGATGGACATTGCTACTCTGGTCTTAAGGGGGATTTCACTGTGTTGTTGTATTGGTTAGCAGGAAGTGGAGTAACAATGATCAAATCCGCTGCTAAACCAACAAAAGACAAGCCAGGTTCTCTGACGTAGTCTGCCAACAGTCCGGGCACTACTGCGCACAGGAGGTTGGTGGCACCTGAATTGGGGAGGACAGGCTCGTGGGAATGGCTGGAGCAGAAAGGTATCAAATACACCAAACACATGGTTTCCATGTGTTTGATGCCATTCTATTCACTCCGTTCCAGCCATTATTATGCGCCGTCCTCCCCTCAGCAGCCTCCTCTGCTACTGGGTATGGAAAACATGGAGCTCCTTCTGTGTAAACCCCTGCATTTTAGTGTTGCCCTTGAAGTGCTATATCAAAAGTAGTGCACTATATAGGGAATAGGATGCCATTTGGGATGCATCCAAGCATCTGCACAATGGAGAAGGTTGTTCCTGGTTGTTCTTCTATCTAGCAGCCAGGCTCATGGTTACATGAATCACCACTGCAGACCACAGCGCTCACGAGAACTTAATTAAGAAATCATGTCAGCTCTGAAAGTCTCTGTAACAAATGCAGAAGTCCTTAACTTGGTCCACATGAGTCAAACTCCAGAGAGAGAGAGAGAGAGAACAAAAGAGAGAGAGAGAGCGAGAACAAAAGAGAGAGAGAGAGAGAACAAAAGAGAGAGAGAGAGAGAGAGAGAACAAAAGAGAGAGAGAGAGAGCGAACAAAAGAGAGAGAGAGAGAGTGGGAGAAAGAGGGTAAAGAAAGGGGGATACCTAGTCAGTTGTACAACTGAATGCATTCAACTGAAATGGGTCTTCCGCATTTAACCCAACCCCACTGAATCAGAGAGGTGTGGGGAGCTGCCTTAATCGACATCCACGTCATCGGCGCCCGGGGAACAGAGGCTGGAGTTGGATAGAGACATGATGAGTTGGAGAGAGCGAGTTTGAGAGACAGCGAGAAAGAGTTAGAGAAAGTCAATGCTGCTCTACTCGTGACATGTCCTACAGGCAGATGGTGACCAGCTAGCTGGTTGCTAGCCCAAAACAACAGTGAAAAGAGGATGACCAGCTAGCTAGCTGCTAGCCCAAAACAACAATGAAAAGAGGATGACCAGCTAGCTAGCTGCTAGCCCAAAACAACTGTGAAAAGAGGATGACCAGCTAGCTAGCTGCTAGCCCAAAACAACAATGAAAAGAGGATGACCAGCTAGCTAGCTGCTAGCCCAAAACAACTGTGAAAAGAGGATGACCAGCTAGCTAGCTGCTAGCCCAAAACAACAGTGAAAAGAGGATGACCAGCTAGCTAGCTGCTAGCCCCAAACAACAGTGAAAAGCCAAACTCTATTTGTCATTCTGCTGCCTCGCTCACCAACCACAACTGCCTCCTTCACTGATTGTTCTCCTGTTAAACTGATGTTTTGACAGACCGGGAGAACGAGAATGCCCTCCAGTACTGTGTGTGTGTGTGTGTGTGTGTGTGTGTGTGTGTGTGTGTATAACACTCTCTTTCTCTGTGGCGCTACGATGAGTCGTTCCCCCGAGGTTATTGAGTGCGACATCAGCGCTCAAGTAGTATGTTTATCTTCACGGTTGACTGTGTTCTCCTTCTCCCATTATCTGACCTGGAGACACTGACTGCAGCACCAGTTCACTCCCCGGTCACACTGTAGGCAAACGCTGTCACAATGGTCAGCACATGGGAACACACATTCAAAGAGACTCCACTGTTGAACTTGATGTGTTGAGTCTTGTTGTATACAGTTTGTGTGTAATGTGAATGAGGTCAGTGAGGGATTGTGGTTGGTTAGTGCTATCTGGTATCCTTGGGACGTCCCTACCCTAAACCCTAACCGTAACCATTTTAAATTTCAACTTCAAAGGGGTGACGTCAGATTTGAGACGTCCCAATGACCTCATTTAGTCTTTTCCAATTGTGGTTTCACCCACAAGTGTCAGAAGACTTCCTTGGTTATTGTTGCTCCATCTACAATGTCAGAGTCATTGACTGGTTAAAAAAAAACACTGCCCAAAACCCTTTTACTGTAAGGCTTCTGTAGCTGTAAAGGTTGCCATTTGGGATGCAGACTCACTATGCAGCAGATATCTCCTCACCCCTGCCAGTAGGCTGTGGAAGTCCTATTAGAACCGGTTTCCCAGTTCCAGATTAAGCCTAATCCAGGACTAAAAAGCATTCTCAATGGACATTCTCCATTGAAAGACCTTTTAAGTACTAGGCCTAATCTGTGTCTGGGAAACCGTCCCTTAGCTATCTTCCCCTTTCAAATGCAATAATACACTGCTCAAAAAAATAAAGGGAACACTTAAACAACACAATGTAACTCCAAGTCAATCACACTTCTGTGAAATCAAACTGTCCACTTAGGAAGCAACACTGATTGACAATAAATTTCACATGCTGTTGTGCAAATGGAATAGACAAAAGGTGGAAATTATAGGCAATTAGCAAGACACCCCCAATAAAGGAGTGATTCTGCAGGTGGTGACCACAGACCACTTCTCAGTTCCTATGCTTCCTGGCTGATGTTTTGGTCACTTTTGAATGCTGGCGGTGCTCTCACTTTAGTGGTAGCATGAGACGGAGTCTACAACCCACACAAGTGGCTCAGGTAGTGCAGCTCATGCAGGATGGCACATCAATGCGAGCTGTGGCAAGAAGGTTTGCTGTGTCTGTCAGCGTAGTGTCCAGAGCATGGAGGCGCTACCAGGAGACAGGCCAGTACATCAGGAGACGTGGAGGAGGCCGTAGGAGGGCAACAACCCAGCAGCAGGACCGCTACCTCCGCCTTTGTGCAAGGAGGGGCACTGCCAGAGCCCTGCAAAATGACCTCCAGCAGGCCACAAATGTGCATGTGTCAGCATATGGTCTCACAAGGGCTCTGAGGATCTCATCTCGGTACCTAATGGCAGTCAGGCTACCTCTGGCGAGCACATGGAGGGCTGTGCGGCCCCACAAAGAAATGCCACCCCACACCATGACTGACCCACCGCCAAACCGGTCATGCTGGAGGATGTTGCAGGCAGCAGAACGTTCTCCACGGCGTCTCCAGACTCTGTCACGTCTGTCACATGTGCTTATGTGCTCAGTGTGAACCTGTTTCATCTGTGAAGAGCACAGGGCGCCAGTGGCGAATTTGCCAATCTTGGTGTTCTCTGGCAAATGCCAAACGTCCTGCACGGTGTTGGGCTGTAAGCACAACCCCCACCTGTGGACGTCGGGCCCTCATACCACCCTCATGGAGTCTGTTTCTGACCGTTTGAGCAGACACATGCACATTTGTGGCCTGCTGGAGGTCATTTTGCAGGGCTCTGGCAGTGCCCCTCCTTGCACAAAGGCGGAGGTAGCGGTCCTGCTGCTGGGTTGTTGCCCTCCTACGGCCTCCTCCACGTCTCCTGATGTACTGGCCTGTCTCCTGGTAGCGCCTCCATGCTCTGGACACTACGCTGACAGACACAGCAAACCTTCTTGCCACAGCTCGCATTGATGTGCCATCCTGCATGAGCTGCACTACCTGAGCCACTTGTGTGGGTTGTAGACTCCGTCTCATGCTACCACTAGAGTGAGAGCACCGCCAGCATTCAAAAGTGACCAAAACATCAGCCAGGAAGCATAGGAACTGAGAAGTGGTCTGTGGTCACCACCTGCAGAATCACTCCTTTATTGGGGGATGTCTTGCTAATTGCCTATAATTTCCACCTTTTGTCTATTCCATTTGCACAACAGCATGTGAAATTTATTGTCAATCAGTGTTGCTTCCTAAGTGGACAGTTTGATTTCACAGAAGTGTGATTGACTTGGAGTTACATTGTGTTGTTTAAGTGTTCCCTTTATTTTTTTGAGCAGTGTAGATTCCCAACCTACGGTTTGTTTTTTATAAATTCTAGGAGGAGATGAAATATAAAGAGTTCCACCTATCCTCCAATTTTTTTTCAGCACCACATGATGCATGCTTGTGACCTACAATATTCTGCATCAGCTATAAGTCACACCCGTATAGAAAAAGATCTAAAGGCCTAGAGAAATCTCCAGCAAGCCTGAACAATGGTCTAGCCTAGTAGACAACCATTGCGTGGCTCAGCTAATCAACAGAGCGCTGTGCTTTCTGTCTGTTGGGAGTTCGATATATTTAGTCCATTTATCTTGTCTGCTCTGGTAGCTGCCTGGCCTTACATGAGGGGGAGAACACTATGGATGTGTCCCAAATGACATCCTATTCCCCATATAGTGCACTACTTTTGACCAGAGACCAATGGGCCCTGGTCAGAAGTAGTGTACTGTATAGGGAGTAGGTTGCCATTTGGGAAACATCCTATGTATTCAGGCCTGGTTTCATCCTCCACCCTCCACAGCTGCACTGGTATGTCTAACAGGCAACAGCTGCAGGTAGCAGGGCATGTGAGACAATATCAGAGAGAGAATATGTTGCGTCCCAAATAGCATCCTATTCCCTTTATAGTTCACTACTTTTGACCATGGCCCATTGGTCTCCTGTCAAAAGTAGTGTGCTATATAGAGAATAGTATTTGGGACGCAGACAGAATGTTGTTGACTCAAGCCGAGGGAGCGTTAGGCATTCCTAATGGCTTGACCAGCCCAGGCATATCATTTTATTGTGTCTGCCAAAGATTCCACCACGCGTTTACATTTCTTTACCGACCAACCAGGGTCCTCAGTGACTGGTCCTGGTTAAAAATAGTGCACTAAATTGGGTATAGGTTGCAGATTGACAATGCAACAGATTGCTTCTCCTCACCCCTGCCAGTAGGCTTTGTAAGTCCTGTTAATTGCTAAAGCAGAGCCTGAACAAGGGCCAAAGTACTGAGGAACCGTGTGTCAGATTCACTGTTAATTGCTGTGATCCTCCCTGGTATTGTCTGGTAGATAGATAATTTCATACATAGCAGCTGCACACACTTCTGTTTTCATAGGGTAGTTATTAACCGACGGTCTCACAAGAACACAGGTCTGAATTTTACAACACATGCGGTTTATTTGAACCGAATCCCCATCAACTTAAAAGAGCTTCTTAAATCATGCAGAAATCATTAAAAAACTTTTGACGTTGTGAAATGACCAACTATATTGCCGGTGGGTGACCTAGGAAATGTGGTATTTCCATTAGGTTTTTGAAGATTGGCCATGCCTCTGCTGTGATGCCTGAACCGTATCTCTGCGGCGTTCTCATCCTCCGCAGCATGCGATGGGGGGAGGGGGGGGGGGGGGGGGGGGGGGGGGGGGGGGTGAGAGAAGGGGGAGGGATGAAGAGAGGGAGCGGTTATAGATAATGTTCCTCGCACAGATGGAGACGTCAGTGAAACCCAAGTTCCTGTTGTCGAATAGGTCCCGGCCGTATCATGCCACTGATAGGCCTCACCTCTTCACCCCTGGCCCTTCATCTGGGCGCCGGAGATGGGATGCTTCCCCGATTCCCCTGGCCGTGGGGCTTTGATCAGCGGGGCCCCCAGACGGGCCGGGCCCCTGCAGGCCCCTCTAGGCCCCTGGGTGCTAAGCCACGCGCCAGAAGGACAGGGGCTCTGCTTTCACAGGCAGGTGGAGGAGCAGCCAGGTTTAAGAAGAGCTCTTCTTTCAGTTCAGCCATGTCTGACAGGGTTGCCCCCCCCCCCCCCCCCCCCCCTCTGTTTGATGTCGGCCGAAAGAGAGTCCAGGCAGAGGCAGATGTGGTGGGTCATCAAAATTTCCATGAGGCAATATGGCATATCTCTCTCATGGGAGTCGAGGGATGCGTCCCAAATGGCACCCTGTTCTGTATATAGTGTACTACTTTTGACCAGGGTAGGGTGCGCTATAAAGGGAATAGGGTGCCATTTGGTGTGCAGACTGTTTAAATAGTTAGGAAGTTAGCTACACCAGTAGCAGCATGACTGTTGTTAGCGAAGCTACAGAGGGCCTCTTAGCTAACTGGATTAGTTAGAAAACATTATTTTCCCTCGAAATAAGATACATACCCTGGTTTATCCCGAAAGTAATCAACCCTCCTTAGCCTTACTTTGCTGGAAGTCAGCCTGTGTAATGTGAAGATTAGTAGGTGATGGTGCAGTGGGGGGTGCTGGCTGCCTGGGCAGGCTTCCTGGCTGAACTCTGGGTTGTCTTTTGTTTTAGAGACTCCTCTCCTCATCTGGTTTACATTAAGCTCTGCTTTAGCTCCAAGCCAATCCCCCTCTCTCTTCTTCTCCCTCCAGGCAGCTCCCTCCCTTTCTCCCTATCTCATATCAAAGCCCCCCCCCCCCCCAACACTACCACCACCATAACTCAGGCAGCATCTTGAATCTATCACCTTTGTCTGTGCTGTCCTGTACTAAAGCTACAGCTAGCGCTGCCTAATAAACATAACAGAGCCATACTCTGAGCTGAGCCACTGCCCAATCACCAATCACTGGGCCAACTCCCTCACACGGACACCCGCACAGAGACCCCCACACACACACTGCCCAGTCCAGCCCCATTGACTGACTGAAGCCATGTTGGAACACAATTCAAAGCTCAGAGGTTAGGTGACCATCAGTGTGGATTGGATTATAGACCAATAATGAGCCACAGAAGACTGACTGTGTTACCCCACACCACACACACACACACACATGTAACGCTGTAGTCCTCCTTATTAAAACGGCATGTTGCTGTTCCATTGCTTAGTCTCTAAACTAGCTCGGCTGCAAAACCAATGAATGGAAATTCACTGCAATTCAGTTTATGAATCTGTCACTAACTGGGCAATCGCTAAAAGGATCCTGGTATTAGTTATACCGCCTTTACAGCACCAGTCCTAAATAAGTAAAACGTTCAAATGATTAATCAGACAGAGGGTGCCCTATTCCCTTTATAATGTACTGCTTTTGACCAGAGCCCTATGCACTATATAGAGAATAGGGAGCCGTTTGAGACACACCGAGAGATCCAAACTGCTGCGTTCGTTCATTTCCCATCCAAGATCATTAAAGTGGATGTGTACAGAGTAGACAGATGTCCTACTCCCCTGTTCCCCTGTTCTGATCCCAGATGGTTGTTGGGGGGGGGGGGGACTGGGCGTTCTGCCCACAGGCCCTGGATGACCCTCTTCTCCAGATATGGCCCGTGTTCCAGGCTGACTACATTGCGGGGTCAGACACCTGCCACATTTCACAACGCATTGATAGGTGTTTAACATATCAGCTAACCAACCATCATATGATTCAGCCATCTGATGCCCAATTGCTCAGTCGACGACGTGTTACGCAGCCATTGGTTGCTGCTCGCTGCGCCACTACAATGTCGTCGGTCTGGAATGACACCATATGCTGTGATCTGAGCCCAAACGGACAGACCGACAGACGTATGGAGCCCTAACAGCCTGGGTACTGTAGTACGTTGTAGTACCTACCTGGAGAACACTGTCCCTCCCAGGTCACCTTCCATCTATCAGGGCCAAAGCAGGCTGTCATATTGACTCTGGGTCAGCTTTCAGTTTCACTACTAAACCCTTAATGTGTCTCAAACGGCACCCTATTCCCTTTATAGTTGAAATATAGTGCATTATAAAGGGAATAGGGTGCCATTTGGAATGCAACCTGGATCAGGTTTCATTACTAAACCCTGTCACATCTGGCCCCCTCTGATGAAGGGAGAGGATAGAAGGTAGGTGTCTCAGAGGGCCCCTAGTCTAGTGTAGTGCCAAATCCAAATTCTGGAAAATCACCAAGCTGTGAAGGACTGTTCTTTGTGAATGTGTTCATAAGGATGACTGTACATAATATTTGTGTATATATTCATGTTGTTATATGTTTGGGCATGTACTTCTGCACATAACAAGATGAACAATTTACAATTTGGTGAGTAAATCAAAGTAGGTGTTTGGTTGTAACAATTTAACGTTAACAGGACTTTTTTCCCTTTTGGGTTTAAGATATAGTGAATTTAGAAATTTGCCACATAATTTACTACAAAGCAGTTGTTTCTCAAAGCGGGTAAGATTTCTGTTACAGGTTGCCATAGCAACCCTTTTGTCACGACGAGTCTGTAAATCCTTTCTATTATTCTGGGTTTTTCTTAAATGTCTTTCTCAAAATAGCACAGGTCACCACATTTGTATGTCTCGTTTTGATTGATTTATATGGTTGGTTTGTTGGTATGTAGCTGAATTCTAAAGAGTGTGTGTGTCAGAGAAAGATGGATGTACAGTAGCGTTGGTTTGGAACAGCCTGCAGGGGCTCTCTAAATGAAGAAGGATTATCCATGTCTGTTCTCCCTGTAACTGTCTGTTCTCCCTGTAACTGCCCCTTCTCCCCTCCCTCCCTCCCTCCCTCCCTCCCTCCCTCCCTCCCTCCCTCCCTCCCTCCCTCCCTCCCTCCCTCCCTCCCTCCCTCCCTCCCTCCCTCAATTGCCCACTACACAGGAAACTCTATCTCCCTCTCTCTCTTTCTCAGTTCAATTCAAAGGGACTTTATTGGCATGGGAAACATCGCCAAAGCAAGTGAAATAAACAATAAACAAAAGTTAGAAGACACAAAACAAAATCAACAAAAACTATTTGAATTTGACAGTAAATATTGCACTCAAAAAGATTTTCAAAAGATAGAATAATAGAGGAAGATAAATAAACAGATAAATATTGGTGTTATTTACAATGTTGTTTGTGCTACACTGGTTGACCTTTTCTCATGGCAGTGGGCCGCAAGTCTTGCTGCTGTGACTGCGCACTGCGGTATTTCACCTAACATATATGGGAGTTTATCAATGTTTTGTTTTCTAATTCTTTTGGGTCTGTGATCTGTGGGGAATAAATCAAATTGTATTGGTCACATACACATGTTTAGCAGATGTTATTGCAGGTTTTTTGAAATGCTTGTGTTCCTAGCTCCAACAGTGCGGTAATATCTAACAATAGACAACCTAAAAGTAAAATAATGAAATTAAGGAATATATCAATATTTCAAGTCTATGTATATGGGGCAGCAGCCTCTAATGTGCTAGTGATGGCTATTTAACAGTCTGATGACCTTGAGATAGCTGTTTTTCAGTCTCTCGGTCCCAGCTTTGATGCGCCTGTACTGACCTCGCCTTCTGGATGATAGTGGGGTGAACAGGCAGTGGCTCGGGTAGTTGATGTCCTTGATGATCCTTTTGGCCTTCCTGTGACATCGGGTGCTGTAGGTGTCCTGGAGGGCAGGTAGTTTTCCCCCGATGATGTGTTGGGCAGACCGCACCACCCTCTGGAGAGCCCTGCGGTTGTGGGCGGTACAGTTGCCGTACCAGGCGGTAATACAGCCCGACAGGATGCTCTCAATTGTGCATCTATAAAAGTTTGTGAGGGTTTTAGTTGCCAAGCCAAATTTCTTTGGCCTTCTGAGGTTGAAGAGGCTTTAACAGAGGTTGTGTCTCTAATGTGGTCATACAGTTAAAGTCGGAAGTTTACATACACTTAGGTTGGAGTCATTAAACCCCGTTTTTCAACCACTCCACAAATTTCTTGTTAACAATCAGTTTTGGCAAGTCAGTTAAGACATCTACTTGGTGCATGACAAAAGTCATTTTTCCAACAATTGTTTACAGACAGATTATTTCACTTATAATTCACTGTATCACAATTCCAGTGGATCAGAAGTTTACATACACTAAGTTGACTGTGTCTTTAAACAGCTTGGAAAATTCCAGAAAATTATGTCATGGCTTTAGCTTCTGATAGGCTAATTGACATCATTTGAGTCAATTGGAGGTTTACCTGTGGATGTATTTCAAGGCCTACCTTCAAACTCAGTGCCTCTATGCTTGACATCATGGGAAAATAAAAATAAATCAGCCAAGACCTCAGAAAACAATTGTAGACCTCCACAAGTCTGGTTCATCCTTGGGAGCAAATTCCAAAAGCCTGAAGGTACCACGTTCATCTGTACAAACAATAGTACGCAAGTATAAACACCATGGGACCACTCAGCCGTCATACCGCTCAGGAAGGAGACACGTTCTGTTTCCTAGAGATGAACGTACTTTGGTGCGAAAAGCACAAATCAATCCCAGAACAACAGCAAAGGACCTTGTGAAGATGCTGGAGGAAACAGTTACAAAAGTATCTATATCCACAGTAAAACGAGTCCTATATCAACATAACCTGAAAGGCCGCTCAGCAAGGAAAAAGCCACTGCTCCAAAACCACCATAAAAAAGCCAGACTACGGTTTGCAACTGCACATGGGGACAAAGATTGTACTTTTTGGAGAAATGTCCTCTGGTCTGCTGAAACAAAAATAGAACTGTTTGGGTCTTCCAAATGGACAATGACCCCAAGCATACTTCTAAAGTTGTGGCAAAATGGCTTAAGGACATCAAAGTCAAGGTATTGGAGTGGCCATCACAAAGCCCTGACCTCAATCCTATTCAAAAGTTGTGGTCAGAACTGAAAAAGCGTGTGCGAGCAAGGAGGCCTACAAACCTGACTCAGTTACACCAGCTCTGTCAGGAGAAATGGGCCAAAATTCACCCAACTTATTGTGGGAAGCTTGTGGAAGGCTACCCGAAACGTTAGACCCAAGTTAAACAATTTAAAGGCAATGCTACCAAATACTAATTGAGTGTATGTCAACTTCTGACCCACTGGGAATGTGATGAAAGAAATAAAATCAGAAAGAAATAATTCCTTCCACTATTATTCTGACATTTCACATTCTTAAAATAAAGTGGTGATCCTAACTGACCTAAGACAGGGAATTATTAGTAGGATTAATTGTCAGGAATTGTGAAAAACTGAGTTTAAATGTATTTGGCTAAGGTGTATGTAAACTTACGACTTCAACTGTACATTTGGCAGGAGTTTAGGAAGTGCAGCTCATTTTCCACCTCATTTTGTGGGCTGTGTGCACATAGCCTGTCTTCTCTTGAGAGCCAGGTCTGCCTGCGGCGGCCTCTCTCAATGGCAAGGCTATGCTCACTGAGTCTGTACATTTTGGGTCAGTCATAGTGGTCAGGTATTCTGCCACTGTATAGTCTCTGTTTAGGGCCAGATACCCTTCCTTTATGTCCCTCCACTAGGCAGGTACCTGAGATGAAAAGCCCATTGATTGTCACTCTCCTGTACCCTGGCCTGCACCCCACCCACCCCCCATAAGAAAAGAGCTGTGGGGATGAAAGCCTTCTTCTTGGGGAAAATGCAAATCCCCCTGTCCTTTCCCCCGCTGCTAGGCTCTTCTACCCACACAGCTGCCTCTCCTTTCAGCCTACTGACTGCAGGAGAGGAGCTCTGTGTGGCCGCAGGGACTTTCCACGAGACCCCCTCTGCAAACCAGGCTCCGCACCCCACGCAGTGTGGCTCGGGAGAGAGGGGCTCAGTGCACCCTGACAAAGGTCGCAACCTCTGACTTTCAATTAGCGTTACTCTCATTGTGCTCTCTGTGTTGTGAAGGTAGGGCTTGGGTCGAGGCTGGCTGGGGGGTTGGCTGCCCCTCTTTACGACACTATGACTCAATCAACAGCGCATACAGTTTCCCTGTTCAGTGGCGTAAACAAGCAGAGAGAAAAGGATTGGTTAAAAGAGCCATTGAAGTCTTCTGATTGACTTAATCTGTCTTGAGGGGAAAGGAAGTTTGATGGGGTTCTCCTTTTGACACCAGGGGTGACCTAGCCTACCCCCTAACTCCACTCCTAACCCCCCTGACCCCCTCTGAGCTAAACCTCCATGATGGATACCGAGTGGGGCCAAAAGAGAATGAGCTCCACTTTGTCTTTAGGACAGATGAACTGACCCTAAGGTGTCTGCCAAAGGGCGCTGCTCAAAAGTACTGCGCTATATAGGGAATAGGGTGCCATGTGGGCCGTACAGTCTATTAACATCCAGATAGATGAAGTAATGAAGGAATATTCCAGAAGCACACCAGGAGCCACGTTAATTCGTTATGAAGCTTTTCTTCTCAGGTGGGGATGTCAGGTTAGGTGTATTTTCTAATGAATGATGTGTTGCCATGGTGAATATACAGTAGTTTTGATATGTAGGTGTGGAGGGATAGTGAAGCAAGGCTGGCCTGGCTTAGCCTTGTGCCCGTACTTTAAATGCTATAGCCAACAGTGGAAGACTGTAGCTGATCTCTATAAGACGGGCCTAGATAAATAAAGGTTGAATGAATAAATAAATACAAGTCTGCTACAGCACATACAGTGTGGATACTGTCTTTCCCTTCTGTATACACTTTTAAATCCTATTCCCAGCACCGCTGCACAGCCTTAATCCTGCTCTTTCTATCAGACGCGTGGATTCGCAGAGTTCCCAGTCTGTTGGTGTAAAGAGCTGGCCTAGGGGCGGCAAGTAGACTAGCGGTTCGTCACGCTCGATTCCCTGAGCCGGCTATGTGAGACATCTGCCCGTGTGCCCTTGAGCAAGGCTCTTAACCCTAATTGCTCCTGTAAATCGCTCTGAATAAGAGCGTCTGCTAAGTGACTCAAATGTAAATGTAGCGCCACTGCATTGTTACGTTGTGCCACTTTTAGCTTTTTGAGGCTTTTGTAGGTGAAAAAGATTGTTGGGTTTTCCACTCCGGAGGAGTTTTAAATTGGGGAGACAGTTGGGGTGGGGTGGTATTACCATCAGAATGATGGGTTCGTATACACAGTTCTCCCTCTAGGAGTCCTTTACTGACCGACTTTCTTCACTCAATTGCACCTGCAGGGCTGGACTCTCCTCCAGTTGTCTCTCTGCTTGTTTTGATCAATTTCCATCCATACAGATAAGTATACGTCCCTATGAAGAGCAGTGGTAGCCTAGCAGTAACTGTTCCTCCTGGGCTCCAGGCTGTTGTCGGTGGAGAGTAAAGTTGTGTGTGTGTTGTCGGTGGATATGAGAGGGAGAGGAGTGTTTTCTACGTAAGACAGCCATGCCTGTAGGCCAGGTCAGGGGTTCACTGGTTTCCATGGCTTTGACTTTCCCTCCAGCCGCACCACAGAGCCAGCTGTTGTCAGTTGGAGCCTCTTTTCCTCAATGCTGAAATATCAGGCAGGGAAAACAAGAAAGATAGCCTCCTCTCTGACAATATCCACTGTTTGCACTTCTTACACCCTTTGTTGGGTTGTGGCTATCGATCTCCACATTTAAGAAATGCCAGCTTTTCAGAACAGACTTGACACGGAATGAGTAGAGTTACACATTTATTTTCACCAGGTTATACATTTTTATCAATTTATTTTTAAATGTTGAGATAGTGGAAACCTTCCCATTCTCACTGGTGTGGGTCACACCCATGTCTTTGAGGACTGGGATTTTAATCAAATGTAAATACTTAAGTGCGTGCACAAACTCTTTGTCATTCCTTCCCCTATGTATTTATTGAGTTCAGATATTCAGACAAAAAAAAAACATTCCAACGGTTCCAACATGAATCCATGAGGTTCATTTGTTTTATTGTTCAGTTTATCATCGAGGGCTCTCATTTAACAATGTCCATCATCGATTCCAAGAACTATTAAACTCAAAACATCAAACGAGAAGTAGAAAGAACTTTCCAGAAGTCCTCTACCTCCAGGAATGGACTGCCAGTAGGCTCTTACGTCAGAGTCCCACACCCTCTGCAGTTAGTCAGTCAACCTTGGGAGGCTCAGTCAGTCAAGGGGAGGCAGGGGATTGTGAGTTTGGTGAGAGCGTAGTCTGTCAGCTCTGGTTCACTGAGAGGAGGGTGGAGAACAACCTTTTAAGTGTTTGCAGGTGTCCTTTTGAGAGAAGGAGAACACCGCCTTTCTCCTCTGATGTGTTTGTGCGTCGTTCACAATCTAGCTATCTAGCTTCCTTGCAGCCCGTCCATTCAGCCAGACTTGACTCAGACGTTATTTATTTTGGTGCTCATCCTAAAGCCTTCCTGTCCTGGGTCTCTCTATGTGTGTGAACTTTTCCTCTCCATGGGCCCTGGTCAAAGGTAGTGCACTATATAGGGAATAGTGAGCCATTTGGGACGCAGGCCAAGGGTTGACCTTTGACCTCACTGCACCTGGTCCACATATCCTCTCGGGTCACCATTCCGCTTATGTTGTCACACCTGTTGTGAATCAAGCATTCATTTTTCAAGGTGTCATTGATAGAATCAACTCAAAGTATTTCAAGCTGTGATGACAGATATGGGTCTCAGTCAAAAGCCTCACCTGACCTGTTGTTCAGGAAAAGCTGCTCGACCATTTGACGGTTGTTGTTCTAGTTGTGTTGAAGAAGGGAGACGTGCAAAGTTCACAGGATTGTGCTTCTGTTCACCTGTGGTTGGTGGTTGAAAAAGGACAGCCAAATGTTACG
Source organism: Salvelinus namaycush (assembly GCF_016432855.1). Taxonomy (NCBI): domain Eukaryota; kingdom Metazoa; phylum Chordata; class Actinopteri; order Salmoniformes; family Salmonidae; genus Salvelinus; species Salvelinus namaycush. Next base: position 33,099,012 of record NC_052321.1, read on the forward strand.
TTGACAGCAACATGAAACCAAGCAGGACTGCTTTAAACCGCGTGTCAACAGCCAGCACCTGATCAATGGAGTAATCCATCACAGGAATTCACATTTGCTATGTTGATAGTATCACTGTCACCCTTCTGAAAGTCTATAAATGCAAGGGCTCTCCGCTGACATTTCTGGTCGTAAGTCAGGGGGCTTGCGCCCTTTCCTCACTTGGGAGACTGGCCGTTTAACAACTTTGATATGTCAGTTAGCAGAATTCATTAGAATTTTGACAATCTTTATTACATGGACTTCAAAGATGTCCTTGAGTTGCTAAATGGATGTAAGGCGGGTACATAGATGGCAGCGCACGGGGAGAGTATTTACTGCTTTCTCTTCATCTCGGTCTCTCCTGCATCTCTCTCTTTCATCCACTACGGGACATTTCCTGTCCTGGGCCATTTTTCATATCAGCAGATAGTAGGCTTCTAGGCCTGCTAGTACTACAGGAAGCACTGAGCAGACACAGGCAGCCTTTGACAGGAAGGATGATAAATAGCTCATTTCCAAGATAGGATGTGCATCCAAAATGGCACCCTATTCCCTTTATAGTGCACTACTTTTGACCAGGTTCCATAGGGCTCTGGTCAATAGTAGTGCACTATATAGGGAACAGGGTGCCATTTGGGACGCATACACCTACTTCTTTGTCTCGGCTCATTCACAAAGAGGATGTCCTCTCTCTTATCTTGCATTAATAGTTTAGAGGGGATATGGAAAAGGAGCATGTTACAAAGCAGAGGTGGCCTGGAGAAACTAAACTCTGGCATAACACCATGAAAAACCAGCTACTAGCAACATCAATAAGATATGGTGCTTTTAGTCAGTTTCACTGCTGGAACGAGCACCACAAGAGCACCCCAACAATAGGCTTTAATGGAACAGTGCTATTTGACACCACATTGTGCTCTGTGTGTTTCTAAAACAACAGGGGAAAACAAATACACTATCTGAATCATTAATTTTTTATTTCTTGGTAGTTTTGCTCAAGGTCAAGAAAGAGCCGAAGCCTGACATCCACTAATAGCATGTTTTATTTCTGCACACACACACTCACTAGCTGTGTAGAGATACACACACACTCACTAGCTGTGTAGAGATACACACACACTCACTAGCTGTGTAGAGATACACACACACTCACTAGCTTTGTAGAGATACACACACACTCACTAGCTGTGTAGAGATACACATACACTCACTAGCTGTGTAGAGATACACACACACTCACTAGCTGTGTAGAGATACACATACACTCACTAGCTTTGTAGAGATACACACACACTCACTAGCTGTGTAGAGATACACACACACTCACTAGCTGTGTAGAGATACACACACACTCACTAGCTGTGTAGAGATACACACACACTCACTAGCTGTGTAGAGATACACATACACTCACTAGCTGTGTAGAGATACACACACACTCACTAGCTGTGTAGAGATACACACACACTCACTAGCTGTGTAGAGATACACACACACTCACTAGCTGTGTTGAGATACACACACACTCACTAGCTGTGTAGAGATACACACACACACACTAGCTGTGTAGAGATACACATACACTCACTAGCTGTGTAGAGATACACACACACTCACTAGCTGTGTAGAGATACACACACACTCACTAGCTGTGTAGAGATACACACACACTCACTAGCTGTGTAGAGATACACACACACTCACTAGCTGTGTAGAGATACACACACACTCACTAGCTGTTTATAGATACACACACACTCACTAGCTGTTTATAGATACACACACACTCACTAGCTGTGTAGAGATACACACACACTCACTAGCTGTGTAGAGATACACACACACACACTCACTAGCTGTGTAGAGATATACACACACACACACTCACTAGCTGTGTAGAGATACACACACACACACTCACTAGCTGTGTAGAGATACACACACACACACTCACTAGCTGTGTAGAGATACACACACACACACTCACTAGCTGTGTAGAGATACACACACACACTCACTAGCTGTGTAGAGATACACACACACTCACTAGCTGTGTAGAGATACACACACACACACTCTCTAGCTGTGTAGAGATACACACACACACACTCTCTAGCTGTGTAGAGATACACACACACACACTCACTAGCTGTGTAGAGATACACACACACACACTCACTAGCTGTGTAGAGATACACACACACACACTCACTAGCTGTGTAGAGATACACACACACACACTCTCTAGCTGTGTAGAGATACACACACACACACTCTCTAGCTGTGTAGAGATACACACACACACACTCACTAGCTGTGTAGAGATACACACACATACACTCACTAGCTGTGTAGAGATACACACACATACACTCACTAGCTGTGTAGAGATACACACACATACACTCACTAGCTGTGTAGAGATACACACACATACACTCACTAGCTGTGTAGAGATACACACACATACACTCACTAGCTGTGTAGAGATACACACACATACACTCACTAGCTGTGTAGAGATACACACACGTACACTCACTAGCTGTGTAGAGATACACACACGTACACTCACTAGCTGTGTAGAGATACACACACGTACACTCACTAGCTGTGTAGAGATACACACACGTACACTCACTAGCTGTGTAGAGATACACACACATACACTCACTAGCTGTGTAGAGATACACACACTCACTAGCTGTGTAGAGATA